>NC_064620.1:441202958-441827958 GCF_023898315.1 Schistocerca nitens | reverse complement strand
CCTCTAGTTTCGTGCCGGCTGTTACGCAGAGGCTATACGTAGGTATACTCAGACAGCATATTTTACAGGTAGACAGTAGCTCCTTATGGCCGTCCGTACGTAAGATTACTCGATAGGGATTTAACAAGACAAATATGTAGGACATTATTTTCTTTAATGTAATGTTTTCGAGGACGTATGAGGCTATTCTAAAGATCACCCGTAACAGGTAGCTTGGAATATACATGAATATAACTACATTCGTATGGGACCATTGTTGTAGACTATTAATTTAATAGCTCAGGAGCAACAGAGAAACAGTCATGAATTTGTAATGAATCACCTCTTGCTACGGCCATCTGTGTTCCTAGCCTCCTCAGAGATATTCAACATTATTCCAAAAATCCTACTCTCGTTTGGTAAAATTTCGGACGAGCTATTTGAAATTTGTAACTTGATGCTGTGAAATTTAGATGCAGAATCTCCTAATTGTTTTACAGTCCATACAAACTGAAGATACTGCACCGATATACCGTGGCACCAAGTTACAGATGTTCGACAGTTCGCCCAAATGTTTATGGAATAGCCTATGCATCGAAAGGTTATTAAATTACTCGACCGCTAATCAACGTGCGATTATAGGGAGTACCTTCACAGATTTTTGATTGACTGACGGATTATTTGAGTAAAAGGATCCAGTACGTTGCACTATACGATCAACGTCCCACAGAAGGGAAAGTAACATCGAGCGTGTACCAAGAAAGCGTAATAGGGCGTAAATCTTTTAAATATACAAAAACGTTTTATCAATTGATAAAACAGTAAATACTGCAGATCTTCAGATCTAACGCACTGTAGAGATATAAACAGTGCCAAGTTAAATAAGGGAGTCAGAAAATAAATGGTTCATGGTGTGGGTTCCTGGTATCATGTCCTAGTTCATGAACCGCGGGCAACGTATGAGTGGCCAAGTAAGTGGTCCTGACAGTCAGGATACCAGTTACTTTGGAATAAGGCTGGGCATCTCGGACATATTCCGAGTCATGGCCACCTTTGTGCTCAGACGGCAAAGACTACCAAATCCACCGGTTAGTCCCTCAACCGTTAGGGGTAAAACTCAATGGGACCCGGGGCAAGTAAGGCTAGCAACCTGCTTCCCTGGTACTATAAATATGATGCTGGCAACAATCAGAGCAAAATGCCTCGGACCTTTGGAGGTGACGGAGTCCCACCTCTAATTGACAAACCAGGGACTCCTAAGATACGATTCGGCAAACGAATGGTAACGAGATGGGGAGCTATTAATATCAATGGGGGCTACTCTGGTAAGAAGGTAGAGCTGGCAGAGGCTGCAAGTAAGATGGGGTTGGACGTTTTAGCTGTTAGTGACATTCGGGTAAGGGGCGAGAAAGAAGAGGAAGTGGGAGAATACAAGGTCTACCTGTCAGGAGTCAAAGCAGGAATAGCACAATGGGGTGTAGGGCTTTTCATCAGGAAAGAAATAGAACCCAGCGTAGTTGCAATAAGGTATGTAAACGAACGACTGATGTGGATAGATTTGACAGTGTCTAGCAAGAAAATTAGGATTGTGTCAGTATATTCGCATTGTGAAGGGACAGATCAAGATAAGACGGATAGTTTTTATGACGCACTCAGTGATGTAGTTGTTAGAGTAAAGGACAAGAACAGTCATGGGTGATTTCAATGCCAGGATTGGAAATCGAACAGAAGGGTATGAAAAGGTTATGGGTAAATTTGGAGAGGATATGGAGGCCAACAGGAACGGGAAACAACTCTTGGATTTCTGTGCCAGTATGGGCTAAGGAATTTGTGGTTACTAGTAATCACAAATTCCTTTTTTAAACATAAGAACATTCACCGGTATACTTGGGAAGGCAGGGAACCAGATCTGTCATTGACTATGTAATAACAGATCAGGAATTCAGGAAGGCTGTGAGGGACACACGTGTATCCAGGGGATTCTTTGATGACACTGATCACTATTTAATCTGCAGTGAAATTGGTATTGTGAGGCCGAAAGTGCATGAGGTCAGGTCCATGTGTAGGAGGATAAGAGTGGAGAAACTTCAGGATCTCAGAAAGGTACCCGTTAGTTGAATGTAGTCAATTGCAGTCACTGGAAAAGGAATGGACAAGGTACAGGGATACAGTACTAGAAGTGGCCAAAGAATGTCTTGGAACAGTAGTGTTAAAGGTAGGATGAAGCAAACAGCTTGGTGGAACGACACAGTCAAGGCAGCCTGTAAAAGGAAAAAGAAGGCATATCAAAAATGGCTACATACTAGAACTCAGGTAGACAGAGAAAGTTATGTTGAAGAAAGAAACAAAGCCAAACAGATAATTACAGCATCCAAGAAGATATCTTGGGAAGACTTTGGAAACAGGTTGGAGACCTTGGGTCAAGCTGCTGGAAAACCATTCTGGAGTGTAATTAGCAGTCTTCGAAAGGGAGGTAAGAAGGAAATGACAAGTATTTAGGATAGGTCAGGAAAACTGCTGGTGAATCCTGTTGATGCCTTGGGCAGATGGAGGGAATATTTTGAAGAGTTGCTCAATGTAGGTGAAAATACGATCAGTAATGTTTCAGATTTCGATGTACAATGGGACAGGAATGATGATGGAAATAGGATCACACGTGAGGAAGTGGAGAAAATGGTCAATAGATTGCAGTGCAATAAAGCGGCTGGGGTGGATGAAATTGAGTCGGAGCTCATCAAATACAGTGGAATGTCAGGTCTTAAATGGCTACACAGGATAATTGAAATGGCGTGGGAATCGGGACAGGTTCCATCAGACTGGACGAAAGCAGTAATCACACCAATCTTTAAACATGGAAACAGAAAAGATTGTAACAACTACAGAGGTATCTCTTTGATCAGCGTTGTGGGTAAAATCTCCTCAGGTATTGTTGAAAGGAAAGTGCGAGTATTAGTTGAGGACAAATTGGATGAAAATAAGTGTGGGTTTAGGCCTCTTAGAGGTTGTCAGGACCAGATCTTTAGCTTACGGCAAATAATGGAGAAGTGTTACGAGTGGAACAGGGAATTGTATCTATGTTTTATAGATCTAGAAAAGGCATATGACTGGGTTCCTAGGAGGAAGTTATTGTCTGTTCTACGTGATTATGGAATAGGAGGCAAACTTTTGCAAGCAATTAAAGGTCTTTACATAGATAGTCAGGCAGCAGTTAGAGTTGACGGTAAATTGAGTCCATGGTTCAGAGTAGTTTCAGGGGTAAGACAAGGCTGCAACCTGTCTCCACTGTTGTTCATATTATTTATGGATCATATGTTGAAAACAATAGACTGGCTGGGTGAGATTAAGATAGGTGAACACAAAATAAGCGGTCTCGCATATGCGGATGACTTAGTTGTGATGGCAGATTCTATTGAAAGTTTGCAGAGTAGTAATAAATGAAAAGCACCAGTTTGCTTTTGTTCTACAATATTATTTTTATTGCTAACCGGTTTTCGGCTTACAAGGCCATCTTCAGGTAGTATTTCAGAGCTAGATGAGAAATGTAAGGACTATGGTATGAAGATTAGCATCTCCAAAACAAAAGTAATGTCAGTGGGAAAGAGATACAAACGGATTGAGTGCCAAGTAGGGGGAACAAAGTTAGAACAGGTGGACAGTTTCAAGTACTTAGGATGCATATTCTCACAGGATAGCAACATAGTGAAAGAACTGGAAGCGAGGTGTAGCAAAGCTAATGCAGTGAGCGCTCAGCTACAATCTACTCTCTTCTGCAAGAAGGAAGTCAGTACCAAGACTAAGTTATCTGTGCACCGTTCAATCTTTCGACCAACTTTGTTGTATGGGAGCGAAAGCTGGGTGGATTCAGGTTACCTTATCAATAAGGTTGAGGTTACGGATATTAAAGTAGCTAGGATGATTGCAGGTACTAGTAGATGGGAACAATGGCAGGAGGGTGTGCACAATGAGGAAATCAAAGAAAAACTGGGAATGAACTCTATAGATGTAGCAGTCAGGGCGAACAGGCGTAGATGGTGGGGTCATGTTACACGCATGGGAGAAGCAAGGTTACCCAAGAGACTTATGGGTTCAGCAGTAGAGGGTAGGAGGAGTCGGGGTAGACCAAGGAGAAGGTACCTGGATTCGGTTAAGAATGATTTTGAACTAATAGGCTTAACATCAGAAGAGGCACCAATGTTAGCACTGAATAGGGGATCATGGAGGAATTTTATAAGGGGGGACTATGCTCCAGACTGAACGCTGAAAGGCATAATCAGTCTTAAATGATGATGATGATGATGAGAAAATACTTATGGGTCCGAAAAATGAAAAATAAACAACTGTAAAAGTAACGAAGCATTTACCCTATGGCTGTCGCCCGCAGTTCACGGAACAGTTGCCTGAAACCACAAACTTTACTGCTTATGGACAATCTGCTATGGCTTAAATAGAGTGGCAAACTAGCACTTATGTTGTACGACGTCAGCCTGAGTCAATGGACAATGACTTACGTAAGATATGTTTAAATAAACGAACAGAAAAACTATTCCAGGTCGCTGCTAATAATCGTCTATGCTGAAACAATTATAAATTAAAAGAGACAAATACAGGCTACATGATAACCTATCGCCGCGTTGTGGCATTGAGTGAATCTGTTTTTATGAAGATGTAGTCGTCAAGATGGCTGCTGGTAGTCAAAGATATACAGAGAGGACGCTGTTCATTGCTATGTGGTTGTTGACATGCAGTGGCCAGGAAGAGTCAGTAAGGTGCCGCAGACTATATTCGCGGCAGTGTGTTGATATGTTGCCACCAGTCCCAGGATATTCGTTGAATGTTAGTAAAAGAAGTCAGAAGGTCAGTTATTATAATGATGACATTATAGTGCGAAAAATTAATAATAGTGAAAGCAATGCCTAAAAATGTAATACCATAATAAATAATATATGAAAGCACTGAAGAATCAGAGGTATGAGGGACTATTATAAAATATATTTTTAAATCATGTTATTGATCGTATTATTAAAACCTTACATAGAAATCTGTGTATCCTAGAGGCAATAATAAAAATACAATAAAAGTTGGCAGGATGTATCGTGTTGTATAACATATTTGAAATCAAATACAAACAGAAAACTTCATTGCTTAAAAAACTGTAAGGGTACATGAAAAAAATAGTCAATTAAGATCACTGAGAGTTGCAGAAATCTGTATTAAAGGTACGTAAAAAAAATTACTATATAGTTGAAAGTAAGAACTCCATTAAAGTATAAAAAAAAAGTAAAGGTCAATGAGAGTGGTAAAAGTTTGCTATTACATGAACAACAATCAAAAGTTGTAAAATAACTGCAGTACAGGAATTTCTATGGAATAAATTGCAATGGAGTTAATAGCGGTGTGATAATCAATGAGACGACAAAGCAGCTACCCTTTCTTGAATAACACATTCAAAAATATCGAAAGAAGCGTTCTCACAGAAGTCTAATTTTCCATTTAGAACACCTCTAGGATTATTCCTGTAGTAAACAAAGATTTTTCTAACACTTCCGCAGTGCTCAACAACAAACCGTTAGGAGCAGTCTGCAGAATATCAGTTTCTGAATGATTATCGTTCCTGAAGTTTTGTCCGAAAACTGACTTGTTACGTAAAACACCTAAAATGTGCTCTTTGAAACGTGTTTTGTAGTTGTACCCAATCTGCCCAACATGGACCTTATCGCAATCATTGCGAGCCAATTTTTATACACCAGAGCCATAGTAATGTTTATTAGCATTCCCAGTAGCATGCCTATATTTATTGAAAACCATGTTTGCGGTCAAAACAGCAATTGGAACGTCAGTATTTCTAAACAGGCTATTGATTCTGCTAGACAATGTCCCCATATAAACTATTTTATGGAACAATTGTTTAGATGACAATTCAGAGTTCTTTGATACTATTGTTTGAAAAGGGTTATCAACAATTTTCGAATCCTAATGATTTTTTGTTGTAGTTTGCTTTAAAATCCTCAACACCCTTAGTTTTTTTGTCAGGAGTTAGAGGCCATTTCACCATTCTATTAAGTATTGTGAAGGAAAAAGGGCACTATTGATGGCATCCGTCATTGTTGTTTTCCTAAAAATAAGTTATTCAAACCATGTTACCTAAAGTTATCAACAGTTTATCTGACAGTATCAGGATCGTTACAAGAGTGTTAAATGACAATTAGGTCCTGTAAGGAATTACATCACTGTTATACGATCACATGAAATTGATGACAGGCTTTACGAAATTTAATACTTAGTGTAAAGAGTGGCAGTAAATACTGAATGAGGACAAATGCAAGGCGACGCGTGGAACAAAGACGAGGAGGCGCCTGTGTTATTACAAGTTTACCAATGTACTCACTGAGAATATCACAATATAGATGGTATGTTCCGAAAGAAAGTGTAGAGGTAGGGGTGTAAATGTGGAAGCTTGTGGCTAATGTGGAAACGTCTAGTATCTGGCCTGCAGAGTGTTGCACTCTAGCGAGGCAGCCAGAAATTGTTGCAGTAGTTCCTATTTGTCGTGATAGAGGGTTATCAGTCAGTTGAGCAACAGACGCCGTTACAGTGATGGAATTTACGTTCGCGCATTTTGTAAATCTTTTTCGAGGTAAGTTTTGGTGTTATATTTATCTACATACTTTGTAGTTATCTTTCTTTACGTCTGATAGCTTATAAAGGGAGGTGCATGGAAGGTTTTAGCAGTCCTTTGTCAACCTTAAATAGATAGTTGCTTAATGTAATCTACCGAAGTTTAAAATAGCCATTGTGTAGGTAATGTGGATGCATACATACGATGGCATTGTGGAAACGTTTCCATAATACCAACATGAAGTACATTACTTCTAATACGTTTTGCGTCTGTATGTAGATACCACGAAAGCTAACTGATCGGAAACCAAGAGCTATTGTGAAAAAGTGGGATGCTGAAAACATGATTAAGGCTATAATAGCCTTAAGGGAAAAGCAGATGGGGTTAAGAAGAGCAGTAAAAGCTTTCATTGTACCTCAGACGACACTGCAAAGGTTTGTGCATAGTCGTATGTCACCTGAAGAATGTGTTTCTTTGAGAATTCGACGTAAGCCTGTATTACCTGATGCTTTTGAGAAACAGTTGGTACAGTATCTCATTGAAATGGATAATCGCTTCTACGGCCTTAGCAGATTAGATGTCAAGAGAATGGCATATCAGCTAGCGGAAAGAAATAATATTAATCATCCTTTTACTTCAAATACTGCAGGTAGAGCTTGGTTTGACCTTTTTCTTAGGCGACACGGAAATAAACACACAATCAACAAACCTATGGGGACCTCATTCTCGAGAGCAAACGGGTTCAACAAACAAGCTGTAGACAAGTTTTTTGACATTCTGGAAGCTGAGTACAGTAAACACTCCTATAGCGCTGATCGTGTGTACAATGGACGAGACTGGGCTCTCTGTCGTCCAGAGCAGAATACCACATGTAATTGGACTGGTAGGTAAACGTCAAGTAGGTGCCCTCACATCTGCAGAGCGAGGATCCCTGGTAGCTGTCATATGCTGTACGAGTGCTGGCGGTACTTTCGTACCATCAATGAAGACCTTCCCCAGGAAGAACTGGACTGGTACTCTATAGAAAGGAGCACCACCTGGAACAGTTGGTAAATGCCATCCTTCAGGCTGTATTCAAACTGAGCTCTTCTCTGAATGGTTTGACCACTTCATTTCTAAGGCACATACACCAAAAGAATCTCCTGTGTTGTTAATTCGTGATGGGCATAACAGCCATTCCAGAAACCTTCAAGTTATAGAACGTGCAAGGGAGAACCATGTTACAATCATGAGCATCTCGCCTCACACCTCTCATAAAACTCAGCCACTTGATAAGACCTTTATGGGCACTCCAAAAACCTATTCGCTGAGTATATTCGCCAATGGCTGAGGCACAGCAGCCGGCTCTTAGATCCATATGACATATCTGAGTTGTTTGGGAAAGTGTACCTAAAGTGCCAGACTGGCTCTATTGCTGAAAAAGGATTTTTGGAGACTGGAATTTTCCCATGTGACAGTACTGTTTTTGCAGAAATCTACTTTCTAGCTGCTACATCAGCTTTAGATGAGGCCATAAGTCTGAGACAAACTTATGAGAATCCAGCATCTCCATGTGGAAGTAATGACCGCAGACAAAAAGACACTCAGAACGCATTCAGACATGTCGCAACCGGCAGCCCGGCTGAAGATGGCCAAAGAGAAAGCAGATGGTCAACATCGTTGTCAAATACCTCATCAAACACGTGTGTGTCACCACAAGATATCATGCCAAAGCCTCCTTTAAAGAGGAAGGTTTCCAAAAGAGGTTCATCAGCTGTTTTGAAATCTTTGCCTTATAAAACAGGCCTTGAAGACTCCTTACTGAAGGTAAACAGAAGCTACTTACGGCACCTGCCATAAGCAAGACAAAACTTGAAGCTCCTCCTAGAAAACCTTACAAAAAACGTTATCTGAGGATTCAGATGAAGAGCCCAATGCACCAACTGTCTCTTCAGGCAAGTCAGATTTGGATCTCCCAGTTGGGGAAGAAAAACCTACTGAAGGAGGTGCCATTTTTATTTTTTGTGGAGGCGCATTTTCCAAAGACGTGTGTAGTGTGTGAGGAATGGAGTCACTCTTTGTGTGCCGGAAATGAAGGAGATATTTACATATGCGATTTTTGCAAGTGAACTTTGCTTATGAAGCCTTTTTCTATTAAACTTGCGTTTAAAAATATTTTTGTGTGATTTAAATTTTACATAAAATAAAACAGTTTCTAACATTTTTAATAGTTTTTGTTTGAAGTAGTCAGTTTCCCACAATTTTAAGGCGTTTCCACATTACCCGCACTTCTTGAAAAATTAATGAGTTGTTGTGCAAGCAGAATATGTTTTATAATTTTTAATATATTTAGTTTTTCTGGTTCATAATATTACATTCATTGCTAAAACATTATGAATTAGCTTTGGCTAATTTTTGAAGCTCAAAGGAAAGTAAACATTTCTTTTATACAACAAAATAAACTGGGTTTCCACATTTACGCACCTACCTCTACTAAATATTTATTTCTGTTTTTTAGAGAAAGTGTTCTTGAAAGAAATAACAGGAATATTTTTATATTTTTACTGACTATTTTTCCAGATAATCTCCATACGATTCAATGTATTTGGTGAACTGTGGCACAAGCTTCTTCAGACTCTACTCATAGAACTCTCCCGCCGTCTACTTCCCCCACTTCAGAACCTCTTTCTGTACCTGCTCAACGGTTGAAAATTTAATTCCACTCATGCGTTCTCTCAGGGAGGTTAAAAGACGATACTCTAAAGACGCCCGGCCTGGAGAATATGGGGGCTGGCGCAAAACATACCGTTCACTCGAGTACAAGAGCGCCTAGGTGGCTATGGCTGTCTGAGGACTGGCTTTGTGGCGCAACAAGCTGACGCCCCTAGTCATCATTCCCCTCCTTTTATTTTGACGCCCTTTTGAGTTTTTTTTAGGGTCTCATAACATACTTGTTCGTTGATGGGCTCCTCCTGAGGTCGAAATTCGACCAAATGGCGCCTTTTCGATCTCGAAGCATAAAGGCCATGATTGTTTTGACCGAAACAATGGACAGATGAGGAATTGGTGTGAGGTCACTTTTACGACTTTCTTGATCTCAAACACGTAATGAAACACCAAGTTTTCATATCCAGCGACACTAAAGCTCAGAAAATCCTCACCTTCCCTTTCCTGTCGCTCAAGATACTCGCGGGCGCTTTCGTCCCCGTTTTTCTGTTTTGAGATCCATCTTGCGCACAGTTTCCGGTTTATCAGCGTTTCTATGAGTGCCACGTGTAAGAAAGTTGTGGAACATCTCAGAAATTTCATCACTGACAGTCGTGGTCTTCACGAAAGCTTCCTTGATTTTTTGCACCATCTCATAACAATATCTTTAGAAAAACTATATAATAGACCAACATTCATTATTACAATAATAATAATAATTTATTTATTTTTAGCACTACTAGCAGTAGTTAAAATCACCAACATTAACCGGTTTACCATGCTGTGTATTCGATATTAAACAATAGATCATTTACAATCTTTTTCAAGGAATCTCTTTCAACAGACACGGAATATCACATCTACTACGTCAAGTCAGGATCTAGAAAGGGATGCCCACTTTATCTGTCATTCCTCTGGGGAAGTTGTGCACGGGACAACAGGATGTTATAAAGCATGAAACACCTTTCGCCCTTCAGCCTACCCCTTCATCGGTATTACCTTCAGCCCCTACTTTCTTATGATAACAATGAAGACATGGGGCCATTGAATGGAAATGATGCACTTGCTGATGAGTAACTAAAAATATGCAAAATTGTGTAAATACGCTGCTTTTTACAGCAATTTATATTTTTATAGTAGATAAAATCCGGAACCATCTGTATCACAAGGCGTGTAACCTCATTTGGAGGCTTGTAGCATGTCTACAAAACTGGGTAAGATTTATTAAAGTTGTTAGTATTAGTTTGAATATAGCTCCGTGATAACATATGTGACGAAAAAGTAATAAAAATGTGCTGTCGAATTTCTTGTAAGAACCTAGTAAAAAGTTAAATTTCTCAAAACAAAAATAATGTTACACTACTTGGACTTTAAGAGGCTCGTGAGTATTCCACAAGCCGCTGTACAGTACTTGCCGGTTGTTACAGCAGACTGATACCGTCAACTTTCTACCCTACTTCGTTCGAGAACTGAGCGAGGAAAAATCACTATATCTGTACATGCCTTTATCTCTCTTACCTTATTGTCAGTGTCCTGTGCTAGATATACGATCGTAGAAGCATAATAGTCGCACACTCTGCTTCGAATGCTGGTCCTCTAAATCTGCCTACCAGGGTTTAATGAGAGAGATTCCGGTTTAAATTCACCCTACATCTCTCTTAGAGTCTGTAAGGTTGATACCGACCGCTCATAGCAGAACAACCTTCTCTGAATTCGTTCAGTGTCTGTTGTGCCTACATAACATCTACTCCGCACACTGGAACAAAACTGAAGAATGAGTGGCACTAGTGTCTTGTCTGCAGTTTCCTTCACCAATGCACTGCATTTTCTTTCATAATACAGACTTTACATGATGGTCCCATGTCAAGCCACTTATGAGTGTTACTTCTGCAGGGTCGGTAAAATGAAACTGGGCTGGAAAACATCTGTAAGACTGATGCGGAAATGACCCTTATTAAGGAACGGAGAACCATCCATCATGGTAAATGGTTAAAGCCGTGATTTCGATGCACCACGTGAGCTGCTATCACATGTCGGCACATGCGCATATGCCGCATGTTCTGTCCCGAGTAATCCACTGTGTAGTGCGTTTGAGTAAGTGGGAGGAGCCGACGTGTTTAGTGACCAGTTGAATGTACCAGAAAATGATGCTGACGATAAAACAGCGCATGTTCATGGTCGAGTACTATACGAAGATCATGGGAAACGTGTGCAGAATGGTTTGTGCAAGAGTTTAATACTGGAAGTGTTTTGGTGCAACCTGCAACAAAACTGTGCGAAATAAAAACCGTAACTATCGGAAAAGGGCTTTAACACCAGAAAACATTGTTGTAAATATTTTCTTGACAGGTTTAATTTTTTCCACCCTGTAGATACTTATACGAGATATGTTCAGAAAATAGGTGTACTGTGACATATGAGCTGTGTTTATTGTTTTTTGGGGATTCGCAGCAGTGTGTGGCACAGGGGAATCTCCTAACTACAGAGAGCATCGCAGAAACACAACGCTAAGTAAACTCACTTTGTAGTGTCCAGCTGCATGAAAGATGTCGGTACGAAATCCCCCCAAATGCGAGACAAGTGCTGCGACACGCTTCCCACTCGCGGAAGGAATAACGCCTATCGAAATATTTTCGCGAATCAACGAAGATGTTATGACCAGCACGAGTGAGTTTAAATCATAGGGAGGTTCGTGGAGGCAGAACAAATGTTCATGACGAAGAGAAGTGGAAGACTGATGAGATGGTGCAAAAAATCAATGTGATGTTCCGCTTCAATTTCCCTTTTTATTACTGACTTCGATAGGTTTTCAAAAGTGAAGAAGCGGTTGTTTGTCAATAAACTGATATGAAAAGGATTAGGTTTTCCTTGAATATCAAATAGCATTGTAGCAATTACTGTGAGAAAATATCTGTTATGTCTTGTTACAGTTTACTCTTGATGCAAAAGCACAGCCGTCTGGGAGATAGGAATGGCCGCTTTGGATGGGCTATTGTCTCATGATGACAATGTTATTCTTTTCGCTCGAAAATAGTTTCATTAATGTTATGCGTATTTTCAGTTTCCCCATCCATCCCTTTCAGGTTTCAATGTGCAGTGCAACATATTTTTCAGAGGGCGTCATTCTTTGATCTTTTTGGGCAAAAGCTATCAGAAACTGACGTTTCTGTGCCCATCGTCATTGACTCTTCAGCATTTGCACCTTTCCCTAGATGCAATTCGAGATCCTGTTAGGGCTGTACGTTCTCCTGTTCATCTGGTGAACGCTTGAGTTTCTTAACAAAATTATCACTTTGTACACAGGTGTCCTTGCGAGAAGAACGGAAATACAAGTTGAACTCGAAAAGCTATGAGGTTACGGGTGAAATTTCAGCATACTCTGGTAATACTGAACGCCATCATCATGAAGAGATAACTCCGCATCACGTCATGTGAATAATAATCAAAACTTGCGCAATGGATAATTATATGAGACATCTGAACTAAACAGGGTTGGCCCAGTCAAACGTACGCAGCTCGTGGTCGTGCGGTAGCGTTCTCGCTTCCCGCGCCCAGGTTCCCGGGTTCGATTCCCGGCGGAGCCAGGGATTTTCTCTGCCTCGTGATGACTGGGTGTTGTGTGATGTCCTTAGGTTAGTTAGGTTTAAGTAGTTCTAAGTTCGAGGGAACTGATGACCATCGCTGTTAAGTCCCATAGTGCTCAGAGCCATTTGAACCATTTGAACCCAGTCAAACACGAAATATAGGTGCCATATCTCATATACACATATACTATCGCTCATTGATTTCAATACAGCCTGCTATTTCAGATTTGCTACACAACTCAAACGTTATTTCTCACAAAATATAATTATATTAACTTCCACATATATAATACAATCACAATCATTATATTTTACTTTCATCAAAGTATCCTCCTTTGGATTTAATGACTACCTCACACACTCGAGACATGCGGTCAATGAGTTTTTGTAGGTATTGTGAACCTATATGATTCCACACATCCTTAACAATGTTCCAGAGATGTTCCTTCGTGGATATATTAACTTTCCTTGTACGTCTGTCCACTTCATGCCAGACCATTTCAATGGGATTACAATCGGGGCTTTGGGATGGCCATGCCATATCATTCAGTACTTTCTGTTTTTCGTTTGATGCAATGTAGTTCGTACAGTATGCCGACCGATGTTTTGAGTAATTATCCCGTTGTAAGGTGAACCCTTTCCCTATTAAGCGCAAGCCACTTCGTATTGCATGATACTGAAGTATGCCGTGGTACTGCTTCCGATCAATACATCCTTCTATTATCACAGTGTCGCCAACTTTATCACCGGCAAAACATCCCCAAACCATAATAGAACCTCCACCGTGTTTAACTGTAGGTACAACACACTGATGGGCTACCCTTTCCCCTACAAATCGGCGAACAAATATTCTCCTTATGGTTACAAAAATGTCTAATTTCTATTCATCAGTAAATAACACCCTCTTCCACTCTTCCGATGTCCAATTACAATGTTTTGTAGCCCATTGAAGTCTCTTCTGTTTATTTATGGGCCTTAGAAGGGGTTTTCTTGCTGTAACACATCCTTTCAAGCCGGCTTCAGTCAGTCTCCTTTTTACTGTTTCAACAGATATTGTTGTCGTTTTCGTTTCGACCACTTGTGCACGAAATTGGGGCGCTGTTTTGAATCTATTTCTCTTACTAGTAATTCTGATATATTTATCATCACTTTTAGTTGTTTTACGAGGTCGTCCTGGTAGTAGTATGTCCTTATTGCTACCTGTTGTCTTCTGGCGGTGAAGGGTGCATTGCACTCGCCCTAGAGACACACTACACTGTTTCGCAATTTGGCGAACCGATAAACCTGCTTGCCGAAGTACTACAATTGCAGCATGTTTTCCTATGGATATCTCCACTCGTGGAGCCATATTAGCGATGTGCTCACTTCAATGTCACGAAGGAACTGAAGTGCAGGAACCACATATTATGTATTGTGGCAATGCTTGTCGTTCGCTGCGGACGTCACATCACAACAAGGAACGACACAGGTGCACCAAATGCGGCGTCCGCCGGCAAATAAGTAAACAAACATATCAGATAGGAACATAACGTTCATGTACACAAAATTGTTTGTTACATACTATTGTATCTCGATGTCCACCCACAAAAATCATGACATATATACAACTTTTGAACTATTCTTTTGCTCCCACAACCGTACCCACGGTATTAAACCTTATCTACAGAGAACTAGATATCATTTATTGGGTGTATTGAAATTAACGAACGGTAGTGTACTGAGTAGGGTTTCATCTATCCAGAGAATGGAAAAAAAGGTCACAATAATAACCTGCTGATAGCTGAAAGGCATGGACGTGACTCCCAACATTGAGTAGCTAATACAAGGAATTATTAAGTGCATAGTGGTTCAAATGGATTAGTGAACATACGTGATGATACCTTGGTAAAAGCGGGTGGATTTTGAAAGGAAATGATAATAATGACGTAAGTTAGCTATGTAAACTCATGTTGCCAGTGAATCCTGAATTAGTTAACAGATTAAAATACAGACCGAGAAAGGACATTTGATCACCAGTTCCTTTGCCCAAGTGCATGCTGAGTTCACTAGCTGAGTGCGTGTGTTACTCCATAAAAGCAAGACCCTAACTCGAAATAAATTTGTGTCTACTTCGTCATGAGGTGCGCTTATGCTGGTCACAGTTACCATCATTCTAAATCTCAGATGCGGAGAATGGCTGCAGAGGTAGCTGAAAGTTACACGTTCAGCCCCAGAATCTGTGATGGGCGCTGAGACAGCATCTCAAAACGTCAATCAGCCAAAGTGTTGCCTGCCGGAAGTGCAGACGCAGACCGAGTGTTCCCTCCCTGGAACTCTAAGATAAAGTGTGCATATCTTCTTCTTCAAAAAATTTTGATGTCTCTGGCAGCAACAGATCTTCGTTAGTCAGTCGCTGTGGTCTTAAGAGTCCTGTCCAATCAAAAATTCATAAAAATATTAGCGTTAATTAACTAGCAAAATACATTTCTCTCTTACAATGGGACAGAAAAAAATTCTCCTTTACTATTACGTTCATTTCACGTTCTGGAAAATGATAGTGGCTGCATGTGGGCACTCATGCTATCAAAATTGTTTCGGTAAACCAATCCTGGGCTTTCTTACAAGATTTACTTTTCAATTACTGCTGACCTGCTTTGAGTCCAGCAGATTTCTGTCGCTCTGAAGCGTCTCAACTTCCCATTCCCTTGCAGATCTGTATCATTATTTATAAGGCGTTCTTTTCTCTGTTTCCCACAATGCGAGTTTACAGTTTGCTAAGTTTGGCCTCCTGTTCCCCGCTGTGACAGCCACCGGGGTCCCCAGCTCTGTTACAAACAGCATCCGTTGCCCAATGTACACCTGTGTGGGACTTTGTCTTTCAGCAAAAAACAGTTTTACCATCCCCTTCCGTTTTCACAGTCAGTAACCATACTCAGCTCACAGAAAAATTACACATGGCGTCCATCACCATATATCAATGAAATGAAGAAATACTTCACAATCATTGACGTTTGTTTCAGTTACACGCGTACTTTTATGCGTCGTTTGCAATTGGAACTGACTTGGCAGTCTAATTTGAATAATGGGTTATTAATTAGGCTGTGGGGCTGTTTTGGAAAAAAACTGACCAATAACAATACGATAAATTTCTTCAGAAACTGGCCCTTTTCCTTGAATTCCAACAAATATAACAATATAACATTGAACTCTTGTGGTAAGCATTTTCGTGGTTGGGTAGGTGGTTCTAGTATCATGCCACTGATGAGATTGGAAAGAAGCTATGTGTTCAATTACAATTACCGTTTAGTTTTCTAAAATTTTTTTTTTGTTTTTGCCTCATTTATCTTCACCTGGGGGTCATTCTGCCATCGGAGATTTTGAATGTTTCCAAGAAGCATTTTTTAAATACTGTTTCACTTCCGTCTTCAATGCTCACTCGGAAGACGATAGTTGTACGGTTCACTTTCAATTTTTAGTGCCGTTTGTTGGTCGATGTGACGTTGTGACGTATTCTGTTTTACAAGAGAGTTCAACAAGTCTTTTTGGGCAGTGAAAGATCCTACTTTCCAGAAATATTCATATGCTTTTCTTCGTGCTTGCTCTGAAATGTTAGAAAAAAATCGGACAACGACAAAAAATTGAGGAACGTCAAAACAATAATAGGCACATGGGTATAATACCCAAGTGCAAGTACTTCACCTACCATCAAATTTCAAATGGCTCTGAGCACTGTGGGACTTAACTTCAAAGATCATCAGTCCCCTAGAACTTAGAACTACTTAAACCTAATTACCCTAAGGACATCACACACATCCATGCCCGAGGCAGAATTTGCACCTGCGACCGTTGCGGTCTCGCGGTTCCCGACTGTAGCGCCTATAACCGCTCTGCCACCCCGGCCGACACCTATCAACAGACAAATGTCTTTACTTGTAGTAGAAACTTGTGCTGCAGCCATCGTGGTTGTTATACCAGTTAGGAATTACAGTATTTGTTATGTTAGCATAATGTTACTTGAGGAATATGATTACGAATCTGCTAAACACCAGCAGAAAAATGCTCCTATCGGAGAACAAAAAATGTAAATATTTTCTGTTCATTTAAAATATTCTGACTGAAAATTGGGGTACGAGCTGTTTCATTCTACCTTCCACAGCTCATTTAAAAAATTTCCCAAAAATATTGGCATGTGAACATATTCGTGCTTTTTTTGCCATGCAACTAACATCAAACTCCCACAAGCTGCTCTAACTTAACTCAAACACACCCGCTTGTCCATCGCCTTGAGCCGCTTATTGCTCCCCCCGCACCCTCCCCCCTGGCAATGTCTCCTTCACTCTTTCCCTAGCACTGTTCTGTCACTGTGAACTGTGTTCCACTGCCAGTTTCTCCCTCTCTTTCTCTCACACTGCCATTGTCTCCTTCGCTCTTTCCATAAAACTACCACTGTCCAGTATCTTCCTGTATTTATTCCTCCTCCGTCTCATCTCTCTCCATTATAAAAAAACCGCGAATATGTCCTCATGCCAAAATTTCTCGAAAAATTTTGAAATCTGCTGAGAAGGGTAGAATGAGGCAGCTGGAACCCCATTTCTCAGTCAGATTCTTTTAAATAAACAGGAACATATTCGCATTTTTTGTGCCCCGATTAGAACATTTTTCCGTTTTTTTTTGTCTTCTTTTCCTTGCTGCAGCAGGGCATGTACGAGTAATTCATATAAAAAGAAATGTATTGGTTAGCAAAATTTAGAGAGTTTATTCGTGTGAAACCGAAATAAGACGAAATTTATTTTATACCTCAACCCTATTTTAAGCCCAAAAAAAAGTATGTGCTTCAGTACAACAACATGAGGTTCCCAGTTGATAACGAAGACACTTTACAGCATATTTCTGAATGTTAAGTCGCTTTATAAACTATGTTTTCGACTCACACTGGATTTTACGTGCGTATTTTATGTATACTAGAGGAGTAACTTTCAATCTGTCTGTCTCGTAAACGGGTAAGACTATGAAGAAAATTTTGGATGGTGTTTGACATTACGGTCTTAGGAATACATGGTAAAAATTACAGTCATTTGTTGTGCATAGCCATCTCGGAATCAGCGGTTGGGTTTTGGTACTCAAATAGCAAGTTTTTGGGGTGTTTCTCTCAAACGGAGAAAGATTTTTTAAAACGGCCCGATAGCTCCTCTACATAAATGCCTGGAGAAGATACCATTAAAATTTG
The DNA here is from genome assembly GCF_023898315.1 of Schistocerca nitens. Classification (NCBI taxonomy): domain Eukaryota; kingdom Metazoa; phylum Arthropoda; class Insecta; order Orthoptera; family Acrididae; genus Schistocerca; species Schistocerca nitens. The sequence continues at coordinate 441,809,888 of NC_064620.1, read as the reverse complement.
AGCAATTTTCTGCGGTTATGTATTATTTAGATTTCGCCTCATATTACTGGATTTTACGTGTGGAAGTGGGGTATGTTTGAAACTCTGTATCTTGGAAAAGGACCACGATATCGCAAAATGTTTCATGGCTGTCCGAGATCGGGATCTTAGAAATATGTCGTATAAATTTCAACCATTTTCTGTGAATATATGTCTTGCAACCTTAGGCTCAGCTTTGGTCAGCTGGTGACTGCGAAAATATTCTGGAGAAACTCTTCTTTGGGATTTACCGAGGAAACACCCATGAACTAATGATGCCTCTATAAGTAACTCAAGCTCGACATACACCAAATAAAATGCAAAAAGAACCGACGTATTTGCTTTCATACTTTGATCCCTTACTACAGGTTTGTGACACATGACCTTTCTGTTGAGCACACAAATTAAGAATGAACCAAGGGGTATCTAAAACGCTTGAACCTACCGCCGTCGACGTCGGCTGCAACTCGATTCCGAGTACCCACAGCTCCTTCCTGCAGAGAACGAGCGTTTCAACTCAACTCGTGGATATGTTTCCGATGACTGAACAGGCCAATCCTCACATAAAACCGACGTCCACAAGAATCGTACTGAGTGGCTCGAAGGTGGCGGGGGTGTAATTGACGGAGCTTTCTTGCTTGTCGCTTGGCCTCTACATGTCTATGGTGTTCTCCTTCAAATAAGTTGATAGCGATGAATGCTGTTTCCCTCCAAAGTCAGCGGTCCACAGCACATTCTTTCCATGTTTGTACGTTTATGCAAGTCGTTAGCGTGGTGCGTTTTAGATGGTCCTTAAACTCCTTGAGAGGCGCAGTGCAGAGCTCACCATAAATGATTTGGCGGGGAAGCCTCGTATCACCCATGCGATGAGCGATAGGGGTCGCTCAGTGCTGTTTAGCTTTCTCGAGAACAGCAGTGTGGATCGCATGGTCCTCCGGCTTAATGTTCAAGACGTATCTCATTTGTGACTAGTGGAAGCGCCCAAGTTTCCTGCAGCAAGGCGACAGTATGTCGAAGTTTCACAGTCCTGCAGGAGCGTGGAAAGGACAACAGCTCTAGACACCATGAGCCTGGTGTGCAGCTTTAGGCATTTATTCGTGAAGACTCTGTGTATTAATCGTCCAAATGCTGCTTTGGCATCCACAATTCCTTTCTCAACATCTTGTTCGCAAGTATATCGTTTAGACAAGCTGCTTCCAAGATATGAAAAGTGCTGAACCTGCACCAGTGCTGTGTCAAGGATGGAGATCTCGAACTCAGGGAGAGTTATTACCGAGGCAGGTCGTGTGAGTGTCTTTGTTTTTTCCACTTTGATGATAAGACCAAAGCGATCGCATGCAGGTTTAAGCACTTGGCTCACTGTTGTAACTCTGCCGTTGTTGGAGCAGGAGATGCCGTGTCATCGCCATAGTGAGGTTCTGTCGCACGGGTGACTTTTGTGCGTCTTTGTGAACGAACTCTTGCCAGATTGAAGAGACCTCCATCGAAACAAAGTTTAATCTCCATGCCTTGGCTGTTATCAGATGATCCATATAGCACGGCAGCCATGCACAGTGCAAAGAGTGTTGGAGCAAGCACACAGCTTTCTTTCAAACGCTGAGTGATTGAAAACGAATGCGATGCACAGTTGGCGTGAAGAACGCGCTCAGACGTACTATCGTTAAGAGCTTGAACCATTTGCACATAGTGTTCACGACGTCCACATCTTGCACACGGCCGATCTAGGTGTTGAATCAAAGGCTTTTTCCAGGTCATAGAAAATTAAATACTGGAGCATCTACACTTGATCCTATCTTTTTAACAGCAAAAGAACTCGAGCTATGAGCACCGGAATACCTCGTTTTTATGAGCGGAGTTTTTTAACAGATTAGGTAGGCAAACTGTCCCATGCATACCGATACTATCATAGCGGAGTTACACCACTTGGGCTAACGCAGATATACACGGTGGTCCATTGATCGTGACCAGGCCAAATATCTCACGAAATAAGCGCCTAACGAAAAAAACTACAAGTACGAAACTTGTCTAGCTTGAAGGCGGAAACCAGATGGCGCTATGGTTGGCCCGCCAGATTGCGGTGCCATAGGTCAAACGGATGTCAACTGCGTTTTTTTTTAAAATAGGAACCCCCATTTTTTATTACATATTCGTGTAGTACGTAAACAAATATGAATGTTTTAGTTGGACCACTTGTTTGCTTTGTGATAGTCGATACTGTAATAGTCAGAAACATATGGCTCACAATTTTAGACGAACAGTTACTAACAGGTAGGTTTTTTAAATTAAAATACAGAACGTAGGTACGTTTGAACACTTTATTTCGGTTGTTCCAATGTGATACAAGTACCTTTGTGCACTTATCATTTCTGAGAACGCATGCTGTTACAGCGTGATTACCTGTAAATACCACGTTAATGCAATAAATGCTCAAAATGATGTCCGTAAACCTCAATGCATTTGGCAATACGTGTAACAACAATCCTCTCAACAGCGAGTAGTTAGCCTTCCGTAATGTTCGCACATGCATTGACAATGCGCTGACGCATGTTGTCAGGCGTTGTCGGTGGATCACGATAGTAAATGTCGTTCAACTTTCCCCATAGAAAAAAATCCGGGGACGTCAGATACGGTGAATGTGCGGGCCATGGTACTATGCTTCGACGACCAATCCACCTGTCATGAAATATGCTGTTCAATACCGCTTCAACCACACGCGAGCTATGTGCCGGACATCCATCATGTTGCAAGTACATCGCCATTCTGTCATGCAGTGAATCATCTTGTAGTAACATCGGTAGAACATTACGTAGGAAATCAGCACACGTTGCACCATTTAGACTGCCATCGATAAAATGGGGGCCAATTATCCTTCCTCCCATAATGCCGCACCATACATTAACCTGCCAAGGTCGCTGATGTTCTACTTGTCGCAGGCATCGTGGATTTTCCGTTGCCCAATAGTGCATATTATGCCGGTTTACGTTACCGTAGTTGGTGAATGACGCTTCGCCGCTAAATAGAACGCGTGCAAAAAATCTGTAATCGTCCCGTGATTTCTCTCGTGCCCAGTGGCCGAACTGTACACGACGTTCAAAGTCGTTGCCATGCAATTCCTGGTGCATAGAAACATGGTACCGGTGCAATCGATGTTGATGTAGCATTCTAAACACCGACGTTTTTGAGATTCCCGATTTTCGCGCAATTTGTCTGCTACTGATGTGCGGATTAGCGGCGACAGCAGCTAAAACACCTACTTGGGCATCATCATTTGTTGCAGGTCGTGGTTGACGTTTGACATGTGGCTGAACACATCCTGTTTCCTGAAATAACGTAACTATCCGGCGAACGGTTCGGACACTTGGATGATGTCGTCCAGGATACCGAGCAGCATAGATAGCACACGCCCGTTGAGCATTTTGCTCACAATAGCCATACATCAACACGATGTCGACCTTTTCCACAATTGGTAAACGGCCCATTTTAACACGGGTAATGTATCACGAAGCAAATACCCTCCGCACTGGCCGAATGTTACGTGATACCACGTACTTATACGTTTGTGCCTATTACAGCTCCATCTATCACAAAGCGAAAAAAGTGGTCCAACTATAACATTCATATTTCTTTACGTACTACATGAATACGTAATAAAAAATGGGGGTTGCTATTTAACGGGGGTAGGGCGTCAAACGGGCCGACTTGGAGCAGGAGAGGCACCACAGGACATTTCATTTTCTACTGTCTATACTTTTACAAATAAATTCATAAAACTTTGTCAGCATGACCAGGAAGGATTCAGGATTAACACTCATAGCAGTGGAAGTGCAAAAACATAACAAAATAAATATTTTTTAGATATGAAATTTTATCATTTCTTCACTTACTGTTGGCTGCATTTGTTGCTATAGGTACAGTTTTCTTCATAAGTAAGAGAGATTCTTTGATAAATTTTGCACACCATACAAACCATTTTTTCAGGTGTATGAAACTCTAGAATTTTCCAAATCTACTAAAAACTGTGGTAAAAATTGAGATAATTAACTACAAAATTTGATTTTTTTCTAAACATAAAGTTTAAAACGTAACAGCTCATTCATTTTTTCATAAATTAAATAGATTCTAGAGTTTGAGACACCTGTAAGTATGGTTCGTGTTGTCGATTGGCAAGACAGCCAACCCACTAGGAGGAAGCCGAAAGGCACGCGTTTAAGCTCACGCAGGCTGGCGTGAGGTCTGGAACAGGACAAGGAATTGAGACTAGCAAAAAACGTACGTAGCTTCTGGAATACTTAACTTTAATCCATAATTGGTGAACATCGCTCTTGACGGTACATGTTTTACAGCATCAATAGTAACTGGTAATGGAGCCTTGCTAGGTCGTATCAAATGACGTAGCTGAAGGCTATGCTAACTATCGTCTCGGCAAATGAGAGCGTAATTTGTCAGTGAACCATCGCTAGCAAAGTCGGCTGTACAACTGGGGCGAGTGCTAGGAAGTCTCTCTAGACCTGCCGTGTGGCAGCGCTCGGTCTGCAATCACTGATAGTGGCGACACGCGGGTCCGACGTATACTAACGGACCGCGGCCGATTTAAAGGCTACCACTTAGCAAGTGTGGTGTCTGGCGGTGACACCACAGTTTGTATGCTGTGCAAAATTCATCGAACAGTCTCTCTTACTTATGAAGAAAAGTGTACCTATAGCAACAAATGCAGACAATAGTAAGTGAAAAAATGATGAAATTTCACATGTAAAAAAATTATTTTGTTATTTTTTTGAACTTCCGCTTCTACTAATGTGAATCCTGAATCCTTCCTGGTCGTGCTGACAAAGTTTTATGAATTTAGTTGTAAAATTATAGACAGTGGAAATTAAAATGTTCTGTGGTGACTCTCCCGCTCAAAGTCGGCCCGTTTGACGTCCTACCCCCCCTTAAAAAAACGCAGTTGATATCCGTTTGACATATGGCAGCGCCATCTAGCGGGCCAACCATAGCACCATCTGGTTTCCCCCTTCAAACTAGGCAAGTTTCGCTCTTTGTAGTTTCTTCGTTTGATGCTTATTTCGTGAGATATTTGGCCCGGCCACTATCAATGGACCACCCTGTACATAAAGAGATGCAGAAGAGACAGAAATATTTACACGTATTTCTGCGTTGTTTCGCGCACAATACTTTGAATTCAGCAGCGCCAGCTCCCGTGCCTCTAAACAGGGCTCCATAACAAGTGGAGGAAGTTACAGGTAGCCGGCGACAAGACGCCGTTCGCCGTAACGACCCGGCGCCGTTTTCATTGAGACGGAATTGAAAAGGGCCGCCCCCGCGTCGCAGCTCGTTAGGCGCGCCGGCAGGTCGCAGCCCGCCATGCCAGGCCAGGCAGCGCCGGCGCCGGCGCCCGGGTCGGGGTCGAGGCAATCAGCCGGCGACCGGCAGCGGCAGCAGGACGGCGCGCCGCTGCACACCGTGCCCCGGCTTCCGCCTAATTGAATGGCATTAATGGCCGCTCCGCGCCGGGCCCGACCGTCAATGGCGACCCCTCGCCGACTGGCTGCCTGCGACGTCTCGCGCTCTGTTGCTATAGTCCGCTACCGACTTATTGCGAATGACGTGGCGCGCTCACCGTACCCAATATCTGGACCACCGCCATTGGTGGCTCATAACAATGTGACGGAAATACCAGTGTATCAGCCAGGTGGTAATTGTGAGACTGAAAGCGAGAAGGGGCCTGTTTTCGAAAATTATGGGTTTTTAGCTATTGTAACTGTTGTGTACATAGTTCCGCGTAGCCAGCGCGTACACAACTTCCCCACTAGAGCGCGCCCCGCTAACCACAACAGCCCAGGCGCAGCGCTCGTCCGTCTCCGCTCTACGAGATGGCGCTGCCATAAAGACGGACCAAATTCTGTTTCCGCCGATCCGTGTATTAATATGTAACGCAGCCAATGAGATTCCTCCTAACGTAGAACCTTTTCTCCTCGTGGATCACACTCGCGCAGTGATACCTGAACGCTCGAGGTATTATAACGAGTGTACAGACCTCCTATTAGTAACCCCCCCCTCCAGTACACCTCTTGCAATATGCTGATGACACCGCATTCCTCGCCCTCGCTCCTACCCTCCAACGGTCCCAACGCCTTCTCCAGAATCACCTTGACCTTTTTACTGCATGGTGTAACCAGTGGCTCCTGAAACTCAACCCTTCCAAGACCCAGGCAATCATCGTAGGTCGTTCCACCCGCTCCTTCCGGCTCCTGGATTTCTCCCTTACTGTCTGTGCCCGTCCTGTCCGCCTCACCCCCACCCTCACCTACCTTGGCCTCACCATTGACCGTCACCTCACCTGGATCCCTCATCTCCGCTCCATCCAATCCAAAGCCCACAACCGCCTCCGACTTCTCAAACTCCTCTCCGGCCGGACATGGGGGTTGCACCCCTCTACCATCCTCCACACCTACAAATCCTTAATCCGTCCCATCCTCTGTTATGCCAGTCCTGCCTGGATATCTGCGCCCCCCAAATTCTATAAGTCCCTCCAGATCCTTGAGCGTCATGCACTCCGCCTCGCCTTCCGTATACGCCTCCCGTCCCCCATGCGGATCCTATATGATCTCATTCCTTTCCCCCATCTGCTCCTATTCCTCGAACATATCCGCATCCTCTACACCTCCCGTCGTCTTGAACCCCCTCACCCCCTGGTTGCTCCTCTCCTCTCCGATCCCCGCCCCCTGCCACGTCTTCACCGTTGTGTCCCCCCTACCCTCCATCTCTACACCCTACATCTCCTTTCCCAAGGTGGCTTCCCTCCCGGATGATGCCCTCTCTCCATCCATTTATCCCTCCTATCAACTCTGATCCTCACTCCCCCTCCTTTCCTCTGTCCTCTTCCCGGGCTCCCTCTCCCCCCCTTCCATCCTCTTTCTTCCCCACCTCCCCTCTCTTTGCCCCCTTCTCTCCCCCGCATCCTCTTACATTTCCCTCCTCTCATTCCCTCTCCCCCTTCTCCCCCTTTATTAGTCTTCTCCCTCCTTGGTTCCCCCCCCCCCTTTTGGTTTTTTTCCTCTCCTCCCTCCTTGTTTTTCCCCCTCCTGCAGGTCCCCCCCCCCCCCCCCCCAATCTGCCTTTGGCTCGGGAGTGTCATCTTTGTGCTGCCACTTTCGTGCAGTGTTCTCCAGTGAGTGTTCTACAGTGCGTGTTTTACAGTGAGTGTTCCGTGTTGTGTTTTTTGGGACTTGTTGCGAACGGCCATCATACTGTCGCTGGGTGTGCCTTTTATCTCTTGTGAACAGAAACCAGACTGTCGCCGTGTTTTTTAATTGTGTGTCTACTATGTTCCTTTTCTGATTCCTGTGTATTTTATCTACATTGCCAACCCCTTTTGCTATCTGTTTTAACTTTCCGCATTTTTACGCCATTTCACACTTTAAATCACCATTTTATCGCCTGTTTTACCTTGTTTCTTTCTTCTTCCTTTATTTAAAAAAAGTCTGTAGGCTGTAGAGCAGCGTAGTAAGCTGCTGCCAGCCCGCCCCCTTCGGGGGGAATTGAAAATCAATAAAGAAAAAAAAAACTCCTATTAGTCAGTCTGCATAAGTCTGCATTAGTCTGCATTAGTCTCTACCAGTCTGCATTAGTCTGTACCAGTATATAGTTAAGTTTCAATCTGCGCCTAATAAGATTATCATATTCCTGTACATAACCATGAAGATAAATGTATAGACACTTTGTCAAGTATCAGAGATATGTGAGAATAAGATTAACGTACCAAGACCAAAAGAACTTCAGATTGTCAATTGCAAACAGCATCCAGAATCAAGTTACGTAATGTCTACGATTTTTATTATTTTAATAAATGTGTGTGAAAATTAATCCAGTTCTGTTTAAAGTAGGTCACCGTCAATCTGCTACTCTAAGCGTGCAAGTGGCATTTCTATCGTCTGACCTAACGGCAGTAGATAAACACGCCACGATTAGACTACGAGACATACTGCTGACACTCGCCTACTTCGTTAGAACGACAGGTCAAATAATCTGATGGTGTGTGTACCGAAGGTCTTACAGTACGCACACCACAGTAACTTATACTTTTTTCATTTCTTTTCGGCTTTCTTTTCAATTCTTCTATATCATTGTTACACAAAAGAAAATTCTGGGTTTGTTAGATGACAATCAGTTTGGCCTTAGGAAAGGTAGAGGTGCAAGAGAGGCAGTTTTGACGTTGCGTTTCATAACGGAAGCAAGACTAAAGAAAAATTGAGGCACGTTCATAGAATTTGACGACCTGGAAAAAAAAGTTCGACAATGTAAAACGAATATATTCGAAATTCTGAGAAAAACAGGGGTAAACTATGCTTAGAGACGGGTAATATACGATATCCATAATACAAGAGCCAATACGGAATAATAGGCGGCCGCTGTGATCGAGCGGTTCTAGGCGCATAGGTCCGGAACCGCGCTGCTGCTACGGTCGCAGATTCGAATTCTGCCTTCGGCATGGATGTGTGTGATGTCCTTACGTTAGTTAGGTTTAAGTAGTTCTAGGTCTAGGGGACTGATGACCTCAGATGTTAAGTCACATAATGCGTAGAGCCATTTGAACCATTTTTGAACGGAATAATAAGAGTGGACGATCAAGAACGAAGCGATTGGATTAAAAAGGGTGTAAGACAGCGATGTAGTGTTTCGCTCCTACTGTCCAATCTGTATAGCGAAGAAGCAATTATGGAAATAATAGAAAGGCTCAGGAGTGGAATTAAAATTCAACGTGAAAGGATATCAATAATATGATTAGCTGATGACATTGCTATCCTGAGTCAAAATGAAAAAGAGTTATATGATCTGCTGAAAGGAATATGGGTTAGAGTAAATCGAAGAAAGACGAAAGTAATGAGAAGTAGCATAAATGACAACAGCGAGAAACTTAACATCAGGATTGATGGTCATTAGGTAGATGAACTTAACACTTTGCCATCTGCAACTTCAGATTTATTCGCTTCGCGCCGGCAGCGCTAGATCGGATTGCTTGGCTTGTACAAAATGTTCAAATGTGTGTGAAATCTTATGGGACTTAACTGCTAAGGTCATCAGTCCCTAAGCTTACACACTACTTAACCTAAATTATCCTAAGCATAAACATACACACACACACCAATGCCCGAGGGAGGACTCGAACCTCCGCCGGGACCAGCCGCACAGTCCATGACTGCAGCGCCTAAGACCGCTCGGCTAATCCCGCGCGGCTCCCTTAGCTTGCCGCTAGCCGTTTGCCACCTTTCCGTTGATGACAAGCTTCAAACACATTGACTTTGGCGCGCTTTAATTTTCCGGAAGTCCTCTATTCTGCCGTATAGTTCCACAAATTCGAATTTTCTTTTCAAGTAACTACTCTGCAAGTTCTACACTGTTATAATAATCATCCATGCAGAGGTGATGCCACTTTCCATCACAAGGTGTCAGTAGTTCCATCACTGTTTTTGCTAAAGGCTGTCCAGCGCCGGAATATACCTTGAATGAGGAAATGTATCCCGTACTCGAATCACACAGCACCCGAATGGGTATGTCGTATTTCGTAATTTTCGACGGATTTTAAACTTTAAAATTTAAGCGTCCACACCACGGTATCATTCCTTCATCAACTGAGATGTTTTGACTTGGATTGAACGTTTCTTTAAACTTTTTGATAAAATAGTCAATTACGAATTGCACTTTGATAAGCTGGTCGGCATAATCCGGTTTATTGTTGTTGTCTGAATAATGTAGAAGTTAAAAGTTATGATATTGCTCTGAATCGGTTGTGGGAAATCGTTTTGCAAAGTATCGGTGTGTCTATGAACGGCTTCGTTGACCAATAATCATAGATCCTTTTTTTTTTTTTTTTTTTTTTTTTTACAGTTTCAATAAGGATATCAAGCCCAAATGATTTTCTGAGGTCGGGTCCCGTAACGTCGACAAATGTGGCCTTTTAATCCAGTTTCCTTCTATTGCAAATTTGACTGTAGCACTTGTTGGTTTCGGTGCTAATATATTCAAATAGATCGTTCCCAATATATAAGTCTACGATATCTTCGACGCTCTGTGTATCTTTGGGAAATATGTTTGGACCCGGGGATCCTTCAAATTTATTATTTGTGCTCAGTAAATCAAACTCTGACAACTGTTCAAATGGCTCTGAGCACTATGGGACTTAACATCGGAAGTCATCAGTCCCCTAGAACTTAGAACTACTTAAACCTAACTAACCTAAGGACATCACACACATCCATGCCCGAGGCAGGATTCGAACCTGCGACCGTAGCGGTCGCGCGGTTCCAAACTGAACCGCCTAGAACCGCTCGGCCATTCTGGCCGGCCTCTGACAACTGTGCACTGTCTTCTTGGACGTATTTTACTATCATCCTGCGATTCTGCTTAACTTTCATTTTTTTATATCCAATGTCTTCTTCCCAATCAGCCAAGTCGTCCGCAATGGAGACAAGACATCCGCCATTCATCGTAAATAATCCTCTTGTTTCTTTCGTCTGCTATGATGAAAGGGTACAAGTACTTACAAAAGCAAAAAACTTGTTGACGTGTGTAACTTACTGTTATCTAAATAAAGCACCAAGAGAATGGAAATGATACTACTGTGTTGTCGCCGGCCACTGCGCGATACTATGCACACGGCACCACTGTGGTGTCGCTGACCGTTCACGACTACTTCGCCCACGACACCACTGTGGTGTCGCCAGACGGCGTAACGTTAAGGATTTCTACTACCTAGGCAGCAAAATAACCAATACCGGACGGAGTAAGAAGGACTTCCAAAGCAGATTAGGAGTGGAAAAAAGTGCATTCCTGGTCAAGAGAAGTCTACTAGTATCAAATATAGGCCTTAATTTGAGGAACAAAATTCTGAGAATGTACGTCTGGAGCACAGCATTGTATGTGAGTCAAACATGGACTGTGGGAAAAGGGGAACAGCAAAGAATCGAAGGGTTTGGGATGTGGTGCTTCAGACGAATGTTGAAAATTAGGTGGACTGATAAGGTAAGGAATGAGGAGGTTCTGCGCAGAATCGGAGAGGAAAGGAATATGTGGAAAACACAGACAAGGAGAAGGGACAGGATGATAGGACATCTGTTACGACATCAGGGTACAGAAATTGGAATACATGCAGCAAATAATTAGGACGTAGGTTGAAAGTGCCACACTGAGACGAAGTGGTTGGGACATGAGAGGTATTCGTGGCGGGCCGCATCAAACCAATTAAAAGACTGAAGACTAAAAAAAAAAGTCTTCTACTCTCAACATTAATTTCTCAACAATACAATTCTGATAAAAAAATAGATTTCTATCTCTAAATTTAAGGTTCAATATTGGTGATGAAAACATGTGTTTTTAGTTACAATCTATTGTCATTTTTTAATCTGACATGCACTCCTGGAAAATAAAGAACGCCATGAATTCGTCGACCCAGCAGAGGGAAATTTTATTGACGCACTCTTGGGGACGTATGCAACACACGATCACAAAGACAGAGCTATATCCCACGTCAGTAAAATCAACAGAGCGTGCGCAACGTCAGCGCTAGTACTGTGTATTCCCTTCTTTCGCAGCACTGCAGGCTGCAATTCTCCCATGAAGACGATCGTAGAAGTGTCGAATGTAGTCTTGAGGAACGGCCTCCCATGCAGTGTTAACCTGGTGCCTCATGTGAGCCAGATCCCGTGCCGGTCGTGCAGACCACGCAAGATGACGTTTCATCCGGTCCCAAACATGCTCACTGGGGGACAGATCTGGGGATCGTGCTGGCCACGGTAGTTGGCGTACACCATGAAGAGCACGTTGGGTGGCACGGGAGACATGTGGACGTGCATTGTCCTGTTGTAAAATCATGTCGCCTTTTTGGTGCATGAGCGGTAGCAAGACAGGTTGAATAATGGTCTCAGTGTGCCGTTCACTGTTCAATATTCCCTCTACTATCACCAATAGAGAACAGCCATTGTAGGATATGGCTCCCCACACCATAATTCCGGGTATTGGTCCCGTGCGCTTGTGTCGTACACACTCCAAATTTTGGCGCTCCCCTGCACGACGCCACACACACTAGTTCGACCGTCATTGGCACCAAGGCAGAAGAGACTATCACTGAAGACGACACGTCTCCATTCGTCATTCCATAAATGCCAATCGTGACACCACTGGACTCGGGCTGAGCGATGTTGGGGCGCGAGCTGAAGACGCCCTAACGGCACGCGGGATCGTAACCCTTCTTCACGGAAACAGTTGCGAATGGTTCTCGATGATACCCCCGAAGCAACAGAGTCCCTAGTTTGTTGTGAAGTGACGTTGCGGTTATGTATGGCACTTCGTAAGATGCGACGGTCTCGGCGTGCATCTGTTCGTCGCCGCTCTCCGGACCCAGGTCGACGGGCACGTGCACCTTCTGTTGGCCACTGGCGACAACATCGATGCACCGCGGAGACCTATCGCCCCACGTGTTGCGCAGTTTTGTGGTATGCCCATCCGGCCTCCCGCAGACCCACTATACGACCTGGCTAAAACTCCGTTAGTTACGTACTCGCCGTCGCGGCATGCTGAGAACGTTGAAGGCACAAAAGAGCCCCGCATACCACGGCAAACTGGCTGCCACTGGCTCTGGCGGTGATTAACCGCTGAGCAGCTTGTGCGACATTCCACGGCCGAGAAAGCAGTTCCTGGTGTGCCCGCATTGTGGCGCGTTTGATCATCGCATGCACTGCCCTCTCATAGTGTCCCGTGCAAGTCAGGTCTTATTCACTTGCATCAATGTGTTCTTTTTTCATTTTCCAGTAGTGTATTTCAAAAAAATTTGAGTACACTATACAGTTTTTTCGATTTTTTTTTTTTGCAATGTATTGATTTTTTCGATGAGGTATGATATATTTTACAGTAAATCTTGATTCTGAAACATTTAATGGGCCCAAGTCCATCTGAAATTTTAAATTCACAAAAGGCCCAAAAATAGATTACCGAGCGCTCATATTTTACAGGGGCCTGAGGATTGGACTTCCTGCTTCTAAAACAATTGCATCTGAAGGGGTTCAAGTTCGTTCGCGAACAAGATTTTCTCCTCATCCCCTTTGGTTCTGGAACATGTGGCTGGCCAGGTTCCTCCTCAGAATCCTCATTGTCAGTGAACTGGGATCATGGTTCAGGTTCAGGTTGTACTTTAGGACAGGGAATGTCTTCCGATTTCTCTTAGCAATAGGTTCTGATGTTTTTCAAAAGATACTCTATTTGTTGTTTTGCCATCCCTGCTGGAATTACTTCATCAGGAAACCTAACGAGTCTATTTTCTTTGGCAAAGATGCGATGCCAAAATTCATTTCCATCAATGTGCATCCTGCAGTGTCGACTACCTCTGTAGCTAACAATGAACTGAAAGTAGATGTATTCAGGTGTGTGAGGTACATTGATAGCATTACCGTTCACCAAGACATCCAGCCAGTCATACGTATTCAACAGCAAATTCAAAATTCAAATGGCTCTGAGCACTATGGGACTTAACTGCTGAGGTCATCAGTCTCCTAGAACATAGAACTACTTAAACCTAACTAAACTAAGGACATCACACACATCCATGCCCGGGCAGGATTCGAACCTGCGCCGTAGCGGTCGCGCGGTTCCAGATTGTAGCGCCTAGTACCGCTCGGCCACTCTGGCCGGCAGCAAGATCAACTTTTCATTTCTTCCAGTAACAGCAAGATTAACGTGTGTCGTAGATGTAAGCTTTTGTTCCTGCATAGGTTTTTGTTGCTACAGTAACGTCAGCTGACATGTTATAGCTGCCAACTACAAATTGGCAACGTTTGTAGGCAGTTTATAACTTCCATATAAAAACGGACCATGTGTCTTGTGCGGTATTACTGTATTCAATAACACATTCTTCTGTTATACAATTCCGCTCTGAGCTCCTTAAAATACTATAAAATTATGAGACACTGTTTTGTGAAGCACTGCATAGGCAGTAGCAACATTTAGAGAAGGGGCCCCTTGTCGGTCCAATATTATTCCCTCAGAAACACAATAGGCCCTTCTTCAAAAGACTGAAAACGATTGCATTTAATGATATTAATGACACTGTCAGGCCGGTAGGGGTGGCCGAGCGGTTCTAGGCGCTACAGTCTGGAACCGCGAGACCGCTACGGTCGCAGGTTCGAATCCTGCCTCGGGCATGGTTTTGTCTGCTGTCTTTAGGTTAGTTCGGTTTAAATAGTTCTAACTTCTAGGGGACTGACGACCGCAGAAGTTAAGTCCCATAGTGCTCAGAGCCATTTGAATTTTTTGACGCTGTCAGATTGCAAGAACTTTCTGATCGATACCAGCGTTTGAAAAATGAAGTAAATTACTAACATACTCGAAAAACAAAAACAGATATGTTAGGCATTATTTACTGACTGGTTTGATGCAGCCCGACACGAATTCCTGACTTCTGTTGACTTTTCGTCTCAGAGTAGCACTTGTAACATACATCCTCAGTTATTTGCAGGATGTGTTCCAATCTCCGTCTTCCTCTACCGTTTTCGCCCTCTACAGTTCCCTCTATACCATAGAAGTTAATAGTTGATGTTTTAACATATGTCCAACCATCCTGTCCCTTCTTCTTCTGAATGTTTTCCGTGTATTCCTTTCCTCGCCGATTCTGTGGACAATCTTCTCGTTCCTTATCCTACCAGTCCACCTAATTTTCAACATTCGTATGTAGCATCACACTTCAAACGCTTCGATTCTCTTCTGATCCGGTTTTACCACAGTCCATGTCGCACCATCATACAATATTGTGCTCCAAACTACATTCTTATAAATTTCTTCCGCGAAAAGACTTAAGTGTGATACTAGGAGGCTCTTCGTCTCCAGGAATGCCCTTTCTACCAGTACTAGGTTCTTCCTATGTCCGCCTTGCGCCATCCATCATGGTTCATTTGTCTCCCTACCCACCAGAATTCCTTAACATCGTCTACTTCATGATCCCCAATTCTGGTGTTACGTTTCCAGCTGTTCTCATTTCTGTTATTTCTTATGACTTTCCTCTTTCTTTGATTTGCTATCAAACCATATTCTGTACTCATTAGACTGTTCGTTCTATTCAACAGATCCCTTAATTCTTCTTCACCTTCTTCACCTTCATCGACCAATCTTATAATTTTCTTCTTCTGAATCTCAATCCCACTCTTGAACCTTCCTTTTATTTCCGACATTCTTTCTTCAATTTATAGACTGAACAGCAGGAATGAAAGACTGTACCTCTGTCTTACACCTTGTTCAGTTCGAGCACTTCGTTCTTTGTTCTCCACTCTTACTGTTCCCTCTCGGTTCTTGTAAATATCGTATATTAGCGTTCTTCCCTTATAGTTACCCTCATTTGTCTCAGAATTTGGAACATCTTTCACCAGTTTATATTATCGAACCCTTTTTCCAAGTCGACAGATCCTCCAAACGTGTCTCAATTTTTCTTCAATCTTCCATTATGAAACGTGATCCGTGCGCGTGCGCGCATCGATGATTATTACACTCACTCACATTTACTAGGAGAATTCTATGACTTCTGTGCCCGGCCGACAGAGGGCATTGTGGATGAAGGCAAATTCGACGTATCTTCTGACGAAGAGGAAGGCGTTGCTCACCGCAGTTACTACGGTCAGTTTCCCTAGTGGCTGCTGACTGCGCAAAAAACCTGCAATAGATTTGGCCAGTGAACTGTGTGCGAGGCCGCGGGGCGGTCTCGGATCTACATTGGTGTTGATTTACAAGCAGCACTGATTATGTGGAATTGTCTCTCAGAGAGGAAGGTAGCCTGGAATTACTAATGTTGCTCAGTTAATGTACGCATGTGGACTCGCTGTCGCCGAGAAAAGATTGCATGGTGAGCAATTTGTAAACTTTATGTTCCCGGCATTGTAGAAATTGGTTAGCCATAACTATTCATAATGTTCGGCATGTCAGATATCTCGGAAATAACAATCGATTCACCTCCAATATCGAGGCTATAAGTTCGTAAGACAAAAAGTAATTCTGCAGTTCAGGTACTGTGATAATACTATTTTCTTCTGGGCCGAGTTAAGGCGACCTAAGCGTAGTAATTAGATATATGTTCTTATCCAGGTTTATCGTTTTAATTCAGTAGAGTCTGACAGTGTATATTTTAAACCCGTGATTAATTGTGTGTTTTATATGATATATTCTGTTTAGCCGCCTTTATGTCGTCTCAGTGTTTCTGTAGAGCAGTACCATGGGAAGCAAGGAGACGATGTTGGCTGGTGCCTGATATCCTCGTTCTATAACACAACCGGCACGCACTTAATAACTGGGTTCTGTATTCATAAAGAAGAAGCTATTTAACTTAAGGATCCATATGCTGAGGTACAAGCTTTCTTCTGTATAGTCTACGTAGCTTCAATGCTGTTGAAGTAGAAGTCTGCTATGGTGACTATAAAGTTGCTATGTGCTGCCTGTTTCTTTGCTAGACATTATGTCTGTAGCTATATAAAATTAATTTTACTAATTGTCCTTTATGTAAGTCATATAAGATTCAGTTCTCTGAATGTTGGCGTTTCGCTAGCTTTGGTATCTCTGTTTTATTCCTTAGCATTATAGCATAATTTTTTTATGCTTTGTGTAACCTCCTGCGCAGCTCATCTCGCAATTCAGCAAAATTGCCTTGTATGTATATTTCTTTTAGAATAGTATTCGTTGCACAGATGTAATTGAAAAAAAAATGGCTTTCATTTAATAC
This sequence comes from Schistocerca nitens, assembly GCF_023898315.1. Classification (NCBI taxonomy): domain Eukaryota; kingdom Metazoa; phylum Arthropoda; class Insecta; order Orthoptera; family Acrididae; genus Schistocerca; species Schistocerca nitens. Next base: position 441,793,123 of record NC_064620.1, on the reverse strand, counting down.
AGAGTCATCAACTGATCAGTCCCTGTATTTTGTGTTTGTTAAACTAATTTGTTATTATGAATGCACTTTGACAAAATATTTGGCGAGGGTGTTATTCTCTTAACGCAGAAAGTCGCCTCCTGCATAATCTTGACAAATAGTGATTGTTTTATAATTCGCACTTTGCGTATTCTGTTATTGTGGTTTGAATTCTCGCACTAATAATTGAGATGGATAACCTTTTTAAAATTTCTGAAGAAAATTGAAAAACGGTAACAGGAAACGTAAACGTCGTTTTAACACAAGAACTTACGGTAAATTTTTATAAAATATCAGTAGAAAATCTTTTTGAAACTAATGCAGTGTGCTTTATCTATTCTTTTTTAAACATTTTTGCGGCTACTTTAAAAGAACTTATCTATTGGCTATTTTAAAAAAAATTGTGACTGTGTGTGTTAAAACGTCTTTTTCGTATTCTATATCATTATTTGAATCTTTATAAAACGGTTATCTATTGCTCTTAAGGTTAACAATTTTCGTGACTATGTTTTAAACAATTGTCAATAAAAGTCTTGTGCTATATTCTTCGCAAATAAATTTATCCCTTACAGTTTACAATCCATTTCCTCCGGCCTTAAACAATTATCAATAAAATCTAGTGCGATATCCATGGAAAACAAATTTACCGCTGGAAGTTCCCAATACATTTCCTCCCCCCACACTACACACTCATCAAACCACAATATGCAAATTCCCCCTGTGTTGCCTTTAACTTTCCTAAATACAAACTGATCATCATCTAACAGAACCTCAATTATCTTTCTATTTCTTCTGTATATTACTTTTGTCAGCAACTTGACTGCATGAGCGGCTAAGCTGATTGTGCTATAATTCCACTAGTCGGCTCTTGCTATTTCGGAACTGCGCTGATGATATTTTTCCGAATGTCTGACGGCATATCGCCAGTCTCACATGTTTCACACTTGAACAGACATTTGGATCCCACTACCCCCAATGATTTCAAACATTCCACTGAAATGTTATCTGTCGCTTGCTCCTGTCTTATTAGTTTGGAAGCTTTCAATGCTCTATTAAACGCTGACTGCAATTCTGGATTCCCTATATATTCTACATCGTCTCCCAATTCTTCTTCTGTCCCGGCATCATACCAGAGCTCCCCACTGTAGAGGATGTCAATGTGCCTTTTTCTTTTATCCGCTCTCTCCTCTACATTTGACATTGCGATATGTATGACTTCGTACGTAATGGTAAGGAGAGGTGGGCTATTGAGTAGTGCCGCAGCTAGGAAAGGTGGACAGAAGCAGAAATGACTAGTGATCAGATTGACACAGTAAACAGAAGATTGACCTAACTCTAAGTGAACTCTCTTGTACCTATGTTTCTTCTTTTAAACTCCTGTAATTGCTTGTTAGATGTGTCCATTCCTCTTTAAATGAAATGCTTACTGAGGAATTCACTATCGCAGAATCTGTAGCCTCGTGGAACTTCACATGTGTCTCATTATTCCTTTGTATTACCGAATCCCACTTCTTTGTGCATTGTTTCTCCAAGTGAACGAAGATCCAATATATATAACGCAGCAAGAAACAGAATACAGCTATCACAATGTCAACACAGACCAAGTATGAACGAAGGTGTCATAGTGTACTGGTTCCAAACGTAAGTGGGCTAAGTCACTGCTTCTGACTAGCCTATACCGCTGTGACAGAAGCCGCTAAAGGCGAGAGCCAGCAAACGCGGTCCATTGGTTCCGTCAAGTCCAGCACGACTGCTTTCGGCGTCTCTTAGGAATTGGTAATTCAATTGTAATGACGCACAATGGGTGGTACTGACATGTTATACTACACTTTGGAATTCTCATTGCACACTTTACGTTACTACCATTAACTTTAATATCGCTAAAACTTTGTTTTGACTTTTCTAGACACATCAAAAAAAGTTTTGCATCACATCGGTTCCGACAGTTAAGGAACCTGTATAGAAAGTCGGAATAGAGATGAACAGAAACATAATTTCCACCCTTTTTAGTGCTCATGAAAACTACACAATGCCTGTTCTACTACCATACAGCGATACCTTCAGGGTTAGTGGTCCAGATTGCTGTACACGCCGGTACGAAGGTGTCATAGTGTACTGGTTCCAAACGTAAGTGGGCTGAGTCACTGCTTCCGACTAGCCTATACCGCCGTGACAGAGGCCGCTAGAGGCGAGAGCCAGCAAACATGGTCGCTTTGGATCTGAGGAAATTCTCTCTGGATTCCAGCGGCTATCTGATTTGGTGAAGGCTGCCGGTCTTGCTTACGAGATGAAGGCAGAGCTCACCATCTGCAGCATCGTTGACAGAACCGACTGCGGACGTTTGGTGCAGAGCCGGGTGGAGGGTCTGAATCAGAGGCTCAGACGGTTTTGCAACCGTGTTGGCTGCAGATTCCTTGACTTGCGCCATAGGGTGGTGGGGTTTCGGGTTCCACTGAATAGGTCAGGAGTTCACTACACTCAGTTGGCGGCTACACGGGTAGCGGAGGCTGTGTGGCGGGGACTGGGCGGTTTTTTAGGTTGGAAGGCCTCGGGAAAGTACGGGGTGGGCTGCATTCTCAAAGGGTGCATGGCAAATACAGGACGTGCTTGGATCAAGGAACAGTCGGAATTATAGTTGTAAATTGTTGTACTTGTGCTGGGAAAGTCCCTGAGCTTCAAGCGCTAATAGGAAGCACAGAAGCTGAAATCGTTATAGGTACACAAAGCTGGCTAAAGCCTGAAATAAGTTCTGCAGAAATTTTTACGAAGTCTCAGACGGTGTTCAGGAAAGATAGATTAGGCAGAATTGGTGGTGGAGTGTTTGTGTCTGTCAGTAGTGGTTTATCTTGTAGTGAAGTCGAAGTAGACACTCCGTGCGAATTGGTATGGGTGGAGGTTATACTTAACAGCCGAACTAAGTTAATAATTGGCTCCTTCTACCGACCCCCAGACTCCGATGATATAGTTGCTGAACAGTTCAGAGAAAATTTGAGTCTCGTAACAAATAAATACCCCACTCATACGGTTATAGTTAGTGGGGACTTCAACCTTCCCTCGATAGGTTGGCAAAAATAATTGTTCAAAACCAGTGGTAGGCAGAAAACATCTTCCGAGATTGTCGTAAATGCTTTCTCCGAAAATTATTTCGAGCAGTTAGTCCACGAACCCACGCGAATTGTAAATGGTTGCGAAAACACACTTGACCTCTTAGCCACAAACAATCCAGAGCTGATAGAGAGCATAATGACTGATACAGGGATTAGTGATCACAAGGTCGTTGTAGCTAGGCTCAATACCGATTCTTCCAAATCCACCAGAAACAAACGCAAAATAATTTTATTTAAAAAAGCTGATAAAGTGTCACTAGAAGCCTTCCTAAGAGACAATCTTCATTCCTTCCGAACTGACTATGCACATGTAGACGAGGTGTGTCTCAAATTCAAAGATACAGTAGCAACAGCAATTGAGAGATTCATAACTCGTAAATTGGTAAGAGATGGAACTGATCCCCCGTGGTACACAAAACAGGACCGAACGCTGTTGCAGAGGCAACGGAAAAGCATGCGAAATTCAGAAGAACGCTAAATCCCGAAGATTGGCTAAAATTTACAGACGCGCGAAATTTGGCACGGACTTCAATGCGAGATGCCTTTAATAGGTTACACAACGAAACATTGTCTCGAAATTTGGTAGAAAATCCGAAGAAATTCTGGTCGTATGTAAAGTACACAAGCGGCAAGACGCAGTCAATACCTTCGCTGCGCAGTGCCGATGGTACTGTTACCGAGGACTGCGCCGCTAAAGCGGAGTTATTGAACGCAGTTTTCCGAAATTCCTTCGCCAGGGAAGACGAATGGAATATTACAGAATTTGAAACACGAACAGCTGCTAGCATGAGTTTCTTAGAAGTAGATACCTTAGGGGGTGCGAAGCAACTCAAATCGCTTGATACTGGCAATTCTTCAGGTCCAGATTGTATACCGATTGGGTTCCTTTCAGATTACGCTGATACAATAGCTCCCTACTTAGCAACCATATACAACCGCCGGCTTACCGATGGATCTGTACCTACAGATTGGAAAATTGCGCAGGTCGCACCAGTGTTTAAGAAGGATAGTAGGAGTAATCCATCTAACTACAGACCTATATCATTGACGTCGGTTTGCCGTAGGGTTTTGGAGCATATACTGTATTCAAACATTATGAATCACCTCGAAGGGAACGATCTATTGATACGTAATCAGCATGGTTTCAGAAAACATCGTTCTTGTGCAACGCAGCTAGCCCTTTATTCGCACGAAGTAATGGCCGCTATCGACAGGGGATCTCAAGTTGATTCCGTATTTCTAGATTTCCGGAAAGCTTTTGACACCGATCCTCACAAGCGACTTCTAATCAAGCTGCGGGCCTGTGGGGTATCGTCTCAGTTGTGCGACTGGATTCGTGATTTCCTGTCAGGAAGGTCGCAGTTCGTAGTAGTAGACGGCAAATCATCGAGTAAAACTGAAGTGATATCAGGTGTTCCCCAGGGAAGTGTCCTGGGACCTCTGCTGTTCCTGATCTATATAAATGACCTGGGTGACAATCTGAGCAGTTCTCTTAGGTTGTTCGCAGATGAAGCTGTAATTTACCGACTAGTAAGGTCATCCGAAGACCAGTATCAGTTGCAAAGCGATTTAGAAAAGATTTCTGTATGGTGTGGCAGGTGGCAGTTGACGCTAAATAACGAAAAGTGTGAGGTGATCCACATGAGTTCCAAAAGAAATCCGTTGGAATTCGATTACTCGATAAATAGTACAATTCTCAAGGCTGTCAATTCAACTAAGTACCTGGGTGTTAAAATTACGAACAACTTTAGTTGGAAAGACCACATAGATAATATTGTGGGGAAGGCGAGCCAAAGGTTGCGTTTCATTGGCAGGACACTTAGAAGATGCAACAAGTCCACTAAAGAGACAGCTTACACTACACTCGTTCGTCCTCTGTTAGAATATTGCTGCGCGGTGTGGGATCCTTACCAGGTGGGATTGACGGAGGACATCGAAAGGGTGCAAAAAAGGGCAGCTCGTTTTGTATTATCACGTAATAGGGGGGAGAGTGTGGCAGATATGATACGCGAATTGGGATGGAAGTCATTAGAGCAAAGACGTTTTTCGTCGCGGTGAGATCTATTTACGAAAATTCAGTCACCAACTTTCTCTTACGAATGCGAAAATATTTTGTTGAGCCGAACCTACATAGGTAGGAATGATCATCAAAATAAAATAAGAGAAATCAGAGCTCGAACAGAAAGGTTTAGGTGTTCGTTTTTCCCGCGCGCTGTTCGGGAGTGGAATGGTAGAGAAATAGTATGATTGTGGTTCGATGAACCCTCTGCCAAGCACTTAAATGTGAATTGCAGAGTAGTCTTGTAGATGTATATGTAGATGTACCTATAATACCCAGTAGCACGTCCTCTAGCGTTGATGAATGCCTGTATTCGCCGAGGAATACTAGCCACAAGTTCATCAAGGCACTGTTGGTCCAGATTGTCCCCCTGCTGAACGGTGATTCGGCGTAGATCTCTCAGAGCGGTTGGTGGGTCACGTCGTCCATAAACAGACCTTTTCAATCTACCTCAGGCATGTTCGATAGGGTCCATGTCTGGAGAACATACTGGCCACTCTAGTCTAGCGATGTCGTTATCCTGAAGGAAGACATTCACAAGATGTGCACGATGGGGGCGAGAATTGTCGTCCATGAAGACGAATGCCTCACCAATAGGCTGCCGATATGGTTGCATTATCGGCCGGAGGATGGCATTCACGTATCGTACAACCGTTACGGCGCCTTTTATGACCACCAGCGGCGTACGTCGGCCTCACATAATGCCACTCGAAAACAGCAGGGAACCTCCTCCTTGATGCACTCGCTGGACAGTGTGTCTAAGGCGTTCAGGCTGACCGGGTTGCCTCCAAACACTTCTCCGACGACTGTCTGGTTGAAGGTGTATGAGACACTCATCAGTGAAGAGAACGTGATGCCAATCGTGAGCGGTCCATTTGGCATGTTGTTGGGCCCATTGTACCGCGCTGCATGGTGTCGTGGTTGCAATGATGGACCTAGCCATGGACGTCGGGAGTGAAGTTGCGCATCATGCAGCCTATTGCTCACATTTTGAGTCGTAGCACGATTTCCTGTGGCTACATGAAAAGCATTATACAAAATGGTGGCGTTGCTGTCAGGGTTCCTCCGAGCCTTAATCCATAGGTAGCGGTCATCCACTGCAGTAGTAGCCCTTGGGCGGACTGAGAGAGGCATGTCATCGACAGTTCCCGTCCCTCTGTATCTCCTCCATGTCCGAACAACATCGCTTTGGTTCACTCCGAGACGCCTGGATACTTCGCTTTTTGAGAGCCCTTCCTGGCACAAAGTAACAATGCGGACGCGATCTAACCGCGGTTTTGACTGTCAAGGCATGGTTGAACTACAGACAACACAAGTCGTGTACCTTCTTGCTGTAGAAATAACTGTAACTGATCGGCTGTCGGAGCCCCTCCGTTTAATAGTCGCAGCTCATGCATCGTTGTTTCCATGTTTGGGAGGGTTTAGTTACAGGTCTGAATAGTCAAAGGAACTGAGAATGTGATACAATATCCACAGTCAACGTGTATTTTCAGGAGTTTTGGGAACCGGGATGATGCAAAACGTGTTTTTATGTCTGTATATCCTGAGTCGGTACTTCTGACGATCATTTTTTTTCCGATTACTTCAATTTTTTAATGCACCCATTTCGCTTTAGTTTCCTTGTACTTCCTACTCATTCCATTCATAAGTGACCTGTATTTCTGTATTTCTCAATTTATTTCTTCTGTTGCCAGTGGTTTCTTCTTAGTAATCTCCTTGTAGCTATGATTCTTCTTTCCAACTCCTGTAATTGCTCTTGTTAGATGTGTTCATTCCTCTTTAAATGAAATGCTTACTGAGGTATTCACTATCGCAGAATCTGTAGCCTCGTAGATTTTCACACGTGTCTCATTATTCCTTTGGATTTCCGTATCCCACTTATTTGGGCATTGATACTTCTGGACTAGTCTCTAAAATGTTAACTTACACTTTATCGTTACTAAATTGTAATCCGGGTCTATATCTGCTCGTAGTTACGGCTTCCAATCGAATATCTGATTTCGGAATCTCTGCCTGACCGTTATGTAATCTAGATGGAATGTTCCCACGTCTAAAGACCTTTCCCAAGTATACCTCCATCTGTTGTCATTCTTCAACGGAGAATTCACTATTACTAGCTGAAATTTGTTGCAGAAAGCAATTTGTTTTTTTCCTCTCTCATTCCTACTACTAAACCTCATATTCTCCCGAAACACTTTCTTCTACTCCTTGCCCTACAACTTAATCCCATGACTATCAGATTTTTAGTTCCTTTCACGTACTGAATTACCGGTTCAGTATCCTTATACATTCTCTCTATCGTTTTATCTTCTGCTTGGGACTTTGGCAAGTATACCTGAAATGACTACGTAGGCTTTCCCGGCGTAATAAGTCTTGAAAGTCTCTTCGGGTTTGCTGCCGGATCCTAAAATCAACTTGACTCGATATTTCGGCGATCCAACTGTTCGCCATCTTCAGGAAATGCTGCTTCTGCTGATGAGTCCCGCTGAGAACTGAAGTTGATTTTAGGATCCGGCAGCAAACCCGAAAAGACTTTCAATACCTGAATTATCGTCGTGGGCGCTGGTTTGCTGCCGATACTGACGAGAACTGCCCTACCACTGAACTCTTCACACTTTCTGCCGTTCCTTCCTATTCATAACGAATCCAACTCCTATTATATCATTTTCTGCCACTGTTGATATGACGCTATACACGTCTGCCAAAAATCCATACCGTCTTCCAATTTCGCTTCACTAACTGCACTGTATCTAAATTGAGCCTCATCATTTCCCTGTTCAGATTTTCTGGCTTCTCTGCCACGTTCAAACTCCTCACAACTCGTAGAACGTTTCCGTCTCGTTAGTAATCCTACCTTTTTGTCATTGTCACCCTTCCCTTGGCAATGCCCTCCCGGAACTCTAATGGAGGATTAGTACGGAATCTTTTGTCAATGGTAGATCATCGTGACACTTTTTCAACTACAGGCAATACGTCTCGTGAATTCACTTAATGTGTCTTTCATGCAGTGGTTCCCATTCCTCTTGCATTCTCATGCCATTGTCACTGCTAATTCATCCGTCTTTTGGGGGCAGTTTCCCAACCCAGGGGTACGAGAGTACCGTGAAGCTCTGTCCATTCCTCCTCCTTCTATGACGAGGCCGTTGGCAAAACGATGGAGACATGTTAAGCCTTCGGCTGTCGTTGCTGATGTTTTCTTTTTTTAATTTAAACTTTGGGGAGGTTCTAATCCAGAGCCACATTTGGTTATATCATCGCTAGTCTCACTGAACTCTTCTGAATTCTACATGTCATGTGTGGTCTGGTGTCTCCTTACCAGCAACAGGTCCCAGGTTCAAACTAGTCAATTCCCTAAAAAACACGCTCAGAGCTTCGTTGCGTGAAAGTGGTAGGGAGACACGACTTAGAACAAACAGACACCACGCAGAATGTTTAGAATGTTCTGACTGCTAGTCAAAGACGCTAACCCTATACAAGGAGTGCCAAGAAACTAAAATGTCATTTCGTCGTGAGCTCATTTCTAACATCCAACTCACATACAGCATGTGAGTTACTTCTTGTATCACAGTCGATCAGTGCTAGTTGCCGGTGTCCGCGGAATACGCACATCTTTCCCAAACAGGAAAGGGCAGATTTCTTTTGTAGCAAACCTAGAGCTTTAATCTGCGGCAGCTAATGAGAGACTCGGGCAGGGGTAGTTCGTTGGTCGCCTCATGGGCTTTTAAATAGAAGGGAACATATATTTCGGCTTTGATGGCAGACGTGTTTCAGATTGCTATTTCAGAATGGGAAAATACAGGTCCTGTATGGTTCTCGAGGAAGTCTTGTACCATTCTTCCCGCAAAATTGTTGCAAGTTCAGATGACGACGATGCAGGTGTATAGAGATCACCCATCCTTCTCTCCAAGGTAGACCATAAACGCTCAGTAATACTGAGATATGGTGACTATAGTTGCCAGGGCAGATGCGACAATCATCTTCGTTCTTACAAAACTAGTAGTGGACGAATTGAACTGCGTGAAGTGGTGCGCTGTGGTCATCGAAGACAACTTCGACATTGCGGTGCAAACACTGTACCTTGGGATGGATATGATCATCCAAAGTCGTCATGTAATCCTTGACAGTAAGGCGACCTTGCAGAATACCAATGGGGACACACAAATGGCTGTCCAAATCATTACCGAACCACCGCCGTGTTTCACTCTGGGGACGTTAACTCGGTCGGAAGATGGAAACAGTGTGAAACTGGACTCATTCGTCCAAATGACTTTCACTGCTCCGTAGTCGAGGTTTTATGGCTTTAGCAACACCTATCCTTCTTATGGATACTTTCATCATGGGCATCCTTCGTGTTGTTTCGATGATGGCAGGATTCGCGAGTGCGACTTTCAGTTCTGTAGCCACTTTTAATGCCGTCGGACTCTTATTTTTCTTCAAAGTCCTCTTCAGTACCATCTGTAACGATCACTCGACACGCACTTTCTTCCGCCTTGTAACCTAGCGGATGACGTTTTCCGCTTTCTCTGTATGTGGTATAAATATTCGATATGGTGCCTCTTGAAATACCCAGCACTTCTGCTACCTTGGTGACGGAAGCACTCCACCATACGAGCACCAAGAATTTTCCCACGTCGATTACACTTATTTTCGCCATAATGCGCTCACAAATACAGAGAATCTGTCTACTCCCGACTCTTCCAACGTGCACGTGACCGTATCGATGTTACTAGGCTCGCCTACTTTGCTCAGAGAATGCTACGACTTCTCTGCCGGGTCGAAAGAGGATACTGCCGATGAAGGAGATTTAGTAGACTCCGCTGTTCCTCGTGGCTTCTGGCAGGTCACAACACCGTAATTTGGTCTGGCCGGTGATTATGTATGGAACAACGCTACTGATTATCAATGTAACTGTTTCTCAGAAACAAAGGCAGCCAGGACTTACTAATGTTCTCGAATTCTGCAACGAATGTAGACTGGTTTTCGCCGAGAAAAGATTTAATGATGAGTTGTAGAAGGTGGTTAAAGATGCATATTCATTATGTTCGGCATGTCAGACATTTGTAGTTGTTTCCATCGGAGTAATAGCTGATTCACCTTCTATATCGAGTGGATAAGTTCCTAAAACAAAAAGTAATATTCCAGTTGAGCTATCGTAATAGTACTATTTTCTTATGGGACCGAGTTGGTAGGGCTTACGTATATTAAGCGGATACACGTGCTTCACCGTATCTGCTATCTTAATTGCACAGAGTTTAACAGTGTATACTTTAACCCTTCACAAATGCTTCGAATAAAGGGGAAGGGGTGGCGACAAGATGGACATCTGGCCACCATTTACTACTAACATCGCCAAATCCAGGTTAGCATGCAAAACACTTTAAGATACGAGATAAGATTGAGGAAAAGAAGAATAAAACATATTAACTTCATGAATTCATTATCTTACATCTTCCATTCGTTCACAAATTCTACCACGCGTGCCCCACATCCAAGTTTGACTCTGTGATATTTGTTTCACGCACAACGATATACTGATATATGCTCAGGTGGTTTGCCACAGCGCTTTGCAAAGCTTGCATTTATCTTCCGTAGGAACCTTTCAGCAGTACAGGTAACGCGACAATAGCGCTGTTCTTCGAATTATATGGCGACGGAGATGGTGTCATCGCAAACCAGACGCACCAGGTTATTATGTAATGTAGACAGTAGATGACAAACACATATGCGTAGCACGAAATGATCCTAAAAGATTCGATTTGTACTGCGCTTTATGGAAGTCTCATATGAGGTTTTCAGTTAGTGTTAAAGTTCAGAACTCAGCTGTGCTTCTTCCGAATGAGCTCTCTTGTCGCATTTTGTGGACATTAATACCTCCGAAACATTGATTTGAAATCACACAATGTGTCTAGAAGTCTACAGTATTTCAGGGTAGGAAACGGCGTCATAATCATGTATGAACACTGAGGTACAGCTTCAAAAGCAGTTGAGACTTGCTGATGAAATAAAAACATTATGAATACGTTTATCGAACACCACAGAGGCGGTATCTTAGAAAAAGAGTCCCTCACTTCCATTAAAAGTTCAGAAGTGTCTGGTTTTCGCCATGGGTGGCCCGGAGCTCCGGGGGGGGGGGGGGGGTGGAGGGGGGGGGAGGGGGGCGTGTAGAGAAGAAGTTGGGTGTGGGATAGCATACAAGAATGTTGGTAGTTTTGATGGAGATACTGTTGGAGTGGATGAATTGGGTCGGCAGAGATGGGGATGGAGTGGAAAAATGGATAGGGAATGATATGACGGAAAGGGAGAATCCATAATGAGTTGGGATAAGTTGGGTGGATTTATAGTTGGTGTAATGGGTAAATTTAGGGACAAATTTCGTTGTCTGGGGAGGAAGAAGGTTAAAATTTCGTTGGGTGAGGGTGTGGAGTGAGTGTTGTGTTGGTGTAATGCGTCGGCATAGGCGCGGTAACGTACCGGGACTGCAAATTAAACCAGTGAGAGTGTGATTATTGGATTAGAGCTTGCTGTTGTGTTGTTTGTTTGGAGATATTCATTGTGAGAAAAGGTGAGAATATGATGGTATGGTAAAGGATTTATAATGGGGAGGGGTAGGGGTAGGTAAAGGCTGCAGAAAGCAAGGCAGACTGCATGATGTTCGAAGATTTGGAGTATTTAGATGAAACGGATATCGATGCGACATTTCAATAGTAGAGGTTAGGTCGGATTAGGGCTACGTTGCTATGGAGGATAGTGGACGGGTGTTAAATCAAATATTGGCATATTAGCAGATTCAGTAGTATTAGACCGTTGTGGCCTTTCTGTTGCATGGTTAGCAGGTGGAGAGCAGTCAGTCCCTTACCGAAGAAGTAGTTGTTCAAATAAGGTGCAGGAATACATTCTGGATAAAGTCCTCAACCACCACAGATATTTCGACACTTAAACATCCCGTCATTTTCAAGATTCTAATGAAATGAGAGATGAAACCATAAACCTCTGTGGGCAGGGCCCCACGAACCACGAATGAAAGATGACGTATGCAGAAAGGCAAAACATACCGTGAGCAGCTACTGCCACCGCAGAACCGAAGATAGCCAAGGTCATACGTTTTTGGTAGTAAAGTGAGTAACAAGTAGCGCTAACCCTGTCTCTCTGCTGCTGGAACAGAGACAGTTGAGAATTACGTGAATATTTAGAAAAATCTTTATTAAGTCACTTGCAAGGTTAACCTGAACAGCTTCATTGATAATATAATGCCATTAACTAGAAGTGTACGTCACAATCACTGCCTTGTGACAGTCCATTCCCTGACCGGTACCAAGGCCATATACTGCAGTATCAGATTTTCTCGGTCATTGCGAGTGTGTGTGACGCTTGTGATCTGTACACCAGTCTTGCAGTCTCATATGGGCCCTGGCGTCTATGAAAATACGTTTTACATCACAATGCGCGGTCTAGTCAGGTTAACGTGACAGCCGCCTATGTTCGAAGTCAACGTGCAATAACCACTCACAAATGGCAGTGGCACCACAACTAGTGGGAGGTACAAAAAGAGTCGTGTGAAGTTAGCACCCCTTTTACGAGAAATATACATTTTTTTCATAGTTCTTGATAGATGTGCCATAGTTCTAGAGTTCTTTGTACAAAATTTGAATAGTTCTGCAGAATTTAACGAAGAAAACAACAATACTCGTAAAAATTGTGGTATCGAAAGCTTTTTTGTCAATTTTCGCAATTTTTGTCAATTTTTGGCAATTTTTGTAAAAAGTACATTCGTACCACAGTTCTGAACAGAACACCAAGAGCTCTATCGAAAATCCTAATAACATCTTTTTGTAGCGATGGTAGTTTATACGGTAATTGCTTTGATGTTGGACCGACTGTCTCCACAGAAAAAAATAAATTCGTACAACTGTTTTCATGAACAGTTCTAGATAATACCCCAAGACTTCTATCGATAGTCATAATAACATTTTTTGTAATTAAAATAGTTTGTAAGATAACTGATTAATTGTGGGGCTCACTTACTCTACAAACAAATTATGTCCAGTCGTACGTTCTGATGACAGCTCTGGATAGCATTGTAAGAGTTCTATCGAAAATACTAGTAACATATTCTGTGCAGGTAATTGTTTACGTAGTAACTGCATTTAATAAGGAATGCTTATGAGCATTTCCCATGAAGTTTGCACCCCTTTAACGAGAAATATACATTTTTTTTCATATTTCTTGATATGTATGCAATAGTTCTAGAGTTCACTGCTCAAAACACGTTTAGTTCTGTTGAATTTCGGGAAGAAAACAACAACTAGGAAAAATTTTGGTATAGTAAAAAATTATTTGTCAGTTTGGAAAAAATAAATTTGTATAACAGTTCTGTTGGCAGTTCTGGATAGCACCCGAAGAGTTGTATTGAAAATGATACGAAAATTTTTGTGGCGATAATAGTTTATACGATAATTGTTTTAATCTGATACTCACTTTCTCTACGAAAACAAAATTCATAGAATAGTTCTGATGAGAGTTCTGAATAGCACCCACAGAGTTCTACCAAAATCTATAATAACATTTTTTGTGACGATGACATTATATGAGATAATTAATGTGGGACTCACATTTGTCATGTAAAAGTAATAATTCGTACAAAAGGCCTGATGGCATTTCTTAATAGGATCCTAAGAGTTCTACCGAAAACTGTAATAACATTTTTTGTGGGGATAACAGTTAATGAGATAATATCATTTACGAGAGACCCACTTGGTCTACATTATAATAAATTGGCACAACCCTTTTTCTGACAGTTCTGGATAGCACCGAAAGAGTCCTTTTAAAAACCCTCATAACATTTTTATGGTGCCAATAGATTATGAAATAGATTGTGTGTTCACTCTGCAGTGGGTGTGCGCCGATGTGAAACTTACTGGAAGATAAAAACTGTGTGCCGGACCGGGTCTCTAGCACCAGGCTGTGACGAAGGAATATCGTCACAATATCATTTCTTCCAGGAGTGCTACTTCTGCAATTTTCGTAGGACAACTTCTGCGAAATTGGGAACGCAGGAGATGAGGTACTGCTGGAAGTAAGCTATGAGGGCGGATCGTAAATTCTCAATTTCAATCTGGAAGGCCGGTACACCTTCTTAAGACTGACTGTAGTAATTGTAGGTGGAAGCGTGAGATGTGCTCGCTTAGATGATTCAAAGAGAGAAGGCTCGTCAGTGCAAAACAAACAGAAGACTGAGAGAACAGAAACATTCACACGCGCCACTAACCAGATGGTGTCACACCTGCCGAGAAGCGCACCAGAGGTACAATGAGCTGTGGTGCAGTGCTGTTGGCGTGATTATTATGCAACTTACTTGATGGCCACCAATACACCGTTATATTAATGTACAATACTTGAGAAACAATGTCATTCACACACTCTGAGCTCCTTAATCACTCAGTACTAGATTAAATTACCGGCCTAGTGATAACACTAACTAACCTCAGCGACTACATATCTTCGTGTTATAAGAAAAAATAGAAAAATACCAAGGGAAACAAAATATGAATCCGGATAACCCGGAAATCCGTATTAGTGAGGACCAAATAAACGAGGTTCTTGTTTACAAATTTCGTACTCCTTATTAACGTTAATACTGTATCCCCTCAACATAATAACACCTCTATCAGCGATGTACTGAATTAGGGTTTAAACATACTACTTAGTTCATTTGTACAATGTATTCATTTAAATATACTTACATTTATGTACATTGAAAATACTTTTGACTCTCGCTGTAGTTTAACTCATCAAACTTCCACACTTCCTTTCTACCTATAACAAATGTTTGAAACAATATTAATGATAGCAATTTCAAATTTATTCGTTACACACAGCACATGTTTTTATTCATCCTTGCGTCTGGTGCTGTTGCCACCTAACTTTCATCCATGAGGGTTCTGGGCATATTTTTAGCTGTTAGTGGGTCCTGGATGTTATGTGAGCTCAAAACAATTACTGTTTTACGTAATAAAATTCTTCTGGTTATTCCTGATTCTAAAAATATACACTTCATGTACAGTAGACTACCTCGTCATTCTCGTTCTTAAATGTCATTTTGTTCAATCGGGAGCCGCGAGATTCCGTAGAACCTCGTTTGTGTAATATCTTTAAAGAACCTTTCGAATGTCGTATGTGCAGGAAAAATGTTTACAACGCACAAAACAAAATCAGAATGCGTTTCAGCAGTTGCAATATGTTTTAATGGTGGAGTAAAAATGGTTCAAATGGCTCTGAGCACTATGGGACTTAACTTCTGAGGTCATCAGTCCCCTAGAACTTAGAACTACTTAAACCTAACTAACCTAAGGACATCACACACATCCATGCCCGAGGTAGGATTCGAACCTGCGACTGGATACATTTTCTTTTAAATAATCAAAACATGAAACTGGTAAATATTACTGGTTTGCTGTTTCAACAAGGTAATAATTCAAAGAATAAAATTAGTTTTTTATCTTTTATTTGGAATAGCGTGTAAGTACATTGAACCTAAAATAACAGTTACGTGTGATTCAGTATGTAAGAAAAACAGCAATATTCACTGCACAATGTATTCCACAGATTTACAATTTTTTTCACCTAGAACTCACAATATACCAATTCTTTGATATCATTCCTGAACTATTGACAGTCTTGCATTATTAAATTTCAAAGTACCAGTAAAAACTACAGGCCGTGATGTACAGGTCCCCTTAACAGCTCTTTTTCAGGATACGCTAAAACCCAGAAGGAAATACATATGTAGGGAATTCAGTAATAAATAAGCATAGAATTTATGAGGTGTGAAACAACTAAGAAAAATAAGTACAAAAAATATATACGTCAAATTTAGGGCGTAAAATTCTCTTATTCTAGTAACTAAAACAGGAGGGCTGTTGTTCCAGAAACAAAGATACTAAGAATTAACGTAAGAGCTGTATTTGTAATATTTAGATATCAACTTTTACTAATTCCTTACCTGATAAAGCAAAGTTTCTATGTAGGAACTACTTGTTTCGTCTCGTCGGTCTTGTAGATGTCATTTGAAAATTTTCCTGTCTTGACATACATGAACAGGTGTGGAGAAATTATCGTTTCTTTTGAAACTTTCTGTACATCTTTATACAGGTCATCGTACTGCTTCCAGTAGGTTCCATCGAAGACATATGCCGTGTAGTGTTTGATGGAGCTATTATAATGAATGACACCAACGAGAGTGTACTCTTGATTGTTGACTAAGATTTGTTTCGTGATCGTTTGCAACACACATTTCTTCCTTTGCTTCGGAGGAAACTGATCTTCAGTTAGCGAACAAGTTGTAATACTAGTATCCATCATCAAGTAGCTTCCGAATTTCTTTTCTTCGACTGCTTCTCCTTTACATTTCTTGCATTTTATGATAGTCTTTAGACCTTCATTTATGGCATCTACAGGCTCTTGCATGAAATTATAACCAAGGCTGAAAAGCACATACGTATCAACGGAAATATAATGTTGTTTCACATAGCGTGAATTTAGGCACGTCAGACACGATATCCTTTTGTTGCAAATCGGGATATCTTTTAATATTGTCTCGTATAATTTCCCAACATTCGACTCTGCATTCAGAGACAATATTTTTCGAGAGGTTACTCCTTTTTTAGGAACAGTATCACCTATAAAATATCAAATCTCTGCTTACAATGCTGGGAGTTTACAATGTTTTTGTCCAAAACATCCAAAGCCATATCCAAAAATGGATGGCTCACCATTTGAATGGTACTTTTCAAATCATCACTGAGTGATATTGCTTGCATGAATAAGGTCATCAAAGAATCGAAACCACACGTTCCCTTCAAGTTGTAGGTAGCAGATTTGAATTTGCTTGATGACCCATTTGGGAAAAGTGGCAAATTAATGTTTATGAATTTCTTAGTCGAATTCCAGTTTGGGCAAATATCTAAGTAGTTTTTCTTGCTCTTAGTTTGCATACTCGATGTGACAATGATTTCATTTTGAAGCTTTTTCACCATTGCACTCTCCTCCATTTTATTGTTACAGGTCTCTCGGATTTCTTCTGTTTTCTAACCACAGGATGAAATCTCAGTGACATCCCTGGTGAAGTATGATTCTCGATAGTCTTTTGTGGAATGAAATATCACTTTGGAGTCCAAATTCGGCAGTAAATTATTATCTGAAGAGCGCTGAAAACACACACTATCACTCTTGACTGAGAGACTGTTGTTCTCCGCATTCATAACAAGTAGGAGAAAATCTGTATTCAAAACTATTAAAAAGTTTGTTTAACTCTGTCTCATTGCCATATTCGTGCTGGGTCTCACTTCCGTAAGGTATTGTTCAGTGTGCTCTCAGAATTATCGAGTATCTGATTGCTTTTGGAGTTTGTTATCTTCAGCTTCTTATTTTTTCCTCTCCAGTTTTCTTCTTCATGGTAAGGCAATCATGCTTCAGTTGGTTTGTGCTTCACAGCTTGCTTTGAATCTTGTTTTTCCATCATAAGTGGCGCTAACAGTTTTGTTTCCTCACGCGGCCACTTCAGATGTTGAAAAATGAATTTACCTACTCGTAAAGGCAGCTTGTCAAAGCCCATTGTCTATAATTTTGAAAACTGCCCTTCAGTCGCTGTTGACGAACGAATAGATAAAAGAATATGGAAAGAAGGATACATAACAGCTGTCCACAGTAGTATATAGTACATTAACTCTTTCAGCATCTCTGAGCATTGGGAATGTTGTACGGATTTACATCAAAGAGATTGTCTTCCTTAGTCTGATTCGCGATGACTTCAGCTTCATTGTAGATACGTTTTGCCCTGTCAATCCACGCGTTTGCAGTAGATTCCTTAGAGTTCAAAATTGACTCCAAAAGACAGTCATCATTGTTTTCAACATCATCAGTTTTTTTTTCATCATCTTTCTTTTCGTCACTATATAAATGACGTGGACCACCTCTGATAATGTTATCAAGGTGGCGCTGATGTTCCATTGATGAATATTCTTGACCACACTCATCAATACCAAGATTTTCACTCAACGCAACAACAAAAAGTGAGCGCAAAGCACTTTCAATATCACGAAAATCTGTCATTATGTAAATATGGACCAAAACTCGAAGATAAAGTTGTTTGACTTGTGCTTTATCTCACCTCGAAATCATGACCATAAAATGGTTTAAATCTATTCTCAAACAACACGAGGGTAGAATTACTCTTTCATGTAAAACAATATGACTATAACATCTATTCAAATAATCTGTTAAGTCCGAGCAATTGGCTATCGCTCTAGAAATGGCAACCAACAAAGCCTTACCAAAATCAGTTACCATGACTTTTGGTCTGGGAGTTCCAGATCTGACGATTTCCATAAATAAAAATGACAACAACGATACATCATGCCTAGAGGATATCATCTGATAAGTTGGGCAACTGATTGATGAGCGATTGACGATATTTGGTTCTTAACTATTGACATTTACTTAGCGGATGCACATGTACTGACACAGGTATATGTACTTTGACTTAATTTCCACACAGTCAGCCCTGTTTGACAGATCCCCAAATTGTGAAATAAATCGAAATGCAACGCCACCTGCAACAATAAAATTCACAATCCCCCAAAATACAAGCAAAGCTGGGAAGGCAAGCAATTTAAATGTGACTCCCAGCTGACACACACCAGGAAAAACATTGAGAATGACGCTAAATAAACAGTTGCCCCAAATCGAAGATCAGCTAGAAGAACATGCAATTTAAACGTGACTCCCACACACAATGATACACATCATCTGAAACATGAATCGTATACACTGCTATTGATTTGATGACAATTTTTGTGCAACTGACTTTGATCTTCCTGCCAATATATATAGAAGAATGGGTCCAATGCGATTGCGTGAATTTCGTCCAGATGGGTTGTATGTTTTGCGATTTGCAGCTTTTCACAAGGTTTACTAGTTGTTATAGCAAATCGTTTGTCCCTTTCCTCTTCTTTAGCCTTTCTCAAGACGTCAGCATTTGGTAAATTTGGAGGAATCATGTCTCCGAAAGACATATTTTTCGCTTCATCATTTCGCCAAAGAGCTGCAGGCATCCTGTTACCAACCAATTTAGCAGCTACCTGTTGGTTTCGCGTGCCACGAAGTTGTCTTCTTTTCAGGTGATTACTATCGTCTGAAAAGTTTGGGAGTCTGCAGTTCAGAATAATATCTATGTCCTTTTTTGGCATCTTCAGAGCAATCCCTTCGAAAGTGGCTCTGCATTCTGTATATCTTCCTTTGATCTTCAAGAAGTACTTTGAACTTGAACTTTCACGCCTTTCGCGTATTTGAAAGAAAAGGCACATGGAATTTTGTGATGTTCATCAATTTTATCAGCCATCAAATCGGTCCATTTCCCTATTTCCAGTTTTGAAGGCTTTCCAAGTTTCCTCTTTGTTGGATTTATGGTACACCATTTTTCTGCTGACAGTAGTAAGTCAAATTGCTTTGTCATGTCCTTGTTGCACGAAGAACCAAAAACATTCCACGACTCATCTTTGCTGTCGTTGTCTTTCTTCAACGAAACATTCCAGCCTGAAGGTGTTTCTAACAAAAGTAAGCAGATCATGACGATCTTATTCAATTGTTGTGTAAATATGTTTTGAAGACATTTTCGAGCCGATGTCAGCCATGGCATCGGACAGTTTTTGGAAGACCGGATGAGACGGAGTGAATTGAATGCCTCTATCATCGATTACTTTAAATTCCTCCATGCTGAGAAGACGTTTCAATTCTGGTAGATCGTACATTTTTATGGGTACTACGGTTCATAAATATCACTTACACGACAGCACCGACTGCACAACAGGCACCGACTGCACAAGAGCTCTGACTTAACGAGCATAATGATTATTCGCATGAGAGTGAGTAGTATTGTTACGTTTAGTCATTAGGGGCAGATCAAGGAGCGAAATGCAGCGCTGGCGGGCGCCTTCACACGACGCAGCACGCGCCACCCAAAAAGTGCAGCTGTTGTTGTCATTGGCTTTGATGCTACCGCGAGAAACTTTGATGCTACCTCTATTGTAACTGCTACACTGACGTCACTTGCCGATTGTTTAAAAGACGCAGTTCACGTGTTCATTGTTTCCAGATGTAGTGCCACGACTTTTGCATTGTTGCTGTGCTTTGTTTATTATATTTTGGTCTTGATACGTCTCAGGGACGTATCATAGTTTTTATTATCCTTCCATCAGGCGCAGCTGTTCAGATTGATACATGTCGAAATTTTCTGTAAATTACTTTTCAACAATTTGCAGTATTGGCGCCTTCTCGTTAATAGCTTCCCTTCTCCGTATGATTTTCATTGTTGTGTGATACTGTAAATTACTTGCCAACAATTGGCAGCACTGGCGCCTTCTAGTTATAGCTTCCTTTCTCTATATGCCTTCTATTGTTGTATGATTCAGTATCGACGCTAATGCTCTTTTGATGAGATATGAGCCGATTGCTCGTTTTTATCCATTGTGCCCATTCGTATTTCATTTCAGCAATTAATTTATTTGTTTATCAGCGTAGTAAGTAGTACAAAGCTAATCCAGAATGCAAAATGCTCTTAAATTCTGTTTGAACTGTTTAATCGTCAGTGTCCACTCTCTGAACGTCAAATGTCAAATTAATACACTGCACCTGGTTGCGTTATTTTATAGGAATTTTATTATTTTAACTGGGATGTTCTAGATCATGTTGAACAAACCCAAAGCATATTGTTCGAAGAGGATAATATTATTCGAAATTTACCTGGACCGATAAGCGCAGTAATTGCCTCATAGATGACGATATTTGTCTATTGTAGTTTTGTATTCCAATCAGCATTTTGAGAGCGTCAAAGCTTCATTTCAGCGTGAGAGAGGGGTAAAATCAATAGATGTTATTGAGTTGAAAGCCTTCATCAGTCTCTTGTTTTTAATTGTTGTTAACAAAAGTAACAGATAAGGCCTGGAAGATCTGTGTGGAACCGATGGGGATGGCATTGAAAAATTTCACCTCGCAAATGAACATAAAACGTTTCAAATTTATTGTGGAGTGCCTTAGATTTTACAGTGGCGCTGTTCGTGGTGAAAGGAGACAATTATACAAGCTAATAGCAATTCGGGAAATATTTACTGTGTTTGTATGCAAATACCAGAAATCTTATACCCTCAGAGAATGATAATAGAGCTATGAAGGGAGAATTTTTCTTTTGTTGCCACGATGAAGAAAAACAAGTGTGAGATTTCTCTAGAGTTTTCTATCAGTAAAAGAAGGGCTGCCCACAGTTCCTGTTTTGTCTTCCACAAGACTGAACTCTAGTGTCCTCCATACCTAAAAAGGGGAAGTGTGTAATCCTGGCATCACGTTTGCTTGAAGACAATTTGATAGATACTGACACTGTAGATAAACGGAAGCCATCCATCGTAAATTTTACAATAGCGTTAAGTGTGGTATTTTCACAGCGGATAACCTGAATGCTTTGTACAGCGCTGCAAGAAGTGTGCGCCGTTGGTCAATGGTTATATTTTTGTAATGATCAATACGGTTGGAATCAATGCACAAGTGATTTATTGTGGCAACAGTAAGAGTTGTATCAGAATGAAAGGGTTCCTGAATCAGCTATGTTATATGTTGTTGTTTCCTTCGCTATATTCTGCAGAACTATTCAAATTTTGTACAAAGAACTGTAGAACTATGGCATATTTATCAAGAACACTGAAAAAAATATACATTTCTGAAAAAAAAGTGTGCCAACTTCACAGTAAGTGAAAAGATTTTCTACTTAAATTGCAATTATCTCGCAAACTGTTTAATGCACAAAGAAATGTTATTGGGATGTTCGATAGAACTATTGGGGCTCTGTTCGGAACTGTCCTCAGAACTGTTGTACGAATTTACTTTTTGCGAAAATCGACAAAAAAAACTTTCGATACCACAATTTTTACGAGTATTGTTGTTTTCTTCGTTAAATTCTGCAGAACTATTCAAATTTTGTACAAAGAACTCTAGAACTATGGCTTATCTATCAAGAACTCTGAAAAAAATATATATTTCTGAAAAAATAGGGTGCCAGCTTCACAGTAGGAGCTCTTATGGAGTTTCAGTTACCTATTAAACTATTACCTGCACAAAAAAATGCTACTAGGATTTTCAATAGAACTCTGCACGTCGTGTCCAGAACTGTCATCAGAACTGTTGTACGAATATATTTATATTTTCTGTAGAGAAAGTGTGTCCGACATTAAATCAATTTATCTCATAAACTTTAATCGGCATAGGAAAATATTATTGGGATTTTCGATAGAGCTCTTGGGGTTCTGTTCAGAACTGTCCTCAGAACTGTTGTACGAGTTTAATTTTTGCGAAAATTGAATGTTTTCGATAAGAAATTTTTTTCGTGTATTGTTGTTTTCTTCGCTAAATTCGGCAGAACTACTGAAATTTTGTACAAAGAACTCTAGAACTATCTCATATCTATCAATAACTCTGAAAAAAATATACATTTCTGAAAAATAGGGTGCCAACTTCACAATAATTGAAAAGATTTTCTCCTTAAATTGCTATTATCTCGTAAACTATTAGCTGCACAAAAAATGTTACTTGGATTCCCGATAGAACTCTTTGAGTTCTGTTCAGAACTGTGCTTAGAACTGTTGTACTTATTTACATTTTGCGGAAATTGACAAAGAATGTTTTCGTTACGAAAATTTTTTTCAGTATTGTTGTTTTCTTCATTACATTCTGCAGAACTATTGAAATCTTGCGCAATGAACTCTAGAATTGTGGCACATCAAACAAGAACTGTGAATAAAATGTATATTTCTCGAAAAAGGGGTGCTAACTTCACACGACTTATAAAATGCGTGTCATCGGTGAGGTGGGGTCGAGGAAGGGGGGGGAGCGGGGGAGGGGGGGATTCAGGAAACAGTGTAGTCGTTGTCGTAATGTGTAAACGGAACTATTTATCTGACGTCGTAGAGGGCTTGATCGTTGGCTTTAGGGACAAATGTGGAAGCATTTCCGAAATGGCTGAAGTACGTAAACGGTTCGCATGCTGCCATGGTTAAAGCATACTGTGCATGGCAAACTGGTGCTATCCAAACGCACCATGGGTGATACACGACAGGAGAGAGCGGCGATTGGAAACATGTGTACAGACGAATAGACGTACAAATGTTTAGCAACTGACCGCCGACACGAACCAAGGGACTACCAACAGTGTCTCCTCAGTGACCTTTCGGCGAACATTGCTGCCCCCGCGCCTGGTTCATGCAGCCGTGGTGAGTGCTGTAAATCGATGAAAAAGACTGGAATTTGCACGCCATTACAGCAACTGGATGTCCACTGAGTGCCAACAGGTGGCTATTTCAGATGAATTATGCTTTATGCTCCATCCGACAGATGGCCCGTGTAGTGCACAGTGTGAAATTTCTGTAAGTTTTTTTTTTTCATCAGTATTCTGACTACTTTGATACGGACCGCCACGAATTCCTACCCTGTACTAAGTTCTTCATCTCAGAGTAGCACTTGCAACCTACGTATCGAAGTAAATACCCTGTAAACAGTAGGAAGCGTTATGGCCTGGAGAATGTTTTCGGCCGGCCGCTGTGGCCGAGTGGTTCTAGGCGCTTCTGTTCGGAACCTCGCTGCTGCTGCGGTCGCAGATTCGAATCCTGCCTCGGGCATGGATGTATGTGATGTACTTAGGTTAGTTAGGTTTAAGTAATTCTAAGTTTAGGAGACTGATGCCCTCAGATGTTAAGTCCCATAGTGCTTAGAGCCATTTGAACCATTTTTTTTATTGTTTTCGTGAGATTCCCTTTGTGATTTCGTCATTTGGAAGGCACAATGGATCAAAACAAGTACGCATATATCCTTTCAGACCATGCTCAGCACTATATGCAGTTTGAGTGTCACTCAGTTTAGTGGCATCTACCAACAGGACAATGCAATGTGTCAGACAGCTTGCAGTGTACATGCGTGGTTCGAGGAGCACCACGATGATCTACCGTACTCCCCTGGCCTCCAAACTCTCCGGATTTGGAGACAATCTAGAATCTGCGGGACCACCTCGATCGGGCGGTTTGTGCATTGGATCCTCAATCGTGAAACGGCTCTGGAGTCGGTATGGCTTCGCGCCTCTGACGGTACCTTTCAGAACCTCACTGACTATCTTCCTGCACGTTTTGAGCTGAAAATTGTTCTATTCAGGCTTTTGACAGGCGGTAACATTAATGTGACTCAACGGTGCAATATGCAGAGTTCTTCTTCGCTATCTCCAGTAGCTCAATGAGATCTTCAAATGTTATTCAGTTTAAACTAACAGTGTCTAGCAGACACTGCTGGGGGACAAGAACGCCTAACACGGCACGCCACGGTAACGGAACGTCTCAATTCACAGAAGGACTCAAATGACGACAATCGTCAGATAAAACTTCTAGCACAGCTTGGACGCCATTCAGAACTTAATTCAGCTATATTGACAACGAATAATAGCCACAAAGAACGCGCACAGCATTCGGAACAGCCGCGGCTAGAGGAGAACGTTACAGCCGTTGCTATTGGTCGGCGCACACCACGGACAGAGCGCAGACGCAGCGCCGACCGCAGATGGAACGCCGAGCACAACGTAGGCATAAATATCCGACTCATTCCACTCTAGAATCAGCATCGAACAGCACCTGAAGAAGATGCGATTCACGCAGTTTAAATATCGTGCAGGGAAGACGTGAATAACCGGCAGAAACTCAATTAACCAAAATGTCACTGATCTATTCGTTAAAACAAATACCCAAGTGTGATATGATTGTTGTACAATAGTCCAAGCTTGTACCACTGTCTCGTTCACAGTCGAGGAATAGTACTATCTTCTTCCCTGCGTAAACACTGCGTCGTGATAATGTCATGCGTTGTTACAGGCCTGCAAATTTCCCGCCGAACTCGTCGTCGGCATGCAGGGCGTATATTTACAGGAACATAACGAAACTTCTTCGCTGTTTTGATGCGATGAAACTGCTGAGCAAGATGGATATGCAATTGCAACTGTAAATGTTTTTTAAGCAGATAAATGAGGCTTAAATCCTGCCTTGCGGAGCGATGTGAAACTGCGTCTTACTTGTTTCACGTGACTGCTGATGAGCAACATTGTTTCCCTTATGCTGCAGCACTCGAACGTTGGCTGCGCTAATTGCTAGCAGTTGCGCTCAGCCTGGCACGTAGACTGTCCGTGCAACCCACCTTGCTAGGGCAGGCTTGCCTGCATTGAAGTTGTGCTCCTAATACTACTATGTTTTTAATAACAAACAAACATTTTACGGAATCTCATTAATAGGTGCGCTTTAGCTTCATCTTATAAACTACGGAATATTACGAAATGCGGAATGTTTGTTAACCCTTTGAGCGCTACAGACGTGAGATCCTACTGCGCTCCACCTTTCCGCAGGGATTGCGGACATCCTTAGCGGCTGCAGTGGTATTTCCCATGGGAGCTGCAGACGACATTCAGTCACGGTCTGGCCAGTATTCAAGTCTTAATGACAGCTTTTACCATCAGCCGGTTCCGCTACCTTTGATTGCAGCGGACGTTTGTACCCGCTCAGCAGTATTTCCGCATTCAACGTTGCTGTTCGACATTCATGCTAGCTGGTTCGTGTGATCATCTGCATTCTGCTCCCGTGGTGTCGTTTAGCTTTCTGCCTATTCATCAGGATTTTTAGAAAGCAATCTCTTTTGAGTTCCACAAACAAATGGCACGTCGGCGTGGTTGCACTGACGAAGAGACACTGGAGATACTCACAAAGAACGACAGTGACAGTGAGTATGGCACCTTCAATGATTGTAGTGGTGATGATGATTCTTCAGAAGAATTCTGTAGTAATACGCTTGCACATACTTCACCTAGTAGAGTTCGCCAGGATAGTTCTTTTTCAAATTCTGAAAGTGAAGTCGAATCGATCCGTACAAGGCCGCGACTTAGTGACAAATCTGATGGGCAAAAACGTGATTTCAGTCCAGTACTGCATGCATTTGATGACTCATCTTCGGGACATAACTGCCAACTAGCGGCTGATCCAAGCGCTTTATCCTTTCTCATGCTATTTCAATCAGAAAATCTGATAAATTTATAGCTCTTGAAAATAACCGATTTTACCCTTTCACCATGGCAAATACTCCGGAATCAGTTCATTCTGGAGTGTCCACCTGGAAAGATGCTGGTTTTGAGGAACTGTATTGCTTCATTGGTGTTTGACTTTTCGTGGCCCGTGTTAAAAAGTCGAGAATAAAGGAATATTGGTCCTGAAATGTACTTCTGAGCTCTCCAATTTTAGGCGAAGTTATATTCCGTGACTGTTTTATGTTACTTTTCAGAAGGTTGCCTTTTAATGACAACTCTGCCAATCACAGTTTGCTTAAAATTAGGAAAATAACTGACACAGTACGTATGGCGTTCCACAGTGCGTTTAATCGACAAAAAAATCTGTGTGTCGATGAAAGCCTATTATTGTTCAACAACGCTTATCTTATAAACAATTCATTCTTTCAAAACGAAGCAGTTTTGGAATCAAAATATATGTGCTGTACGACTGTAAAACTGGATACGTTTTGGATATCGTTGCATACATAGGCACGACACAAACTGACGTCAAAAATTTGGGAAATCCGGCAATATTGTGGCAACAAAAATGAAACCATATTGTAATCGTGGACCTACCCTGTATGTCGACAATTGGGACACAAATCCAGACTTGTTCCTCTGGCTTCACAACCATGGAACAACAGCATGAGGTACTGTACGTAGCAACAGGCGCAAGTTTCCGACGCTACAGAAGAAATTGGAAAGAGGAGAAATTGCATTTATGTAAATAGACACAATGCTTGCCATTAAGTGGTGCGAGAAGAGAGTAATCTTGATGTAGACTACCTGTAATACTACAGAAATGCGTAACAAGGGAAACACGAACAGGGAGACAAGCGAGAAAGTAATGAAGCCGCAATGTGTTATCCACTACAATGCAAGTATGGGCTCAGCAGACCGCTCTGACACGCTATTAAGCACAGTTGGATCTGTGCATAAATCTGCTACATGGTACAAAGATTATCTTTTTTTCATGTTGTGGACCTTTGTGTTTTGAATCATCACACTCTTCACAGATCGGCAAAAGGAAGAAAAATACCATTAGCAGATTTTCATGTATTGCTGGTACGAGAACTTGTGGAAAAATTTGCTACAGAACAGAGAAGAGATAGTAAAGGGAGACGCTTTGACGACGAGAATTTTTATATAAGAGGATGTTACGTATAAACGACGGATAACTTCATTAGGTAACGGTCAATTGCACACATTCGCTTGTTTCTGAGACACAATAGGTCATTTGGAATTAAAGGAAGCGTTTAATTATGTAGTGTAGAAGCTTTAGCATTTCTTTATCGAATTCTTAAAGATAAATTATACAACATCGTTCTGTTTCTACTGTATAATAACAATTGCGTCCCATACAAAAAGAATTCAGAGACGTTGAAGTTCTGATTTTTAAGTTTCCCTGGGGATAGCATATTGGGATAATGAGCTCAAAATATAGTGATTAGCTTCGAAAGTGCGTCTTGGCATCCAGACGCTTCCCTCGAAAATTCTTTGCTGGCGAATTATTGCGCTAGTACAGACGAACTTCAACTATTTGTCGTCACGGATTCTCTCGCGTTTATATCGTGAGTTACGTACAGAAAGCTGAAATTAAGCATCATCATCTTAAATAAAACTCAGATGTATACAGAGACCATATGATGATTCGCAACAACAAATTGCAGATGAATGGAAGCCTTTGCTGAGGAGTTATAGTGTAGATTACACTTGTCGTGAAATTCATCTCCAGATTCAAAGCAGTGGAATACGTATCCACTGTGTTTATTTGTAACGTCGTGGTCACACTCATACTGCCAGACAGTTGCGACCGCCCTGGCTCTAGAAATACTCAGCACCAGGCAAGTTTGACGGAGAGAAGAGCTCAGGCACAGATAGCAGTCAGCGGAGATGGCTACTAGCAGAAGTAAACGGAATTAGGTGACCTCAAGGGGCGCCCGACACATCCAGCCGGTCGAGCAACTGCAGCAGCCAAAGGGTTACCTCTTAGCATTTAAAAATGAAAATACCGTGCCATCTCAAGAGACACAAGGCACAGATTAACTCCCCCAGATGCAGTCAGATAAAACAGTGCCCGCCACTGCCGGCCTTCAGGTGAAGTAATAATGGCCTGTGACGTCACTGGATATGCGTCGGTCAAACCATACATCTTAATTACAAGACACCTTTTAATTCAAATTATATCTTACATCACTTAAAACAACGATGGTAATTAATTTTATGCAACGTAACAACAAGTGGAGTTATTTACAGATTACCAGTAACGTTGGCGTGGAAATCGTCTTTGTAACATCTCGGCTGAATCGTGTTGACATGAGAATGGTAGGGTTAAAAAACCTACATAAGCAATGTAACTTTAAATACCATTCAAAAAAACCTACTTCTAATGGTTCTAGTCGATTAGTGGAATAGACTCTGAAACTGAATTTTGTCAACACTAAGCATCTTGTAAGTTACAGCTGCATTTATTTCAAAGATTTAATTATTTATTATGATATCGACTGGTGGGTGAAACTAAGTATCTGGATCGTGGTGTTTCGACGTCGTGCTTCAACTGTGATACCTCTATTGCTTCAAAAGGCTTTTTTTTATGCTGTCAAATAAGCTCAGCAATGCTCTCATATCCGGCTTAGTCCATGCTAGCTGTATTCCCTACAAAACTAT
The DNA here is from genome assembly GCF_023898315.1 of Schistocerca nitens. Lineage (NCBI taxonomy): Eukaryota > Metazoa > Arthropoda > Insecta > Orthoptera > Acrididae > Schistocerca > Schistocerca nitens. The sequence continues at coordinate 441,764,109 of NC_064620.1, read as the reverse complement.
TGTATCACTTCGAATGAAAGCTGATTTTGGGCCTCAACAAGTGTTATTAATCATCATTATCATCATCATCACGATTTCGTTCCAGCGAGCCGGCCAAGAACTTCGTGAATGATATGCCTCCATTGGTTTCTGTTCTGGTGCAGTTTTTCTCTCGCTACTGCATCCCACGCCGTTCCTCTCCACTTGATATCTTCATTAACTTGATCCGTCCATCTCTTCCTAGGCCGCCCAGTCAGTATTTTCCTTGGTACCTCCATTTCCAAATACTGATGTAGAGTTCAGGTACATTCGCTTCAAAAAATTCAACCAGCTCAATCCTGTAGCGCTGATTCTTTTCCCCATGGTCATGGTCACCTGCAGATCTCTTCTTCCATACACGTTTCTGACACTGTCTCGTCCGATTTTTTGTAAAGCTGACCTAGAGAATCTCATTTCACATGCCTGCATCTGACTCTGTCCTCTTTTACTTATGACACAGGTCTCCAGACTATGCATCATGCCTAGCTGGAGATAGGTTTTATACATGACCTGTGTAGCTCTTAAAGGGACTTCTTTGTCCCACATCATGTTTCGCACTTGGTGGAAAAAACTGGATAATTTTGCTTTTCTGTTTATAACGTATAGTCTGGTACTTCCTTCACTTTATATGACACGACCGAGATAACTGATACTTTTCACACATTCAAATTTCTCTCCTTCCAATACTATGCCACAATGTGCGGATGTCCGACTCATTTCCATTCCCACTGTCATGCTCTTAATTACAGTCAAAGTGAATTCTTTAAACTTTTTATTCAAGTAATCCAGTCTCCTCTGAATCTCACCTTTCGTCTCTCCCAAACGACTGCACCATAAGCAAAAGCGTTGAGATCTGCATTTCCTACTTCCTATATTTTCTTCATGATTGTGTAAATAAGTGCACTGAAGTGTAACGAGGGAAGTGAACTGTGAAATGCCTTGCTGAAAACCTCTCTTTCTGTTAGACCATTTTGATCTTCCCCCTCCTACTTGTACACATGATGTTTTCTCAAGCAGTCCCATATTTTACCCTTGGTACGCTGTCGTATACTTTTCCCAAATCCAGAAACACTATTATCAGGTCCTAGCCTTTTTCCCCATATTTTTCCATTAACTGACGGAGGGAAAAAATTGGGTCTGTTGTTCCCGGGTGGCTATTGAATCCATGTTGTCGACCCCCAAATTGATGTTCTACGATTTTTCTCAGTTATTAATAGGCTTAATTTTCAAAAAGGAACTAAAAGGAAAATCCTCGTTCGCAAAATGAGATGGTAAAAACAAGTGAATTGACCGGTATGAGAGATTGGAGATACTTTCAAGCAAATTTATGTTGCTGCAGAAAGTGTCAGAACAAATTGTTTTACATGATGACCAAAGACCGTTCAGTGTTAAATAACTGGTCGGATGTAGGTCTACTGTTTGCAACCGATGCTAGACCGATGAAATAAGTGGAGATTACAGCGGAATTCCAGATTCATATTGGGTCGTTTTTGTTATGATTTGTGACCCATTTCGCAATAGATTTATTTTAGCTTGTGTCCCGTCTGAAACTGTAATCAGTTTTTTTCTGTCAATTACTCGGAGATGTTGCAATAACTCCACTTCCACTATGATGAAATGATCTTCCTGAAAAATGTCGATCTTGATGTACTTTGTGACTCTGACAGCAATAATGGTAAAGCATATCCTAGTGCAACAAATTGACGTTAAAAAAAGTTTTTGAAAAACTTTTCCGGAAATTTTTTCTCAACTTTTGTAGACTTTTTTGGTGGTGCAGAATCTGTGTTTCACGTTAACTGACTTGCAAGATGTCCGCTTCACAACTAACAACGCAAAGAACCTCAAAGTTTTGGCACTTTTTGAGTTATTCGCTTGTATCTCGACCATTATGCGTTTTTCGAAGATGACCCCTCTATTAAAATCGAAAAAATTTTGTACCAAGTGTAGAGTCCACTGTGATTTCCCGACCAGCGGTGTCGTCAATAGAGGACGCTAAACAGAGGCGATTTTTTGGTCTTTCTGCGACAACTTCAAAACGCCCAATCCAACCCCCTGCATCTCGGAAAATATACATGTTATCAACAAAAACCCCTACAAAATGTGAAAGTACATTACATCTCCCACTAAAGACGTCTGTAACATTATATTTCCTGTTAAGGAGGAAGACAGCAAAACAAACATTAGGAAAAGCACCTTCTGCGCCTAACAGCCAAACGACCCCTCCCACATGTCTATATCTCATGGGCGTTATACTTTCGGTGTATTACTCTTAAAGAGGTTGTTTTGAATGCACTGATGGGATGCATATTTCAAGAAAACACTAACAAATTACATTTACAAAATATTACGTACGTAACATTGAATAGGAAGATGAATATGAAATCTGTACGCAGTTATGTCCATATCTCATGAAATAAGTGAATGTCGAGTCCAGGATTTCGTCATCGCTTAGAACAGGGTCTCCATATGGAAAAAATAGAAGGAGTTTAGAGATAGAATATTGATACGAAAGAAAGATAAGTTCTACAACGAACTAATGATTTATGAGAAAGTACCTGTACTTATATCACGTGCGAAGTTATTTTACTCGTCTCCATTTGGCTGTTGGTGACCCAAGCAATGTTTATGGTCACTAGAAGGTCAAAGTGAAGAGATTTTCCAACGCAAGGTCCAGGAAAAGTGTCAGCCGCTGCGGAAGGTCAAGTATGAGTAATGAGTTGCTTCTACTAGTGAAAAATTGAAATTGAATGATTCATGCTACGACAGCGACTAATTGAAGCATAATGATGCAAAATGTTACTTGAATGAACACGTTCTGTCACCTCAGTTACTTAAGACAGTGGTACTGCAAGTTGCTCGTCCAGGTCATGTTCGTCTTCTGTAGCCAAACTGCCATTGATGTTGGAAAAAGATCTTTCACATTGCTGGCATGGTTTCGTGACGAACAGCACCGCTCGCCTACAGCCACACTGACCTTGGCAATCTGTCTTGCATTTGCAAGACATAAGCTGAAGGACCTTCTCGGGAGTCGGGGGTGTGAGTATGGTAGTGGGAACCAACCCATTTTTATCAACTTCATCCACTGCTGTTCTGGAATCGAGTACGACAAGCACAGTATATATGGTTAATGGGGGCCATTTGCTGCACAGAGTTGTACAGTCTAGTGGCCACGACTTCGAACAAATTTTTGACTCACGCATCTAATACGTACGAAGTATGTACAATCAGAGTGGAACATCTGTGGTCGATGTGTACTAGGATGAAGAGAAGACTACCTAATAGGTGGAGCACTTGAGGACTTGAGGAGGTCGACCAAGAGGCAATCTATGGAGATAAGATGTAGCAGCATCATGACAACAACCGTTTCACAAGCATATTTTCTATCGAATGCGTAAAACATTCTGATGACAATAGCCAATGAAAGTGGAATCGCTTCCAAGCAGGCAACTGATGATGCACACACACACACGACAGCGCGAATGGATTTTTGCCCTTATGGACAGTGTTTGAACTCAAATATCTCATGATGACACAATTTCCACTTCTTTCCTTTCTTCCTTTTCTCTTCCCAAAATCTCTTCATTCTTTGACTATGCTCTTGTTTCCTTTATTCCGTCCATAGTGCTCCCGTCTTCGTCTTCTCATTTACTATAAATTTTGCGTTCCTAATTTTGTTCCTGAATTCCTTTCTGCCTTTTATCATTTGTTTGTTGTTCCCCAACTGCCTTATGTCTTTCTCTAGTTCATTATACCAATTTGTTTTAGGGCCTGAATGTTTTATTACATCAAATATTCTCTGTGGTGTTGTCCATTCTCTGTATGCGTCAGTAGAAATTTAGTCTGCGTTTTCTGATCATGTCTGCGAGTCTGTCAGTATGTTGGTATAACTCATTGGTAGGTCTTTTCATCCATAGGCCATCTTTGTGTGTTCGTCCGAATATTTTCCGGAGAATTTTGCGTTCTATTTTTTCTGTCTCTGTAATGCCTGATGCTCCAATTGTGGTCGTTTCTGTCGCATATAGTACTTCCGGTAATACAACGGTTTTGCAGTGTCTAATTTTGGCCTGTCTTGATATGCTTTTCTTATTATAACGTGACTATGTGAGTTTGTAAGCTTTCTGGAGTCTTTCCGTTCATTCTATCTTGGATGCCTTGTTTGATCCTCCTATTTGTATGTATTCCCCTAAATATTTCAATTTTTCTACTCTTTTTACGGATCCATACATCGTTTGCATGATGTGTACATTGGTGGTTTGTCGTTCGATGTATTGAGTCTTCTCATACGGTATCTGTAGACCTGTTTTGGCAGCTGTTTCATGTAGGTGTTCCAGTGCTTCCTTTGCCCCCTGTGTGTTATTACTAAGTATGGCTATGTCATCTGCAAATGCCAGACATTTTATGATTGTTCTTGTTTCACGTGTTCTTCCTAGCTGTATTCCTTTATCTTGTTCTTCCCATTGTTTGACAATTTTGTCTAAAACTATGTTAAACAAGACTAGTGAAAGCCCATGTCCTTGTCGGACACCTATGTGTATTTGGAAGGGTTCCGAAATTTCTCCCATGAACTTAATCTTCGAGGTGGTGTTTTTGAGAGTCTGTTGTAAAATTGCCCTGGTTTTTCTGTCGATGCCATATTCTTCCAGTATGTCAAAGAGCATTTGTCGGTCTATGGAGTCGTAGGCTTTTTGAAAGTCAACAAAGGTAACTACAGTGTTTCTGGTCTGTCTGACTTTCAAACGTGTTCTCAAGTTCCAGATATGTTCTATGCCTGATCTCCCTCTTCTAAAGCCTGCCTGGTATTCCCCTATTTGCGGATCTGTTTGTGGTTCTAATGTGTTTAATAACAACTTTCAGAGAATTTTTTTTGTGACTGATACTAGAGAGATACCTCTGTAATTATTTGGATCTGACTTATCACCCTTTTTGAGTAGGGTATGGATCAAAGCACATTTCCATTCCTCTGGCAACTTCTCTGTGAACCAATTTCTGAGATAATGTTACAGATTTGCTTGGTAATGTTTTCATCTTGGAGTTTCCTGATCTCAGCAATAATACCATCTTCTCCTGCTGCTCTGTTATTCTTCATTTGTTTGATGATTCTATCTATTCTATTGTGGGTGGATTAGAATTTGGGTTGGCTGTGGCCTTTTGGAAGGCTAATTTTTCTGTGGGTTTCTCACAATTCAGAAGTACATCAAAGTATTGTTTGAGGATTTTGCAATTTACTTTCGTGTTCGTTTCGAGGGATCCATTTGTTCTTCGGAAGCAGAGGCTAGGAGGTTGATAACCCTTCATATTTTCTTTGAATGTTCTGTAAAAATAGCCCTCATAGAATTCTGAACAACCGGTAATGAGTAACACGATAAGTGTAAGTATATTCAGGGGAATCTTGGACATGAGAAACATTGAGGTGACGGAAGTCCTGGAATACCTCCTAATATCATGTCGGAGTTTTGACATGAATCACTTGAGTAAGAGCTCTGTCGATGCACATCCCTTTATATATTGTGTGTGCGATACTACCGGCATCTGTACACATGCCTTTGCTATTCCACTACTTTTGTCATCTTAGTGTAATCAAGAAAGTAAACATAGGGAGACGTCAGCGAGTGATAGCTTAATCTGTTGAAGTACATTGTAAATATATTCTTGGTAATTTGGACGGGGAGCACTGCTACGTCGAAGCGAGTGATCGGGGCAGTTTGCCGCGGGGCATTACCGATGACCCCTGGCGAGACGTGCAGTCCACGGCATCCCCCCGGCGGTGGCCACCGCGCACTGGGGCGCAGTCTCCAGCCGGCTGGATAATTAATTGGCATGCCTGGAACGCGCCGGACGGCCATCTGCGCCAGCGGCCACCCCGCGTCGCCCTGGCCACGTCCACCGCTGACCAACAGCAGCGCTTCCGCCCCAGTGGACACACCTGTGAGTCACCACTTAACACTCATTTGCTGGCTGATTACTTTCATTGCCTTCTACAGGTGAAACACACTGATGAACGTGAGAAACAGTGCCGTTAAACTGCTGTTATACGACGATATCTTAAATGTGGTAAATGGTAATATAAGGGGCAGTCGAACGAAAACGAGACAGATGGGAAAAAATAAGTACAGTCTTCGTTTAAACAGTAGTCGCCGTAACTGTTATCCCACAGTGAGACAAGACGGTAAATGCCTTCTACGACGTCACTATTATAACCAGGAGTGCACCGATCGTCCGAAGCAAACCGACAAGCAGGGCTCCAAAAGTATGGAAATCGCAATGGGAGAGATCGGAACAGTATAGATGATGCGTAAGGGCTTCCCAGGGAGCCGTCTGGAGCGTAGTCGCAACAACCTTGACAACGTGTGGGCAGGTAGGATCCTATGACAGGATGATGGCGTTCATCAACATTCCTGGGCATTTGGACTTGACTGGGCGTTTCAATTTTTGCAAAGTGTCTACGTACGTTAATCGTGGTGGTGTGTTGCAGAAAGCCAATGAACAGCGGGTTGCCGGAAGGGTTCAAATGGCTCTGAGCACTATGGGACTCAACTGCTGTGGTCATCAGTCCCCTACAACTTAGAACTACTTAAACCTAACTAACCTAAGGACATCACATACACCCATGCCCGAGGCAGGATTCGAACCTGCGATCGTAGCAACAGCGCGGCTCCGGACTGGAGCGCCTAGAACCGCACGGCCACCGCGGCCGGCGCCGGAAGGCTTCATTCTGTTGCAGTATAATACCCGCCCACATATGCCAAAGTTGTTTCGACTACGCCACAGACTTTTCGCTGGGATGCCCTTACCCATACTTCACACAATCGCAGTATCGTCCAGTGCGGCCTATGTCTTCTGGAGCTCTGAAGAAAGATGTTCTTGGGTATCGATTTGGTTCAAATGGCTCTGAGCACTTGGCGACTTAACTTCTGAGGTCATCAGTCGCCTAGAACTTAGAACTAATGAAACCTAACTAACCGAAGGACTTCACACACATCCATGCCCGACGCAGGATTCGAATCTCCGACCGTAGCGGTCGCTCGGCTCCAGACTGTAGCGCCTAGAACCGCACGGCCACTCCGGCCTGCGGTATCGATTTGTTTAGAGCGAAAAGATGTACGCTTAATGCCACTATGGTTCAATATTCAAACGCAAACATTTTATCCATTAAGGCATTAATCGTCATGTGTAACAGTGGGATAAACGTATTTACAGTTACGGCGATTACTTCTGAAATAATAAACAGTTTACTTACTTTTCTTCAATTTGTCTCGTTTTCATCTGACTACCACTTACACTCCTGGAAATGGAAAAAACAACACATTGAGACCGGTGTGTCAGACCCACCATACTTGCTCCGGACACTGCGAGAGGGCTGTACAAGCAATGATCACACGCACGGCACAGCGGACACACCAGGAACCGCGGTGTTGGCCGTCGAATGGCCTAGCTGCGCAGCATTTGTGCACCGCCGCCGTCAGTGTCAGCCAGTTTGCCGTGGCATACGGAGCTCCATCGCAGTCTTTAACACTGGTAGCATGCCGCGACAGCGTGGACGTGAACCGTATGTGCAGTTGACGGACTTTAAGCTAGGGCGTATAGTGGGCATGCGGGAGGCCGGGTGGACGTACCGCCGAATTGCTCAACACGTGGGGCGTGAGGTCTCCACAGTACATCGATGTTGTCGCCAGTGGTCGGCGGAAGGTGCACGTGCCCGTCGACCTGGGACCGGACCGCAGCGACGCACGGATGCACGCCAAGACCGTAGGATCCTACGCAGTGCCGTAGGGGACCGCACCGCCACTTCCCAGCAAATTAGGGACACTGCTACTCCAGGGGTATCGGCGAGGACCATTCGCAACCGTCTCCATGAAGCTGGGCTACGGTCCCGCACACCGTTAGGCCGTCTTCCGCTCACGCCCCAACATCGTGCAGCCCGCCTCCAGTGGTGTCGCGACAGGCGTGAATGGAGGGACGAATGGAGACGTGTCGTCTTCAGCGATGAGAGTCGCTTCTGCCTTGGTGCCAATGATGGTCGTATGCGTGTTTGGCGCCGTGCAGGTGAGCGCCACAATCAGGACTGCATACGACCGAGGCACACAGGGCCAACACCCGGCATCATGGTGTGGGGAGCGATCTCCTACACTGGCCGTACACCACTGGTGATCGTCGAGGGGACACTGAATAGTGCACGGTACATCCAAACCGTCATCGAACCCATCGTTCTACCATTCCTAGACCGGCAAGGGAACTTGCTGTTCCAACAGGACAATGCACGTCCGCATGTATCCCGTGACACCCAACGTGCTCTAGAAAGTGTAAGTCAACTACCTTGGCCAGCAAGATCTCCGGATCTGTCCCCCATTGAGCATGTTTGGGACTGGATGAAGCGTCGTCTCACGCGGTCTGCACGTCCAGCACAAACGCTGGTCCAACTGAGGCGCCAGGTGGAAATGGCATGGCAAGCCGTTCCACAGAACTACATCCAGCATCTCTACGATCGTCTCCATGGGAGAATAGCAGCCTGCATTGCTGCGAAAGGTGGATATACACTGTACTAGTGCCGACATTGTGCATGCTCTGTTGCCTGTGTCTATGTGCCTGTGGTTCTGTCAGTGTGATCATGTGATGTATCTGACCCCAGGAATGTGTCAATAAAGTTTCCCCTTCCTGGGACAATGAATTCACGGTGTTCTTATTTCAATTTCCAGGAGTGTATATAACAATGACAGATAAATGAGGAAACTTACTCACAATGAGATTGACAATAATAATAATAATAGTTATGTTGAGCTGTGGTCGGTTCGCGTTAATGCCATTTTTCGTTTTGGGCATTTTGTCACCATCGAGTGGCGTCTTATTCCTCCCTCAGTTACAATCCGAACGAGTTGCTCACTTGCCTCTGTCAGTGGCAGCAGCATTTCTCGGTACTGGTACTGCTGTAACTCCTTTGGTGTGGCAGTTATATTTCCGTGTCATGGTGTGTGTGGTAGTTGGTCGGTTGCGGGAAGCAGCGGGGGAGTCTCTGCAGCGTGAGGTCAGGCCGGGCCCGCTGGCCTTGTACATACTCGGTGGGACCAGGTATGGCACTAGCGGTGAGAACTGCTAAGTTCCTCGCCCAAAGCACCTGCATACTGGAGTTGAGTAATCAGTGAACCTGTCACAAAAGCTCAGCCGTTGTGAGATCTCTTCGTTAATTGCTGGTTGTTGCATCCGGGGCTATCCCCATAAGCAGCAACGTGATGGTATGTTGGAGTTGGCAAACTTTTGCATTCATCTCCCTGTATGGTGTTTAACCTTCGAAATGATTGTAATTTATTAGTGACGTGCACCAGCGGTATCTTCTGCCTTGTGGCCGTTAACGTTCCTGTTACCTGCCCTGGTCGTTAGCGTAGTTTTGAAGCAGTGTGTTTTTCCTCGCAGTGTTGATGCTGTCTGGCACGGCGTTTAGTTCGACAGCTTGGTGTTGTTCTCTTTTTCTCTTTGAGTGTTTATTCTGCCTTGACTGTGTTTATACGCCAATTATTAAGACATAATCCTGCTGCGATCCTCGTCTTCGCTGGTACCTTTGGTTGTCATGCTGTTGGTCGGGTGGGAGTGAATTGATTAGACGGTTGGTTAATTCGTCAGCCGTCCGTAGGTCGTGCTGCAACCCACTTGTTTAGTGCAACGATTGTCTGTCTGTCTGTCTCACCTACCACCTACACTGTGGTTAGAGTTTCCTCCCCAGGCCGACCTTTGGAACACTTCTGGGCACCACTGTTTGTTGTTTGTGATTGTCATTTTATTTGGTCGCAGGTGCTGTGCCAGGCCTTCAGCCGTGCATTAATATTGTCTATTTTATGTTTAGTATATGGCCTTCAGCCGAACGTCATAACAACTTTAACATTAGGCCTTCAGCCGCGTTTGTTTCAGAATGTGTGGCTTTGGCTCAAAAATGGCTCTGAGTACTATGGGACTCAACTGCTGTGGTCATCAGTCCCCTAGAACTTAGAACTACTTAAACCTAACTAACCTTAAGGACATCACACACACCCATGCCCGAGGCAGGATTCGAACCAGCGACCGTAGCAGCAACGCGACTCCGGACAGGAGCGTCTAGAACCGCACGGCCACCGCGGCCGGCTGTGTGTCTTTAATATGTCAATTCTTGTCTGTATGGTTTCTCTTTAATTATTTTGAATTCTTGAAACGGCCTTCAGCCATGTTGTGTAAATGTTTATCTTATGATTATCTTTAATTATTCTTGAGTAATCGCTTGGGCCTTCAGCCGACAAGATACTTCAAGTTTTCTTAAGATGTTTTTCTGTTGTACTGTGTAAAGGCTTATTCTTAAAGTTTCTCTTTCATTATGTAAAGAAAATTTTTTTTTAATAATGGCTTTCAGCCGAAGAATTAACTTGAATTTTCCTTAATATGGCCTTTAGCCGGAAGATATTGTAATTTTACTTAAGTAAGGCCTTCAACTGTTAGTTTAAATCCTGGTGTTTTAAAAGCAATCACTTAAACGTATTCTGGAGAAGTTACTTGGGCCCTCAGCCGTGAATTGATATTTGTTGTTTTAAAGAGAAAACTGTGCCTTGGTTTAAGGAATAAAGTTGTGTGTGTTCTTGTATAACTAACAGTAATTGAACTTGGCCCCTATCCACAACCTGATCTGCTCTGTCTTGCGAAACCCGATTTCATATATTATACAGGATGAATTTTAATTTGAAATGGTGATCATCACTGAAATGGATAGATCACAGTACTGTTAGTAAGGCAAAATATTAAGTCTCGATAGCAAAATATCTTTATCTTATATTAATATCACTTTTGATGTCCTGTACACTATCATCAGATATCAAACTGCTACGAATAGCACTTTAATGGTAACTGCTGTATCATAATCAGCTGACATGGGTTCCTGTATAATTATTAGAACCGAAAGCCGTCCATCAAGGATGGGCCTGCCACCGAGAGAGTCGTGAAATTTTGGTTATGAACCCCAACAAACTTTACTTACTAATATGGCGCACGATGGATAGTCGAGAAGGTCCTGTGCCCTGGTCCCCAAGATCAGCTGACCTCCACGCTCTGGTATTCTGCGTCTGTGCTCATCTCAAAAGCGAAACCTACAGCACATTCGCTAGGGTCGAAGAACTGGAGTAAATAATTTTATAGTCTTCCAGTATTTCACAAACACGGATGTGAATACTGTATTTGGAAACGTTGTATATAGAGACTTTATAGATGCTGAAACTGTAATTAGTCCCATTCACTATCGTTGCTGCCTCTGGATCACGGGGATTTTCTCTGCCTGAGGACTGGATGTTCGTGTTGTCTCATCATTTCATCATCATCATCATTCGTCACAGCGGCTAGATTGCATTGTGAACAAATTGGACCGTGAAAAAATTGGGACTTTGTATGGGCGCTCATGACTGCGCAGTTGAGCACCCTACACACAAACATCATTGTCATCATCAGTCCAGTTTGGTAAAATAATCATCGACTCAGTCACGATTTCTAGAGCTATTTCGACCTCTCGTAGCACCAAAATTCAAATGACTCTTTTTTCCTTTGCATTCCGCTGTATCCACGAAAATATTCCAAGCAAGTTTAACCGGTGTCGATGAAGACGGGCTGTTCACCGTGTTACCTTCTGAAAAACTCACTTTCTGCAGAACCTGTGGGTACCATTAGAGAACATTTTTTTCTCACGTGTGGTGAGGAATGACAGTAAAAATACAAATTTTCTTTCCTCAGTGCTGACTCTTGTAATTCAGTTCTATAGTAGAGAATAATCCAAAAATACTGCAAAAAAATTGAACTACTCATCAGATCAGTTTATTCAATACTGCTGTGCCGACATGAAACCCCCCACTAACTCCCCCGCACGACTCTGTCGTTGCCAATTTTGGGCGGCGCTGCGTCCAGCGTGACTGTGGCACCTCCTAAACGAAGGCAGCCGTCGTCTGCCGCGGAATGACGAGTTCTCTTCCGCCTACAATTGTAAACCTGCAGCAGCCATCGCCGGTGTCTTCCCCGATGGAGCCATAGTTGGTCATTTTTGGTTTTGCGGGATCTGTGTCGTCAACGGCGGTACCTACCGTTGAGTGACCCTGTCTGCTGAAGGTCGCCTGCTCGGAGTTATAAATACTAGTGCACGTCGTTGCATGTGCGGAAGTGGTGGGTGGTTTGCTGGATGGTTGTTTTGTTATGCAAGAAGGTGGTCGTGGTTCAGGAAACCGTTGGTGTGGCTGGACACAGTCAAGCTGGATGTCTTAAGTTTATGACTGTGGTGCCGCTAGCCTTGTTGCTTCCTGCATTTAGTCGGAGTTCAGTATGAGGACAAGCTATTGAAAATTTTATTGACTGTGTCCATAAATAAGGATAATTATTTATGTGAGGGAAAATTCTTTTATTTACTTTTATCTTGTTGAGGCTTAATACCATTCATGTCACAGCAGTATCCTTCCCTGCACGGACAGTCGGGGATTTGTGTATTTGTTTATTGACCTTGTTTTATCACCGTGGCTTCACAAATTATTGTAGCTGCATTTTGTAATTGCTAAGGAACTATATCCATTACAATGTTCTAAAATTATACATTTTTTAAATTGAATGGAGACGTGAACACTGTTTTCTAGCCCTTTGCCTCAATTGTTCTGCAGCTTTTGCAAAAAATTTCACGTAGGTTATTAGTAAGTAAGATTTCTGATTTTGATCGCGCTGAGACATCATAAGCCCGGACTGTGTGGTATATTGCCCAAAAACATGGAAGGTAAACAGGTCTGAGTGAGGAATGAATCAATTAATGCGGTGAGATCTAGGTTAAACTACGTACAGCCAGTGTAACGTAAGTATCACATATTGCTAGTTATTTTTGCTGTACAGCAAATTTATTTTCTAGCATCGCAATTTTATTTAAAAACCATTTTAAGAGTGGATTACAATTCTGTAAAAGTGAAATAGTTTTCCATATTCATTAGTCTATGTTATATTTGTATTGTCGTACTCAAAAGTCAATGACTCGAATTGTGTTGCACCTGATTTGAATGCAGCAACATAATGTAACTTTATTGCAGCTCTTCTTAACTTTTTTACAATAAATTACATTTCAGAAAGCTCGTTCAAAGTTGAAAATAAATGACGAAAATTATGATGCTGCATTGTGACCTGAGACTCGTACCCAGTAGCTACTGTCTCTGTTAACTAACCATGGAAGACCTAAAATATAGTTTAAACCACAAGTAACAAAGTGAGTACCTGATTGAGTGAATGATTAAGCATAAAATCAGTAGCGTAAAGTTTGTGTTGGACAGAGATCCCAACCCAACACGTAATCTGATTGTCACTTAAGGACAATAAAATATTAGGTATTGAATTGTTTTACTAGTAAGGAATTCACTGACACTGAAAGGATGAGATGAAAAAGTATCGACTTACCAATATTCGAATCAAGCACAAATCGCTGTCTTTTCCTACGCTCATTTCACTAGTAGCGCGAAAAGGTATGTGCTAACTGCAAGTCGAACTCGAGAAGTATCATCGTTGTTGGATACACACGAAGAGACGTTAACTGTAGAATTTTTTTTCCACATTAACTGGGAGTGATATGTTTGAGCCAGAAACGATGTGATACAAATGTCCTGTCTCTCACTCTGAGTCGAAGAAGGCACCTATCACTATTGTTCACAATGCATCGGGAGTAGTTAAAAGTCATAATTATTTTGAAAGTACAATGAATACTCCTAGGTGGATACAGGCGTTGATGTAAGTCAACGAGGACAGTTGAAAATGTGTTCCCCGACCAGGACTCGAACCCGGGGTCTCCTGCTTACATGGCAGACGCTCTATCCATCTGAGCCAGCGAGGACACAGAGGACAGTGCGACCGCAGGAACTTATCTCTGGCACGCCTCCCGTGAGATCCACATTCTCAACTTATTGTCCCGAACTATATTCGTAGTTCCCCTGCCCATTACTCTCATTACTCACGGCTTTTTGCCGATTCCCGAAGATGGTCAAAGCTGAGCCTTATATATATATATATATATATATATATATATATATATATATATATATATATATATATATATATTCACGCGTCTTTCAGGGAGACTCTGAGAAGTTTTTTATTGCGGAAAAAAAGAAACTTTGTAGCTGTATCGTACTTAGGTTGTGAAATCCCGCGACAGAGGAGATCGGAGTACAAATCCCAGCTCAGCACCTATATTTTTCACATTCCAGTTCGAAAATAATAAGGGAGAGTTACCTAGTGACATTTCACATCGTACAGTTCATTAACAAATTAAAATTTCTGGTGCCAGGGAGCTTAATAGTGACAGTGTTTTCACTTGTAATGATTTCCGTTTCCGCTAAGGCCCAAACTTTGACGACTCTCCTGCAGACGGTATGGAATGGGCATCACGATTAATGTGAGTTTGGAGCCACGCAGCAACCGTAACTCCTTCAGTGAGAGAACAAGGTCATTCATGCTTGCTGAAAGTGGTTGCCTATGGTGTCAGTCAAACGGAGACTAGCTAGCTAGACTCATTACAGGAGACCACCGTACCAAACACACGGCTGGCTCGTGATTTTGTCGTAACAAAAGATTCTCCGCGCTAGATGAGAATCGTGACTCACTGAAGATGGATTACAGCGCGCTCCAAACATTCATTTTATTGTTCTGACGTCCTGCCATTCATCAGCTGCCTCAGAAACCTAAAGCGTATTTTAAACTTCATTTTGTAATGACGGAAATAAAATCATGAAATTGCCTTCTATAGGAACTGGAAACACAATAGGATGCGGAAATTTCCACAGAAACTATTACTTTTTACTTGGGCTGCTGTAGTGGTGTATTTACAAGCGGTGTAGTGGCAAACGTGTCTCATTGTAAATGAATTATGAAATATGGAGCGCATTCGTATCTTCCCTTTGTAAATCGCAACAGCGTTGTGACCATTGTTCAGGCAGAAAATGTCGTGAAGAATGTTGAAGCGTGTAACTTACTTCTACACGCAAAATTTTTACTGAAAAATGTAAGTGGTACATAAGTCTGTAGATACTTTGTGTGGTGCGATGTCACACAGGTTACTGGAAGTGTATTTATCAATCGCCTTTTTTAATTTGATGTTCTACAACATTTTTGCAGTGAATTATTGAATGTTGGACATTTGAAGGATGCGAAGATTGTTGAGGTAATGGAGAGCTGCAATCAATGGAGGCAGCTTGAAACATTTACGCTTTGTATGGTGTAAGCCCATCGAAGAGATGATGTCAGAAAATAGTTTTCTCGCTCCAAAAAAGATCACTTAGACGAGAGGTTCTCATCAAACTCCAGAACATCAACGAGCATAAATGAATGACGTTTTTACGGTTTACTAAAATATTCCAGCCGATTATTGGCAAATGTGACGAACTGCGATTATTTTAACTTCTTGAGACAGCTGCATTCAGCGGTCAATGTTCGGGAAGGGGTAAAGAAGTTAAAAGTCCCGTCGATTACGAGGTCATTAGAGACGAAGTAGGAACTAGGATTCGGAATTGTAAAGATGTTGCCTGTGGCCCTTCTAAAGAAGGATCCCAGCGATTCTCCTCAATATGTTTAAGGAAATAACAGTAAACTTGCATCAGGATGGCTAGACGGGGTTTTGGATCACAGTGCGTAAAACCCATGGAAAGAAAGTAATGGTTACCCTGAGTAAACAATAGCTGAAGGAAAGGCCAGTGCGAGCCCTGAAATTGTTATACATTTGGTGGCACAAGTAGGTGTTTCGTGTTATGTACGGCATTCCAAGGGTGCGTCGATCGTACTTGGCCTCTGCTGCCAGTAGGTAATATGCCCTGTGGGCCCAATTTATGAAAAACCGAGGAAATAAACTGCATCAAGTGTCCTGTACGAGAACGCAATTCTGCACGCTGCTGACTTCATAAAAGAACTTACCCATTGCTAGCATGCTTGTTATTCTAATCGTGCACTCTCAACCACTGACCTTTCTAGTTCCTTATCGAGCATCCCGTAAGAAAATTTCTTTATGGATGAAAATGCTAATTAAATTTTGTCTCACATCTTTAGCTCCAAACCACAGGTGTGGAATCCAGAAAATGCCTGAGTACCAGCAGACTGTTTTAAGTAATGTGAGAGAATATTTAGTTGATTTGTCTCTCATGCTTTTGTGTTACATTCAGTTAAATAACGAGAACTACTATAAAAATAAGTACTGTTCTAACACCCGCGATTTACATCTTATCATGGTATGCTATCTGTAATTTGAGTCTTTCTAAGACATGAAACACTTCTGACCGGTATATGTTCTTTCTAAAAATGAAACCCTGTATCCCACCCAAGAAGCGTTGAGGGACTACAATGCAAATAAGTAAATGTGACAGTGAAGCTAGATCCAAAAAACGCCCAGTAAATTATTCACCGTCAGACATAACTCAATAAAGCTGCATATTCAGAAAATAAAAATGATGTGGTTATAACAAAGTAAATGTAAGTTTTAAAAGGGTGCAATACTCAAATTTCTTAAATATTTTACCTTTACATTTAGGAGGTACTAAATAATGGTTGCGAGAAGTCTGGAAGGAGTTAAGATTTCCCTACTCGTTTTCGACCTGGATTCTTGTAGCTTGGTAAGAGAAGAGGTAAAAAACTAACAATCTGTCTAAGTCTCCAGAAAGATTGGAACGAAGAGCTAATGTATCTTCCTGTGCTAACAACAACTGTATTACCTCTTAGCTAGCAAGCCAATACAGCTTATAATGTGTTTTCATTGGCACAGTGATCGATAACACAGAAAATTCACAAAGTAAAATATGACATTAGTTATAGATTCTGCATAGAACAATCTTCCTTGAATCAAACCATGAAATTAAAACCTCAGTTCTATAGTTGAGGGAGAATCACTCAGATGTTTTCTTGCAAGTGACAAAAATATATGAAGTGATTTTAGCAGGACGAGTCTGAGCTACTCGAGGAAGTAAATGGACGATTACGTAATTGTCAAACGTATTGTACAATACTGCCGTATTTCCATTACACTGGTGACTGGTAAAATGTATTTGCTCAATGCTTCTACATCTTACTAGTGCTTTGGAAACTTGCCATTCGAAGACACAGAGGCGGCGCTAGTTGCCACTGCATTGACTGGGAGCCGTGACATAAAGTACAGAAGCGCAATTACACTAAATAACATTGTCAAGACAGTCCCTGAAAGCATAAACCATTCTCAAGATACTACTGCTGATCGGGGATCCTTGTGACACACTGAAGACGAAGAAATGGGTGAATCACACAACCGGTTTCCACAAATGACCAGTTCACTCTCCCATATCAAGGAATTGCAACAGGATCTGTATCTGGCAAGTGTGAAAATTTTAATATAGGCTGTTAGTGAAGAAAACCTCCAACTTATAAACTTTACACATGAACATTTTTCAGGTATGTAGAGCTTCTACTGTGAATGTAAACAGTATAGCTTAAAAGACTTTTTATATTCCTAAAGTGTTGATATTATTTTACTGGAAGAATGAAAAATATTAAATGACATAACGTAAGTGAGACTTACGTCGTGATTAACACGAGTAGTGGAAACGAAATGGGGCTGTTATTTTTAATCAAAGTGGTTCTAGTAGTGTACCAAGATGAAAAACTGACAAATACCTTGCTATGAAACCTAGGTGCAGCACCTACAAATGCTGTAAATACACTGTCAACAAATTGTTTGTAAGGCCTATGCTGACAATGTAGTTGTAATCTTCAATGAAAATGACACTGGAAAGGCATCACAGATAAACAACAGGTACAAAATGGCGTCGGCGTAAGGTTAAGTAAATTCCGGTCCAGCATTATTAACCAAGGTCGTAGAATACCTAAGAAACACGTTCAACAATTGAAAATGATCATTAACATGCAGCATTTAGGTAATGAGCATAGCAACGAAATAAAATACATTATGCCTACAAACTACAGAAAACTGCAAGCGTGTGAGATAGCGTCACTTAACACGAAATACCGGACGTGACTGGTGCAGAGGCCGAGTCTTGGCACAGCTTGTAACCTCCCCCTCACTTACCGGCCTTAATGACAGTGAAAGATTAAACCGCGTGTACCTAATGGGACTTTGGGAAAAGCAATCGTCACCGAAGTTAATCTGTCGGTAAAGAGGGAGGAAAGGATTACATCTAAATGAAAGGAAAAATGCAAATGAAATTGGTGGAAATTAATTTTGACAAAAGGGTAAAATTAATAAAGAAAGTAAATGTGCGGTCGTTACGTTAACAATTAATTTGCGTTAATTAGGTATTTGAGATTTGGGGAAAATTACGGTCGCCAGTCCTATGGACAACTGCTATAATAACTGAAAAAGAAAGGTTATTGCACATTTAATTAGCACTAAAAGCGTGGCAACTGAAGGTTGACACGTGTTGTGTGAAAACTGAATGTTTGTCAGAAGTAATAAATTTCGCTGCACTCTGACTTAATTTAGCAAAAGAATTAATAAAACCGGAAAATTGAAAGTTAATTTAGTGGCTGAAATTAATAGTGAACTTTGTTTCTAAAGCACTACGAAATTCAATAAAATAAGGTTAGTCTTGGGCTACCTCAACAATCATCTCAAAAGCTACTTGAATCTACGCAATTTAGAAATAAGTGATTTAACTTTGAACTTGAATTAAATGATTCTGAACAATTAACAATAGTAAAATTTAGTACGTACCAAGCTGAGCTGCAGTCACAGGTAAGCTAAAATATGCTAACAAAACTCGCACTCTTAATTTGTGCTTGTGTAATCTAAATATTGTAGCCAGCTATGAATACTTTAACTGAACTTTGAAATTAAAGCAGTGAAATGGAATGATATTACTTCAACGCTGGCGTCTGAATTTCAACGACACTCGGGTTCATTTCGGAAAAGGAAGGGACCGTGCTTGGTAATGCAATTGGGACAATGAGCAACAAAGGTTCATGCTAAGTTGCTGTAATTTTGTGATGCAACAAATTTAAAAGCTGAGGTCTGCCATACAGTTCTAAAACTTTAGGTGCTTCCAGTCTTCCTTGTTGGTTGATTGAAGGTTTGCAGTCGTCGGTCGAGCAGGTGACGACAGTCACTCATTGTCGGCCGTCGCTGTTGCAGAAGCTAGATCTTGGCGCGCCTTCTTCTCGACACGGCCAGCAGGCGAAACGGGCTCTTGATGTGCGCCAGCTAATGCTTCCCGTCCGCGACACCGTGTCAGAAACTATCATAGCAATTCGAGCGCAATTACATGCTGCCAAACTCCGAAAGCGCGGCAACTCGCGGGACCGTCACACAACACACCCGCTCCACTGCACTACTCCAGCCAGACTCTTCTCTGCCCGTGCTCCACGCGACAGAGTTAACACTACCAAAGATCCTAAACACTTTGGTTCTCCACACGACCTATCGATGTATTCGTTCGATAGCATAGTTTTTCCTAGGCCAGACCCAGCATATAAATACAAATAATATTCACAAAACAAACCAATTATACATCGACATAAATGCATATATATACAAATAGTAAAACAATTACAATATACTAAGACACAGAAATGTTACATCTTCAGGCAACAAAATAAGGAAAAACATTTGCAGTGCAATAGATGGATATAGGAGGATATGCATTTCCAGCCTTGCAACCTGATGCGAGCTCCACGTGGTGTCGGAGGCAAAATTTCAGTGCAGGTAGACTGACGGAAAACACGTTGTGGGAAGATTTCTGGAGAGCTTCTGATAGAAGAACGGTGGCAGTTGTCCGTGTACAGCCTGGAGAACATTTCCAAGAGTACTGACTCTTTCGCGAGCAATCAGTACCGGTCACAGCTGCCTCGGCTTCTGGGTCAGTATGAAACATGACTTCAGGAAGCACATCAGACATGGGAACCTGTCACACAAGGAGACGTTTTAGGATATCCGCAGAAACTGTTGCACTGGGGCCCAATAACGGATGTCGTATTGATACCCCAAGAGGAACAGTGCCCTCTCTGCACGTATCGTGTAGTCCTGGTCTCAGTACTGTTCTGGGCTTTGCACAGTGGTAACAGATGCTTATGATCGTTTAACATGATTAATCGCCATCAATGCACATAATCGTGAAATTTATTCATTTCAAAAATGACATCTGAGGCTTAGTTTTCGCTTTTACTGTGATTTCGCTCGCCTGTGTTAACTTCTTAGAAATTGGGCGTTCAATTCCGTCGCCTTTGTCACAAACAACGGCCCCTCAAGTTGCAATTGAATGCATCTGTCGCCAATACCTGAGGCTTCGACATGTCCACATCTACATCCATAATCTACAAACTAGCGCATGGCAGACGGTACGTCCCATTGGACCTATTGTTGGGGATTCTTCCCGTTCCATTCACGTAGGGAATTTGGGAAGAATGAGGGTTTAAATGCCTCTGAGCGTGCTGTAATTAACGTTGTCTCGTACTCACAATCCCTATGGATATGATACATAGCAGGTTCTAGTATATTTCTAGATACGTCACTTAAAGTCTGTTCTAGTCTGTTTTCTAGTGTCTGCCAGATCAGTTTCCTCAGCATCTCTGTGACACTTTTCTGTGGCTCAAACCAACCTGTAAATAATTGTGATGTCCTTCTCCATATTCCCTGTTAGTTCTCTTTGGTATGGGTCCCACACAGTTTAGCAGTAGTCTAGTTTGGGTCGCATTAGTGATTGTAGGCAGTCTCCTTTAGAGTGGGAAAGCATTTCCACAGTATCTTACATACGATTTTCAGTTTGCCATCCGCTTAATCTACGACTGTTTGAGCGTTCCATTTCATACCCTTTCATCTTTCTACACCCAGGCATTAGTATTCCAACTTTGCACCGCCTTGAAAACTTATCAGGATCTGAATATTTGTGTGGCTTCTCTCAGACAGTGCCTCATTAAAGATGACTCCAATAAGTGTAAAACGTCTGGGATTGTTATTGTCCCCAAGTTCGTTAATACATTTCTCCAGGGAACACCTGAAGTTGCTTCTGCATCTGATGAAGACCGTCCAAGATGATATGCTGCGTCCTCCCGACCAAAAATCAGCATTCCACCCACAAATTTTACTTTATACCCCAGATGATCATACTTTGACAATATGCATACAAGAGATACCAAGGAAAATTATTTTTCGAAATCAAGAAATACTGGATCTACCTGGCTGTCTTGATCTAAAGCTTTCCATATGTCATGTGGGAAAATTGTGAGTTGGGTTTCACATGATCGATATTTTCGGAATCCGTGCTGGTTGGAATGAAAGAGATTATTTTGTTCGAGGTATCCTTCTATGTTCGGGCTCAGGATACGTTCTAGGATTCTACCACAAATGCTGTCAAGGAAACTGGAGTGTAGTTCTGCCCATCTCTTCTACCAAGATTCTTGTAAGTGTGTTTGACCTGTGCTTTCTTCCAACTACTGGCCACGGTGTTCTGTTACAAAAATCTCCGATTGATTTTCGTTAAAAGAGGGGTTAGCTCAGCAGTAATTTCAGTACAGAAAGTGATAGGGATTCCATTGGGCCGCTCGAGCATTGTTGAATTTTAACGATTTTCGCTGTTCCTGAACACCACTGACACTAACACTTATTTATCCTATCTTTTCAGTGGCGCGAAGGTTAAATTGGAGCAGCTCTCCTGGGTTTCCTTTGTAAGGGATAATTTGAAAATGGTGTTAAGCATTGTGGCAGCCATTGGGACCATCATGAGGATGCGGCATGAGGACACCGCTTGCTACTGAATGCGAAGCTGAACTGTCCCTTTACCTCAATAGTGTCGCTACTTGCTTCTCAATTGCTTGGATAAAGGTTGTAGTGTAGGGAAGCCCAGACAGCGATACGTGGTTGAAGATTGAAGAACAATTAGAAAAACTATTGGGACGGTGGTGATACGCACATGAAATTTTAATAACCTGTAGGAAACAGAGAATAAACTGCTAGTAATCTGTCGGAGATAGAAAATATGGACTGGACATTAATGACATCAGGAGAATACACGCAGTCAGTGTCTTCTCAGACTCAGTCGGTCACACTCTACGTTCATCTTCATGGATGATAAGTACACTTCATCTTTGGTGTCCATTTTTTCCATCGACTGTGTTTTTTGTTCTACGACAGTGGCACTGCTGACGATGAAATGCTACAAAAAAATTACACCACGATGGCAACTACTTGGTTCACCGTCACCGGTGGCATCTTTGCTGGTGGAAGGCTTAGCCAAAAAAGCAGGCCAGCTAGTGGGATGGGTTGAGATTGGGTCGGCGAGTTGCGGGCAGCAAACACGTGCGAGGGTCCTGCAGAGCCGCCGAGAACCAGACGGATTGGTCAAAATCCTCGATGAGGGAAAGGCATGTAGCCAGATTCCTTCGTCCACCAGAAACCTGGAAAGCACAGAGAGAAGTAACACCCACCTGGGATGTAGCACAAGCATTCAGAATAAGTCAAAAAATTCTCAAATGTGTGTGAAATCTTATGGGACTTAACTGCTAAGGTCATCAGTCCCTAAGCTTACACACTACTTAACCTAAATTATCTTAAGGACAAACACACACACCCTTGCCCGAGGGAGGATTCGAACCTCTGCCGGGACCAGCCACACAGTCCATGACGCAGCGCCTCAGACCGCTCGGCTAATCCCGCGCGGCAGAGTAAGTCCTTATAAAAAAAAGTCATGACCAATTTAAGTGGACCACACCAGGCAAAGCAAAAGCCTAAGTAGACAACAAAAATCAAGTTTATTGGAAAGAGTCTAACACGGTGGTTCGCCTCCCTTTGAGCGTAATTAAACAACAGAAGAAATCATTCACAATATTAAGTCTCTGTCTTTAAAGTGAATGACGTACGCAACACCAGTAACTGTCAGCCACTGGAAACTGAACAACAATTACTAGAGTCAAAGTAATGCTACACGACGAACTGACTGTCTCCTGTTATACAAACTCTGTGCTCGACCAAAATAACAAGCCGAGATTCGACTTAACTTGAGAACGACTGCCTGCATCACCACATAGCATCCGAGGCGAACGAAAGTTTGTGGGAGGATTCCAGAAGACCTGCTGATTGAGGAACCATGGAAGCGATCGGCGTGAAGCCCAGAGAAATCTTCCGTAGAGTATTCACTAGCCATAACCACGCACGGGTCTAAATATTGTTGAGGCGCCAGATCTATTTTCGATCACGTGCCGAAGCAAGTTGGTCTGCGCTGACTGCGCCCTCTTTGAGCGATGCAGCTGTTGCCTGTCGCCGAGTAGTGGGCTCTAACTGCAGTGACGGGGTTCGCCGATGTAGCCTCTGCGACTTTTAGCATAGGCCAACCTTGGAGCAGTGCTATTAACAGCACTTCGTGTGTCATCAACAATGGTATGTGTAGATTCGACTCCCAACTAGCACAAAATTTGTCGCCTCATTTCCACTTCATACATCTTCCGTCTCGCTACTGAAAAAATAAACAGCTATTTCACGTATATTTGTGGCCATTTTCCAAAAGTAAACAGTTAACAGTAAGGAAAATATTTTTCATCTCGTCATTTCAGTATCATCATCACGCTACTAGTGAAAATTTGTATATCTGACATATAAATGTGTGTAGTTAACAATCGAGTAGGTGCAAGGTTCGAACGCCAGTCCAAAAGAAACATTACGCCATTTCATTTAGTTTAAACGTGCGCACACTTTGTTAGTTGTGACTGTAACCATATTTAATATTCTCGTTACCAAGCAAATGGTCAACATTGTATATCGAGAACATTTTACACTTCGGATTTCGACATGAACATGGAATATTTTTCCCATTTACTTCTTGTCCTTTCTCTGGCCAGTAAAAAATGTAAAACTATTAGTTGAATAGCCGTATTCCTTAAATGTTAGTGTCTAGAATAGCACTGCTTATCTCTTCAACGTTCGTCTTCGTTGAACAGGGATATTTTAGTGTTGGATCGAATGATCATAGCGCCGGGTACCCTATTTCCAACCGCAACCAAAATCTGTGTCATGTGTATCATGCGCCATACATTTCCTTCGTTACACCGTTTTGTGTTTCACTACATAACAGTTCCACATCTGCAATCATGATTTAACAACTTTTTTTTCTTCGAAAACATAATGTCAACTAAACCATTGTCAAGCACATTTGTAACACCTGTATTTAATGTCATTTTCAAATCACTCTTAACGAGAAGTAAAAAATAGCCATATTCCGTCATTTTATGTGGCTAATTTTTACTTGTGAAAAGAGTGATTTGAAAATGACATGAAGTACTGATGTTACGAAAGTGCTGGAGCATGACACTTAGTCGAAAATAGCTAAGCGCATGATTAAATAAACATCACATTACAGCCTACTACGCACCATGCTTACGTCTATTAAGAATCTGGAGGCTGTGGATCCCCATAAATACAAAATTTTATCATTATTTTATTGTTTGCATTTCTACGCATCCCATTGGTAGTGGTTCCATTCTTGCTTCCTTGTATCTTACGTTACTTTAGAGTATGCCACAAAATTGCTGGTGACATGGATTGACATCCAATTTATTGTATTCTGTAATTCCAAATGTCGTATATTTAAATTTTTGTGTATGTAAGTGGATTAAATTTTAATTTACATGAATTAGTCTCTCCCTTCATTAATAATGTTACCATGATAGATATGGTGATAATAGTGTTGAAAACTTATCTGACCTGTTGCAAATTATTCGCCTATCTTATTTGTTATGTTCGGTCATGTTTCTAAGGTGTCTTCTGTGTCTAAGAGTAGGACAGCTGCGATCCCGAACGTAGTGAAAATCGGACAAGATTCTAGCTTTATTATCTTCTTCGATATATTCTCTGATACCGTTTACATGAAAGATAATATAAATCCAAGCTTCATGTAATCAGAACACTAATACTGCTAATAAACAGTCACCATCATGACAATAAAGAAGGGAAGGAAGATAGATGCTTAATGAATCATCGATGGTAAAGCCGTTGGAGACGAAATTTTATCTTAGTTGTAACAGTTGGCTGAAGTTCAAATGAGAGGCAGTTACAGGGGCCCTATACTTCCTTAGGGAACTAACTCTATATTCACTGAGCGAACGTTGGCCGAATGGCCACCCTGTGCAGAAAAAAATTTGTGTAAGATTCTCATCTTTGAAATCTGAGAGATACCATGAGACATCCGCACAGAACTGCAGAAGAAAAACGACGAAGCAATAGATAGGATGATGATGAAGAAGAAGAAGAAGAAAGTGGAAATGTGCGTTTAGTGTAGCTCCCTCTGAATAGAAGGGTGTTGCTTCTATTCCCGACTGGTTTGGAATTTTTCTTCCTTTGGGGGCTTTAAGCACTTCACCTCATCTTCATCACAAAGGCGAGAAAGTAAAAAAAGTGGCTTCAAATAGAAAGAAAAGTGTTCAGTTTCTCAGGACCAATTACGAAATCCTACCAGTACCACAGGAAAAAATATCAATAATCTTCTTAAAGGACCTCACTTCTCGATTTGGAGCGTGGTTTCGAACGGGTACTAGGCCGTCGCGTGACCCTCCAACGCTAACGCAGTTCGTGTTAGTGACGTGGTTTCTGCGTGCCGGTCATTTTCATAGTATCAGTAAAAGGAGCTGACGTCGATACGTGACACAGTGAGGTAACGCAGCTACGTTCTGATCACACCACGAATGAAGTTGACCAGTTTGTTTGTGTATCAACATGAACTGTCGAACGTGGTTGCAGTGAATGGTACACTGCTCGCAGCCATCCAGGCTACTTTTTGGGTTCCATGTTTTGTGAAAATCAATACTTATTTATTTTATGCACTTTTGTATATCTTTTGCGGTTTTCAGTTAATCGCAATCAATGAAGAGCATCTTCTAAACAATTTGCAAGAATATAGGACAACATACGACATATTGACGTTCATAAAAACAATAATTTAAAAACCGATGCATAAGATTTTCTCAGATGCTTCTTCAAATGCAAGAACTATTTAACCCAGTAATACACATGTGGAGGAGACCAAATTTCATAAGATATATGTATAACACATTGAGTGAAATGCCAGACGTATTTAATTGTAAACATCAACTACATTAACTAAAACAAAAATTGTTACACGTTATATTTTAATATTTCGAATATTTGGCTTAATTAAAAGTTTTGTGTGTCTATAATGTAGCTGATCCTGCAATAGAGTTTACATGTACTTGACATATACATAACTTCAAGTGGTTAGCACACTGGACTCGCATTCGGGAGGACGACGGTTCAATCCCGTCTCCGGCCATCCTGATTTAGGTTTTCCGTGATTTCCCTAAATCGTTTCAGGCAAATGCCGGGATGGTTCCTTTGAAAGGGCACGGCCGATTTCCTTCCCAATCCTTCCCTAACCCGAGCTTGCGCTCCGTCTCTAATGACCTCGTTGTCGACGGGACGTTAAACACTAACCACCACCACCACCACATAACTTCAAGTTTCAGAAAAAGTTAACGCAATACTTTATAAACTTAACGAGATATGTGTGCCTAAATTCAGAAAGAACAACTTGCCGAAAACCGCGAATTAAGATTTCGAGCATATTGAAATGTGCCTGAGAATGATACTAAACTATTGTCATCACCCTTCTGCATACCTTCAGCTTAAAGCTTTCTCTCATCATTCTTTTAATTACTTGTTGCTTCATTAGTGAATGTGTATTATTTATATTTATGTACAAATGCTTCCGTGAAAATATCTATTAAATTACTTTGTTGCATGAGAGTACCAGAAATGAAC
Organism: Schistocerca nitens; assembly: GCF_023898315.1. Taxonomy (NCBI): domain Eukaryota; kingdom Metazoa; phylum Arthropoda; class Insecta; order Orthoptera; family Acrididae; genus Schistocerca; species Schistocerca nitens. Next base: position 441,737,354 of record NC_064620.1, on the reverse strand, counting down.
ATACGTTTTATACAAATAAATGTATGATTTCATCGTATATAATGTTAAAAGAAAATATATTTGCTAACAATAGAATTCTGCATTTAGTTCATTATTGTGTGTAAAATACTGGTGGTATTGTGATACATTTTCCTATGTTATTAACTATCGAAGTGTCTTCCATAATAAAGGAAGTGTCGAAATGCTAACTGTGTGATGACGTAGACTGCCTGAAAGAAACTGAACTACAAACTAGAAAGAAGATTTTAAGGTCCACTACACATAGCATCAATGATAACACAAAAATTTAAGTCATCCCTGAATAACTGATACGCAGATTTCTCTCAGTAGCATGGAATTCTTGGTAAACCGTTACCCTTGAATTTTCTGTGACATAATTTTTTCATGAGTGGTGTTGTTGGCAGATATTGTTCATTAATGAAGATTTAGATTCGCAAAACTCTACAGCATATAGGTAACAAACTTCTGGAAGACGTAAAGAAAACATTTCAAGCGAAAATGAACAGAAGCAAGGTGATCATTTACACATGGTGGGAACCAGCGGTGCGACCAATGTATATTTTATAACCCGAACAGAATCGCTGAAAGTAAAAACTTTCTAATCGTTTTGAGAACACTGGTCTTTTTCATTCTAAGTCCAATAACGTAGATATCCACATAATCAGGAAACACTATCGAATTTAATAAAGCCATAAAAAACTTCGACTTTTCCATGATTCAAAAGTAACACGTGTCCTTCACGTGGTGGACTGAAACTCCAACCCGGATTTCCAGCCTGTCGCTAGCAGTCGCCTTATCGACTTCGTCGTTCCGAGCATGCTTCCAGGAGCGGCCCAAATCTCCATTTGTCCTGTCGTCTACTCTCCGCTTGATGCACTATTCTGCCGTGATGCCCCACAGGATGCGATACTGTTTCCTCTCATCATTGCCGTGCTGTGGCGTGAAACATTGCAGTGAAATATCTGAGACACTGCCTTGACGATCAATAGCCGCATTCAAATAAAGAGTGGACTCGCAAACTGAGATTATGGTTCCTCATCAGCTGTAGAATATTTCGGTGCAAATGAAAATTTGTGCCGGACCGCAAATCGAATCCGGATTTCCTGCTTGTCGCGATCGATCTCGATAGCAACTCTGGGTGTCAGAGCATGCTTCAAGGAGCAGCTCAAATTTTCGTTTGCCCTGATGCTCGGATAGTTGAAGTGCTTAAGGCGACCGCTCGCGGTAAGAGGGAAATTCGATTTTGAGGCCCAGTCTGGCACTGATTTTCATTGGGTGTGAAATATTATGCAGCTAATGAGGAAGCTAATCCAAGTTTGCGACCTCATCCTTAATTGAATGCGGCTTTTGAGTGACGACATAGTGTGTCGGACACTAGACTGCAGCCATGTATATCTTCCTTGATGTAGATTACTCAGACACACTATAAAGCTCGACTGGCCCGCTAAACCACTCGATCTTAATCCCACAGAAAATACCTGGGCATGTCTGACGCAATGCTGCATTCAACTTTCCCGCAATTTGGTAGGGCTACAGGGTCTACTTATCAATTAGTGCAGTCAACTGGATATGGCACACCTGAATAAGCTTTTGTACTTGTTTCCACGGAGAATTGAGACTGTTATCAACGATAAGGCGGTGTCACACGGTAGTGATGAGATATTTGCTGTTGATGTCACATTGTTTTGTCCAGATGCTTACGTATTATCGAATACTATGAATTCGCCAATATTCTTTCTATGCCGGCCGCTGTTGCCGAGCGGTTCTAGGTGCTTCAGTCCGGAACCGCGCTGCTGCTGCTAAAGTCACAGGTTCGAATCCTGCCTCGCGCATGGATGTGTGTGATGTTCTTAGGTTAGTTAGGTTTAAGTAGTTCTAAGTCTAGGGGACTGATGACCTCAGATGTCAAATAGTGCTTAGAGCCATTTGAACCAATTCATTCTATTTCAGTTCAGTAAGCAGCTTAATGTTCTGCTCAGATAATTCTAAAAACTTTGGTTAATGCGTGGATGTGGGAACATCTACGGATTGCCTCTTCGTACCCTCCTCCATAAAAATATTGACAGATTGTCAGAGTTTTTCGCATGCCAGAAACTAGCTGGTTCCAGCAGTACATTTCTCCATGATATTGGCAGGAAGCATGAGAAATGAGAAACAAAAGGATTATGAACCTTTCGTACAGAACTTACATATTCACCTTGAAGATGTCTTCTGTCTGGTGACTGACAAGTCACATTTTACAAAAATTTGTGCAGCAGAAGAAGTTTCTTGGCAACTGTCGTGCGATTTCACGACGGGATATACGATGACACGATATTTAATCGGAGAGAAAATTTTTTCAGTTCAGGTTTTGTCTCCCTTCACCGTCACACAAAATATGCCGTTTGCGAGTCACACACATCTTAGAAAATCATTTATCTAATGTAGTGGAGATTCTACAGATCACTGAAATCGCACAGGGAATGTTAGGCCACGTTTAATTTTTGTTTTCCATTTCCTCGCTAAACATTTTGCTTTTCATGTGAAATATCATCATAATGTATAAGGTTTTTACTGCACAATAGCTTCTGCAAAAGTCTCCTGTTTGTACCTTACGAAAATACTGAAGATCTACGGAAGTTCACTTTTGATTTCCTGAAAGTTTTATTTCATAATGGATCTGAGAATATCTCTGACAGCCAGGGATACCGTATTGATTATTATTAACACACTGCAACAAAATAGACATTTTACAGCTGTATACAAATTTTACACAATGTTGTACAAGTTTACTGTTAAATAAACCTTTCCAGATTGAATAATTAGTCGCCGGCCGAAGTGGCCGTGCGGTTAAAGGCGCTGCAGTCTGGAACCGCAAGACCGCTACGGTCGCGGGTTCGAATCCTGCCTCGGGCATGGATGTTTGTGATGTCCTTAGGTTAGTTAGGTTTAACTAGTTCCAAGTTCTAGGGGACTAATGACCTCAGAAGTTGTCCCATAGTGCTCAGAGCCAATAATTAGTCAGTCTGTACAGGTTTTGATTCTCCTCCAACTGCAATGACATAACTGATTTTGGGTGGCGACAGTTCGGTTTTAGCTCATGTCGTATTAGGCAATTCGTGGAATCATGCTGATTAATACAACCGTTCAAGATATCGTTCTATTCACGGATTCACAATGGGGTTGCTGGCATTTCTTAACAGTGGCTAAAGCCCAGACGGGAGTAGCCACACCAGTGACGAACTGACAGCAACATAGTATAAATGAACGTACCTTCTTATTTCATTTTTTGAGGTCTCCTGTCTCTTGTTGTACGACTTCCTCACTGAACCTCTAAATCTGCTACTGTCAAAAAAGAGATCATCAGTCAGCAATTAAGTGATTTTAGCGTTCCACCAATTCTACAACTGTCGAAAACGGTTGTCAACAACAAAGACTAATTTATGCAATCTAGGGAATTGAAAGTTTTTTCCCAAGTAAAGTATTTATCACTCCTCAGTGCGAGAAATTTCAATCCACTGATGTCCGCTTTAGACTATATAAAGAGAATTGTAGGTTTCCAGTTCACTACTGATGTGTTATCAAAAGGTGAATAAAATTAGGGAACAACACAGTTAACGATATACTCGCAATGTAATGGCATTTCTGGAGAACCGACTGTAAGGGGGATAGCTAACAAACTCACTATCAAGATGTGTTCTATTAAAAAGCAGCAAAGACCGCACGAAGTTGACAAGCTAAATGTGGGTAACCTGTCGGGTGTTCTTGAAATTGACACACAATATTTTTCACTTATGTCAGATGTGGACTTTTAATGGAAAAAGCATTCATAAATGCGGTTTACTTAGTCATTAATTTATTGGCGGATAAGAGCATTTGAAACAATACTAAGAGAGGTGAGTACAAAATAGAGTGAAAGAAATAATTATGAATGTAATGAAACAAAAATTGATTTACGCCGAATATCTAGTCAGATGAGTGGGTGGTATGTTAATAAGAAAATTTATCGCTGTGTAGCATAAGAAATTATCGATGACGTGCTTGTGCAACATACTGCGATACAAGGAAACGTTTAGAGGTAACCTCTATCCAGTAACGAATGTCGAATGGTTTGATATTAAAAGCTGGGTGAAAGCACCCCCAGGCTAGTGCCTGAATTAGGGTCCTGAGTTATTTATTTACTTCTTTATTTAACATGATCTGATTTGGACAATCAGGCCCTCCATAATATCGGACAACGGCTTCACATATACAGTATTTTCTTTTGATCATATTGACATATGAAGAAAAATTTTAATATGACAAATGGTATTAAAATGCTTCGAGTGTCTACAGTGACAGTGTGAGTATGTAATACTGATTGTGAACTGAAAATGTTAATACTGACAGTACTTTTACAACAGCTGCTGCTGCTACTAGTATTGGTAATAGTAATAATAATACCAATAATAATAACAATGATAAGGGTAGACACAGAAAGAATTTATACATGTACAAAGCAGATGTTTGTGATATAGTCTTTTCTTGGGAAAGGAAATTTAAGGAGACTGCAAGAGTGAAGAATATTGGGAAATGGGAAAGATCGGCTGGAAGGAAAGATATACAAGGGCGACAAGCGCGTTGTATACAACTACGTACCAATGTTCAGTTTTGTATTGTCCTAATACCCATCATATCGGTACACATAAAAGTGGATGTGGAAAGTGTTCTTTGTATTGTTTGCCATTTAATGGCTCACTTCAATGTTAAAAAAAATTTCTAAGCATAGATTCTAAGCGAGAGGCTCTAATGTCTTTTGTAATGATGGGAACTGTTCTTCCGAGTACGTGACATCAGCTCACTACAAGGCTCGTGTTTGTACGGTATTAATCTGACCCAATGATAGTCATAAACAGAATGGACAACGCGATTTTATACGAGGAAATCAGGGAAGGTATATAGCGATTTGATATGAACAAGTCAGGGAAAGTAACACTTCTTAACACACACTACGTTATATCATGTTACACATGCCTCTTTCTTGTAATTGCACCACTTCTTAGCAATCTCGAAATAGCAGGCATATTGATCTCTTGTGGTAAGAGAATCTGGGTGTAGCGAACAATGAATTGGATAATGAAAAATCACTTACATTAACAAGGTGGTTCATTTCTTATTAATGACAGATATTTATTTGTTTGAGAAAAAGGGTTAGCCTCAATGATTTGGAGCTCATCAGCACTTAAACAGGAGCCATTAAATAATACTAGGATACATGATCTTTTGGTTTCCAACTGAAATAGGTACACAGGGTAACACATGGTTGGGGGAGGGGGGCGGGGGTGTCGAATATCAGTAATCAGCATTCTATCATACTAATGCACACTCATGCTGTTCACTAATAGTGGAAAACCATATTAACCACTGGATACTAACAGCAAGCTGAGCAAAGGACGAATGCACGAGGTGGTGGAAGAAGCTCGTATTAAAGGCACGTAACAAAGTCTTAAATTATTTAATAAATGGTTGCGGAGTAATATTATGGACGGTATGCAGATACACATTCGTCACATGTTTTAACGTTCTACACCATGAAAAGAGCTATATTTCATTAGCTGTGAAACAATGAACTAGTGAGATAATAATGAACAAATGTCACTGCAATATTCACGAAGAACTTATCATTTAAAGTGGAGCAAACTCTCACAAGAACTTCCCGTATAGCTTTACTGATGGCCAACCCGAGAAATAGATACATTTTGTTCCGTGTGAAGTGCATTTCAAAGGCACAATATCTTAATCGAAAATGTTGAAAATCATAAAAATAATCACTGGTTAAAAATTCGTGTGGGGATGTACTTAATCGCTCTATGCACAATGTAATGTAATGCACAGTCCTAGGGACTATACCTCATTAGCAATGAAACCATGAGCGTGTATGATGGTGAACAAAAGTCTTCATAATACTCGAAAGAAACAGCCACAAAAATGGGATACCTTTCATCTAAATTTCTATGTAAGCGATCTATGAATAAATATTAACAAACTGTGAGCATACGATGCCTAACTCACGGGATAATATGACACATATCGATGGTTAAGTCTCACATAAAGCGATGATTATCAGATTGCTCTCTTGAGGTGAAATTTCATAAAAGAATCAAAATTAGGGGCTTCTACTCAGATGTTGAACATAAATGATGCTGAAAGAAAAATAATTAGTTGATTCTATAATAACGCATTCTAGAAACTTTATTCCCAGTTTGAACAAGACATGTCTACAGAGTATTTCTGTCATCTTGCCACACTGGACCCTGAATATGGAATTACGACGGATACCGAGAATCGGCTCCTCTTTCAAAAAGATTTTTGAGGATGGGAGGGAGAGGGAGGGGAGAACCCATTGGACCTGCCCAACCACAGAGCGACAAAGTTTTAACCTGTCATATCAGCGACTCATTGCTTCATTCTTTACTGGTTCAAGAAGTTAGTTTCGCGATCATGGCTCCGTGGTTGCTCACATTATCATTCAAACTCAGATCCAGTGATCTGTGGAGTAATCATAAGAATATCAACGCGTAAGATATGCACCATGGATCAAAGAATGTTACCGCAATGAAACGCCTCTTATGGACTATTTTTACACATTATCATTGATGAACCAAAATAATAATTATTGTGATTACGTGTTTAATAGCATGTTAGTTCACCTTTGGAACGAAAACTGCGTGGCATGAATTGTATTAGTCTTTGATAGGCTTCTGGAGGTTTTTGCCACCGGATGTCTATACAATTTCTATAGTCTGCGTGCCCGTGATTTGCAGGCGCGTAGCTGGCACCCGAAAACGTCCCAGGCAACTTCCATCCCCCGAATTTGACGGACAATACGTAAACGGAGTTATCTATAATGCGTATCAAACCGCTGTATCACGATTCTGGCCTCATGACACGGACAGTTATGCTGGTGGAAAATGCACTACCGTTCAACAATTTTCCGTAGATGCTCACGACATTGGATGCTAACAGCCGACCTGTTTTTCCGTTCCAGAGATGCCCGTTCCCAGGCTCCAGGCCATAACTTTCTACCCTTTATCATGGTGCTTATGTCAGCAGATTTCCTCGCTTGCGGCATATTGTCGCTAGAGTAGTTCCCCATTCCACACTGCGTCAAGTGCTCACAACGCTACCAGGTGGCAATCTTGCGGTGGGCAGTAAGATCTAATGTTTTGTGCAATACATGTAGTTCGTTGCCGCTGGTTTTCCTTGTCTCTTGGAGCCTACCTTCTATTTGCATAGCTACACATCGCTCCTCTCGCCACTTAATTTTCATTTCAATCTCAACCAACTGGTGCACTCCTCGCTGTTACCTGATCTGTTTGCTAGACTCTCATGATGTAAAAAAATGGGGATCGATTCTTCTTGTTGGACGTGACGTGACTCATCGAAGAAAACTTGACGATAAAAGTAACTCGCCCGTTTAAAAAACCAGTCAACAGCCGAATCTCATATGCACTAGACATTCCACTTATTGTCCATTGACTACAGTCATCCTCTTTTCACAATTCACAATTAATTTGATACTTAACTGTAGAAAGGTGCAAAGTACCAAATGTATGAACAAAGGTTATTACAAAAAACTTGCTGTAGTTAAGTGTTTTAATAATTTATTGCTCAAACTTTTCCATTTTACAAATGAGAGTTCTTTATCATACAGTAGTGGCAATTTCACGCCACAGTTGGAAATTTTTGGTGCTCAAGACAATTCAAACATAGACATTTATGAAAGACACTAAGTTCTATGAAACTATTCCAGGTACCACGTTCTCAGTCACTCTTCACAGATATGCATATTATATTCTGCGTGGTCATTCGTTTCCACGTAAGAGATCGCAGCTTTCAAATCCTTATTTTCATCTATAATTGAGTTCGTTGAGGTACTAGATTCAAAGGTAGCAGAGTTAATGTTTCTTTCATGTTTCCGGTTTTGATGAGTTTCACCTTACGGACCCTTTTTATTTCAGTGTTAACATTCTTTTGCTGCTGCACTTTCTACGTCTGATGAATCGTATGTGATCCTGACAGCTTCTGAAATGTGCAGAATTTCTGCGTTAGCTTCAATGTTAAAAAACTTTGAACTATTCATGGAAATTACTTTGAAATATTTAACAACCTTTGCTTCCTTCGCCATTTTGCATTCGTCACTGGGTGCAAAATGCCGTCGTCACTGACTTTTCTGTACCACGGCAAACCCAAAGTCACAGGAAAGGAAGCTGTCCCCACTAACAAGAAACTGTTGCTCTGTTATTGTGAAGAACCCATTTGTCGCCAAAAAAAAAATTAAAGAAATACCGTCGTATGATTCTTGTTTTGAGCAGCACAGTTCTAACTCCCAACAGTAAGGTTTTCTTCTCATTGTTATCCCGATGTACAACACTTTCAGAACGCACCGCCCTATTTCCGTATCACTTCTACCAGCGATATGCTCATCCCACACTCAGATATAAGACTGAATGGTATCACCTACAGATACTTACAAGCTGTAACAAGGCAACTAATGGCGAAGCTATCGAACAATTGTAAAGTAAAAGAAATGAACCATCGCATAGCAGCGACAGAATCTATTATTCTTTATCTTTGCCGTTCTTGCGCGGTGCCTGTAAATCTCTATGTACATGTAACGATTAATGATATAAAAAAAAAGAATTCTGTTGTTTCAAGACAAATGAGGCAATTGGCGCCTCACCTTTTACTGTTCCTATTCCATGAAAGGCGGACGCGGACATGCTGCGTTCCGCAACGGTATTTTATATTTCATGTGAAAATACTGAGTGAATATGCTAATTGCTATTTTTCCAATCAGAAAACATGTAGTTTCTTGAAACTGATTACGAACAGCCAGCATCAAGAGGACATTTTGACTGTTATGTATAAAGTATTTAACCTCAATGGTCATTTATTGTAATTTAATATGAAAAGTTCATCATCAGAAATTACGATCGCGCTGATGAGCCGAACGCAGCGTGAGGCAGAAGGAACATTATCGTTTTCCTATTATTTCTGAACCAATTATTTTTAAATGTGTAGTGTTGAATTTCTTTTAAAATCTGTAAATCTTCTGGTCCCTTAGTGTTGTTCCGGGTATGACCACATCGTGAATATATAAACGCACATAAATGATAATGTTTCTCTTATTCAGGTATTTAATGCTCAACGTATGTTATTATAATAGTGTAATCAATCCCTGATTCTGTTGCCAAGTGGCCCACCAAAATATTTACTTTTTCGACATTTGTTCAAAAAAATATATAAAATAACAATTCTTTTTCTTTTTGCCCCCAAAGAGCAACGCTACAGCTTCGAAAGGCTCTGTGACATCTCTGCCTTCCTATGGTGAATCTCTCAAAGCACCTGTTACTGCCGTGAATCTAGATTTTGCTTGAATGTTCAGTAGGCCACAAGTTTCGCAGTAATCCTCCCTGGTCTTTGGAGGGAAAACAAGGGAAATTCTTTCAGAAAGTGATGAATACTGGAACTTAGGTTGCTTTCAGAATATATCTTCTTGGGGGGGGGGAGGGGGGGAGGGGGGGTACGGTCTTGAAATATTCAGTTAACGACTGAGGTATTCCTTGTTTTATCTCGCTCGGCTGCAATGGCCCTGACTACTCGGGGAAAGACATTTATCTGCTGCTTTGTACACATTTTGTCTTCGTCGTTATATTTTGATTGACTGTGCCTTGTTCTGTGGTTAGTGAATGTTGTTTCTCCGAGATGTTTCTTATTAATAAGTATTTCTAACCTTTTCTTTCCAACTTCAAAAATATTAATAAAAATGTATCATAAACTGCATCAAAATCACCTACGCCGTTTGGAATAGAATATTGAACTGACGATCCCTGCCAGTGATTTTCAGTGGGGTTGTCATAGATTCCAGGCCGATTGTAACTGTACTGGTGTGACACTAAGAAGATCCATCATGAAGGTTCCTTGTGTTGAGTAATCTTCTCTACAGGATTTAAAAAGCAAATTTCTTTCCAATGCAGGCGTCAGCTCACTACACCTGAATCTATATTTGCATTGTACCCAACAACAAAACATTATGATCACTACAAAGAACACTGGAAATACGTACACATTCAACAGAAGCCACATCTTTTGTAGGATTCACACGCTATAACCTAAAAAATTTTCATCACATACGTACAAAATTATTTAAAGATAACCTATACACATCTAATATTTGATTTATTTGACAATGTTCTATGACTGTATATGATCATAATATTATGCGATATTTATGCGCATGCCTTATAGCCTGAAGGGCAGTGATTCACAAAAAGGACAGAATAATACGTCTATGCATACACTTATCACGTCAGCAAAGAGAAGCAAAAACAACTGAATGGCACATTGCACCATTCTTACGAAATAAGTGGGTAATGTAGCACCATTGCCATCTAGCTGTGGCATGGGTAGCCGTTTGTAATTCTCGACGCACATATCCTTTCCTACAAGTAATCCTCTTCGGTATCCTGCACCCCTCAAATCACTTACCACATTTTTTCACAAATTAGGCACCTAGCATCTTTCTACAGTTAAGTATCGAATTGTAAACAAAAAATATATCAATTAATAAAGGGTCAAAATAATGGTCTAGAATATCTCGATCTTGGAATAATGTACAGGTGTTTTTAATGTATGCTAGTGCACTGGTTGCCCTCTGATGTTGGCTCGATCAATAAATGTGATGTTTACAATGTTACATGTTATGAGACTTTTACAACTGATGTTATGTTGTAGCGACACTTGATAACGGCCTAAGTGTCGAAATTGCAATTCTTATTGAATGAAATGATATTACAGTAAACGCGGAATGGTAGTGTCATCCAGCGTGTGGTGCCAGACGAATAGTAGCTGGGAACACGTATATATATATATATAGTCACAGCGGTGCGGACTGTTCACCTGGAGATTACGAATTTTCCATTTTAATTACTGGAGTTAACCGCTATATTGGGAAAACTGAAGGATATTGGTAATATGTCAATAGTGATAAAGAGTCCTCGTGTCAGTGACAAGCAAACATCAATGAAACTTTAATATCGACTTCTCGACGGCATGGTGCAACAAAATAGTCCTGTGCGCGGTATTTGGAGAGATATGCGGTGAAATACTGCCTTGTTGCAAAAGGAAGCTCCTCGATGAGATTTCTCAGTTGATTACTGAATTCTTGCGAAGTCCAGTATTACAGTAGCTGCAAGAATTTCACAATGGCGAGAATATAGTGTGTAACAAAAAGGTGTGGCCAAACATTCATGTAACATGCCTTGTTCACAGAGGAAGTATGTTAAATGGAGACGGATCTAGAAACGCTTTATTTGCTAGTTAGACCACTGTTTCTACAACTCTTCAACGCTTCATTCTTGGGAAACACTTAAGAACAAAACTATCAGCAGAATATGGTATACTTCCCTAAATGAGTCACCAAAGATGCTGGCCCAAACTCTGACACAAAGTCTTTGTTGATACGTAACTGCACAATTTTGTGGCGATTCTCGACAGCTCATAAAAAGAAACATGAGTGGATACAAAACTGAACCTAGTGGGACTTTAATTCGTGATTTGTCCATTATCTCTAAAATTTCATCGATTTCCAATATTGAAGAATTGAGCATAACTATTTGTATTGTATTTTTAAGTATGATTTAAAGCAGTGGTGTTTCCCATGATTAATGCGATTATGGAGAAAAGTATAAATTGAGCTCTGACCTTGAATTAATGTGTTTCAGGTCAACATCTGCATAACGCAAATTATTCTTCTGTGTGTGAGAAATCATTCGCGAAAATCTGGCCATGTCTTTTTGTTACACTCTGTAACATTAGGATCCCCAAAAAAATCACTACCATTGATGCGACTAACTGCGACACAAAGCTAAATAACATATGATGGACGAAGTAGGTAAGACGTATAAATAGACTAGTAAGGGCAAAGAGTATGTTCTAGCCAAGAAGGTCTACAGGTATCAAACATTGGACTAAACTAAGAAATTCGAGGGAACTGTCCTTTGGAGTAAAAGCAAAGTATGAAAGTGAATCATAAACTGTGAGAATACAGGAAAATAAGAGAATCGTCGAGATCTGGTGCCTGTAAATGACGTTGAAAATTAGGTGGACTAATAAGGAATGATAAGGTTTGCCGCAAAATCGGCTATGTGGAGAACTCGTGGGAAACATGACTAGACGAAGTGAAACATGATGAGACATGTGTTAAGGCACTGTAGAGGGAGGAAGGAAGTTAATTACATCCAACAAATAACTGAGGATAATTGAGGACGTTGAGTGTAAGTACTGCTCTGAAATGAGAACTGAGGAGGGTGGAAACAATATGAATAGACAGAGCTTGGAATGAGCGTGCTACTTCGAAGAGAAATTTGTCACATCAAAAGAGTCAGAAGGATAAGAAACACACCAAAATAAAATAAGCAAAACAAAAACTTTATTTGTAGATATGTAATAGCACTCAACACCAGCATTTTTGTTTGTTATTATTTTGACCATACAGGATAATATGGTAAATAATTATTTTTGGATACTGTTAAAACATTTGGGTGGCATGTCAGACTAACATTTGCAAGTCTAGGATTTCTGTTCAGCAGTCAAGAACTTGATTTACCGGAGATATCTAAGAGAACTTTAGACCAATTTAAATTTCTTGCACCTATTCTTTTCCAGTCGACTTACACCCTGAATTTTACTTATTTAAGTTTGGCTTTAACTAGTTGTTTTATCTAAGGTTACGAGTTGTATTTACCTTGCTAAAGCGTGTCTCATCATTTGTGACTGTATATTCTGTTGTTGTTTGAAGGTGCTGCCTCGCGTGTGACTGCGAAACACGCGAGTCTACCTTAGTGTTCGCACCGTCACTTCTGGGCCGCTAGCTTTGCGGCATCCTGCACAACGCCCTAAGTCTAAATTACTGGAGCGGGAGCGCTTTGTCTCGTCGTCTGCCATACCTAGCAGAGGATGAATAGTTGTCTTGTTCCTTGGAGCTATACCTGGGTTGAGCGACTGTGTATTCTGGCAGGATTAATTCATGAAGCTTGTAAATTACGATTCAAATTCCTTTTTTATTGTGATAAACTCAGACGCTTTTTGTTTATTGAATACTGTTTCCTAGTGCTTATTTGGTAAATTTCCGTAGTTTGTCACTTTTTATGTCACTAGAATTCTGATCATTTTCATCTTATTAATCTGAAATTCAATTGATCAGTATGTATTTCTTAAATAAATGTTAATTTGGTGAAAACGGCGAACTATCTGATGGGTCTCTCTTTCACGTGTTGATGTTTAATCCTTTCCTATCCTGAATTTGTTACCTGGGTTTCACAGAACATTTAGACCGCCGAAAAACAGCTTCAATTGCTTGCCCTACAGTATGGAAGGAAAAGCGATCAGTTACAGTACCCGAGAAGTAGTGCACTAAAACGTACTAAGTTTATAACATAAGGAGCAATAGTTGGCGACAACGAAAGCTTATATTACTGAAAGGAGGGCCTGGCATGTGACCATTGACACAAGGTAAACTCCATTATCTGACAAGAACGGATCCTGAATATACCAAGTTACGGCCAATCTACACTGACAAGGTTCAATGTATGCAATCACAGCAAACACGACACTGCAAGGGAGCGTTTACAGTTGCGAATACTAACAGACTAGCTGACCAAGCAACACGAAATCACATGCAAGCGTATGCTTGAGGCCACTACACTTGTGACACCTTTAACCAGAGTACACAGTTCCAAAAATTAATCTCGATTCACGAGAAACATTCACAACCAGCTTGTGATGCAACTCGCCACTTGACAAACATTCGTTACACTCAGAGCTGTCCGATGCGCAGCAAGGCTCACCCTTTGCAATCGCCGGAATTGGTCTCGTCGGGCAGCATGAATAGTGGTTCAACAGACATGAGGCCACCACATCACAGCTCCACAGACAACATCAGTGAAGGACAACCGGAGTCGACCAAGGCAGCATCAACCGACTGATTACGGGCCGGTCTCCCACCCATGTGGGTCCACCACAACCCCAACTTCCTCGTGGTTCGTTTCTCTACTCGACCTTCTGAAAGTCTCGCAAAGGTCTTCTTGTCGAAGGACAATGTCCTCTGACATTGAGCACTGCCAATGGGCCTTGGAAATTATAAAGAGGTGACAATGAATTTTTTAGATACGCTAAGTTCGCCGAAGAAGCCACATTCAAAAACAATGACGGATTAAATCGTCATGATGGTCATTATTGCGCCCCTGTCAACACACACTGGCACAAACCCATTGACAATCAACACAAATGGTCGTTAATGGTATGGTGTGGAATTTTAAACTATACCTTGATATGACCTTTTTTTTTTTTTTCACCGAAATGTTACTCGGTAATCTTATTTACAACTTCTCCGTGATGATTTATTGGAGCTAATGGAAGATGTTGATTTAGAAACTAGGCAACAAATGTGGTTCCAACAAGGACGGAGCAGCTCCCCATTATGCTAAAAATGTGCGGAACGTTTAAATTTATGGTACCCTGGCCGATGGATAGGACGCGGCGGACCAATTCAGTGGCCTCCACGTTCACCAGACCTAACATATCCTGATTTTTCCTTGTGGGGTTATTTTAAAAATATTGTTTGTGAAAGACAGCCCACAACCTGAAACCATATGGAGCAACGCATTCGAAGAGCGTGTGCGGCCATACCACGGGATGTGCTGCTCAAAACTGTGGCTTTCGCAGGCTATTGACTTTATGCATTGAAGCAAATGGGGATAATTTTGAACAATTTCTTCTTGGCTAATTTCATTAATTAAGCACCCCAAATTGTTAGAGGCAAGGGGACTCACACTAGTGAAGCACCCCATGGGAACATCATTCTACTACGTCCATGTCGTTGTTCCTGGGTAATGCTAAAAGAAGGTATAGCACATTTTGTACAAAAATAGCTCAATGTGGCGTAACGAAAGAATTGGTGCACACTTTTTATCGATTTGATGCGTCTTTCTCGGATGGTTCTAAATAAATCTGAGTTCTTCCCCAGTTTTACTTTTTTCTCGATTTCAGCGCCATCTGACAATAGTTTAGAAAAATGTTTCAGACAAAACTTGATTACTCTTTTATGGAGAATCCGAATCAGCAATAAAAAATGGGTGTTTCCATTCAAGATTTAGAAGCTGCCTTCCGCCCCACGGGAGGTCACGTGTAGTATCATTTGATGCCCCCTTGGAGCTTACGGACTTGTCTTACCCACTATTTTTATCCAATGTATAGTTTTCGAGATAATATCATCCGAAATTTCAGATTGACCACCCTGTATAGCCCACGTGCTAAAAAATTGTAATTAATCGTATAATACAAGCAGATGATCGACCTATCGCGCAGGGACTGGAAGTTAATCCTCGACATAAACATAAGTACCGCAGTGTGCTTAAATACATGGAATCCTTGCTATTCAATCATTACTCGAGGACCGACCAGTCAGTGAACACATTTACACGCATTAGTTCTGCCGAAATACGTGTAAGGCGCGATTTAAAGGGGATCTATTCTTAGGAAAAGTAGGTGTCAGACTGGGTTGTGTTATGCATAGCAGTGTTCCTGCGTATATCTATCGAAAATATGACGGAGGTGGAGTTAGAAAAGTTCGAACTCACACTTCAACCTATCAGCAGTTACCCTTCCCGCAGACCATTTGCGACTGTAACAGCAAAATGGCGGAAATACCATTACTCTAGGAATCATCTTGCGGTACACACCATGAGGAGTCTTGTGTGTAGATGTAGATCAAAATGCTGCTTGTGTAGGTGTCGAATGGCTGCGGACTGGAAAGTGTGCAGTTTGCAGGACGATTCGCCCTCTGGAAGCACTCGGCTGTTTTCGTGTGACAGGGAAAACATTGTACTCTTACCGTACTACTGCCCTCCAGATGCGAATGCACGGTTCGCCTACTCTATCTCGCTATGCAGCCATTTTGTTCGTGCTGTAGATGCCGTAAGCTGCACGTTGAACGAGCATCGAGAGGACAGCTATACATCCGAGCGGAAAATGCCACTCCATTTAAAGTTAGCGAACAATTAGAGCGTCGCTGCTTCAAGGATTCTGAATACCCGCCTCTTAAAATAAGATCAGAGTCTCTCGAGGAACTTGTCGAGACTTATAATTTCACATTTAATTACGTCAAAACCCTCGCTTCCTCCAGTCGCCGAGCTCCGCCTCTCAAAATTTTAATTGTATCATAACCCTTCCAGCAGCTAAATGGGATTCTCATACTATACAAGAGATGGCTGCAACAACAAATTTCTAGTCCGCGCTACGCGCAGGGCTTTTAATAAGCGGTCCAAGATGTATTATCGCTACGAAACATTTAAGCGACGAGGGTAGAAAATATTCTGTTAAAATGTGGATAAGTTCCGTGAAGCTCCAGCAACATCAGTATCGTTAAACTGCCACGTTAGCTGTAACACAACAGGCGCGACACTGGGACTTTCAACAAACCTTGGCCTACCGTACATACTGTGTAGCTGTGTTTTCCAGAAAATCACCTACGACTTGCAAGGGCAATTTCAGCCATCTTTTTGCAATTACACTATGAACCGGCAGTATACTCGAGGACTGTTCGAGCACAAATACGCCGGGAGAAAATGAAGAATCACAATTACAATGTACTTTGTAAATATCTTTGTACTATAGACGAAACAAAGAAAGTTGGTTTTCGTTACTGTAATTTTATGTAACCTTCCTTGTAACTGAACTGCCGTGAACGTCGTAGGACCATGAGACTAACTTACGTAGCAATGCATTTTTTAAATGATTTGGTTTTCCATGATGACTTTTGTGAAATGGAGAGTATTACTGTCTGGTACATGGTAATCTGATTGACTCATATAAGGCTTATGTCTAAACTGTTCATTTCTTAGACTCTCGACAAAATATGGCCACTGATGCCTTGTGCATACGTTCGTGATAGAAAACAGATAAGAAGCCGAAACCATTCAGTGATTCAGAGAGCAATTAAGTAAAGAGAAATAACACCCATTGTTATCATCCAACCAATCTTTTTTGGATGTAGATACTATTGCAACCAGGAAGGTAATGGAATCCACACGGTATCTTCGGCATATTTGCTAACGACCACTTACTTCCAACACAAGGTTGACATCAGCACCTGATGTCAGTACCTGTAATTCCGAACATGAATCTGGGATCAACTTTGTAATTTAATCAGTTGACAGACTGGTGCTACAGCAACAGTCTGAATAGGTTGATGGTTAACGAAAATTTTTGCCACCGGAATATCCAACATATATCCAACTAATTGTTGCCGCTATTTTCCCCGCCTTTCCTAAATGTGGAAACTCGATTTTCAAGTACCAGTGCACTTCGACGATGACAAGAGAAAGAAAACAGGAAAACAGACTGATGTACCATAATCATAACAACGATTGTTTCCTCAGCGATTAATAATTTTTTAATAATCTCGTAAACTAGGAAAACTTTAAAACTAACAAACTTATCGTACATAAAATAGAATCAAAATTTTGCGAATAAAATTATGTATGACTTAGAAACGTACTCAACGATGTAAAAAATTAACTATCTTCCTGTTCCATGCAGTAATGGCGGATTCTCTTGATGTAGGACTGTATCTGTATCTACATCAATACTGCGCGCCATCTTACGGTATGCCCTTCCCTCCTCCGTGCAAAAATGGCGGGTGGCAAGAATTCTTGTCAGTAAGCGTCCACATTGATTCTAGTTTCTCTCATACTTCTTTGTTGTGTTGTTGTGGTCCTCAGTCCTGAGACTGGTTTGATGCAGCTCTCCATGCTACTCTATCCTGTGCAAGCTTCTTCATCTCCCAGTACCTACTGCAACCTACATCCTTCTGAATCTGCTTAGTGTATGCATCTCTTGGTCTCCCCCTACGATTTTTACCCTCCACGCTGCCCTCCAATACTAAATTGGTGATCCCTTGATGCCTCAGAACATGTCCTACCAACCGATCCCTTCTTCTGGTCAAGTTGTGCCACAAACTCCTCTTCTCCCCAATCCTATTCAGTACCTCCTCATTAGTTATGTGATCTACCCATCTAATCTTCAGCATTCTTCTGTAGCACCACATTTCGAAAGCTTCTATTCTCTTCTTGTCCAAACTATTTATCGTCCATGTTTCACTTCCATACGTGGCTACACTCCATACAAATACTTTCAGAAAAGACTTCCTGACACTTAAATCTATACTCGATGTTAACAAATTTCTCTTCTTCAGAAACGCTTTCCTTGCCATTGCCAGTCTACATTTTATATCCTCTCTACTTCGTCCATCATCAGTTATTTTGCTCCCCAAATAGCAAAACTCCTTTACTACTTTAAGTGTCTCATTTCCTAATCTAATACCTTCAACATCACCCGACTTAATTCGACTACATTCCATTATCCTCGTTTTGCTTTTGTTGATGTTCATCTTATACCCTCCTTTCAAGACACTGTCCATTCCGTTCAACTGCTCTTGCAAGTCCTTTGCTGTCTCTGACAGAATTACAATGTCATCGGCGAACCTCAAAGTTTTTATTTCTTCTCCATGGATTTTAATACCTACTCCGAATTTTTCTTTTGTTTCCTTTACTGCTTGCTCAATATACAGATTGAATAACATCGGGGAGAGGCTACAACCCTGTCTTACTCCCTTCCCAACCACTGCTTCCCTTTCATGCCCCTCGACTCTTATAACCGCCATCTGGTTTCTGTACAAATTGTAAATAGCCTTTCGCTCCCTGTATTTTACCCCTGCCACCTTTAGAATTTGAAAGAGAGTATTCCAGTCAACATTGTCAAAAGCTTTCTCTAAGTCTACAAATGCTAGAAACGTAGGTTTGCCTTTCCTTAATCTTTCTTCTAAGATAAGTCGTAAGGTCAGTATTGCCTCACGTGTTCCAGTATTTGTATGGAATCCAAACTGATCTTCCCCGAGGTCGGCTTCTACTAGTTTTTCCATTCGTCTGTAAAGAATTCGTGTTAGTATTTTGCAGCTGTGGCTTATTAAACTGATTGTCCGGTAATTCTCACATCTGTCAACACCTGCTTTCTTTGGAATTGGAATTATTATATTCTTCTTGAAGTCTGAGGGTATTTCGCCTGTTTCATACATCTTGCTTACCAGATGGTAGAGTTTCGTCAGGGCTGGCTCTCCCAAAGCCGTCAGTAGTTCCAATGGAATGTTGTCTACTCCGGGGGCCTTGTTTCGACTCAGGTCTTTCAGTGCTCTGTCAAATTCTTCACGCAGTATCGTATCTCCCATTTCATCTTCATCTACATCCTCTTCCATTTCCATAATATTGTCCTCAAGTACATGGCCCTTGTATAGACCCTCTATATACTCCTTCCACCTTTCTGCTTTCCCTTCTTTGCTTAGAACTGGGTTTCCATCTGAGCTCTTGATGTTCATACAAGTGGTTCTCTTATCTCCAAAGGTCTCTTTAATTTTCCTGTAGGCAGTATCTATCTTACCCCTAGTGAGATAAGCCTCTACATCCTTACATTTGTCCTCTAGCCATCCCTGCTTAGCCATTTTGCACTTCCTGTCGATCTCATTTTTGAGACCTTTGTATTCCTTTTTGCCTGCTTCATTTACTGCATTTTTATATTTTCTCCTTTCATCAATTAAATTCAATATTTCTTCTGTTACCCAAGGATTTCTACTAGCCCTCGTCTTTTTACCTACTTGATCCTCTGCTGCCTTCACTACTTCATCCCTCAAAGCTACCCATTCTTCTTCTACTGTATTTCTTTCCCCCATTCCCGTCAATTGTTCCCTTATGCTCTCCCTGAAACTCTGTACAACCTCTGGTTCTTTCAGTTTATCCAGGTCCCATCTCCTTAAATTCCCACCTTTTTGCAGTTTCTTCAGTTTTAATCTACAGGTCATAACCAATAGATTGTGGTCAGAGTCCACATCTGCCCCTGGAAATGTCTTACAATTTAAAACCTGGTTCCTAAATCTCTGTCTTACCATTATATAATCTATCTGATACCTTTTAGTATCTCCAGGGTTCTTCCATGTATACAACCTTCTATCATGATTCTTAAACCAAGTATTAGCTATGATTAAGTTGTGCTCTGTGCAAAATTCTACCAGGCGGCTTCCTCTTTCATTTCTTAGCCCCAATCCATATTCACCTACTACGTTTCCTTCTCTCCCTTTCCCTACACTCGAATTCCAGTCACCCATGACTATTAAATTTTCGTCTCCCTTCACTATCTGAATAATTTCTTTTATTTCATCATACATTTCTTCAATTTCTTCGTCATCTGCAGAGCTAGTTGGCATATAAACTTGTACTACTGTAGTAGGTGTGGGCTTCGTATCTATCTTGGCCACAATAATGCGTTCACTAAGCTGTTTGTAGTAGCTTACCCGCGTTCCTATTTTCCTATTCATTATTAAACCTACTCCTGCATTACCCGTATTTGACTTTGTATTTATAACCCTGTAATCACCTGACCAGAAGTCTTGTTCCTCCTGCCACCGAACTTCACTAATTCCCACTATATCTAACTTTAACCTATCCATTTCCCTTTTCAAATTTTCTAACCTACCTGCCCGATTAAGGGACCTGACATTCCACGCTCCGATCCGTAGAACGCCAGTTTTCTTTCTCCTGATAACGACATCCTCTTGTGTAGTCCCCGCCCGGAGATCCGAATGGGGGACTATTTTACCTCCGGAATATTTTACCCAAGAGGATGCCATCATCATTTAATCATACAGTAAAGCTGCATGCCCTCGGGAAAAATTACGGCCGTAGTTTCCCCTTGCTTTCAGCCGTTCGCAGTACCAGCACAGCAAGGCCGTTTTGGTTATTGTTACAAGGTCAGATCAGTCAATCATCCAGACTGTTGCCCTTGCAACTACTGAAAAGGCTGCTGCCCCTCTTCAGGAACCACACGTTTGTCTGGCCTCTCAACAGATACCCCTCCGTTGTGGTTGTACCTACGGTACGGCTATCTGTATCGCTGAGGCACGCAAGCCTCCCCACCAACGGCAAGGTCCATGGTTCATACTTCTTATCGTCCTCATTTTCTGAGAAGTATGAGGCCCAAATGTTTTCGAATGTACGCTTTCGGAGTTACAACAGCAAACCTCTTCGTGATATTGAATGCCTCTCTTTTAGCGTCTGCCATTAGAGATTGTTGAGCGTGCAGTAACGCTATTGTCGTTCCTATATGGTCCCATAACGAAACACTCAAATCTTCGATGGCTCGTCTCTAGCTCTCCAGATATATTCAAACTGGTATTGGTTCCTGACAGATGAGCAATAGCCGGTCGCATTGGCCGAGCGGTTCTAGGCGCTTCAGTCTGGAACCTTGTGATCGCTACGGTCGCAGGTTCGAATCCTTCCTCGGGCATGGATGTGTCTGATGTCCTTAGGTTAGTTAGGTTTAAGTAGTTCTAAGTCTAGGGGACTGATGACCCCAGATGTTAAGTCCCATAGTGCTCAGAGCCATTTGAACCATTTTGATGAGCAATACTCAAGAGTCGCTATAACTAATATTTTACAAGCCATTTCATTCACGGATAAATTACATTTGTTTTAAAATTCTCTCAGTGACTCTCACCGTTGCATCTGCTTTTCCTGCAATTCTTTAATGCGGTCATTCCAACTTACTTCACTCCGAACTGTTGTGCCTAGGGTTTTCACGGTAGTTGCAGCTCCCAGGGACTTACAGCGAATGGTATAACCGACTAGTAACTGATCTTTTCGCCTATTCATATGCAGTATGTTTCACATATTTACGTCGGGGATCAACGTTCTGCACCTTCACAAGTCGTGGATCATCTGCAAGTCTTCCTGCGTTTGGCTGCAGTCTTCTGTCTGTACAAAAATCCTAAAGACAGCGCCAGACAACTTCTAACGTTATCCACTAATCCACATATACACTGTCTCATCAACAATATGTTGACACTCCTACGTAATGTGGAACTGACCGGTGGATGTCACGAGGGGAAGAACCACGACTATAAAAGCTGTGTGGTCGGTTGTGGAGCCGTAAGAGCAGAGTGGGCCTGTCAGGACAGCTAAGTATCTTTTAGTGTGGACTAGTCATTGGATGTTACCTGAGTAACTGATCCATCAGGAACCTTTCGAAAGCTGCCCAAGTTGGCTTTTGGTGATGTGATTACAAATTGGTAATACGAAACTAGAACCATAGCTAAACCATAGCGGGCAGATCTCGTGTACTGACCATCAGGGACCGTCGAGCACTGCAGAGATTGGTGGAAAAAAGTCACAAGAAATCAGTGGAAGGCATCAGTCGTGAGTCCCAAACTGCTACCAGCTGCCCAGCTACCACAATGTCTTCAAGAAAGGAGTTAAAAACAACGAAGTACAATGGTTGGGCTGCTCCTCATCAAACGCATTTCTCTGCAGCCGTGCTAAGCGACGCTTCAGGTGGTGTAAAGAGTGAAGCCACTGCACAGTGACTGACTAGAAATGACTGAGATGGAATGATAAATTACTCCATGCCCTGTGGCAATCCGATGGAAGTGTTTGGGTTTGACGAATGCCTGACGAACGTCACTTGCCACCATGTGTGGTGCCAACACTTGAAATACGAAAAGATGGTTTTACGGTATGGTATGGTTTTCGTGGTTAGGCTGTGGTCACTTATCGCCGTTAATAAAATGCCAAATGTGGAAGGATATGAACACGTTTTACTTTATTGTGTTCTGAACATTAGAGGGAGAGTTACGAACAAGGATGTTTGTATCACATGATGCACACCCTATCATATATCAGCATTTGTGAAGTAATGGTTTATGGTCAACTGTCGTAGAATGGACTGGCCTGCCAAGAGCCTCGGCCTAAATCAAATGGGACACATTTGGAATAAGTTAGAGAGTCGATTTCGCTCTTTACAAAGAATAGGTTGTGATTCCTCTACAGACATTCAGATACCTCAATGAAAGTGTCCCCAGCAGGAGTTCAAACAATCACAATAGTGAAGGGTGGTCACATACAATATATGTACCTCAAATAGTGACGAGTACTACTGTAAAAAAAAATTAAAAAAATATAAAAAAAGTATAAGCTGTACAGTATGGAATCTGCAAATACTCCGAGTTTAGCATTGGTCATTAGCATACCTGTACATCCTACGGTGGAAGTTATTCGAACTGCTGGTCTTAACGTAGAGATAGTTAGCTAAAATGTATCGCTTCTGATGAGTGGCTATAACAGCCGCGTATGTAGTGTCGGTTTTGAGAACTGATTTTTTAGATGTTCCTGTGTAGGAACTGGAGTTTATTGTGCCGCAGTATTGAAATGTGGCTTAACGATAAAGTTAGCCATATTGTAGACGTAACCACTACGAGAGGTATATATGGGAAGTGCAGGTTAACCCGTGGTTCCCGAAGAGGGGGAGCAGACTTTTCAGCTGTTGCAGGGCAACAGTTTGAATGATTGACTGGTTTGATCTTGTAACATTAGCCAACATGACTTTGCTGTGCTGGTACAGCGAACGACTCAAAGCGAAGGAGAAATACAGCTGTTATTATTTTACCCTGAAGACATGCAGCTCTAGTGCATAGTGTAATGGCTATAGAATCATTTTGGGTAAAATAACCTGGAGGTAATGTACTTTCCCATTCGATGACGGGAGAGGACTGCTCAGGAAGATATAATCATCAGGAAAAAGAAAAATGACATTCTGCGGGTCGGAGCGTGAAAAATAAAATACCTTAGTCGGATAAGTTAGTTAGAGAATTTAAAGAAGAAATTGGGTAAACTGAAGCTAGATGTAGTGGGAATTCGTGAACTACGGTGGCAGGAAAAATAGGACTTCAGGTCAGTTAAGTACAGAGCTATTAACGCAAAATAAGATATGGCTAATTGTGGAACAGTTCTAATAATGAATAAGAAAACAGTGATGTAGGTAAACTACTAAGAACTGCCTAGTAGATGAATTATCATATCCAAGATTGTAGTAAAAGTTGATATCTGAACTACCACGGAAGATGATCAAGAATTTGAAACAGTGTATGCTCAGGTAACAGAAACCATTGGCATATTTAAAGGAGATGAATATTGCTTGTGAAAAGGGGTCTGGAATTCGCTAATAGGAAAAGTAAGAAATGACAAAATAGTACAACAGGAACTGAGCGATATGAATGAAAAAGGAGTACACCTGATAGAATTTTGCACAGAGCATAATTCAGTCATTGTTAATACTTTTTTTATGAAAAATTAAAAACACTGTAAACGTGGAATAGACCTGAGAGCACTAGAAGATTTCAGTTTGATTTTGTAACGGTAAACAGGTATTGCTACCCAGATTAAGATACTTCCACGTACAGATGTGGACTCTGACCATTATTCATTAATATATGTTTGACATTGTGTCAACTGCTGGAGGTGACCTGAATTATTACGTTATTCTGGATTATAAGGTACGCCAAGATCGCTTCGAAATCCTTTTATTGATCATAAAAAGATTTACAAGCGATCTTGGAGTACTTAATATTTCAGAATAATATAGTAATTTATGTATCATGAACTGCTGCCCAAAGTGCAAGACGTTGCAGAAAGATAGGACATTAAGAAGTTGGGACTTGGGTAAGTCGATGGAATCAGAGGTTGTTGAGAGATCGAGAATGAGCACTACGCAAATTCGTCCAAACAGAAAAAGGAATACAAGAGAAGACGAATCTAAAGCTTTGAGACATGAAATAAGGAAGGCAACAGAGGATCACATAGGTCATAAGACAAGGTGTAGTAGAAATCCCTGGGAAACATAGGACATGCTGCAATAATTTACGAATGAAGACAGTTAAAAAATGCAGCAAATGAAGCACAAAAAATAAAATTAGAAGATTAAAAAATGGCACTTACAGAAACAGTAAAACGGCTAAGTAGCGATGGCTAGAGAACAAATGCAATGCTGTAGAGCCATGCACAACTAGCAAAAAGATAGATGCGGTCCGTGGGGTGACCACTGGCCGTACACAGTAAGCCATTACTAGGCAGGGATGGAAAGTTGGACGATGTCGGGAATATGTAGAGGGTGTATATAAGGGGAGTAAACTTGAGGACAGTATTTTCGAAAACGAAGAGGAAGTATGTGTAGAGAAGAGGGGAGATCTGTTGAAACTTCCTTGCAGATTAAAACTTCGTGCCAGATCGAGGCTCGAACTTTGCTTCGTATGGTTATGTGTTTTACCAAGTGAGCTAACCAGGCACGACTCACGACTCTCCCTCACAGCTTTCCTTCCACCAGATGCTTGGGTAGCTCAGTTGGTAGAGCACTTGTGCGCACAAACAAAGGTTCCGAATTCGAGTCTCGGTGAGACACAGTTTTAATCACCCAGGAAGTTTCACAGAACACCCTGCGCTGCACTGTAAAAATTTCATTCAGGAGATATGGTAGAACAACAGAGCTTCGAAAGACCTAAGTGGAAACAAGGCTCCTGTAGTGGACGACATTCCCTCTGAATTACTGAGATCACTAGGAGAGCCGGCCACGGCAAACGTTTTCCACCTGCTCTGCAAGATGTGTGAGACAAGCGTAATACCCTCAGTCTTCAGGAAAAATGTAAAAATTATAATTACAAATAACGCATGTGCTAACAGTTGTGAATCCTACAGAACAATCAGTTTAAGAAATCATGGTTGCAAAAATTGACAAGAATTATTTACAGAAAACAGAAAATCCGGTACAGGAAAGTCTTGATAACAAACAGTTTTGGTTCCAGAAAAATGTGAGGCTATACTGACATTACGACGTATCTTATAAGATAATTTGACGTAAGACAAATATACTTTTACAGTACTTGTACATTTTCAAGGTGTGAGGGATAAATTATAAAGACTGAAAGATTCTTTTCTGATGATGCTTTAGTGTACGGTAAGGTGCCGAAGGTGACTGACTGTAGAAGGATACAAGATTACTTTTACAAAATTTCTAGTTTGTGTGATGAATTGCAGCTAGCTTTAAATGTGGAAAATGTAAGTTAATGCGGAAGCTTAGGCACAACTGTTGGGCGTAACATTGAAAAGTGATATGAAATGGAACGAGCTCGTGAGAACTGCGGCAGGGAAGGCAAATCGTCGACTTCGCTTTATTGGGAGAATTTCAGGAAAGAGTGGTTCACTGTAAACGAGACAGCGCACAGAACGCTGGTGCGACCTACTCTTCAGTACTCCTTGAATGGTTTGAATCTGTACGAGGTCAGATTGAAGGAAGACATCGAAGAATTCAGAGGCCGGCTGCAAGATTTGTTACCGGGACGTTAGAACAACATGTAACACATTTCGAGAAAGTGTTTGACTCAATTTAAACAAAATTTGTACTTATATCCTCTGATGCAAGGACTTTATTCGACCTAAGATGAGGCAGACCATGCCTAAGGAAAAGTAGTAAACACCCATCAACTGATAAATACTGTTTGCAGTAGCAGGAGCTGAAATATATTGTTCTTTGTTCTTGAACCTTTTTCTTTCGTTTTCTTCTTTTTCGTGTTTCTGAGATGGGGTGGGGGGCAATGCTTTTCGCAACCGAATACTGGGCTGAACCGGTTATACCAGAAAAGCGGCGCTAATAAACTGAGCAAAAGGTAAACACTACTAATTATCCAAAGTAACTAAGCTATCACATACATAGATTTACAGACTAAAGTAATAACTTGATAAATACGTAGGCTTTGACATAATAATTTCCATTCCAGGCCAAGTAAAATAGATAAGTATAATATTTATTCGTCTTGGAAAGTCGAATTTTGTGTTTTGGATGTTGATTGTGAAAGTCTGGTGAAACTGTAGGTCTGTATAGTCAGTGAGAACTGGGTGACGTATCTAGAACGAGTGAAGTATCTACGGAAATTAACATCCTACTGTAATGGCTATGCAACACACGTTGGGATTCAATGAATTATGTGCTAAAGATGTTCGACGTGCGCAAACATCGAAGCACCCACATCCTGCGACACCTCACTTTAGTGAACACTAACCCTTTATGCAGAGATGGCAGTAGACATTTTGTGTTGGCCATCATGCCGGTGTGGGCTTGCAGGGGATCCACCTCTTATTTAAAAAGTTCGACGTGCTGTCGACAGTGCCACACATTTATTTGGAAAATAGAAGAACGATAACGCAAATCCCCACCCTCCTGAACCAGTTACGTCACAGATAACACATACGCACTGTTTCCGCGTGTTATAGGGGCCGTCCTAACACATGCCCTTAAAAGTAGAGGCGACGTAGTGCGCATACATGCGCAGGGGGTATTTATTTTTCGCTAAATGCTAACAGTAACGAAAGTATAGTGCACGCTTGCCTTCTTTCAAAACCGCGATGTTATACAGTATATTACTTCAACATAGGAACGAAAGGCATACCGAACTTTAAATTACGCATTTATTACAAGTGTAGTACGCCAGTTCTTTAGATTGTGTTAACGTCCACAACATCCTGTTAAACGGATGCGTATCCACTGATGAGGCAAAACGCTATGATCACTGCCCACTGCGATAGTGCAGGAACGTGACTCCGCAAGGGAATTATTTATGCGGAGCAGAGACGGATGAGGAGTCACTATAGCGACGAAAGGGGCCACACAGAAAATCACCGACTTCAGCGAGTTTAATACAAGGTAGGCTGTTATGGCACAGCACCTTGAAACGAGCATCCCGGAAACTACCTATCTGGTCGGCTGTTTGCGTGCCTTTGTCGTGAACATCTGTGGAAAGTAGTTGGTGGGGTGGTTGTACACGAGCAGACGACGAGATATTGGAGTCCACGCATCACTGCAGAACCTGAAATTTGGGGACTTGTCTGCTCCGTAAACACCAATATAGGCGGCGATCTGTGGGAGGTATGACGACGGAGCACGATGCTGGTATCCGCTCAACCGTTCAGCACACATTGAAGGTGAGACTGCAGCAGCAGGCTCCTACACGTTCCCATGTTGACGCAATGACATCGTCAATTGTGACTGCA
The DNA here is from genome assembly GCF_023898315.1 of Schistocerca nitens. Lineage (NCBI taxonomy): Eukaryota > Metazoa > Arthropoda > Insecta > Orthoptera > Acrididae > Schistocerca > Schistocerca nitens. The sequence continues at coordinate 441,709,359 of NC_064620.1, read as the reverse complement.
GCGGGGTATTTTTCTATTATGTGCAAAGTTTGTCCAAGTTTCATGCGGGGTCACACCTAAGCCTTCCCGTGTTTCATAGCAAATTCTAATGACTCAATCTACGTACAAAGGATAGTGACTCTGCTAATAGTCTCGGAGACCTAAATAATGACACAACTCTTGGAATTGTAACTGTTACCACGCCGCTGCTCTTGTTGCAAACCCTCTTCAACTAGCCTTAAATACCCTCTATGTACACTCGTGGAAATGGAAAAAAGAACACATTGACACCGGTGTGTCAGACCCACCATACTTGCTCCGGACACTGCGAGAGGGCTGTACAAGCAATGATCACACGCACGGCACAGCGGACACACCAGGAACCGCGGTGTTGGCCGTCGAATGGCGCTAGCTGCGCAGCATTTGTGCACCGCCGCCGTCAGTGTCAGCCAGTTTGCCGTGGCATACGGAGCTCCATCGCAGTCTTTAACACTGGTAGCATGCCGCGACAGCGTGGACGTGAACCGTATGTGCAGTTGACGGACTTTGAGCGAGGGCGTATAGTGGGCATGCGGGAGGCCGGGTGGACATACCGCCGAATTGCTCAACACGTGGGGCGTGAGGTCTCCACAGTACATCGATGTTGTCGCCAGTGGTCGGCGGAAGGTGCACGTGCCCGTCGACCTGGGACCGGACCGCAGCGACGCACGGATGCACGCCAAGACCGTAGGATCCTACGCAGTGCCGTAGGGGACCGCACCGCCACTTCCCAGCAAATTAGGGACACTGTTGCTCCTGGGGTATCGGCGAGGACCATTCGCAACCGTCTCCATGAAGCTGGGCTACGGTCCCGCACACCGTTAGGCCGTCTTCCGTTCACGCCCCAACATCGTGCAGCCCGCCTCCAGTGGTGTCGCGACAGGCGTGAATGGAGGGACGAATGGAGACGTGTCGTCTTCAGCGATGAGAGTCGCTTCTGCCTTGGTGCCAATGATGGTCGTATGCGTGTTTGGCGCCGTGCAGGTGAGCGCCACAATCAGGACTGCATACGACCGAGGCAAACAGGGCCAACACCCGGCACCATGGTGTGGGGAGCGATCTCCTACACTGGCCGTACACCACTGGTGATCGTCGAGGGGACACTGAATAGTGCACGGTACATCCAAACCGTCATCGAACCCATCGTTCTACCATTCCTAGACCGGCAAGGGAACTTGCTGTTCCAACAGGACAATGCACGTCCGCATGTATCCCGTGCCACCCAACGTTCTCTAGAAGGTGTAAGTCAACTACCCTGGCCAGCATGATCTCAGGATCTGTCCCCCATTGAGCATGTTTGGGACTGGATGAAGCGTCGTCTCACGCGGTCTGCACGTCCAGCACGAACGCTGGTCCAACTGAGGCGCCAGGTGGAAATGGCATGGCAAGCTGTTCCACAGGACTACATCCAGCATCTCTACGATCGTCTCCATGGGAGAATAGCAGCCTGCATTGCTGCGAAAGGTGGATATACACTGTACTAGTGCCGACATTGTGCATGCTCTGTTGCCTGTGTCTATGTGCCTGTGGTTCTGTCAGTGTGATCATGTGATGTATCTGACCCCAGGAATGTGTCAATAAAGTTTCCCCTTCCTGGGACAATGAATTCACGGTGTTCTTATTTCAATTTCCAGGAGTGTAGTTTCGCCATCTGGTAAGTAATCAATGTCAGGCCTAACAGGGGAACCTCCCCATCGCACCCTCCTCAGATTTAGTTATAAGTTGTCACAGTGGATAGGCCTTGAAAAACTGAACACAGATCAATCGAGAAAACAGGAAGAAGTTGTGTGGAACTATGAAAAAAAAGCAAAATATACAAACTGAGTAGTCCATGCGTAGGATAGGAAACATCAAGGAATATGTGCGAACAGGAGCGCCGTGGTCCCGTGGTTAGCGTGAGCCCCTACGGAACGAGAAGTCCTTGGTTCAAGTCTACCCTTTGAGTGAAAAGTTTAATTTTTTGTTTTCAGACAATTATCAAAGTTCAGGCACTCACACATAATCAACTACGCTCTCCAAAATTCCAGGACATGTTCAGATTTGCTTGGACATATGCAGGATTTGACGGTCTACACACGGAAAAATTTGAAAACGTTAAAAACATACGTTTTGACAGAGCACAGGGAAAACTGTGCGACTGTGAAACTGTTGCATTCATTTGTTGCAGTTTATGTGACAAACTCTTATGTTTTCATCACTTTTTTGGGAGTGATTATCACATCCACAAGAAAACCTAAATCTGTAAAGGTAGAAGAATCTTTTTACCCATTCGCCAAGTGTACAAGTTAGGTGGGTCGACAACATATTCCTGTCATGTGGAGCACATGCCGTCACCAGTGTCGTATAGAATATATCAGACGTGTTTTCCTGTGGAGGAATCGGTTGACCTATGACCTTGGGATCAAATGTTTTCGGTTCCCATTGGAGAGGCACGTCGTTTCGTCTAGTAATCGCACGGTTTTGCGGTGCGGTCGCAAAACACAGACACTAAACTTATTACAGTGAACAGAGACGTCAATGAATGAACGGACAGATCATAACTTTGCGAAAATAAAGAAATTAAAATTTTCACTGGAGGGAAGACTTGAACCAAGGACCTCTCGTTCCGCAGGTGCTCACGCTAACCACGGGACCACGGCGCTCCTGTTCGCACGCATTCCTTGATGTTGCCTATCCTACGCATGGACTACTCAGTTTGTATATTTTGCTTTTTTTTCATAGTTCCATACAACTTCTTCCTGTTTTCTCGATTGATCTGTGTTCAGTTTTTCAAGGCCCATCACTGTGCCAACTTATAACTAAATCTGAGGGGAGTGCGATGGGGAGGTTCCCTTGTAAGAGCTGATAATCTGCCATCCAGAGGCGTGAAGCTGAGTTCCTCAATTAGCATTTGGTGAGTCCCTTCGTTGCAATTAGTTGGTCGCCAGCGGGAACACAGATGATGTTTTACAGCTCCTGACAGTTATGAGATCACAAACGTCGCTGTGCCCATTCTACGTACGGCAGAGCAGCACCTCAGCGGAAAGGTTGGATTTGACGTGCCGAGGACAGGCACAGAGGGTAAGCAGCCGGAGGTAGGAACAGATAAATCCCAGGACTGGGGGGAGATATACATCCCAGTGGCCGAATTGACACTTTCTAGCCACTGAAAATAATTTGGAAATACACGGAAGATATCTAAAGCGAATCTAAATGGGAGCTGGAGGACATCAAATTGTGTATCATGCAGCATCGTACTTCGCTGTATGATGCCTGGTTCACAAGTAACACCGCTTTTCTTTGTAAACCACGATTTCATAAGCATTGCAAGATAAACTACTGATGAACCACTGCAGCTCCAGTCATCATCAAAATGACAAACCGAAGCTTATGTATACTGTAAAAACATTATAACTTGCTTCATCTGAAACTAAAATGCTATCAGACTAATGCAGAATTCAAATAAGACGGTTGAATCAAATGACCCACTGCACAAAGTACCCCGCACAAAAGCACAGAATGACGTGAGTACATGTTCCCTTAGACTTTTAGCCTATCCCTACATATGGTTGATGTTAATTCGAAATTACCTTTATGTGGCAGTTTATTATTATGTTAGTTGATTCAAACAGTCACATACGGTGTGCTACTTATGCACTGAGTGCATCACAACTAAGAACAGTAATTTCTGTACCCTTACTGGAGGGCATCGCAATTTTCATGTGCATATTTTTCGACGTTTTATTTATTTCAGAGTAACGCATGATGACAATTCTCAATGTTTTTATTGACAACTGCTATTATATTCATCTTAGAATTATTTGGAAGGCGGAGAAGTAATCAGTGTGAGATGACGGTTGTTCGGATATGTTTTACTGTAATAAATGTATGTACGAGGCGTGGCGAGAAACAAACGTTACGAGGCCAAGTTATTCTTGGTGTTTCGTCTATTGCATAGGAATTAAAAGTTGGCGAATCGTTTGGAAATGCTCAAAGTTATTAGATTTCTGTGAGTGAAACTTGTAACTGCGGCAGAAATTTACCAACATCAGGTAAAGATTAACGGAGAGTCTGTAATGCCTGTTCATTGTGTCGCAGAATGGTGTCTAAAGTCTTAGGGCCGACAGAGAATACGTTACCGATGAGGATCAAGGTGGCCGACTCAGCAGCACGGCATCAACAGATGTCAGCACAGCTAACGTGGAGGACCTGATTTAGGGCAACAGATGGATCAGCTAGGTGGCCAACGTTTCGTTTCGGACTAGGGAGTGAAACGTTTCGCGTCAAGTGGTGGAATACGCAAGTACAGTATTTCAGACTCATCCCACTACGTAACAAGTGACTAAACCGATATGGAGATTATGTCGCAAAATAACCTAATCAGTACTATCAGTTGGCTTTATTGGTTGTGAAATAAAACGTACTTTTCACTGCAGGCATTGGAATCTTAGTTTCTCATCACACCTCGTAATTGACGACGGTCGTTTTAACGACAATTGTTTAAGAAGTCTTGAATACGAGTAGCGTAGTTTGGTTTTCGGGGATTGAGATAGGCAGCACTGGAGCATCTTATAGTCTTCTGTTGTTAGCAGTCGGTTGAGACACTCGGACGTGAGGAGACTGGACAGCATCTTCTCGAGAGTTCGACTTAGTTTACTGCGCAATAGCAGAGCCGGGCTGCTTCTATACCTGGAAAATTAAAAACGATAGAATTTTAGCGGCAGCAAGGACTTAGCCGTCTTCTCACTGCTTTCGTGCGTTGTATCTTTTATGCCACTGAAATACATTATTTTGATGCGAGTGATACTATATCTCCTGATGAACTTTTACGTATCGTCGGGATTTGGACTTTGACAATGCTACTAAAAACTCTGCCAAATTGTTCACTATTTCCCGCAAACTTAACTTCATTCGCTGCACGTTTAATAGTTTAACATGAACCGAAGTAGACACGCTTCTAATACCATTTTGTGAGGCGAAAACCTTATTTGTGAGTTTTTTTAACACGACAGTATCCAGTTTTAAATCGATTTCGTCAAGGTTTTGAGTCCCTGATTTAATTATTTGTTCCATTTATGTCCTCAGGCGTACTGTTGCCCCTTTGAGGAATAGTGGCTTCGTGTGATCCACCTAGCGTTTCATTTTTATTAGGCGACTGACAATGACTTCAACTCCGAGTCCTAAATGGTGCTGCCATCAGAGGGAAGTTTTTGTAAATAGCAGCGGAATTTGCTTCGCTGTCATAAAAAAATTCCAATATTGGTGTTCACTTGGGTTATGTTGGCTGCTGTTCAAATGTTTCAAGTAAACATTTCTTGTTCATATATAATATTTATGTTTAAAATGTTGTAACTAAGTAATGCGTAATATGTTAATCTATAAAACGAAATGCATAGTTAGCACAATAAGTGCAGTAATATGATTGTTTCATATGGGGCGACTGTGGTTGACCACATTTGCCCAATCCTTATCTACAATTTTTCCTCCCCAGAGCACAATGTCTAGGAAAACGCTGTCTGAGAAAGAAATATTAGACATTTTTGGCGAAGTTGCTTCTAAACCCTACCCAGAATGTGATAAGGTGCCGTTGATGGGAATCCTGATCCTGTTCTGGATGCTATTGCTGAAGAAAGTGATAACCAGATGCCACAACTTAAAATCCTTACAGGCCTAACAATTCCTAAGAGTGGAAGTGATCATGTTGGTGCTTTCGCAGTGATGAAGAAGTACCTTTGTCTTCTCTTGCCACTAATAAGATGAATAAAATTTGTCGTGGTAGTATAAAGTATCCTAACTTCAAACAGTATGCACTGGACTCGCATTCGGGAGGACGACGGTTCAATCCCGTCTCCGGCCATCCTGATTTAGGTTTTCCGTGATTTCCCTAAAATCGCTTCAGGCAAATGCCGGGATGGTTCCTTTGAAAGGGCACGGCCGATTTCCTTCCCCATCCTTCCCTCACCCGAGCTTGCGCTCCGTCTCTAATGACCTCGTTGTCGACGGGACGTTAAACACTAATCTCCTCCTCCTCCTCCTCAAACAGTATGTTGATCTAAAGGGCAAACTGAAAGATAAACGTAACGACGTTGCACCATATGAATTTTTAACTTATATTCCACTCAAAAAGCCAAAACATTTAAACCTGTAACCAACAACGAAATGTTAGTTTTTCTAACAATAAATATTATGGAATGAGATTTTCACTCTGCAGCGGAGTGTGCGCTGATATGAAACTTCCTGGCAGATTAAAACTATGTGCCCCTACCGAGACTCGAACTCGGGACCTTTGCCTTTCGCGGGCAAGTGCTCTACCAACTTTTTTTTTTTTTTTTTTTTAATCTCATTTTGATCGCTGTTGTTCGTTGCATCTGCTCGGGGCGGACGTCGTAAGACAGCCGTTTTGGTTCGTTGTTGATCGATTAACTCAGTTTTTTTTATTACAGAGGGCTGCTAACCCTCTGATCGAACACGCTGAGCTACCGTGCCGGCGTTCCAACTGAGCTACCGAAGCACGACTCACGTCCGGTACTCACAGCTTTACTTCTGCCAGTACCTCGCCTCCTACCTTCCAAACTTTACAGAAGCTCTCCTGCAACCCCCAGGCTGTGGCTAAGCCATGTCTCCGCAGTATCCTTTCTTTCAGGAGTGCTAGTTCTGCAAGGTTCGCAGGAGAGCTTCTGTAAAGTTTGGAAGGTAGGAGACTGGCAGAAGTAAAGCTGTGAGGAGCGGGCGTGAGTCGTGCTTCGGTAGCTCAGATGGTTGTATTGTGAAATTCATGCCGGCACGATAACTCAGCGTGTTCGGTCAGAGGGCTAGCTGCCCTCTGTAATAAAAAAACTGAGTTAATGGATCAACAACGAACTGAAACGGGTGTCTTTCGACGTCCGCCCCGAGCAGGTACAACGAACAAAAAGTTTTAATCTGACAGGAAGTTTCAATAAATTTTGTCATGAGAATAAAATGATATCGTAGTTATCGTGACTGTTGGTCTTGCCATTTGAGTTGAGGGACAGTTATGTAAGTTCACTCTCGTCCCTGAATAGATTCGGATGGCTACTACCACACATTCTTATGACTGATAACAACATGACGCCAAGAAAGAATCCTCCAAATTATGATAATCTTTATAAGATAATACCTATGCTTGACATATTGAGTAAAATTTTCAAAGAGAATTATACCCGCAGCACAGATGAAGCAGTTGATGAATGTATTGTGAAATTCAACATGGCGCCAAGAGAGAATCCTCGAAATTATGATAATCTTTATAAGATAACACCTATGCTTGACATATTGAGTAAAATTTTCAAAGAGAATTATACCCGCACCACAGATGAAGCAGTTGATGAATGTATTGTGAAATTCAAAAGCAAGATGACTGATAAACAGTACATGCTAACAAATCCTCAATAGAGGTTACAAGGTATGGCTTCGAGCCCATAAATTAGGATTTGTTTGTGATTTTCAAGTGTACACTGGGAAAAAAGATACGGCTGTGATTAATTTAGGACAAAGAGTTGTATTTGATTTGTGCGAGGATCTGAAGGGAAAGGGTACCATATATTTCTTGATAACTGCTTCACAATTTGAAAAGCTGAAACAACGTGGGGTGCCAAGCTGTAGTAGTGTCTGGTGTGATCGCGACGTTTTGCGACAATTGAAGCATAATAAAGAACTCAGTAGACGGGCATACGGTCAGTAATGAGTTGTGTTATAGTCTCAATAAAACATAAGGACAAGCGCACTTTAATGTTTTTGTCAACTATCAATTCTCCAGATGACGGTTCTGTTGTAAACAGAAGGGATGGTGATGGTAGCATAAAACAAATTGTTTGTCCTGACATTGTAAAGGCATGTCATGCGAATATGACGTGTGTTGACAAAGCTAACATGTTAAGGTCATTCTGCACAATTGATAGAAACTCAAAAAGGTCCTCGCTAAGATTGTTTTGGTATTTTTGGCCTGTCTGTTGTAAAACTAATTTATTTTGTACACTCTGCGCATCACTGGTAGGAATTTAGGACTCAAAGAATTTAGAAGGAATGCTGTAACTGGTTCAGTAGGTACTAGAAATGTGACAGGTTTACCAGGTCCATCATGTACTCTTAGTACAACACCTCCTAAGATATTCGGACCACAAAACGTTGTGCATACTGTGGTACGAAAAAAAACCACTCATAGATCCAGATGGAGTTGTAAGACATGTGATACAGGCTTATGCTTGCCATCTGTCAGGAATTGTTTCAGTCCTTTCCGTATTTAGTTATTTTGAGTCTACTCATAGTATCTTGTGTGTTCATTACGTTTTGTCTACGTCGCTAAGGTTTGCCACAATGGCTTCCAATGAAGCTACGCCCTAACTTATATGCAAATGTACGAAAAAATTAATAAATTGTCATTTTCATATTGTGTATTTGATTTAATGTAATCAACTTCCACCTGTGTTTTTATATCCTGTGACTCAAAGGGTTGCTGGGGTAAAAGCGTAGTAGTGTTCGACCCACCCCTCATATTCAGAGCCACAGGCTCGATCACTTACGCAAAGCACTGCCATTATTATTCGTCAGTAAAGGGTGGTGCTTTGCTCGCATTATAAGAATTAGTCTAAACAGAATATAATCATTAATTCTATATTCATTATATTCCAAAAACTTTAATCTTCAACGTTCCCTACAGCAATGATCGAAGACTATGAGTAAAACTGATATCAAATTATCTCGTCACCGTCGTTTATTCATTGTAACCAATATTATTGTCAACTACCTTCTTCGGGACCGGCGGTTTCCACTATAATTAGTGGTAACATTTTCATTAAAAACAGAATTTATTTTTGACCCAGTGAATACGTTTATTCCAAAAAGTCGTTAGGAAGTCTTGCAACTCTACGAAATTAAAGTTACAAGCACCTTACAAACATGTGTTCGCCAAAAATGGAGTGGCAAACTAAGGTGTCATATATCGAAGTTATTCTATAAAAGAATTGATGGATATTTATCTTCAGCACAACTGCTTTACTTAAGAATATGACAACCTTAAGACGTCACGTTAGAAAATAAGTTAATATAAATAAGTGTTTGATTTTTTAATACAGATATAAAAGTTTGTCCTGGATGCGACAATACCACACACATTTTTAAATCATGCGAAAAATATACATGAAGAAACTTATAGCATAGGACTTGAAAAATTGCGAAATGAACAGACCAATACCCTGTCACGAATCTAAGTGGAGTTACAAATAGCGGGAATCAATACCATGTAACGAGCATATTGATACTTCTGATATTATTATAATACTGACAAACCATGCGCCACTATGCTGGCTGAAATTACAAATATCAGGATAATTCATTAAAAGTATGAAGTGATGTTTACTGTCACAATTACTCGACTCTGCTGTTACTTGATAGTGGGTATTGTGCTCACACCAGATTTTTCTTCGCCTTTCCATAAACACTTCTGTTGTGAGTCATCATTCTTCTACTGGTTAATAGAACTGCTACGAATTCCTCCCGGGTGTCAACATTCACTGCCGGAAAAAAATATTAGTACACCTGGAAAGACGACGTCGATTTTGATTCGATGACGGCAAATGACATCTGGGGGATAGTAGATGTAGTGACAATGGTTTCAACGTCGTCCGGCAAGAGATAGCATAGTGACATTGCTACCAGCGCGCCATCTGGGTCTATCTTTTGATAGGGAAAGCTCATAGCCCGAAGCCTCAGTGTGATGCAAACCCGTGAAAGAAGCAGGAAACCATGTCACTGAGATGCTCTCATGCCTCCTACAATCCACCGAGCGAGTTTGAAAGAAGTCAAATTATGGCCTCCCGAGTGACAGGATGGTCCTTTCGGAGAACTGCCACACAAGTTGGACGTGCTGCGTCACTTGTGCGTCGATCCTGGTATCAGTGCCTACGTGAACATTTTCACCTCTGTAGTCGAGGTTCTGAACGTCCACAGAGTACAGCAGCCCGCCAAGATCGTTGTATTGTAGGGACAGCAGTGGCAGATCCTACAGCTACTACGGCACAAGTAAGAAGCTTGTGAACCTAGAAGTGTCAATACTAACTGTTGTGAACCGGTTATTAGCAGTGGGACTGCCGGCACGTACACCTCTAGCCCGCCTTCCAGTCACGCCACAGCATCGACGTGCACGACTTGACTTATGCCGTCAGAGGATCATTGGGAAGAAGGAATTGTGCGCCCTGGTCTTCAACGGTGAAAGCAGATGCTGCCTGCATGCAACTGGCTGTCGTTTGCGCGTACGACGTAGACCACATGGGCGCTGTCTCGTAGAGTGCATTCGTTCAAGACACAGTGCCCGCACCCCAGGCCTCATTGTCTATGGTGCAAAAGCTTCAGCTCTATTTTACCTTTGGTGTTTCCGGAGGGAACGCTAACCAGGGCTCTATACGTGCAGAATGTTGCTAGACACGTTCTTTTGGAGTGCTTGCAACAGCAAGGTGATGTTTTGTTCTAACAGGATAATGCTCGCTTACACAGTTCCCATGAAACTCTACTTGCTCTGTAAAAGAGCAGCAACTTCACTGGCCCCCAAGATCTCCGGACTTGTCTCCAGTTGATTTATTTTTTTTAGGGCGCACAACTACAATGGTCATTAGCGCCCAGACTAAATTAGGAATGCACCGCGAGGCACAAGGTTAAAACAGCAACGAAAAGGGACAATACTATAAAAGACAGACAGGCATAGGATTAAAAAAAACAGCATAATCAAATGTCCTTAGACAGGTTTGTCAAGTTGATAAAACGAAGAACGCGAGCAGCTGCTCCTGGGTCATCCGCTAAAATGGCATCCAGAGTACATGGCAGGCCAAGATCAACGCGCAGTTTATTAAAATTCGGACAGGACGTTAAAATGTGACGTGCCGTCAGCAATTGCCCACATGGCTAGAACGGCGCCGGCGCAGCCGTCAGCAGATGGCGATGGCTGAACTGGCAGTGTCCAATTCTTAACCGGGCCAAAACGACCTCCTCCCGCCGAGAAGGGCGTGAAGAGGTCGTCCAAGCCGCGGGAAGAGGTTTCAAGGCTCGAAGCTTGTTGTCCGTAAGTGCAGCCCAATCGGCATGCCACAGCGATAAAATGCGCTGACAAATGACCCTGCTACAATCTGATGAAAGGACACAACAAGCAGCTGTCCGAGGCTGGAGGACCGCAGCCTTGGCCGCGGCATCCGCAGCTTCGTTCCCAGGGATACCGACATGACCAGGAACCCACATAAAGGTAACCGGAGAACCGTCGTCCACCAGCTGCTGAAGAGAGCGTTGGATCCGGTGCGCGAAAGGGTGAACCGCATACTGATCACTGAGGCTCTAGAACGCGCTCAGGGAATCGGAGCAGATGACATAAGCAGAATGTCGGTGGTGGCAGATGTAAAGAACAGCCTGGTAGAGGGCAAATAGCTCATCTGTGAAGACCGAACAATGGCCATGGAGCCGATATTTGAAACTGTGTGCCCCGACAATAAAAGAACACCCGACATCGTCATTGGTCTTAGAGCCATCTGTATAAATGAAGGTCATATTAATGAACTTCGAACGAAGTTCGACAAAACGGGAGCGGTATACCGAACCGGGGGTAACCTCCTTTGGGAGCGAGCTGAGGTCAAGGTGAACGCGAACCTGAGCCTGGAGCCAAGGTGGCGTGTGCCTCTCGCCCACTAAGGGTTGCAGGGAGTGAAAAATCAAGGTGCTGAAGGAGGCGACGAAAGCGAACTCCAGGGGGTAGCAGGTCAGAGACATACAACCCGTTTTGACGGTCGAGAGAGTCGTCAAAAAAGGAACGGTAAGACGGGTGGTCGGGCATTGACAGTAGCCGACAGGCATACCGACAAAGCAGTATATCACGCCGGTAGGTCAGTGGCAATTCATCGGCTTCAGCATGAAGACTCTCGACGGGACTAGTATAAAACGCTCCGATCGCGAGACGTAAACCCCGATGTTGTATGGAGTTGAGGCGGCGTAAGATGGACGGCCGTGCAGAGGAGTATACGAAGCTCCCATAGTCCAGCTTGGAGCGGACGATCGATCGATATAGGCGAAGTAGGACGGTTCGATCCGCTCCCCACGACATACCACTGAGAACACAGAGGACATTTAGCGAACGGGTACAACGGGCAGCTAAATATGACACATGTGAAGACCAGCTAAGTTTCCTGTCAAATGTAAGACCTAAAATTTTTGTTGTCTCCACGAATGGGAGAGCAACGGGACCGAGTCGTAAGGACGGTGGGAGAAACTCTTTGTAGCGCCAGAAGTTAATACAGACCGTCTTCTCGGCAGAAAAACGGAAGCCATTGGCGACACTCCAGGAGTAAAGACGGTCAAGACAACGCTGAAGACAGCGCGTCTCCAGTTATGTGTGGGATATGATGGAACGAAATGTGACTCGAGCGACTTGCCAAACAACAATTCTAACAGAACTACGTGAAGAGGTCGAGCAGGTGCGGAGTAACGTATCCGAGGACAGTGTTCGCCAACTGCACGATCAACCAGATGCCAGAGTCGACACCTGTATTGCCGCCCGTGGGGACAACAGCAAGTACTAATATGGGTGTTTCAGCGTGGTTCGATACCTGGTACCTCAGAATCGCTTGTGCTATTGATCTGTAGATGTAATCATCTTATGACTTCATGCGTTCTGTTGGAACAATAAATGTAGGCTGAACTGGAAACCTCTAAAATTGTAGAGCAATTTTTATTTATTTACTTATTTTTTCATTTTTTAACATTTTTTTAGGCATTATATTTACCTCAGTTTAACACTTACCCCCAACACCCTCAGTTATTTGCTGTATATGTTCTACCCTCCGACGTTGCTCTAACATATTTCCTTTCTACGGCTCCTTCTAGCACCGTGGAAGTTATTCCCTGGTGTCTTAAGACATGTCCTATCATTCTGTCCCTTCTTCTAGTTGATCTACCTAGATACTTCTTTCCTAACCTATTCTGCGGAGAACCTTCTTATTGTTTTCATTTTATTAATCTTAAGTTTCATCATGCTTTGGTAACACGACATCTCCAACACTTTTATCCCGATTGGTTCATTTCAAAGATACTCTTAAAACAAACTCCACAACACCAAATTGCTCAGTCACTAAATACACTCACTCACTCACCCCTCCCTTCAGAAAAACAACTGAGATGTCGCTGACAGGCTAGAGGAGTTTTGCAGCAAGTAGCTTACACTAGGAAATTTCCAATTTAGTAATACGAAAGTGCCTCCAGTGTTCAGCACAAAAGGAATTTTTGTGACTTTGTGAGGTTTCTCTGTGGAATAACTGTGACACATTGGCAATAGGTGTCGATTTCAAGATCCGGCTCCATGCCTGATGAAAGTATCAGTAGGAATTGTGATTGAATTTCACTCTAATATCGTGGTGTGGTGGTCTTATTCATTAGGTGTCAGAAGGGCTACATCCAGTATCCACAGAAATTTATTTTTATTGTAACACAAGGGAACTGAAAATTGAATTTGTAAGTTACATTTGTCATCAACATAATGAAGAACATTAATGGAAAAAAAGGAAGAGTGTTTGCGTCCCCTCGGGAACGAGGTCATTAGAGACTGAGTACATGCTCGGATTACTGACTGAAGGGGAAGGACATCGGCCGTGCCCGTTTCAAAGAAAGCACAGCGCATTTGCCTTAACCGATATTAGTGAAATCACGGAAAACCTAGATTTGAATTGCCGGATTGGAATTTCAACCGTCGTCCTTACAAATGCGAGTCAAACATGCTAACGGCTGCACCACAACTCTCGATTAACTTACAGTAATATGGCTAGTAAGATTAATATAACAAACATTAGTATTAATTTGTCTGCCAGAATTATTAAATTGTATATGTTGCCGGCCACAACGGAAAGAAGGAACGGTGCTAGATAGTTAATGATTTCCTGGAATTACACAGAATGATTTGGTGCCTAAGAAGGCTCCATCCTTTCTCCAACACCGCTCCTTAATCTTTTCCTGAAGTAACAGATCTTCCCTTCGAGTATTCCACATATTTGTCAGATTGTAGGGATTCTCTTGATGACATCAGCTCCTATGGGTGCATTGCTCGTAATATCTGCTTGGGAATTTTTTCTGGACAGCAGTCCCTTTTAGACTCATGATGTCTGTACAGAGGGTGGCCTTTGTGTTCCACCTTATACTTTTCCGTATGTTCCTTTAGGAAACTTGTTCCGTATTTGGAGGAACAGAATTCACAGCCCTATTAGATCATCCTGATTTAGGTTATCTATGATTTTTCTATGTTAGTTGAGAATACCTTAACAAGGACTCTACTTACTTTTATGCTTTCGTTTCTGACTAATTTGATGCGGCTGGCCACGACTTTGTCATCTTTGCACCATTGTCAACCTCTTCTTCTCAGACAGCACTCACGGCATTCTCAGTTGGCTATTTTAGGGGAATTTAAAAGCGCAATCAATAGGTTACAGTCTGATATAGCGAGAATTACTGAAGTACTGTGGCAGGAAGAACAAGACTTTCTAGTGAGGTGAATAAAGAATTATGATTACAAAATGAAACACTCAAAAGTGGCCCTTAATAACGAGCGCCCTTCCATTCCTCCTGAATCTGCAATATGCAAAGTCCTTGTTTGTTTTCCAGCCTGTTGACTAATGTGTCGACTGCAATACCTTGGAGAAATGTATTTTTGACCAGTCCGAGATTGCAGTGAGCTCCTTTGAGAAGGTAAGGTATTTGAATCCGACTCAGCCAATCGCAACGGTAGGCAGTAGTTTCGCTTCTTCCGTCCTCACAGCCAGAGCACACAAAGCACTTGGCTGATCTTCGTTCGGGGGGTCAGGGGAGCTGATTCTTCACCCGTTGCCGTTCTACACACGTCATTTAAATCATTTGTTCAGACCTTTGTCTATTGCACAAGATAATAACTTCGATGTAATATGGTGAGATGGATATCACCGAGCGTATTGCGTTTAGCTTCGTTTCAAATTAATTTTACGTTATTATTGGGTATGTAATTACCTGTGCAAAAATGGGTCTTTTTTCGAGTTATCATTTGTGCTATAGCACTTGGTGTAAGAATCTTGAAAGAGGACTGCATGGAAGAGACTTCAAGATGCTGAAACGTGCTTTACTCACAATTATTGGTTATGAGCTGCAGATTAAAACTGGGGGAACTGCAAAAGGGCAAGAAATGACAAAGGTAGCACTTGGATAAACTGAGAGAACTAGAAATTAGTAACTGTTTGAGGGGGAGAATTAGGTAACAGAGGACTGATGCAGGCGAATCAAATACAGCAGAAGTCCAATTGATAGCTTCGAGAGATAAAACAGTAAGGCTTCAGGGGATCACGGACGTAAATAGAAATGTCTAGTAGAAAACTTTGGATAACATAAAAGATATTGAATTTAATTACCGAAAGAAAGAAATATTGGAAGGCCGCAAATGAAACATGTGAAATGAAATATATATGTATAAAAAAGACATTGACAGAAAATATCTAAGGAGGAACCGCTGGAGAACAAATGCGAGGCTGCAGGATCATTCACTACCAGGGGAAATATAGCAAACGCCGATGTGAAAATTAAAGACTCCCTGGAGTAAAGAGTACTGTATGTACAACAAGTGTTTGGATGGCAAGTCAGTTCTAGGCAAACAACGGAAAGCTGATAGGTGAAAGGAGTATATAGAGGACCAATATAAGGGAAGAAAACTGCAGTAAGTAGCTCAAGATCAATTGGGAGATATGTTAATGCGAAGAGAATTTGACAGAGTACCGAAAGACATAAGAAGAAAGAAGACTCATGCAGTAAACGACATGCCTCAGAAAAATTGAGATAGTTTGGAGATCCAGCAGTGATGAAACGAAGCCTACCTTCTGAAAGATCAGTTTCTGTTCCGGAGAAATGTGAGAAAACGCGAGGCAGTACTCATCCTACATGTTCTGAGACAGGCTGAAGAAAGGTTAACCAACATTTATGGCATTTGTACGATTGGAGACAGCATTGGTCAAGGTTGACCTTAATCTGGAAGACAGATGGGATAAAATGAAGGACCCAAAGCCTATTTATAACCCGTACAGAAGAAAATAGCGTTTATGAGACTAAATGGGAAGCAATGGTTGAGAAGGAATACATTATTCAATCTGTAAGTTAATCAGTATTTGTGGGGTCCTGTCCACTCGTCGCGTGTAGGGTGCCTAAAGGAGATAAGGAAAAACATGGGAGATAAGGAATTAAAAACTTTATTAAGAATGATAATATACAGTTACATCTCCTTGTACATCAATGTATTTGGATAAAGTTCCACTTATTTTACACCACAAATTAACTCTTTCATTCGTGTTAACCTTCCTTCTATTCCTTGTATACAAACAGAATGGCTTATCCGTTGTAACAACACAAGTACCATAATTTCTGTCTCCAACAACACCAATTGCAAATGTTTTATAACAGATAATGTCTCTGTCATAGTAAGCCTCCAATCCTTGTAAAGGCTTGTCACTACCTCTCACCAAAGCAACAGACATCCATGAATTGCCTGTGACTACTTCATTTGCAGTACAAGAAAACGAAATCTTACAGCCAACAAATGTTATTGGCCCAGCTAATATCTCCTGTTGAGACGTTGGGTTTGGTGTCTCATCAAAACTCAAAACAGTCTTGTAAACTGGCATTCTGCTCCTCCTAGAATATCTCCTACGGCGGTACGGCATGGCTGTGTGCTGCGTGCTGCTGCCTGCAGTCGACTGACGCAGAAACAGGAAGTGCGCGCAGTCCCCAGTGCTCCTTATCAACGGCCGGATGTTGCGCAACCCATTCACAACAACTTGATTATAGCGCGCCGCGGGCCTAGTAATACTAGGGCCCGCGGCTCCCAGCAGCCTCGCTCAGCGGCTAAGTCCCGTTCAAGGTCACCCGCCTCTAAGGCGGCGCACACAACACAAGTACCATAATTTCTGTCTCCAACAACACCAATTGCAAATGTTTTATAACAGATAATGTCTCTGTCATAGTAAGCCTCCAATCCTTGTAAAGGCTTGTGACTACCTCTCACCAAAGCAACAGACACCCATGAATTGCCTGTGACTACTTCATTTGCAGTACAAGAAAACGAAATCTTACAGCCAACAAATGTTATTGGCCCAGCTAATATCTCCTGTTGAGACGTTGGGTTTGGTGTCTCATCAAAACTCAAAACAGTCTTGTAAACTGGCATTCTGCTCCTCCTAGAGTATCTCCTACGGCGGTACGGCATGGCTGTGTGCTGCGTGCTGCTGCCTGCAGTCGACTGACGCAGAAACAGGAAGTGCGCGCAGTCCCCAGCGCTCCTTATCAACGGCCGGATGTTGCACAACCCATTCACAACAACTTGATTATAGCGCGCCGCGGGCCTAGTAATACTAGGGCCCGCGGCTCCCAGCAGCCTCGCTCAGCGGCTAAGTCCCGTTCAAGGTCACCCGCCTCTAAGACTTAGCCGCTGAGCGAGGCTGCTGGGAGCCGCGGGCCCTAGTATTACTAGGCCCGCGGCGCGCTATAATCAAGTTGTTGTGAATGGGTTGCGCAACATCCGGCCGTTGATAAGGAGCGCTGGGGACTGCGCGCACTTCCTGTTTCTGCGTCAGTCGACTGCAGGCAGCAGCACGCAGCACACAGCCATGCCGTACCGCCGTAGGAGATACTCTAGGAGGAGCAGAATGCCAGTTTACAAGACTGTTTTGAGTTTTGATGAGACACCAAACCCAACGTCTCAACAGGAGATATTAGCTGGGCCAATAACATTTGTTGGCTGTAAGATTTCGTTTTCTTGTACTGCAAATGAAGTAGTCACAGGCAATTCATGGATGTCTGTTGCTTTGGTGAGAGGTAGTGACAAGCCTTTACAAGGATTGGAGGCTTACTATGACAGAGACATTATCTGTTATAAAACATTTGCAATTGGTGTTGTTGGAGACAGAAATTATGGTACTTGTGTTGTTACAACGGATAAGCCATTCTGTTTGTATACAAGGAATAGAAGGAAGGTTAACACGAATGAAAGAGTTAATTTGTGGCTGTGTGCGCCGCCTTAGAGGCGGGTGACCTTGAACGGGACTTAGCCGCTGAGCGAGGCTGCTGGGAGCCGCGGGCCCTAGTATTACTAGGCCCGCGGCGCGCTATAATCAAGTTGTTGTGAATGGGTTGCGCAACATCCGGCCGTTGATAAGGAGCGCTGGGGACTGCGCGCACTTCCTGTTTCTGGGTCAGTCGACTGCAGGCAGCAGCACGCAGCACACAGCCATGCCGTACCGCCGTAGGAGATACTCTAGGAGGAGCAGAATGCCAGTTTACAAGACTGTTTTGAGTTTTGATGAGACACCAAACCCAACGTCTCAACAGGAGATATTAGCTGGGCCAATAACATTTGTTGGCTGTAAGATTTCGTTTTCTTGTACTGCAAATGAAGTAGTCACAGGCAATTCATGGATGTCTGTTGCTTTGGTGAGAGGTAGTGACAAGCCTTTACAAGGATTGGAGGCTTACTATGACAGAGACATTATCTGTTATAAAACATTTGCAATTGGTGTTGTTGGTGTTCTCGGAATGATGTACAACAATTCAAGCAAATAACATTAGTAGATTTATTTCAATAAAGCAGATTGACAATACTTAACTCTGAAATTACAATGGTTTCGCAAGCGATGGGCGACATGCAATATAAATCAGAGTCGTTTGCTATATATGATGTTCATGTAAGTTTGATACACAGTTAGTGGATCACTAATAACTGCTATCGTAACGTTCTCTGCTAGGCCTGTCCGTATACTATCCTAATACTCTGCGAATACTGAGCCGATACTGAGGGACCGATCCTGGCGGGAGCGGCGCTTGTATTCTCTTCTGTTAGAGGGCGCTGCTATCCTGGTGCGGTCCTAGTCAGCGCACCATTGCACGACGTCGCTGACCCGTCCGCTGCTCGTGTTCATGCAGTTTATTGTTTGTCATCTTCTCTTTATGGTACTGTCACCTCTTGTGTTATTCAATTTATTGGCGTTTCTAAGTTGCTGGTTTGTTTCCCCGTGAGTGGCAGCAGCAGCGCTTATCGGTAAGTGCACTGTCGTACTATTTCTGGAGTGACAGCGAGTATTGCCGGGTCGTCGTCTGTCGGGAGTTTAGTCGGGGGACGGTGCGCCAGTGAGGTGCGGACAGCCACTACTCGCCGACCGCTGGCGATACACATGAACTGTCCAACGGAGCGAGGTTGGAGTGGGAACGGCCGTTGATTGGTCGTTCGGTTGGTCGTCTCATTTGGCGACGTGTATTTGGTCTTTCGACCGTCTCTGGTTCTCGTAAGTTGCTCATCTTGCCGGACGTGGGTCGGTGCCTTCCCTGTGCAGAGATGTCGTGGCCAATGGGCAAGAGTTACCTCTGCATGGTTGGGTCCGATCCAGTGTATCCGGGCCGCCGTGTCTCCCAGTTCCGAACGGACATCAAGTTCAATCGAGTTGGAGCTGCAATGAGCTCCGGACAGCCGAGACTCGCCCGACTGTTGCCGACACTCATAACGTGAGTGCGGACGACCTTGGTGGGTCGTTCGGTCGGTCGTCTCATCGGACGACGTGTATTTGGTCTGCGACCGCTTATGGAAACTTGTGTGTGTCGACTTGTCAAAAAATTGGTTCAAATGGCTCTGAGCACTATGGGACTTAACTACTGAGGTCATCAGTCCCCTCGACTTGTCATTTCTCCTTGTTGTTCTACGGTGATTGGTTTTAGGATTGTCGAGTTCTTGGTGCAAGTGTTCACGTGGAACTGTGTCTAGCTTCTGTGATTTCCACTGAGCAGATCAATGCTGTCTGGGTACCTGAGTATCCAGTCGGTCGGTTGCAACAGAGAATAGCGTGTGTGTGTTTCCTCGCCGTGTTGATGCTGTCCCGCACGGCGTGTAGCTCAACAGTCTTGTCCTTTTTTATATTTTTCAGTGGTTACTGTGCCTTGGCTGTACTTAGATGACCATATTTGAAGACGTAGTGCTGCTGGTATCTTCGCCCTGGCTGACATGTTCGGTTGTCGTGCCGCTGGTCACCGGAAGGGAATTTATTATGTTGTTGGTTGGTTCTTCAGCCGTCCCTAGGTCGTGCTGCCACCCGATTATTTAGTGTTACGCTTGGCTGCATGTCTCACCTAAGCTCTTGTTAGAGGTTCCTCCGCAGGCCGACCCTTGGAACACTTCTGAGCACCACTGTTCTGCTGTTTGTGATTGTGATTTTCTTTTGTCGCAAGTACTGTGCCAGGCGTTCAGCCGTGTACTAATTTTGTCTGTTCTATGTTCAGTATATGGCCTTCAGCTGAACATTATGTGAAGTATTTTAAGATTAGGCCTTCAGCCGTGTTTTATTTAAAATTCTTGTTTGCTCTGTATTTAGGCCTTCAGCCGAGTTTGTTTTAAAACCTGTGGCTTTCAGCCCTTAATGTGTACATTCCTGTCTGTAAAGTGTCTCTTTAATTATCTTGAAATCTTAAAATGGCCTTCAGCAGTACTATGTAAATGCTTGTCTTAAGGTTTGTCTTTAATTATTTTGAATAATTGTTTGGGCCTTCAGCCGTCAAGATATTTCAGGTTCCCTTAAGATGGTTTTCTGTTGTAGTTTGTGAATGCTTGCCTTTTAAAAATTTCCTTTGCTGATTTAAAATATTATTTGGGCCTCTAGCCGAGAAGAAAATTTTCATTTTATTTAAATAAGGCCTTCAGCCGTTTCTCTAAATCCTTGTGTTTTAAGGGGAATTATTTAAACTTTATTATTGAGAAGTTACTTGGGCCCCTCAGCCGTGAATTGATCCTTGTTGTTTTAAAGACAAAACTGTGCATTGGTTTTCGAGGAAAGGTGTGTTCTTGTGTAACTAACAGTAAGTGATCTAGGCTCCTTTCCACAACCTGATCCGCTCTGTCCTACGAAACCAGATTTCAGTCATTTCACCACCTTCTCTTCTCTTGCGTTCTTCATCTTCGTTCCAGTGCTTGTGGTTACGCCAGAACAATAGTAAAGGAAACAGAGTAGAAATTAAGAAACCTAACTAAAGGTCAGTAGAATAATGTCATTCGAGTGTCCTTGAGGCTGCTTTAATGGCTTTCAAATATAAACATAATATTTTATTGCTGAAATTATTTTTGCCGATGTTTGCCGATGCAAGTGCAATTCTATCAAAGACAACAAAGGACTCTGTAAAGGAATTCAACGTAATGGAATTTGACTTGAAAATGAATTATGAGTTTGAGTCGTGGCGACTTTCTTGCAGTGTATCGATATTGCTATTCTTATGATATTTGACGAATATGTTGCCGTTGCAGCGTAGCGCCCTCTGGTGTGGCGGCTCCGGGGTTTGCTGGGCAGAGTGAGCTGAGGAACGAAGATGTAACGATCCTTGCGTGGGGCCGCTACACCGTGGTGTTAGTTATTGGCGGTTCGCCAATGGTGGGGTCATGTTACTCCGTGTGAGTTATTGAGTACCGACCTGGCTTGTACTGTGCTTTATCAGAAGCGCAACGAGCTGTCAGGCCAGTGTTCACTGTCATTTTGGACTGTTTTCCTTCTGTTTGTTGGGTATGGACGCCTGTGCCTCCATGGCAATCAAAGGGCAATGTGATTACAATATCTGGTAGACATCTCAGACTGACTGACTGGCAGATATCTTGCTACAATCTGTTTTATATGTTAACCTTACATATCCGTAGTGCTTGTACACTTTTAGCCAGTGTAAAGCGCCGTGTTCCAGAAGAAAGCTTACTTGGAAGATTGGCGCCGTGCATTAGTGTATGCGTTACCTGTCCTTGTCTACCTCCCATTAATTATTCTCATTTTTAAACTAAATTATTGCTTATGTAGTTTTTAATTGGAGCTGTAGTGAAATGTTTAATATTGCCAGTTACTACGGATGTTTAATTGTTACTGTCAGAATGTGAGTGGGTTTTGCTATTTTACCAGGCTATTTATAACTTTCTTTTCTTGTTCTGGTTTCCCTGAAACTAATGCTAAAGGCCTATGCTGTCTAAGAAATTATATAGAGCATCTGTTCTATTTGAGTAGCTCATTTAAATTTTAGTCTCTCCAGGTCGCATTTGTTCTCTTCGAACCGCTACGGACTAATGTGTGTACGTATGAGCTTTGAATGTCAGGCGAGTGTCCTTGTGGCTGCTTTAATGGTTTACAAATATAAATATAATATTTTATTATTGAAACTATTTTTTAAAAATGCTTGTAGCTGGTTTCTTAAATCATTTTATGGTTTTTTGATAAGAGCTAACATTAATTAATTCTACCCTAACAGTTATTTATCTAATGCACGGTTCTTTGCTGGAATTCTAATTAAAATCATTTGCGCTGCAAGGAAAGTCTTTAACAACCTTTTGTACCTCATTGCTGGTACGTGTTACCCAGGATCAGGCCCTGTTTAGTCAAGGCCTATCGGCTTACTTAGCCGGCTCTTGAGAGCCATTTGGAGTGAATACACTCGGCAGCTCTCACCGCTGTCTGTCTTTGGCACTAGTTAATGTTTTGTCAAAGTTAAGTTTATACTTGGAGTAATTCTGAATTTATATCCGTTAGCTTGTGGCCATCACCTTAAGCAAATTCGGATGTGTATTGGGATCCCAACGTATACCTTAATCCATTGTAACTTAATTATTCTTGCGTTATTGGAAAATGTGTTAAATCTTCAGTTGATGTGGGTTTCTAGGCTCAAAACTATCTTGCCTGGATATTGATGTTACGTTGTTTTTCATTGTTTTAAGTAGGTTTTTATATTTATCATTCAAGTTTAATTAATATTTTATTCTCATCATTTGGTAATTAAGGCCCTTCTGATTTGTTCTGGTACTGTTGTTTAGATGTACGTCTGCCTTTATTACGACTTTACCCTTATTTCGTTCTGCGTCTTATCCATGACATGTCTTACCTTAAGAAATATTAAGTCATCTTCGATGAAAGTTAACTTTAAATTTTCTGTAAATTATTTGAACTGGCATTGAATTTTAAATGAGTCACATTGCTTGTGTTTTTAGGGCTCAATTGGCTGCTATGTGATTCAGACTATGTAAAATAAATTTGGGTTCTGCCAATGAAAGAATTGTGTAAAATCCCAATAGGTCCAGCCCTTACAGGTTTTCCTACCTGGCCGAATCAAGAGGCCGTAATTATCACATTTCAGAGATGAACCTCAACAGAAGTAAGACAAATTTAATGGAATATAGTCGAATTAAATCGGATTATTCTGAGGAAATAACATTTGGAAATGATACACTAAAACCAAAGATACTTCACCTATTCATGTAGCAAAATAGATGATGTAGTAGGGAGGATATTAAATGCAGACTGCCAACAATGAGAAATACATTCCTGAGAAACACGGATTTGTTAACATCTAACATAAATGTAAGTGGCAGGGAGTGTTCTTCTGAATTTGTTTGTATTGTTGCCTTGTACAGAAATGAACTTCTGACAACAAGAGAATAGAAGCTGTTGAAATGTAGTGCTACAGAAAAATGTTGAAAATACTTTGAATTGGAACACATTTCCGGAAACTTACGTTCCCGTGCTACACCCATATGAAAACACGTCGGTAACGCGACTACTGTAACTAGTAATTGACTAGGCGTGACCCAGTACATCACTTGTTTTGCATTCCTAATCATTAGTTGAGCCAAAGAGATTGCTCGAGTACTCGTTGACGGGTTCTCTTCAACTTGATTCAGAACGGTCTCCTCGAATTCGGGTGTGTGGCATCTTGCAACACCGTAGTCACGCCTGCTGATGGTGAAGGTACCCTTCCTCGAAGACATTCCGTAATTGTGGCGGAAAATGAATGGGATGGAACGATCGTGATGAAGGCGACGAGCAACTCTTCCGCTACCGTGAGCTTCGTCATTCAGGAGGATCGTGTTGGTGCATTCTGCAAACTTGTAGTTAACCACGTGGCTCTAACACTCACAGACACATAAATGAGACTCGAACCATAAGTGGAACAGATGTCAAATGACATTTTCTGATCCGACATAACCACCCCGCACCATGACTAATCTGTTGCATACCTACGTAGCAAATATGCTTTCAAACACCTGTAAGAGGAAACGGTACGTTTCCGAACATGGTTTGGTATTCAAAATATTATGTACTTACTGCTCTCTATAAGTCCTAGAAGTATTTAATGGGAAATCCGAGCACCCTGTATATTTATGCAATCTAGTATGATATTTGCGTACCGAACGAGTTTGCGCAGTGGTTAGCACACTGGACTCGTATTGGGGCGGACGACGGTTCAAACCTGCGTCCGACCATCAAGATTTAGAATATCCGTTAATTCCCTAAATTGCTCCAGCCAAATGCCGACATGGTTCCTTTGAAATGGACCGGCCGATTTCCTTCCAGATACTGACATAATCCTAGGTCGTGCTCAGCCTCTAATGACCTCGATATTGTCGGACGTTAAACCCAGTATTCCTTCCTTTTTTATTTCCGATATTTGATTCTGAAGCCAGTCGTTGCTAGTAACTATAAATTCGCAAGTGCCGTAAAAACGTCTCGTTTGCGGACACATATTTACTGGAATATTTTAGCATCTGTTGTATATTTTCGCCTTTGTCAGTTTTCGGTACTGATTATGATACATCCTGTACAGATAGTACACAGATAAGGGCCTCTGGCGTCACTATCAGATCAGCGCCCCAAGCATTCGCTTGAGTCATATGGGTGTTAAAAAGAAGTTACACGTATCATAAAAACTATGAAAGTACGGAACAGTAAATAAGTTGCACGATTTTCTCCTCCGATGTGAGTTGTGCTGCTAACTTATCGAACGAGCATATCAAGTGAAGATCTCTTATTCAAATTCCTTCTCATTACTTACCTAAGGCACGCAGTTCTATGCCTTTTGGCGGTGAACGCCATTCGAGCGTAAGTCAAGAGGCTATCAACCGGAGCCACTCGAGGAAGCTATTAACTCGTTTAGTGGCAGCACGCGGAAAGTTTCTCGGCTAGAGAGGAATGGGGACTGTAGAGGAGTTTGAAATCGCGAGTGGTACTTCGCAAAGGCGTGGCGACTCACAATGGGCAACTAGCTGCCAGAGCCGAGTTCCGCGAATTAAGCGCCTCTCGGGCCCAATTTCGCAGAGTTTTCGCTGCAGACAATGGCGTCACCCATTCGGTCGGCAACTTCTCATTCAGGCCGGGACAAGCAACAGGTGCGGCGGACGTCCGCGCTTCGGCGGCGCCCGACAAATCAGGCGCGCAAGAAGAAGAAGAAGAAGCGAGCGCCCCCAACTCCCCGTGCCCCGTGGCGCCACCAGGAGAGTCTCGGGCGACTGCGGGAGACCATAACTCAGAC
Source organism: Schistocerca nitens (assembly GCF_023898315.1). Taxonomy (NCBI): domain Eukaryota; kingdom Metazoa; phylum Arthropoda; class Insecta; order Orthoptera; family Acrididae; genus Schistocerca; species Schistocerca nitens. Next base: position 441,684,009 of record NC_064620.1, on the reverse strand, counting down.
CGCCAGGCGGCGCGGAAGCCGCGACTGCGTCATCGCGCTGCGCACACGAGTAAACAGCAACGCAGGGCACAGCACAGCCGTACAGGGCTGTATAGCGCGTCGCCACTGGTTGCCTTATTTCATCAGCCTCACAAAATACACTGTGGACGGAAAAATTGATGCACGTTTTCGAGATAATTCAGTCCATATTACAACCATTACAAAGAGTTCATTGCATCAGCCGAACGATTTTATTATTAAGGATAGAAGCTGAAGCAATGAATTAAAATTTGTGACCAAGCCGAAACTTAAACCCACATCTCCTGCTTACTAGGCAGATGTGTTATCTGCTACACCAACCTGGCATTCTGGCTTACTCACCTGCACCGACAACCTTAGTGCAGACCCCTCCGCAACAAACCTCAGTTCATACCTCAGCTCATTTTGATTTTTCGCCTACTTAAAACGTCAGTATTTTCGAGGATCTCTATTACTGGAATAGCACCCCAACTTTGTATGCAATGGGGCAATCCTGCCTATATCTGCTGCGTAGATGACTTATTGACCTGATGGGATTACATTTTCCTAGACACGTATTGAGTCTCACCTGCATCTCGACATTACGTACAAAGCTGGGGCGCGGAGAGCCTCCACAATGGTGACGATCTACACTCATGCTCATAAATTAAGGATAATTGCAGAATGTGGTGCCACACAACGTCGCACTACACAAAACTGGCGCTAACAGCATAGGCACATAGGGAACACACACGACACAAATCTGTAACTCCACGGTATTGGCGATAAGTTGAGAAAACCGTCCAGAAACACGTGTGCTGCAAAACGCCACTGTTTCCTGGGCATATACCCCGACATCAATATGGGATATGATCACCATGCAGCGCCGGCCGAAGTGGCCGTGCGGTTAAAGGCGCTCCAGTCTGGAACCGCAAGACCGCTACGGTCGCAGGTTCGAATCCTGCCTCGGGCATGGATGTTTGTGATGTCCTTAGGTTAGTTAGGTTTAACTAGTTCTAAGTTCTAGGGGACTAATGACCTCAGCAGTTGAGTCCCATAGTGCTCAGAGCCATTTGAACCATTTGATCACCATGCACACGTACACAGGCCGCACAACGGGTTGGCATACTCTGGATCAGGTGGTCCAGCAGCTGCTGGGATACAGCCTCCCGTTCTTGCACAAGTGCCTGTCGGAGCTCCTGAAGTGTCGTAGAGTTTTGAAGTGCGGCCATACGTCGACCGAGAACATCCCAGACGTGCTCGATGGAGTTAAGGTCTGGAGAACATGCAGGCCACTCCGTTCGCCTGATATCTTCTGTTTCAAGGTACTCCTCTACGATGGCAGCTCGATGGAACCGTGCGTTATCATCCATCAGGAGGAAGGTGGGACCCGCTGCATCCCTGAAGAGGCGGACATACTGGTGCAAAATGACGTCCCAATACACCTGACCCGTAACAGTTCCTCTGTCAAAGACATGCAGGGGTGTACGTGCACCAATCATAACCCCACCCCACACCATCAAACCACGACCTTCATACAGATCCCTTTCAAAGACGTTAGGGGTTGGTATCTGGTTCCTGGTTCACGCCAGATGCAAACCCGATGAGAATCACCGTTCAGACTATACCTGAAAAAGTCCGTGAACATAACCTGGGACCACTGTTCCAATGAGTATGTGGTGTGTTCTTGACACCAGGCTTTACGGGCTCTCCTGTGACCAGGGGTCAGTGATATGCACCTTGCAGGTATCCGGGCGAATAAACCATGTCTGTTCAGTCGCCTGTAGACTGTGTGTGTCAAGAGACAACTGTTCCAGTGGCTACAGAAAGGTCCCGAGCAAGGCTACCTGCAGTACTCCGTGGCCGTCTGCGGGCACTGACGGTGAGATATCGGTCTTCTTGTGGTGTTGTACACTGTGGACGTCCAGTACTGTAGCGCCTGGACACGTTTCCTGTCTGCTGGAATCGCTGCCATAATCTTGAGATCACACTATGTGCCAGACGGAGGGTCCGTGCTACGACCTGCTGTGTTTGACCAGCCTCCAGTCGCCCTAGTATTCTACCCCTCAGAACATCAATATGTGTTCTTTGAGCCATTTTCAACACACAGTCATCATTAGCACGTCTGAAAACGTCTGCACACTTACTCGCTGCACCGTACTCTGACATGCTCCAACAACCCACTGCTGCCAGCGTCACCGTGCCACGACCTCAGGTCAAATGCACCGCATGGTCATACCCTGATGTGATTTAAACCCGCAAACCGCCCACCAGAGCGTTGTTTCACTATGTATCAGCATTATTCTTAATTTATGAGCATGAGTGTAGGAAGGGAAAAATCGTGATGGAATGTCGGAATTCAAGTTTGTGTTAGGGAGGGCACTGGCCTAGCATAGTCCGTGCAGCTGTGTTAGCTACGGTGACAGGGTTACGTGGCCGGTAATACATCAGCCTAGTAATTAGGCGATCGTCCGCAGCTCGTGGTCTTGCGGTAGCGTTCTCGCTTCCCGCTCACGGGGTCCCGGGTGCGATTCCCGGCGGGGTCAGGGATTTTTCCTGCCTCGTGATGACTGGGTGTTGTTGTGTCGTCTTCATCATCATCATTCGTCTCCATTACGGTCGGAGGAAGGCAATGGCAAACCACCTCCACCAGGACCTTGCCTAGTACAGCGGACTCTGCATCGTCCCCTACGCTCCTCGGAGTATGGGACCTCATCATCATCATCAGGTTCAAATCCTGGCCGTGGCACCAATTTTGATTCATTACTTCTGTTTCTATCGTTATCGAAGATAAGGTGAGACTCAATGTCTCGAGGAAAATATTATTCCGTCAGATTTTTTAATAGCGTATTTTTACACTTTTTGAAGTCCCATTCCAAACGTCCACCTAGAAACAACGTTCATATGAACAACCGTTCATCACATCGGTGCACACACAGTGGTAACAACAAGCCGGCCTGTGGACTGGCCTCCGTACACAGTCTAAAATTTGCACGCCGAACAACGTCACCAACTAGAAAAAAATGAAAGTAACTATAACTGTCACGTCTTGTTCCCTGCAGTTTTAGTTGCGACACATTGTTCCGCTTTTAAACTTTCATTGTTCTATATATTTTTATACTTTCAAACTACCAATGATTTACACTTTATATTTTTAGACAAATTACTTTTAGTTACTTCACATCGTTCCACATTAATATTTTTTTTCTTTTTTTTTTGTACCTTTTACAGTTTACACTTCCATTGTGTACTGCACTTTTAATATTTCGACAGTAACTTTCGTAATAGGTTTAGCGTAAGACTCCCTCTCCCCACAAAAGTTATTATGGTTTTGGACCGAATGTAGATCCGTTATGCATATGACTTCCCCCCTACTCTGTGCCTCCTTTTCCCTCTCCCAATCCACCTTGCTTCACTCTTTCTCCCATACAACCACTTCCCACTTTCCCATCTCTCCACTAATTATCTATTTAAAACTATCTATTTAAAACACTGACCACAATTGCATACCACAGTAATCTGTTGTTTAGTTCTGATACAGACACGTAGGGTTGCTGGCGCAGCTTTAGAGGTAGACTTGTCAGTTACACACAATGCTTATTTACCTTTTGTAAAACAATAGACAGTGCACATTCGGTTTTAGTTGGTGTTTAGGGAATAATCCAAGAAGTTCGAAACTAGTCAAACTGTAAGATATGTGCAACTATGACTGCTAACTATATAATATATATAATATAAAGATTTCTTAATATGATAAGCACATAAAACAGCCAAAGTCGCACACAATTTGACTTTTCACCTGTCATATTCTGGCATCATCAGATTTGTAATAAATAGTGTATTTAAGGATAACATCACAGGATCACTAAAGATCAACTTACTGCGTAGATGCTTACAAACGCTGCCCTGTTGGCAACACCTTAGGTGCCGAGTTTGCGATAGCCCATACGAGTATTCTGATCAAACTGAAAACTCGTTTTACGCAATAGAGAACACTGCAACGCAAGTACACACCGTATGGCATTAGCCGAACACTTTATTTAAACGTAATGAACTATAGCATAAGTGAAATTCAGGATAACATAAACATAATCCCCAGACCAGATGAAGGCTCGTTCTTAAGTGTGCTAGAAGAATTAGAGATATTTACGGAAAATAAAATAAAGAAGAGTTTGAATTAAAACCGTGGAGTGAATTCTGTTTGACTAGAATTTTTCACTTATTTAACGAGATGGTAATACTAATAAGTGGTTTGTACATACTGATACGATTCTTACGTACCAAATGAAATATAGCAGCTTCCGCAATTGTGCTTTTATCTTGCAGCCGACCAGTGAGCCCATAGTAAGAACCAGAGATCTAACGCAGACAACATTTTGGTTGACTATGGTACCAGATACTAATCACGATTTAAGTTACTCTGTCCTAAACTGATTTTTTTGGTATTGTTGGTAATTAGTCTAATTTTTACACATTTGATGAGGCCCACATATGATGGTCAAGCTTATAATACAGAATTTATCGGTGTATTTCTCACGAGGGTCGCTATATTCGTTTAGTCTGGATTTTCTTTAGTTATTTCATTCCCACGTTGTCATCTGATGAACAAAGAAAAAAGTAATTGCAAAAGGAATTTCTGTGCATTGTCAATAGCTGAAAACCTAACCTAAGATATGTAAATCAACATCAAAATTAAAATTAAGTTACATAGAATAAATACAATCTAATCTACCGGATACGCCGCAATGGTGGCTTAAGCCGAAACATTGTACTAATTAAATACTCTTCTTGCGTGAACACATTATCTGACAATCTGAATAACATTAGAATTTTCGAGTATGACATGCCCTTAACAAAGCTAAGCAACAGAGAGGTTGTTCATGGCTGATTACAGGACGAACTTCAACCAACCTTTATGTAGCTTGCCCAGCATCATTCGATTTCAACATCGTGACACGACAGTATCTCTATTGTTCTTCTCATGATCTTTGCTCCCCAGTCAGAATGTTAAAAATGGGTGTAAATCGCTGTCAGAGCGTTTAAGAAACTTTTTACATGTGTGATTGTGCTTTGCTATCAAGTTAATTTCTGCTTTTCGGAGAGTTCTTACGTTAACGGCTCTTCAAAAAATATTATCAATCTGTTATTAATGATTATTCAGAGCTGTGAAGATTATTTTCTTTCTACATGCTCTCTTTGTAAGCTTAAGTAGTCTGTTTTCATACATTCATATTTATATATCTCTTATTCGTTTCCGTTTCTAGTGAGTATTGCCTTTTAAATGTTGTAATTATCATACACGGCCAGTTGAATGCCTGAAAATGACAACTTTTCCAGGCTGAATGCGTGTCCAGCCTTGGTGGTACAGGCCGATTCCTGATAATTATAGCAAGCGTTAAAATACTTTCCTGCAAATTCTTTTGGTGCCAGTACGGTATTTGATTAATTCCTCATATAACAGGCAGTCAAATGAAGAGACAAATGGAAAGAAAGTAGGTAAACAGTTCATTACTTCTGAAGAAATCACCATAAATGTTAATATGTTCATCCCACTGTGAGACAAGATGGAAAATACCTTCGTGGGAAAATGTTTACAGTTGCCCAAAGAGCCATGATTATACCAAGGTGTGCACCTCTTCGTCTGAAGCAAATAGATGATCATGAATGAATTCCTTCAAAGTCGATTACCAGCAAAAAACTGCAGCGTACTCTAAACACCATTGACAACATGTGTGCCTGCAAGGGTTAATATAGGTATCAAGTGACCACAACAAGTATTGCTTGTTGCAGAAGTACTAGAGAATAATGACGACTTGCACAAATACATTTTTTGTGTGGAGAAGCGTAATGCGCATTGACAAAACATTGATCAGCCAGAACATTATGACCACCTGCCTAATAGCCGATATGTCCCAACTTTGGCACGGATAACAGCGTCGACGCGTCGTGGCATGGAAACAATGAGGCCTTGGTAGGTTGCTGGAGGGAATTACCACAATCTCTGCGCGAACGAGTCACCTAATTGCCGTAAATTCCGGAAAGGGGGGCGATGAGCTCTGACGCCACGTTCAATCACGTCTCACATATGCTCGAATGGGTCCTTTGGTAGAGTTCCTTGATGGTAAGTTCCTATGGGACGAAACTGCTGAGGTCATCGGTCCTTAGGCTTACACGTTACGTAATATAACTTAAACTAACGCTAACGACAACACACATACACTCATGCCTGACGGAGGACTAGAACCTCCAATGGGGGGAGGCGAACGCACCGTGGCAAGGCGCCTTTGACCGCGCGGCTACCCCGCGTGGCTCGATTGGGTTCAGATCTGACGGGTTGACACGGCGCATTACCTTAATTGAAAAATGTCACTGACTCCAGGTAACATGATCGTCATGAATGGGTGTATGTGGTGTGCAGCCAGTGTACGACAGTCCTTGGCCGTCATGGTGCCTGCGCTCGAGCTCCGCTGGACTCATGGATGGCCGACCACGTGAATGTTCTCCAAAGCAGAACAGAGCCGCCACCAGCTTGTCTCCGTATCGCAGTACAGATGTCAAGCAGCTGTTCCCCTGGAACATCGGCATGATGTTGAATGTATGCAACGCTCTGCCACCGTGCCAACGCTCAGTGGCGATAGTCACATGCCCATATCAGTGGTACTTGCCAATGCCGTGGTGTTAACATTGGCACATGCATGAGTCGTCGGCTGCGGAGGCCCATTGTTAAGATTGTTCGATGCACTGTGTGTTCAGATACACTTGTACTCTCCCCAGGATTAAAGTGTGCTGTTAGTTCCGCCTCAACTCACCGGCTGTCCTGTTTTACCAGTCTGCCCAGCCCATGACGTCCGACACCTGTAATGAGGGCTGGCCGTCCAACACAATAACGTGTGGACGTGGCTTCACCTTCGTTTTCCGAGTACTCCACGAACACCCGACAGATAGTGGAGTTTCCGAAATGGTCGTGCCGAGCCTCCGGGTTATCACAGTCTGTCCCCGGTCAAACTCAGGTACATCGCACGCCTTCCCCATTCTACAGATAGACAGCACGTACACTGGTACTACATGCACCGTTCGAGTGTATGACTAGCAATCATTCTTCACCATGTGAGTTCTGGCTAATCAGTGTATAGACGTTGAGAATGTGAGTCATGTTAGCCTAGATAGTTTTGGCATGAACGAGTTTAGTCTGCAAAAGGACAATGGTTCCCTATTGAAGAAGATACTGGTATATCATGTCAAGACCAAAGCCGCAAGCAAACCATTGCTGCATCTGCATTATGTACAAAGACGATTAAGAATCCGTACCATGGCCCAACATTCACAAGGAAGGAGGATGGTTCAAATGGCTCTGAGCACTATGGGTCTTAACTTCTGAGGTCATCAGTCCCCTAGAACTTATAACTACTCAAACCTAACCAACCTAAGGACATCACACACATCCATGCCCGAGGCCGGATTCGATCCTGCGAGCGTAGCGGTTCCAGACTGTAGCGCCTAGAACCGCTCGGCCACTCCGGCCGGCGAAGGAGGATGTTCACTCAACAGTGAATTTGATTCCTCTGATATTGAACGACGTCCAACACTTCCACTTGTCTACATAATTCCTCACTAAACTCTTTCTGCTGATAATTTACTTCCAATAACCTGATTATCTGCTCCAATGCAGCTGCAACTGTCGCACACGTATTATCTGTGTGTATCTATCCTACAACTGCCGTTATGACAGAAAAAACGGGGGGGGGGGGGCTAAATTTCACTTACAATTGAAGCTGTAGGGAGCAGCGGGGAGTGTGGAAAGGTACTGGGACCACAAAATAATGTCTGCTAGAACAGCAATTTCTTACCAGAAACTAACTCTTTGTAGTGGAAAATACGCAATTAAATACAATCCTTGAAATCTACGGCAGTAATATAATAACTAAAAAAGTGAAAAGTAAAAAAAAGAACGAACAAGTTGATGGACCAAAACGAAATTATCAAAATAATTCACTTTCTAAGCAGCTGCGACCAACTGTCCTACTGTGTGTGTGTGTGTGTGTGTGTGTGTATGTGTGTGTGTGTGTGTTGAACCGGGGACCTAGAAACGACGAAGAGGTTTCGTCCCAACGTAGCCCTCAGTGGTTCATAACCCCACAACAGGCCACCCCCTCACCGAACTAAGGGTTCTTGTGCCGTTCGGCCCCCAGTGGACCCATCCCTGCCCCATCCCCCTGCCCACCCCCCGGGAACGTCTCATACCAGACGAGTGTACCCCAAATGTTTCGGTGGTAGAGTAATTATGGTGAACGCGTACGTCGAGACACTGTTTGCCTGTTTGCGCAGCAATCGCCGACATTGTGTAACTAAGGCGGAATAAGGGGAACCAGTCCGCATTCGCTGAGGCTGACAGAAAACCGCCTGAAAACCATCCACAGGTTGGCTGGCACACCGGACCTCGACTCTAATTCGCGCGGCGGATTCGTGCCTGTCCGCGGCACGCCTTTCCGCTCGGGAAGCAGCGAGTTAAACTGAGCGGCTAGCCGGACGGGTAACTGCCCTATTACTTGGTCGTTATACAGTTCGATAGTATCAGCTGATACAGCGTATGTTTATACTTAGCAACTGCACAAACTGCTTAAGGCCCACTGATAAACGTGCTCCACGGTGAAGTCAAAATAATTTAAAGTAATATGTAGTTACACCAAACGTTGTTAACAGAGAATTACGGGTCAAGAATATGAATTTATCAAGTACATTATTATTCTTAGCATCTAAACAAACGGCTTATGGCCCAATGATAAATGCCTTTCCACAGTGAAGCCAAAAATTTTAAATTATAAAGCAGTTACAGTAAAGTTTCTAGCAGAGAATTACACGTAAAGAACGGTAAATACTGGACGCATGAAAACCATATAAAACAATTATGAATGTCGGTCCATGGTACGGATTCCTGAATCACCATTTGATTCGATCACCTATAATCCACAATTGGCTGCTAACTTTCCTCACTGGGTGTGGGAGCCAAATGGATCCGTAATGCCTAGGGTCGACCGACGTTCGAATTACACTATCAGCCAATAAATCATCAGCCATTTTTCTTCATTCTCTTATAATCGGTGGTGAAAGCCGGTAGGGAGATGGTCCATCTGGCATTTGATTTGTCAGCCAGACCTTATACTAGGTCTTGTCGATGACCCCAAGCCTGTCTGTAGTTTTGGAAACCATCCCAAGACCTCAAACAAGGAACGTCCCTGCTCTCTACTCAAGTAGGGTATATTAAATGGCGATTGCTCTGCCTATGCAGAACAGACCCACTCTTGTGCTAGTAACTGCGCAAAAAATACTTCTTTCCTCGCCTAAAGTTTAACATAATGGTCTTTTCAAAGTAACTGCTTATCTCTCTCCCCCACCCTCCACTCAAGGAATTTGCACCCTAGGGGTGCGTCAGTGCTCAATCGTTGAATCCTGAATTCCAAGATGCAATCTCTCATCTTGTCCACCACCTGTAATGGCCTCACAACACACTCGACTTTTATGCACCAGGTAAAGTCCAAAAACAAGACACCTTGCTGCACCTATAACACAGTAGTATTAGAGTCTACCAGGGCACAAGCTGGTTCGTGATTCAAGGTAGAGCTCAAAAACGGCAAGTCATGTAAGGTTCTCTTATGTTTTATGCTATTGTAAATAATTTACTTGTACTGTACTCTGGCAAAGATGAATGAGCACACTCCAGGAGTCATGAATAAGATCCTTGACACTGTGTTTAGTTTTATCTTTGGTTGACTTACTAGTCAGTCTGTTCTGCAGCGCTGGGGCATCCTTATTTGAGGCATAGTAGCGTGCAGCTGAGCTTTTCAAAGAAGGAGATGTGTTTTTTGGAATCTAGGAGATGCTGTCTAGAATAGTTTATTATGGAGATTAAACCTCATTCATAATAATTCCTTGTTATTTATATTGACGGAGAAGATTATGGAGAAATTTTAAAGGTATATTTTTAATATATGTTAGAATTTTGGAATTTTTAGTCTTCTTATGTTGTGCCGTCTTTTCAACAATAGCCAGACTTTGATTTCTTAAGAACCATTTTCTTTAAAGTAAAATCCATCTCCGTGATTCACAGTAAAATTTTGAATTTCGTCGTGTGTGCAATGCACCTTTCGCCACACGTAGCAACAGATTCCTTCTCTGACAGGCAAAAAAAAAAATTGCATAGATTATTTTTCTTTAGGTGCTGCATCTGCTGGTTCGTATATGCTTTCGAGACCTGACAAACAGCATGCTGAGCAAAAGGTAAGTCAGTTTTAGTCCAGGGCAGATGTCACCTTGCATTCTTGAGCAGACGGTATATAGTCGGAAATGTCAGGTGTCGTACTGGCAAGCAAACTGATTTTCAGTAAACAATATTGGTAATTTCAAACAGTTATTTTTTCCGGAGTGGAGCAGCAATTTATGTTTGTGGATATACCAAGTGAAACACTGTGCTACTTATCACGCAACGTTCATAATATACTTCGATACTGTTTTTTAATTGTATGGTTTTCACTGAGCACACAGTTAGTTTCCTTTGTCATTTAATTAGATTCACTTACTTTATTTCAAATCTTACATTTTCTGAAGTTGTAAAGCTTCATTTCACGACAATGTTCAAATGCGCAACACGGAGCCAAGCAAAAGTCAGTTTTGCTCAGCAACAGAATGCGATATCTAAGTACACGTTACATTGAGAAGGAAGTCTAAAATCAGTATATTCAGCCACATTCAGATAGTACTTTATAGGCAGCTTAGTGTCAGTCCGCACAAGAGCGCAGACTTTATCGGGACATTTTGTTAATTCACGCAGATCCATAGAACGATCTGCACGCGAATGACGTCGACTTCAACCACTCCGTTCTCGCATCGATGGATAGTTTCGCCACAAGTACCCGACTTGGTTACACCGAAAACAAGCCCTCGCATTGTTAGGCTTAGCAGTAGGTTTATCTTCCCAGGCGGGTGATCGTTGCCCTCGCGTTCTAGAAACAGGTGGTGCGTTGTCAAGCTTCACATCAGCGTAGCGGACACTTTCGATTCTGAACAACAAGTTATCCAATTCAGAGAATGTTTGTGGCTCAGTAGGAAATAAAATCAGAGCTCTATCCTCTGGACGAATTCTTTCCAAAATGTGATTAACAGCTGCTTGCTCAGAAGTGACTTGGACATTTATTGCTGATCAATCTACCCAGGAACAGAGCCCTTATCCCAACCCACGTTCTTCAACCAACTGAGCAATCTACTCTCAACACCCAAACGAATAACATTATCACGTAATTCTCCTATTGCAGCCTTCTGCTTTGACACAGTGTTAATGAAGGCGAGATTTTGCACTCGACTACCTAAATGATGGGGGTTGTGCCTGGACATTGTAACATTATGTGATTGCCTTATCATTTTAAATCATTCATTAATCGAGCAGTCGCTCGGCAACAGCTACAGTTAGCAAATAACTTTGCGAAAATGTAAAAGGTGGACGACCTGTGACGTAACTTGTTTATTGTCGAAGCGCCGTCAGAGATGCTGTGAGTTATTGACTTTGAAAACCGCGGCGCGAAAAACGGACAGAAGAAGAACATTTTTACACATTTTGTTTTGTTGTACGAGATATTCTCGATGAACAGTTACTCATTCTTCTGTTGTCTCCTGTAATTTGTGTCGGTCGCGCATGTCTTGCCGCCGTATTATTATTGTCAAAATTAATATTGTTCTAGTGTAAAGTAAATGTGTAATACTAAAAGTGCCTAGCAGCAGATTTATTGTGCGACGTGTATGTGAAAACGTCAAAGGAATTGTTTTCATTAAGAGAAGTGCCAGTCAAAACGGCATCCATGTTAATTTCTTCATTGCAGTGTAAGTTCGTCTATTAATTGCCATAAATTCAGAGTTAAATGGAACTGGTGTATGGACTATTCATTTACTATAGAATCTATGTCTCACTTCTTCATGAAATTATTTAATTTTCTATATGTTTCTGCCAAATAGAGAGTTCATAGTCACGAATTCTTTCGTCGAGTTCGGACGGAGGTTGCATGCGGCGAAATATTTTCTCCGCGCCATATTCTACTGGTAAATGCATGATAAACTACGGTCCCTTAGGAAATTCATGTTGAGCTATCCAAAATAATTATATTTTGAATAGGCATTTACTCTCCTCTGCAATGCAACTTCCGACTGATCAGACGATCCAACAAGAAACAGCCGCAGACGGTCGGCGTTCGCAAATATGTTTCCACCGCTGATTATAGCTATATGTTACAGCACAAAAGTAACATATTGTTATAATTAGAGACTACGAACGGGGACATTTATAACTGTATGTTTATGTATATACATCACGTAAACATATCGTTATAATTGGCGCCCGAACAGGGACATGAATTAAAAAAAAAAAAAAAAAACTTAAAGGAATAAAAATTTTGTAAGATAGGCATTGTGGAAATATTCATAAATAATTGTAGCTAATCTTTTGCTTTTTATTTGTTACATGACATCAAACGCCATCCAATAAAATTTCCATTGAGCGAAAGAAAGGAGATATTCAGAGTAAATTACGGAAGAGAGATTATTTTTTTTTGGAACCGAATTTGTGCGAAAATCTAGTTGCAACGCCCAAAGCAGTCATCAGTAACGTAAGTTAAAATTTCGTTAGCCGTAGCCAAGCTTCATTAATTTCAGCCGACATTAATCAATTTGTGACGATCTTTAGTAGTTGCAGTAAAAATTTGCTTTGAATTCAGTAGATTACATTTAGTAGATTAGTAATTTCTTCAAGTACTGTTTAAATTCCATTGTTGTGTATTGCATATCATTTGTTTTTAAATGTCCGCTGCCTGTTCACGGAGCTGACCAGCCTTAGTTTTCATTTATTTTGAACAGTGTGCAGCCATACTTCCTTTACGGTCCAGAATAGTCTCTTGTTCTCGTGACGTGCATCTCCCGACATTCCGATCTTGTGACGTAGCAGTGACAACTGACTCGCAACCGATAAATTACATCTCTGTCGACAGCTGACGGCCGTAGCTCAAACGAACTTCATTGACTTACTGTTTGTAAATAAGTGAGCTATGGCAGACGATAAAATGTCATCACTAGATTCAGATGAACAGAATGAAACGAGTGAAGTGTCGCGTCGCTTACGGTCCCGCACGATAATTAGTAGGGCTGAGACACCAATTGAAACAATTGTAGAAAGTGAAGTGGGAAATCTTACGAACTTTGGTGCCTCACACCATAATGTTACTGGTACTGAACTAGACAATGCCAGCATAGTTTCTGCCACTAGTAGTCGTAGCCATATACCGGTTACAAGGGAGGCAGGTGAAAGCAATTCAGGGGTAGTGACAGACGATGTATTCAAACAGCTACTGAGTCAAATAAGTCAAATGATGCAGGACGGAAATCGCCAATTGAAAGAGGAAAATCGCCAAATGGTGAATTCCATTAAAAATGATTTGAAAGACGAAAATCGCCAATTGAAAGAGGAAAATCGCCAAATGGTGAATTCCATTAAAAATGATTTGAAAGACGAAAATCGCCAATTGAAAGAGGAAAATCGCCAAATGTTAGCCTCGATTGAAGATAAACTGTCTACAGTAAGCGAAGAAATAAAAACTGTTAGAGAAGACGTAGCCAAAGAAGTAGCAAAGCAAGTTAAGGATGCTGTTTCTCAAATGCGAAGTGGAATAATTATCGAACTGAATGACACTTTAGCTACCATGCAAAGCGAGACAGCTGACATCCGAAACGCAACCAAGAATCTTGATTCCACCGTAACCACGGTTAATCACAGATTAGTCAGAGTAACTACGCAGGTAGAAAAATTAACCGAGGGAATGTCAAATTTGACTCTGGAAACGGAAACGAAAGTAAAGGAGAGGCTAGATAGTCATGAGAGAGAATTTAGAGAAAAGTATGAGAACTGGATTGCTGGAAAGGACAAATTTGTCGAAGATAAAATTAACAAAGACCTAGTAGAGACTGTGAAAGCAACCACTCTTGGTATCTTGTCAGCTCCTGGAAGCTCCGGAGATACCGTAATGTCTGAACTCGGTAGCATTAGGCGTACCCTTCAGCAAGAATTACCAAATTGGAAGCAAGAGGTAACGGAACAGCTAAATATCCTGAAGGCACAAGTGAGTAGTAGTTCCCGAATACAGAGACCGAATTATCCTAACTCTTTAGCCTCAGAGGAAGAAGATGAATTATTTCGGCAATTCCGAATACCTGTTGTATCTAATGAACACACTTCACCACCACATATTCCAGTTAGTCAACGAAACCAAGAATCTGACTCATTAGTAAAAATGATGAAGGAAGAAAGCATGATAAAGCATCGAGTTTTTCAAACCTTTAACCCGGAAAAACGAAATATCCACCCAATTGTTTTTCTTCGTGGATTCTCCGGCATTTTTCCAAATTCGTGGACTGATAGACAGCGTATCCAATTTGTTACCGGATATATAGGTGGCGAATCGGCAATATGGGGAACAGAAATGGTTGATAAGTGTCGAACATATGAGGAGTTTGAGCACTGTTTCCTCAGCAAATTTTGGAGCGAAGGTGTTCAGAAGCGCCTTCGTAAAGAAGTCTATAATGCAGAACAATTTGACCCCAGGAATAGTAGCCTGAGAAAGTACTTCGAAAAATATCTTGGCAAAATTAGGTATTGGGATAACCCTATCAATAGTAAAGATGTAATTATGATTCTCAAGTCTAAATTACCCATTTCGATTCGTGAAAAGCTGATAGCCATACCAGATGATGATCCAGATACCTTTCTGTCGATATTAGATTCCCTAGACCTGATCTATGAGGACATGAGAGCTAACAAACCGCGGAATACTCCGCACAATTCTTGGCCACAACATTACGACAGTAACGGCTATGAAAAGCCAGGGAACGATTCAAAAAATAGTAACGATTGGCAAAACGGAAATAAAGGCAATGGGTATCCGCACAAAAGGAATAGACATAATCAACACAACCGATTCAATCCCGTGTATAACACGACTGGTAACCAGTACGGCAATCAATCGTACAAGCAGAAGTTTGGAAACGGTTTCAGTCAAAAAGGTTGGCAACAGCAGAGCGGATCGCAATGGAATGCACCGTACTCGCGCAGCCAACACTCAGATTACGGGCAGCAACAAACAGCTGATAACGCCCACTCCTACCAATACAACTCCGCGCCTAGTAAAAATCAAGCGCAGGGAATGTACAGAAACACACAGTTTAACGGCAAACCACAGTGTGAAGGTGGATTTCACAGCAACAATCCCGGAAATCATAATAGTAATAAAAATCATCAGACCCCGCGAAGGCATTACAATCCCCCTGTATTTTTCGCAAACGCGGAAGACAGTAACACGTATTGGACACCAGAACAAACGCAGCAACATTTTGACACGAGGTTTGTGCATAACAGTAATTTTGTTCCTCAGTGTTCTCACAATGTCAGATTGGTCGAACTTTCTAACGATGAAGGCCAATCAAAACCACACAAGCAGGAAAACTAAGTTCAGCATCTGAAAGCTCCCTAAGTGATGCTGTGAGACAGAATGGGGCTACCACTTCGACGGAGAGACTAACCATGACGTACTTGTACTGAGATACAATGACGGGATTGACATGAGACAAGAATTATTACAAGAGAAAGAGACAACTGACGGTGATGAACCGATAGATGACCAAGTGCAAGCTATGACAAAACTTCCTATAGCCGGAATTTTGACGACTGTAATCCTAGATACAGGTGCAAATATTAATGCTATGTCCTTATGTTTCTATAAGCAAATTAGTACATTAATTAAAATTCCAACATTACCCGTCCAAGGATGTTCAATAACAGGAGCCATCGGCTCCCAGACACAAAAGGTCAGTATACAAGCTTGGGTACCACTCGAGATTCAATCAATACCCATAAAATGTATTTTCCTCGTTGTCAAGAATTTGGCAGTGCCATGTCTCTTGGGAATGGATTTTCTACGACGATATAGAGCCCGAATAGATCTTTATATAGGCATTTGTACACTGTTAGTACAGCAAACAGAAGTTGCACTGGAGTTAGTGAAAGAAAGAGTAAAAAACTTTGGGACTTGTAATAGCATTAGATTACAAAGGATAGGCAGAAAACCTCCTTGTCGTAATCATTTCAATTTGTTTTATGGTAACTGTGATACATTTAATGATACAATAACAGTCAGTGACTTACCCTCTCAGCAGGAAATAACCAATAAGACTACAGAATCAACAGAGTTATCCGAACCTCAGCGACAGGAATTATTCAATTTGTTATCACACTATATCAACGTGTTTTCAAAACGACCTGGTATTATAAAAGACTATGAATATACTATGGAAGTGGTGCCGCACCAAACTTTCTGTCGCACGACATATCCCATACCGTATGCAAGAAGGGAAGCAGTTCGTAATGAAATTAAGAAAATGTTGAACTGGAAAGTCATAGAGTATTCTAATTCACCATATAGTAGCCCGTTGTTGACGATTTTGAAACAGGATAACACCGTACGACTCGTACTTGACGCACGAAACATAAATAAAATTGTTGTGCCCGTACGAACGAGACCTGAAGCGATTGAAGAACACCTCCAGAGATTTTATGGAATTAAATATTTGAGTAGCATAGATTTGAAAATGTCATTTTGGCAAGTGAGACTAAATCCTAACTCACGAAAATATACGGCATTTATCTTCGCCGGCAGATCCTATCAATTTCAGGTCATGCCTTTTGGATTGAATGTTAGTTCTGGAGTATTCATCTCTGCCTTAGATCATGTTCTTGGTCCAGATCTTATTGATGAAGTCACTCTCTACGTTGATGATCTTTTAATTGCCACTAAAACCTGGGAAGGCCACGTTGAACTAATACAGAAAGTGTTTCAGCGATTCCTGGAATACGGAGTCACTGCCAACTTGCAAAAGTCACACTTTGGCCGAGCCGAAATCAAATTCTTAGGACACGTCATTTCATCTGACGGAATCCGTCCTGATCCAGCTAAGCTAAGTGCAATTAAAAATTTTCCTATCCCATCTTCAAAACGACAACTTAAAGGTTATCTTGGACTCGCTTCATTCTTCAGAAGATTTTTACCAAAGCAAGTAATGAACAACCCTGATTTATTGAAATTGTTAAAGAAAAATACTCAGTGGAATTGGACTGACGACTGTCAAAAGGCATTCCTCGATATCAAAGAAGCTTTGTTAAATAGCAACATTCTTTATCATCCAGATATGGATAAGGAGTTTTGTGTGTCATCTGACGCAAGTTTTCAGGGATTAGGCGCATGTCTCTTCCAGATCCATGAAACCAATGGAAAACCAGACATCAGAGTAATTAGTTTTGCTAGTAGGGTTCTTACAGAAACTGAACGATCCTATTCTGTTACTGAGTTGGAAGCTCTTGCAGTAGTTTGGGCCTTCAAGAGATTCAACTACTACATCAATGGCAAGAAAATCAAAGTCTATTCTGATCATCAGGCTCTTAGTTTTCTTCTGACGTGTAAACTCCTACATCCTCGCTTAACGAGATGGTGTCTTTTCTTACAGGAATATGACTTCGAAATAATCTACATAAAAGGCAAAGATAACATTATTGCGGATGCTCTATCTCGCATGCCTGAAGGCTCTTCGGACAGTACTGAACTTTTGGAACAAATGTCAAATTACAGAATTCTATTGATGAAGGATCCAATACATCGGAAATATTTTCTTGATCTTTGTGACCAGATTGTCCAATTGCAGGAAACTGATCCAAAATGGAGAGGTGTGAAACAGATCCTCGAAACTAATCCTACCCATCGCATGTGCAAATATTACAAATTGCATAATCAAGTTCTTTTCCATCGAACATCACTGTCATCAGAAAATTGGCTAGTATGCATTCCGCAGGAATATGTAGAACACTTACTCTGGTATACACATATTTCGTGGGGACACTTTGGTCCAGAAAAGTGTAAGCGTAAAATAGCAAAGTACTGCTACATCCCTAACCTTCATAGCAGAATTCACAAGCTCTTGAAACACTGTATCATTTGTCAAAAGGCAAAACCTTTTAATCTTTCGAATATACTGCCTTTGAATCCTATTATCACAGAGAAACCTAGACAAACCCTAGGCATAGATTTGGCAGGACCCCTCCCACGAGGTCGTGGAGGACTAAGGTACCTTGTAGCTGTCATTGATCTATTTACCAAACATTTGAGATTGTACGCTATGAGATCTGCAAATACTCAACTAATCATCAATCGTTTAGAACGTGACTACTTTCCTAGATTCGGAAAACCTCAATCAATTCTCTCAGACAATGGGTCTAACTTTGTCTGCAAAAGATGGAGACTTTTCCTTGCTAGTCATCAAATTAGGCAAATCCTTATCTCCAAGTTTAGACCGCAGTCGAACCCGACTGAGCGGGTGTTCAAGGAGTTTAATCGTTTTATTCGTACTTATATACCAAATCAACAGACTCGCTGGGTTGACTTTGTGTCACCTTTCGAGGAAATTGTGAATAATCTACCACACCTGTCTACTGGTTTCACTCCGAGTGAGTTGATGTCTTCTGACCAAGAGAAAAATGAATGGGTCAATTCAATTCCTAAGTGTAACAACACAAGTGCTAGTTTAGACGCCAGAATAAGACAAGCTCTAACAACGTTGACCACCCAAGCCAATTTACGCAAGAAGGCGTATGACAAACATATTAATAAGGTGTTAACTTATAAAGTCGGGGAAAAGGTCTTGCTAAAAACACACTTTAAACCATCGTTGCTCTTACACAAAAATCGAAAATGGCAAAGTCTTTTTGAGGGACCTTACGAGATCCTTCGTATACCGCATACAGGTTGTTATCTGATTTCTGATCCAGCAAATGGAAAAATAAAAGGGTTATACCATCACTCTGATCTTAAAAAGTATCATGCTACAGAATAAGTCAAAAGGAAAGCTTTATAATGGCAAGAGAAGGTTAGCCGCTAGTGACTAAGTGACAACTGATCTGACTTCGTTAAAAAAAATGCTTAGAATAAATTACACGACAGTGAGTCTATCTTGCTATACAGCAGAGAATTTAAAATATGTTATCTTGAGCCATAATTTAAGTACAGACAAGCTGATAAAAAAAAATCTTGTTTAACAAAGAAAGTGATCAACTCCAAGAACTCTAGTTTTAAGATTTAGTTTTAAGGAGATAATATTTAAGAGAGAAATGAAATATAAAGCGAAGGATGTGCCTAACAAGCCAGCTTCTGCGATATGAAATGCTAAAGAAGTGAAAATAAAACATAGTATGTAAGAATTTTTTTTTTTTTAAGTTCAAGGAGCAATGATCCAGAAACTAAATTTATTTCCGTCAAGGACAAGGGTCGCTTGACAATTATTGGTTCCTGATCCCACAAAAAAGGAAAACAAGTAACTAGTTTCTAAGTCAGCTATGTCTAGATTAAGTTCTAATGTACACAAAAATCTGGAACAGGTTCATCTCTGCAATAAAATAACGTAATGTTCACGAAGCATGTGAGTTACTTGTAAGTACCACCATCACCACGAAAGCGCTATCCTTCAGCTAGATAAACAAAGTAGCATTAATTGTAATTGCAATACGCAGGACAGATACATTCAAAGCCATAAGTGAAATAAATACCAAGTATAAGAGCGTAAGTGGCAAGGACAAAGCAATGATGACTTAAGGTCATATATAGAGGTCAATGCAGTGTAGCGCAAGCAGGCGTCAAGGCGAGAATAAAATGACGATGAAACCGCCGGCAAAACAAAGTAGCTAGTTTGTAATTGGAGCGCGTACGCAGACGTACGGCGCAAAGGAAAATTAATTTCTAAGTCATAAGGAACAAGGAGTTGTTTGCTAGATTTCTTCTTCTATGTACTATTATATCTATGTCTTTCTTCTGAATTTGTGTAAATATCCTAACCCGCCTAAACCCGTCCCGTAGACTTGACGTCACAGATTGAGAAATGCGGTTGACGTGGAAGGCTGGTTTGGCATACGATTTTCAAAAGGAAATGCGTGAACGAAATCGGGAAAAGCTAGTTTTGAAATGTCTTTATTTTTCCTTTTAAAGTCAATCCGAGACGGAAACCGAGATCGCGATAAGGAATTTGAATATTTTCTTGAATGGTGTTCTGTTCTCATGTGAGAGGGCGATCAAATGTGACTGATTGATCCTCACATCTAGTAAAAAGAGAATTTTTGTTGAAATGACAGTGATAACTTTAATGAATCTAATAAATAGAAAGAACGGTTGAAATGAATTAAAATAATAATAATTGCTAACAGATCGGAGAAACTAATGTATTGTGACTGTGAACTAAAAGCATAATTAGTCTTAGAGAAAGATGAGGAACAATGTAAAGCGAAATGTTAAAGATAGTTACCAACAAAGTAACAGAAATTGAAATGGACATGGTAATCGAAGCTCTCAATTAGCAAGCTTCAAAGTGAGACAAACTATTTGATTATAAACTGTAAAAAATTGTGTACATAGTAGTGTATAAGTGAAGGCTTAAAATGGTGTGGAAGTCTGCCACAGACACGAAGCAATGCATCGTTGTTGTAAGTAAGTGATAATTTCATTCACGATGAAGATTAAAAGTGTTAAACGTGCAGATAGGCCGACGGACAATGATAGTCCGGTTGTGTAACCGAAGGCGGTGATGTGATTACGTGCAGTGCATCGGAAACTAAGTGTGTTAGCTGCTTTGCAAAGTGCGAGCGCTAGCCTACCTTAAAATCTTCAAAATCGGCTGGAAAATGAGGAGACAGGGATGGTTTCAATGGAGTCTCTGTCCCTGGTAATCTTCGTCCCTCCACACCAGCTCAGCAAACCACAAAAAACCACAACACCATCGACGCAACGTGTTCGCTGAACCGTGCGCGGAAAAGCTGAAGTACCGCGTGGAGGCTAGTGAGCGCCTCGAGTTGCGATTCAGCTCTAACAATCAGCCTGTGTCAACGTCCATCGACGCAACAACCGCGTTAAATTTAAAGTGATGTACTTGCACAGCACTCCCGCTACAGTTCGACGAAACGGACTTTCCATGAAAGCCGCTCCCAAAATAAAAGACTCTTATATGAGTTCACAACATATCACATACTATGCTAATGTTATATCCCGTGGATGAAATGCGAACAGCCAAACCACACGCGAATTGTGACCAAGTCAAATTCCTATGAATCCCAAGTCCTAAAATTGATTTAAGCTTAGTTTTTAGACTAATGGTTATTTATATTTTTTGTTGCATGTAACGTGTGTACGTAACGTGCGAGTGAGACTCGCCCGCCAGAGCTGATGAAAAGTTTTCTACTCGGAGACCGCAAAGTAGCGATCCAACTTCTCAAGGCATAAGCTTCACCTGGAGAAGAATCAAATTTTAACTATCCTGTCAATACACAAACAATGAAAGCGTAAAAATTATAACAACTAGTGAGCAATGGAAAATGGACACGTGTGAGAAATTCCATGTGTGAGAAGTATATGTGTATAAAAAATGGACACGTGTGAGAAATTCCATGTGTGAGAATTATGTGTGTATAAAAAGATGAATCCTATGTGTTTTCTTTCAGGAGCAAAGAGCCTATGAGCTCTGGACAATAACTTGAGGCCACAAAGATGGTCGTTATGAACTCTGTAAAAAAAAAAAAAGGACTGTAATGAGTACAATTGTAAACTTCGTAGATTTACTGTCTTAGTCTTTAAATTTTTTTTTGTGTATCTTTACCTTAAGAACTGACTTTGTCTATGAATGAGAGATCACAATATTTGTGTAATCCTAATAATCAAATGACAGGAATACTGTGTTTGATCAATGTAAATCTGTAAAGTACTCAATCCCATAATGTTAACGGCGACATGTGAATCTTGGTAATCTCCTTGATTTCCAAGATTCCCATGGAAGGCAATGTAACATTATGTGATTGCCTTATCATTTTAAATCATTCATTAATCGAGCAGTCGCTCGGCAACAGCTACAGTTAGCAAATAACTTTGCGAAAATGTAAAAGGTGGACGACCTGTGACGTAACTTGTTTATTGTCGAAGCGCCGTCAGAGATGCTGTGAGTTATTGACTTTGAAAACCGCGGCGCGAAAAACGGACAGAAGAAGAACATTTTTACACATTTTGTTTTGTTGTACGAGATATTCTCGATGAACAGTTACTCATTCTTCTGTTGTCTCCTGTAATTTGTGTCGGTCGCGCATGTCTTGCCGCCGTATTATTATTGTCAAAATTAATATTGTTCTAGTGTAAAGTAAATGTGTAATACTAAAAGTGCCTAGCAGCAGATTTATTGTGCGACGTGTATGTGAAAACGTCAAAGGAATTGTTTTCATTAAGAGAAGTGCCAGTCAAAACGGCATCCATGTTAATTTCTTCATTGCAGTGTAAGTTCGTCTATTAATTGCCATAAATTCAGAGTTAAATGGAACTGGTGTATGGACTATTCATTTACTATAGAATCTATGTCTCACTTCTTCATGAAATTATTTAATTTTCTATATGTTTCTGCCAAATAGAGAGTTCATAGTCACGAATTCTTTCGTCGAGTTCGGACGGAGGTTGCATGCGGCGAAATATTTTCTCCGCGCCATATTCTACTGGTAAATGCATGATAAACTACGGTCCCTTAGGAAATTCATGTTGAGCTATCCAAAATAATTATATTTTGAATAGGCATTTACTCTCCTCTGCAATGCAACTTCCGACTGATCAGACGATCCAACAAGAAACAGCCGCAGACGGTCGGCGTTCGCAAATATGTTTCCACCGCTGATTATAGCTATATGTTACAGCACAAAAGTAACATATTGTTATAATTAGAGACTACGAACGGGGACATTTATAACTGTATGTTTATGTATATACATCACGTAAACATATCGTTATAACATGGGTGGGGACAGTACCTTGAAACAAGTCAATATTGGCTTTCAGACCAACAAGGATGCTACTAGAAACTGAACAGGCGTCACTTACCTCGCCCACAGTGTTCAATGTAATGATTATACGGCAGTTCCACAATATACAACCAAAAATAAATTAGTTTTTATGGCCTGTCACAATATTATCAGACTCAGCATTAATGCTGTTAAAATGCTACGACGTTGCCAATACCACAAAGTGTCTAGTATAGCGGATTATACAGGGTGTTACAAAAAGATACGGCCAAACTTCCAGGAAACATTCTTCACACACAAATAAAGAAAAGATGTTATGTGGACATGTGTGCGGAAACGCAAAGTTTCCATGTTAAGAGCTCATTTTAGTTTCGTCAGTATGTACTGTACTTCCTCGACTCACCGTCAGTTGCCCCAATTGAAGGAAAGTAATGTTGACTTAGGTGCTTGAGTTGACATGCGACTCATTGCTCTACAGTACTCTTGTCTACGCAACCCCGGTACCAAATGTAGAGACTCTTCGTGCTAATATTGTGGACGGCTGTGATACAATACGCCATTCTCCAAGGCTGCATCAGTGCATCAGGGATTCCATGCGACGTAGGGTGGATGCATGTATCCTCGCTAACGGAGGACATTTTGAACATTTCCTGTAACAAAGTGTTTGAAGTCACGCTGGTACGTTCTGTTGCTGTGTGTTTCCATTCCATGATTAATGTGATTTGAAGAGAAGTAATAAAATGAGCTCTAACATGGAAAGTAAGCGTTTCCGGACACATGTCCACATAACATTTTCTTTCTTTGTGTGCGAGGAATGTTTCCTGAAAGTTTGGCCGTACCTTTTTGTAGCACCCTGTAGACGTGCGAGAGGTTTCCCATGTAAATAAGACGAATATCATGCTATGGCTGAAAGCGCACAGGAAAATAAAAGGAAATGAATAAGTAGATAGTCTGGCCAAGAAAACTGTATACACTGCTTCAGTGAAAGATAAAGTGCCAATGAAAGATGTTCTTCATACCTTCAGGACTACAATTAGGGCCCGACAGAATGAAAACCTCCAAAGGTCTTACGAAATTAAAGGGCGACACTATACCGTAGTGGCGCCTACTCTTCAATCACTTCCATTGTACAGATGCAACGGAAGACTTATAATGACAATGGCACGACTTCGCTTCAGTCATGGGAGATTCCGGCATCATCTCTGCCACCTCAAGACGATCACATTTCCTTCATGTGGATGGGACAGTGAGGAAGATGCTAATCACATTTTCTTCATCGGCCACAGAAGATTTCAAGAAACAACGAAGCTATTACAGCATCTTATGACCTCTGAAAATTCCTTGCCTACAAACATTAAAACCCTATTAACAAGAGAAAAGAGAAAATTGTATAAGTTCCTACATGATTATAACGAAAAATTAAATAATATAGAAAGACAATTTTTTATATTATATTATATAAAATATGTTAATTTACCTAGATCGTTTATTTATGTACAATTTAAATGATTGTAACAGATAATTGTTTTATGGTCTGTGGCTGGCTGTAGGTGTGATCCCCAAAAGTCATTAATATTTTTTTTTAATGTGATGGCGTATCACAGCATCTTTTCAGTCTAGTAAGTCTACATGAGAAAATGCCATTAAGTTTCTACTAGAAGCGAATTTTATCACGTCTTCAGTGGGTGAGAATACTGAACAGAAGTCACGTTCTGATATGTTAACACTTCTTAAGAAACTCCAACCAATTAAACGGAGACCATCCCCCAACTGTACCTACTTTTGCTATTTCCTTTCAGTATTTGCTTGTATTAAGTTAGGCTTTCATGTGTCAGTCAGGTCATATGTTGTTACAGTTTTAATTATTGATGTATTACCCTAAAATCTCTTCTTTCTGACTTGTTGGGATAGTAACTGGTGCACAGTCATTGCTAGACACTCCCTGCGAAGCCTATTAGGTCGTACTACAGGCCACAGAAGCCCACTGGCACACATTTTCTGGCCTTCGGGGTGGTCACTTTCGAAAGTCTGATGTATTTGTGATTTGCAGGCAGTCCCGTGAGCTGTTTCTGGTATCTGCCCTCTGCAGCGAGGAAACTCAATCCGCGCAATCTAGTCCTGAATATCTTAAATTTACCTTATAACAGATTATACAACTTCTGGGAGAAGTGTATCATTACAAGTACGATGGTTCGAATGGATCTAGGTGACAGAACGTATGCAGATATAGACAGATTTGCGCAACATGGAGGAGCGTGGAAAGCTGCGTCAAATGTCTTGGGACTGGTGAACACAACAACTCAAGTCCTATTGAAATTACTAGACAGCTGACGTCTCTCGCTTGCCGCTACTGTTTAGCCACATCGGCTACCGGCTTCCGCTCGGTTACAGCTGACACACAACTACGGAGGGTCACTTCGCAAAAGCTGTTAATGCAACGCGCAACATTGTCGGAAGCGGCCGCCGCGAGGTATGACGAAAATGCGAAATGCTCTGCCGACATTCGATTTTAAGCGACCAGTGACAGAACTGCGGCACACGACGCGTTTTGTAGCACTAAATTTAAACTCATATCCCATACGTGGTGCGCAATGTATCCAAAACAACAGCTGTAAACAGTCCGCGGTAGGACCAAAATCACGATCGCTTTGTTCAGGGCGATGAAAGCTACCCCTTCGAGCAAGCTCAAGACAAATATTTCAATTTCAGCGCTAAAAGCAAACTGTAATTTTTCCCTGTCATCGGTCAGGTGAAACTATTCTCACACTGGCTACTTGAGCTGCCACGTTATCAAGCGAGGAGCAGTCCTGATTGGAGATTGGCTGCAGATTATAGGCGACACAGACAGATTCCAAACGAAAAATGGATGAAAGGCAGAAAAATAAGAGCAAATGAAAAAGTCAACAGGATTATGAAAATGACGCAGCAAAGTATTAGAAATGAAAAAAATACATTCAAACGACTTAAGTGAACAAAATAAAAATAAAAGTCTTTTGATTAGATTTAGAAAGAAAAGACATTACACTGTAAAATTGAAACAAATGAGCCGTCCGTCAAAATTTTTTTGTCTTATTGACCAGGTTCCAACACTTCTAAGAGTGCCTTCATCAGAAACAAAACAATTAAAATGGCCTATAACATACACTACTGGCCATTAAAATTGCTACACCACGAAGATGACGTGCTACAGACGCGAAATTTAACCGACAGGAAGACGATGCTGTGATATGCAAATGATTAGCTTTTCAGAGCATTCACACAAGGTTGGCGCCGGTGGCGACACCTACAACGTGCTGACATGAGGAAAGTTCCCAACCGATTTCTCATACACAAACAGCACTTTTCCCGTCGTTGCCTGGTCAAACATTGTTGCGATGCCTCGTGTAAGGAGGAGAAATGCGTACCATCACCTTCCCGACTTTAATAAAGGTCGGATTGTAGCCTTTCGCGATTGCGGTTTATCGTATCGCGACATTGCTGCTCGCGTTGGTGGAGATCCAATGACTGTTAGCAGAATATGGAATAGTTAGGTTCAGGAGGGTAATACGGAACGCCGAGCTGGATCCAAACGGCCTCGTATCACTAGCAGTCAAGACGACAGGCATCTTATCCGCATGGCTGTAACGGATCGTGCAGCCACGTCTCGATCCCTGAGTCAACAGATGGAGACGTTTGCAAGGCAACAACCATCTACATGAAGAGTTCGACGACAGCAGTATCGACTACCAGCTCGGAGACCATGGCTGCGGTTACCCTTGAGCTGCATCACAGACAGGAGCGCCTGCGATGGTGTACTCAACGATGAACCTGGGTGCACGAATGGCAAAACGTCATTTTCTCGGTTGAATCCAGGTTCTATTTACAGCATCATGATGGTCGCATCCGTGTTTGGTGACATCGTGGTGAACGCACATTGGAAGCATGTATTCGTCATCGCCATACTGGCGTATCACCCGGCGTGATGGTATGGGGTGCCATTGGTTACACGTCTCGGTCACCTCTTGTTCACATTGACGGCACTTTGAACAGTGGGCGTTACATTTCAGATGTGTTACGACCCGTGGCTCTAGTCTTCATTCGATCCCTCCGAACCCCTACATTTCAGCAGGATAATGCGCGACCGCATGTTGCAGGTCCTGTACGGGCCTTTCTGGATACAGAAAATGTTCGACTGCTGCCATGTCCAGCACATTCTCCAGATCTCTCACCAATTGAAAACGTCTGGTCAATGGCGGCCGAGCAACTGCCTCGTCACAATACGCCAGTCACTACTCTTGATGAACTATGGTATCGTGTTGAAGGTGCATGGGCAGCTGTACCTGTACACGCCATGCAAGCTCTGTTTGACTCAATGCCCAGGCGTATTACGGCCAGAGGTGGTTGTTCTCAGGATCTATGAACCCAAATTGCGTGAAAATGTAATCACATGTCAGTTGTAGTATAATATATTTGTCCAATGAATACCTGTTTATCATCTGCATTTCTTCTTGGTGTAGGAATTTTAATGGCCAGTAGCGTAGTTACCAATTTATAGGAAAAGACACTTTTGTATAAAAAGTGTAAGTACTGACTAACAATAAAAGACAGAGGTAGTACTTTCATGTCATATATAAAATAATTAACAGGCCAGAAGGGCTTTAGTCACAAAACACAAAAAAGGAATGCGTGAAAGCGAGCCACTATGGGCTGCTCGTACCTGTACAGACACAGGTTGCAGCCGATTGAGGTACCCGCGTTAACAAGTGCGGGCAGGTGAACATGACATTGCATCGAGAGTGCCATCTAGTAGACTTAGGCACAACTTGGCTACTTTACATTAAAGTGCAAGCAGACGAAAATTATAATGAATATTGTACAGTACATATTTTGTTAACAGCGTCAGATAAAGTAACATTTTGTCTGCATCAGAGCCTAGCAGTACAGTTTGACGCATAAAAACGTCATTGTAGAAAATACAGGAAGGGCAAAATGACACAGCTTGCAGAAATCGATATAACATGAAATACCGCCAATAACACATTTAATAATTGAAAAATTATGAGTTAACTTTGATGAAAAAAACATTTCGGTAAACTGCGCAAGGAGATCCGAAATTAAATGTCAAGTAACGGCTTTACACCGTTGAACAAATTTTTATTACGCAACTGCAGCTGTTCATTGAGAATGAGACTATCACTTCGAGAAAGATGTTTAAAAATCTCTAAGTCTTCCAGAACATCTAATTTACGTCCTTTCTTCTCGGTGTGCAAAATGTTGATATCGTAAACAGCTTTAGGCGCGTGACCTGTAATTAGAAGATGCTCGGCAAAAGACGAATTTTGAGGGCTAGTGCCATCTTTTCTTAAAAGGTGTTCTTTATATCTGGTTGTAAAGGCACGTCCTGTTGGTCCTAAATAGTAAGAAGAGTAGGTATCGCAGACAACCTTATTGATGCCAAAACTTTCTAAAGGGGAACGAATCGATTTTAAATTATGAATGAAGATTTTTTCAAATTATTATTAGTAGAAAATTCAACGTTGCAGTTTTAGTTATTACGAAGAAGGCGTTGGATCTGATAGGAGATGGGCCCCACGAAAGGAATAGAGAAATATTTTTTGGGTTAGATTCAATGATAGAGGTTCCGAGCGTAGTAACTCTTTCAGTAGTTTTCTTTTTAAAGATGTTAGCTGCTATGCTAGCTTTATACTCCTTACTAACTGCTATCGTTTTGAGAAAATTGATTTCGTAGTTGAACTTTTCTTTCGAAAGTGGAATGGAAGTAGCTCGGTGAACAGCAGAATGAAAGAAGGAGTTTTTATGAGACTGTGGATGAATGGAGGACGCAGGTACGATCTGATCAGTATGTGTTTCTTTACGAAAAATACTGAATGAGATTTTATTATATTCTATTGTAAGCGTCAAGACAAGAAAGTTTAATTGGCGGGCCTCGTTTTCAGGTTCGATGATGAAAGACATTTTCTCTTGAAGATCATTGAAGAGAGTAAAAATACGGTCAATGCAATCAGCAGATCCCTTGTACATGATTAAAATATCATCAACGTATCTGAAGTAGGAGAGAACGCCTAGTGATGTAGCTGAAAAACAGTTAAAAACTTTTCTTCTAGAGAGTTGATGAAAATATCGGCAAGGATACCAGCTAAGGGTTTTCCCATAGCGAGACCGTCGGATTGCTGGTACTGTTGTTCATTAAATTCAAAATACGCGTAGTTGTACTTGATTACGACTGTGATGAGATTCATGAAGTCAGCGATTTGTTCATCTGAAAGATCTTTTTTGAAATTATGTAAATTTTCTTCTACGATTGTGAGCGTTCCCTGTACAGGGACATTAGTATAAAGATTTTTGATGTCTAATGAAAACAACTTGGTGTCTGAACTGCATTCTAAATCTTTTATTTTTTGGACTGAGGCGTGGCTATTGGTGACGGAATAATTGTTCTCGAAAACGAATGACTTTCTCAGAATTTCATGTAGAAATTTGGCCAAATCATGGTACGCGGTTATTCATACTATTAGATATCAGGCGTATCGAATGGTTAGATTTGTGGATTTTAAATTGAGACCGGCGTTTTGGGGCTGAGAGTTCATGTTAATGAGCATTTCCTTCTCAAAAGGTTTGATTAGAAATTCTGCGTAATTGATGACTGAACTGACTTCTGGAGTTGGATCCTCATGCAGTTACGAAATATTATTTTCGCTAAAAAAATCCTATGTTCTGAAAATATATTCAGAATTGTGGGCGATAACTAAAGAGCAACCTTTGTCAGACTTAGTTATTAGAGCATCTGCTTCTTTAAGCTTATTATTAATGGAATTAACCAATTTTCTATCGTTATGCGCAACATTATGAAGAGAGGCTGTATTTTTGTTGAGAATGTTAGCTACATCATAAGCAATTCTAGTCTGAGATGCATTATCTATTTTTTTGCAATCAAGACCAATTTTTAAGCAGACAAGCATTTCTTCTATCACATTTTTATGTGACAAGTTGGGCATGACATTGTAATTCATCCCTTTTTCCAGCAAGATAGTTTCATTCTTTGTAAAAGTAATGTCAGTTTTGTTTAGAATTACACTCCTGGAAATGGAAAAAAGAACACATTGACACCGGTGTGTCAGACCCACCATACTTGCTCCGGACACTGCGAGAGGGCTGTACAAGCAATGATCACACGCACGGCACAGCGGACACACCAGGAACCGCGGTGTTGGCCGTCGAATGGCGCTAGCTGCGCAGCATTTGTGCACCGCCGCCGTCAGTGTCAGCCAGTTTGCCGTGGCATACGGAGCTCCATCGCAGGCCTTAACACTGGTAGCATGCCGCGACAGCGTGGACTAGAACCGTATGTGCAGTTGACGGACTTTGAGCGAGGGCGTATAGTGGGCATGCGGGAGGCCGGGTGGACGTACCGCCGAATTGCTCAACACGTGGGGCGTGAGGTCTCCACAGTACATCGATGTTGTCGCCAGTGGTCGGCGGAAGGTGCACGTGCCCGTCGACCTGGGACCGGACCGCAGCGACGCACGGATGCACGCCAAGACCGTAGGATCCTACGCAGTGCCGTAGGGGACCGCACCGCCACTTCCCAGCAAATTAGGGACACTGTTGCTCCTGGGGTATCGGCGAGGACCATTCGCAACCGTCTAATGCAACCCGCTCTCTCTGTTTATAATAACTGTGTATGTGACACTGAATCGTGTCTTGTGGTGGAGGATCCAGTTGTGTGGTTAGTGCTGTGTATGAAACGTCTGTATTTCGTTAGTATCGTTGTGTGTGTGTGTGTGTGTGTGTGTGTGTGTATGTGTGTGTGTGTGCGAAGAAAGAAAGCCAGGCACGGAATTGGAAGTGAACTGACCAATTTTTATGACAATTTTCCATGGCGATAGGTTCGGGTGTGACGTCCCTAATTGTAGGAAACCAGCTACAACGCATGAAGAACCAGCTATCAAGTAATTTTAATTAGGCTATAGAAAAAGGATGCAGCGAGGCGCTGACGTGAACTGCAGGTTAGCATCCCAGAGCGCAATTCTGCAAAAGGTTATTATATTTGGCGACACACAGAAACTGATACGATGTGATGTGATTATTGTTTTAGGGCTTAGAGGACAATGTCATAATCGTCCTGAAATAGTACACAGACAGTAAGAAGGGAGATGGATTTTTGTACAAAACAGTACAAAGTAGCGCACGCCTACCCTCTGAGACAGGACTAAAGTGGGAGAATAAAACTTCGCAAGACAACTTAACGAAAAACAGAAGAAAGAGTTTGTAGCAAGTAACCCGGAAGGAGCTGAAATTAAGAATTAACTTCAAGAGCAAAGCTCGTAGTGCTGGTCACAGACAGCCATTGCTTTAAGCCAGTAATGAGAAATCCAATGAGAGAAACAGAAAGGCAAACAAAAGTGTCAGCCAAGCATGACGCTCTGTGAGAGTATATAATTAGCAGTGCTCACGAGTAAAGAAGCAATAGCGTGGTTCAGAGCGCAAACGTAGCAGCTCCGTCTCTGTGAGAAAGGATGCGGGATAATTGCTAACGTTGCTGTCCAGCTGTTTGTTGACCACGCCCACGCGTCCCGTGACACCGCCAACCTGCCATTGCCATTCGCCTGTAATACACACACCACGGCCGCAGCCACCTGCAACACTCAGTAATCCACACTACGCTGCATGACGGAGAGAACCATTTCAAACTCCCCCCTTCCTTCTTCCATTCGCTAGAGGTGCGTGGAAAGAGTGACAGAAGTAATGAGACACCTACGGAAATTGGCGACTTTCGTCGTCATTTCACGAGTGACATGTGGGAGGCGGAAATATTCATCCGATTCTTCTTTGAACATACATTATAGGAATGTTAACAGTAAATTTATGCACGGTACACATAGCCTCCCTTCCTCCATTTTAGTCTCTTCCACTGTAGTTTTTTTTTTTTTTTTCTTTAGAATCTCCGCAACGCAGTACGTTCATTAATCGAGTCCCTGACGAAACACGCCGCCTTAGTTAATGTGATCACCTCTCAACGCTGCGCGACTTGCTGGAAAAGAGTTAGTGAGGTACTGGTACGTACTGACAGAGGTATGGAGCCATGCCGACTGCAGAGACGTGCCCAGCTGCGCCAGGCTTCTCGGCTGAGGATCCGTGGCGCTCACAGCCCGATCGAGGTGATCCCACAGAACCTCGATTGGGTTTCACTATGGGGACATTGATCCCCAGAGAAGTATGGTAAACTCAAGGTGGTGCTCTTCGAAATACGCACTTACAGTGCAACATCTAGCATATTGCATTGTCATGCTGGTAGATACCATCTTGTGAAGGGGTGGATATGGTCCCCAGGACTTGTCTTGATCCATTGTACCCTTGAGAATGTCGAGTTCACCCAGGGAATGCCAGGAATACTTTCCCCAAACCGTAACGCTCTCTCCTTAACAGCAGTCAACATAGCTGTGTGTACGAAACGTCTGCTGTGGAGCCCCATGTGCAACAACGTTCGCTGAGTGGTCGTAGAGGAAACACCACTGGTAGCCCCTTGGTTCATGAGGGTGGTTAATTGCTCAATAGTTTCACGTGTATTGGCCTGTGCAAATCTCTGCAGGCGTCATTCACCCCTGTCATCTACGGTCTGTGGTGCATCACAGCTGGCTCCGCGCAGGTTGCTCAGTACCATTTTGGTACATTTTAATTACGGCGGCACACTAACACTTTACAGACTTATCCGTTTCGGAATTTTTCCGCCGTTGGCATAAAAGCCAATGATCATGCCCATTGGGACGTCAGATAAATCGCATTACGACGACGACTGCACTGTTGCCCGCATCCACCCACACACTTTATATATTCTCCACTGCTAGTGCTACCACTTACCTGCGAGTGGTTTTTGCACGCTGACGTCGAACACAGGCGGTTGTCACGTCAGTACGATGGACCGTGTATTAATCCAGTCTGGTATGTGTCCCTGGCCGATGAGCAATACTCAATAATATGTCGTACAAGCGTTTTCTCAGATGGATTACATTGCATTAAGATTCTTGGAATAAATGACAGCCAGAAGCCTAGTATATGTAAATATGAATTTTTTCAGGTGTATAATGAGGAATGTCGATGACTTGCTCCATATGTAAGGCGTTCCTCACATGGCCGTGCGCATTATTGTTGGGAGGGCTTTAATTTAGACCACTGCTGCAACTAATACTGTTTGTGACGCCATTGCATATTAGATGATGAGTAGAAGAAATGTTTCAAATCAGCTGTCGAGGACACTGTACTTAATTGTGAATTACATACACTGAATATATTATTGAGGAGACGAGGACAGCAGTCTGTGGCTCGTGACTTATGTATTGTACGCTTCACTCTCCATCTGGACTCGTTTTTATTGTCATAAGCCGGCCGCGGTGGTCTAGCGGTTCAGGCGCTCAGTCCGGAACCGCGCGACTGCTACGGTCACAGGTTCGAATCCTGCCTCGGGCATGGATGTGTGTAATGTCCTTAGGTTAGTTACGTTTAAGTAGTTCTAAGTTATAGGGGACTGATGACCACAGATGTTAAGTCCCATAGTGCTCAGAGCCATTTGAACCATATTGTCATAATTAAGAAAAATACTTGACTAATAGTCTCGTTGATGCTGTTCGATCATACGGGAGAGGCAAATATTTGCTCCCCCAATAACTCAGACCACAATGATTGTACACAAGAAGGTACCCACTTTAGAGTTTGCAAGTGGAAATCAAGCAACTTATTACTTGCCGCTTATTGGGAGACAGCTTCTAACAGCTCGGTTGCAGCGCTTAGTTCCTATGGCAAGAACTGTAGGTGAATGGGCACCTGCAATCTTCGAACAATGGAACCGTAGAATAACGCTCACGTGGCGTTTGGGGTATCAGAGTGTCGGGCTGACACATGACTCGGTCTGGCTTGGCTCTCGATCAGACAACACGCTCTTCCCTACTCTTCTACGACGTATCCGATATCTTGGTTTGGCCCCTCCAAACTTACGTCGTCTTCCTAATTTGCGCCTATGTGTGCTTGTAAAGATAATAAAACTGACAACATGGTTAGCCAATAATGTGGTTATTAATAAAATTTTATATGGAACAGTCGACGTGGGTGGTATCCACAGTTCCTGCCATCGTCTGTACTTCCTCACTGGAGTATGGTCCGAAGATAATCCACATTAGTTCGAAACCGCTCACCACTTTTGTTTTCAAGCGACTAAGACCTTTCTATACAATATATTATTACTTTTCATTGCTGCCACTTCCACTGCCATGCCCAATATATTTCCGAAGATTATCCTTTATCCGAGTGATTGCCTGGCAGTATTGCATTGCACTCTTCGAAATGCGATCTGTTTATCATGAGAACAAAATTAAGTAGAACTAAAGAGAATGAATGCTTGCATAATTTGAGCGGCGTAGATTAACAACGGTACAATCCTACGAGGTTGGAAGCTGGCACGCAGTCCCTAGACGAGTAGCAAGATGCTGTAACAACACTGTCCCACGAGGCAATGAGCTCGTGGGCAGTCATAGGGAAACAGTGTGAAGCGGTGTGTGCCCACAGGAGCCTAAGTGCGGTGACGGACGTGGCTCAGGAAGGGGACGGTACGACATCCTGGCCGCAGCAGGAGCGGTAGGAGTTGATGGGCTAGTTTTGGAACTCGTTGCGCATACTTCAAGCGCAGCTGGTCTGTCGGAACCCGTATCGTAACTGGCTTTCGAAGTGTAGAGCAACGATAAAAGCACATGTCTGCGGAAGTGAACATCCGCGGTGAACCGTGAATTTACTTTCAAAATATTTTCTTAAAGAATTAACTTTATTCACTAGCGATTCATCAAGAACGTTAACACATTTAATCAGACTAGGTGAGCGTGGAAGTAGTTCCCAGGGAGTAACTGATGAAAATGAAATTACCTTTAACAAATGGGAATTTTATTCATAAAAGCCTTTTCAAAAACAGATTTAAAATTTATAAGCAGAAAAGCACCCTAGAAATATCAAGTTACAATTTTATTTAGAGGCAGAAAAAACAACATTGACAGTAGGAGCCTTCGGGCTGAGAAGCTTGCCGCTCCCTTTCAACGCGGCCGTAGTCACGACCGCTCACAACAACCACTGAAAGACTGCACTGGTGCGGATCTGCAACACACCAGATTACTTTAAACTAAAAATTTTAACAACTCGCACAAACACATTAACAATGCACCCCGTAAGAGGGATGGAAATGGTACAAACACTCACACTAAGAAATTATTTGCCACCGAAAGTGCCATTCGTTTTTAAAAGGACTCTTACGGTGGAAGGGTGGCAACTTTATACAAATGACTATTTAAATAAAACCCATGAAATTCAGACTTACATAAAGTGTACAACATGCTCTGCCTTACACATATACCGCCTAGCAAGATGATAGGCAAGATAATAACATATTTCAGGACTTCGCCCTTTACAACAAATTCGTTAACACCGAATCCGACAAACATCACACAGGCAGCTATTAATGTACGGCAGACCGACAGACAGACAGACAAATACTAAGTGCCTAACCAATGCGGACGAGAGACAGACGAGCAAGCTGGGGACGAGAGACTGACCAAGAACACAAGTAACTGAAACACTTAACTTCTGATAACTGCGATTTCTGGCAAAGACCTGGCACAGCACCCCAAATCGCTCTCCCGAACCGTCCGCTGCCAGCCGCTTCAACGGACGCAGAAAGGCGCGCCGATCTCCCGTCTCACGGCGTCGCAGCTCGCCCCGGCCACACCGATGTCGTGGGTTGACTCCTGTTGCTCTCGTGTCGGCCTATAAGCCACTATGCCTCGCTATACGGCGCGGCCACTGGACTCACGTGGCGACCTCACATACACCGACGCTCCAGGTGGACAAGCCATCTTGTGTCTCAGTGCGCGACCGACCAACCGATCGCTCCAACCGCCAATGCCCATTGCCTGAGCAAACTCGAGCAGACTGGCGGCCTAACACATACTAGCACTCCGGACGACCGACAGACACTAACCGTCTCACTAATGCGGACGAGAGACAGAGCCAGACTAACTTGGCTGACCAACTGACCAGACTCGCCCAGACCGACAGACTGCCCTGGCTCCGACTGACTGACCCCTTGCCGAGCTCATAGCGCCCCTGAATGCACGTGAACAGGCAACTTTTCCCCTTTCCCACCAGAGGGAGACACCAAAGCTGCGATTGTCACAGCGGCGCCACCGTCAGAAACGGAAGGTGACCGCTTTACACTACGCGCTGCGGCGCGCTCTTCAAAACAGTAAATTTTACCACTGCTCACACGGTGTCACATGGATACATGACCACGCGGACATAAATAGGATCCACGACACAAACCACTTGGTGGTGATGCTAACTCCCAGGGACGTTGTGGTAGCTGCAGGCAGCTTGACTCTACGCAGTGCTATGGCTATTTACGAACGACCTGCCAGGTGGGTCACAGGGCGTTCATAGCCCGCGAATCATAGAGTCAAGTGTGGAGGGTGAATACGCAATGGCGCAGCGCCGCCTCTATAAAATATACGTTGTCATGTTGGAAGTCAAATCTAGAAGCCGGAGAGATCTGTAGAGATTCAATATGAGTCCTAAACCGTTCTTTCGGCCAACGTATCGTCTTCTAAAGTTGTGTCCCCACCCAGAAGACAGCTCGTCGATCGTGGGATCTTCTTCGGCGGAGGCTGCTATGGTGTCATCTCGAACTTGAGCCTATGTTTGTACTTTTTTTGTGGGAGGCCACTTGCCCAGGTTACTCTCTGTATCTACGGAGAGCAAGATCTGTATCAGTGACAATGATGGTAGGTGAAACCTCTCATTAATGTATCCTGTTTGTTTATATTTTAAAATATCACTTTGTACACTGTCTTCTACGACACTCCACATAGCTTTCTTAATACTACGGTATCTTTACCGACAACTTCCGGTATAGAATACGACATGTCCGTCCGAAACAGAGATACAGGTCCGGCTCTGAAGAACACCCGAAACAGAGTGTTCGAGGCATGCCAAAGCGACCCGAAGGTGTCCGGAGGACTTCGGTCGTAATATCATTACACTTATGTTTCTCAATACTACTGAAATTTAATAAAAAACAAACGGTAGGCTCATAGGGTATCAATGATAGATTGTCAAACTGAAAACTTAGTTAAATACATGGAAAGTATACAAATAATTAACAAGAGCAGTGAGGCATTTTGGCGTCTAACACCCGAATGTGCCGACCAATCAGAAGCAAATTCAGTACAATTGGTGGACTCTCGCACGGGAATAGTACATCCGGTACCATCTGCTGCTTGTACTCACTCCATTTTTGTACCATATGCTACTTCACGTGTATCAAGCTGCATCAAGGCAGGCTTCTAGCAAGATAAAATACTGGCGGCCACTGCCAGGAATATCACATCTTTACCACATTATCTTTGGTTATTATTGAAACGCTATCGCCGACCGGGGTGGCCGAGCGGTTCTAGGCGCTACAGTCTGCAACCGCGCGACCACTACGGTAGCAGGTTCGAATCCGGCCTCGGGCATGGATGTGTGTGATGTCCTTAGGTTAGTTAGGTTTAAGTAGTTCTAAGTTCCAGGGGACTGATGACCTCAGAAGTTGAGTCCCATAGTGCTCAGAGCCATTTGAACCACTGAAACGCTATCTGCACTCGATGTCTAACCCCGTCAGACTTACTGCCATCCAGCCAAAGCGTAAAGATTATTCATTCAAGTAACTGATTCCTTGTTCTTCATGCGAACTAATCTTCTGGACAACTAATCCACTTCAGTGATCTGTGCAGCGCCTCATCAGACATACACAATGGCAATGATTAATTACACGGATAAATAGAGTTTACACGGATAAATAGGGTTCCTAAACATATTAATTGTAATTGGCCGATTCAAGTCTTCGTTGTAGAGAGAAGCAGTAATGTTGCTTTGGTCTCTCAGGATGGCATAGCCACTAACCCACGTAGGCGTTGCAGGTTTGATCAGAAGTTCGATTACAGTAAAACTCTTTCTTGATACATCGAGCTGCAGCAGACGCAGATGCATGCCCTCGTCCGGTCGATGTGCCCTGTCATCGACCAATGGCGTCTGAATACTAGATTAGATTAGATTAGATTAATACTAGTTCCATGGATCATGAATACGATATTTCGTAATGATGTGGAACGAGTCAAATTTTCCAATACATGACATAATTAAGTTAACAACATACTTAAGTTAATATAACAACTTTTTTATTTTTTGTGTTTTTATTTTTTATTTTTTTATAATTTTTTGTTTTTTTTTCATAATTTATATCTAAAAATTCCTCTATGGAGTAGAAGGAGTTGTCATTCAGAAATTCTTTTAATTTCTTCTTAAATACTTGTTGGTTATCTGTCAGACTTTTGATACTATTTGGTAAGTGACCAAAGACTTTAGTGGCAGTATAATTCACCCTTTTCTGTGCCAAAGTTAGATTTAATCTTGAATAGTGAAGATCATCCTTTCTCCTAGTATTGTAGTTATGCACACTGCTATTACTTTTGAATTGGGTTTGGTTGTTAATAACAAATTTCATAAGAGAGTATATATACTGAGAAGCTACTGTGAATATCCCTAGATCCTTAAATAATTGCCTGCAGGATGATGTTGAGTGGACTCCAGCTATTATTCTGATTACACGCTTTTGTGCAATAAATACTTTACCCCTCAGTGATGAATTACCCCAAAATATGATGCCATATGAAAGGAATGAGTGAAAATAGGCGTAGTAAGCTAATTTAGTAAGATGTTTATCACCAAAATTTGCAATGACCCTTATTGCATAAGTGGATGAACTCAAACGTTTCAGCAGGTCATCAATGTGTTTCTTCCAATTTAATCTCTCATCAATGGACACACCTAAAAATTTGGAATATTCTACCTTAGCTATATGCTTCTGATTAAGGTCTATATTTATTAATGGCGTCATACCATTCACTGTACGGAACTGTATGTACTGTGTCTTCTCAAAATTCAGTGAGAGTCAGTTTACAAGGAACCACTTAG
Organism: Schistocerca nitens; assembly: GCF_023898315.1. Taxonomy (NCBI): domain Eukaryota; kingdom Metazoa; phylum Arthropoda; class Insecta; order Orthoptera; family Acrididae; genus Schistocerca; species Schistocerca nitens. Next base: position 441,645,029 of record NC_064620.1, on the reverse strand, counting down.
TAATTTTCTGAAAGACAGTATTGACAATTTCATCAGTTAATTCTTGTTTATCAGGTGTGATTACTATACTTGTATCATCAGCAAAGAGAACTAACTTTGCCTCTTCATGAATATAGAATGGCAAATCATTAATATATATTAAGAACAACAAAGGACCCAAGACTGACCCTTGTGGAACCCCATTCTTGATAGTTCCCCAGTTTGAGGAATGTGCTGATCTTTGCATATTTTGAGAACTGCTTATTTCAACTTTCTGCACTCTCCCAGTTAGGTGCGAATTAAACCATTTGTGCACTGTCCCACTCATGCCACAATACTTGAGCTTGTCTAGCAGAATTTCATGATTTGAGAGATCACAAAAAATCCCAATGGGTGGTGTTCGGTTATTCAGATCATTCAAAATTTGATTGGTGAAAGCATATATGGCATTTTCTGTTGAAAAACCTTTCTGGAAACCAAACTGACATTTTGTTAGTACTTCATTTTTACAGATATGTGAAGCTATTCTTGAATACATTACTTTCTCAAAGATTTTGGATAAAGCTGTTAGAAGGGAGATTGGACGGTAATTGTTGACATCAGATCCATCCCCCTTTTTATGTAAAGGTATAACAATAGCATATTTCAGTCCATCAGGGAAAATGCCCTGTTCCAGAGAGCTACTACACAGGTGGCTGAGAATCTTACTTATCTGTTGAGGACAAGCTTTTAGTATTTTGCTGGAAATGCCATCAATTCCATGTGAATTTTTGCTTTTAAGCAAGTTTATTATTTTCCTAATTTCAGAGGGAGAAGTGGGTGAGATTTCAATTGTATCAAATTGCATAGGTATGGCCTCTTCCATTAACAGCCTAGCATCTTCTAATGAACACCTGGATCCTACTATATCCACAACATTTAGAAAATGATTATTAAAAATACACTCCTGGAAATGGAAAAAAGAACACATTGACACCGGTGTGTCAGACCCACCATACTTGCTCCGGACACTGCGAGAGGGCTGTACAAGCAATGATCACACGCACGGCACAGCGGACACACCAGTAACCGCGGTGTTGGCCGTCGAATGGCGCTAGCTGCGCAGCATTTGTGCACCGCCACCGTCAGTGTCAGCCAGTTTGCCGTGGCATACGGAGCTCCATCGCAGTCTTTAACACTGGTAGCATGCCGCGACAGCGTGGACGTGAACCGTATGTGCAGTTGACGGACTTTGAGCGAGGGCGTATAGTGGGCATGCGGGAGGCCGGGTGGACGTACCGCCGAATTGCTCAACACGTGGGGCGTGAGGTCTCCACAGTACATCGATGTTGTCGCCAGTGGTCGGCGGAAGGTGCACGTGCCCGTCGACCTGGGACCGGACCGCAGCGACGCACGGATGCACGCCAAGACCGTAGGATCCTACGCAGTGCCGTAGGGGACCGCACCGCCACTTCCCAGCAAATTAGGGACACTGTTGCTCCTGGGGTATCGGCGAGGACCATTCGCAACCGTCTCCATGAAGCTGGGCTACGGTCCCGCACACCGTTAGGCTGTCTTCCGCTCACGCCCCAACATCGTGCAGCCCGCCTCCAGTGGTGTCGCGACAGGCGTGAATGGAGGGACGAATGGAGACGTGTCGTCTTCAGCGATGAGAGTCGCTTCTGCCTTGGTGCCAATGATAGTCGTATACGTGTTTCGCGCCGTGCAGGTGAGCGCCACAATCAGGACTGCATACGACCGAGGCACACAGGGCCAATACCCGGCATCATGGTGTGGGGAGCGATCTCCTACACTGGCCGTACACCACTGGTGATCGTCGAGGGGACACTGAATAGTGCACGGTACATCCAAACCGTCATCGAACCCATCGTTCTACCATTCCTAGACCGGCAAGGGAACTTGCTGTTCCAACAGGACAATGCACGTCCGTATGTATCCCGTGCCACCCAACGTGCTCTAGAAGGTGTAAGTCAACTACCCTGGCCAGCAAGATCTATGGATCTGTCCCCCATTGAGCATGTTTGGGACTGGATGAAGCGTCGTCTCACACGGTCTGCACGTCCAGCACGAACGCTGGTCCAACTGAGGCGCCAGGTGGAAATGGCATGGCAAGCCGTTCCACAGGACTACATCCAGCATCTCTACGATCGTCTCCATGGGAGAATAGCAGCCTGCATTGCTGCGAAAGGTGGATATACACTGTACTAGTGCCGACATTGTGCATGCTCTGTTGCCTGTGTCTATGTGCCTGTGGTTCTGTCAGTGTGATCATGTGATGTATCTGACCCCAGGAATGTGTCAGTAAAGTTTCCCTTTCCTGGGACAATGAATTCACGGTGTTCTTATTTCAATTTCCAGGAGTGTATTTTCAACTTCTGACTTTTTGTTCGTCAAGTTTCATTCAGTTTGATGGTAATACTGTCTTCCTGTGCTCTTGGTTGACCTGTTTCTCTTTTAATAATATTCCAAATTGTTTTAATTTTATTATCAGAGTTGCTGATTTCAGACATGATACACATAATTAAAACGTCCACGCTAAGAGGCCGTGGTCCAATAGTAGAAATACTTCTCCCTGACGTTTCGTTGCCAGCTGCGGGCAACATCATCTGAGGTGAGTCTACGACTGGCTGCTAGGACTTGGAGGTCCTGTTTATATAGAGCGCGTAGAGGGCGCCACCACTCGTCACGTGTTGTCAACAGTAAAACTATCTCTGGCTGGTGTCATTACTCTCGATCGAAGGTAATCGATTGCCACATCTTTGGTACAGAGTCGATCGCCATATCTTATCTAGCTTCAAGCCTTCTTCTTTCCTGTTAAAATTATTGTGGTGTTTAAAAATCTCTACAGCCTCCCTATACATACGTGCAAAATAATGCGATGTCTTAGCTAGCACGCTCGTCTCACTAAATTTTATTTCATGGTCACCCGTTTCAAAAACATGTTCCGCTACAGCCGATTTGTTCGTGTGTCCCAGTCGACAGTTCCTTTTATGTTCAGTTAGGCGAGTATTGACACTTATTTTTGTGGTTCCAATGTAAAACTTCCCACAACTACACGGAATCTTATAGACACCAGGAGTAGCTAGAGGGTGTAGTGCATCTTTCGCCGATCTTAAGCATTCACTAATCTTCTTGGTGGGTCTGAAGATTGTTTCAACTCTGAACTTGGCCAGCACTTTCCCGATACGGGCCGTAATATTGTGGATGAATGGAAGAAAAACTTTCCCCACCGATGGTTGTTGTTGTTGCACGTTTTCGGACATTTTTCTTCTGGGATGGAGTGCTCTATCTATCTCCTTGCCAGCGTACCCATTTTCCTGGAAAGCGGTTCGCAAGTGGTTTACTTCCTCTTGCAAATAAGCTGGCTCACATATTTTATTAGCCCTGTCCACCAATGTCTCGATAATACCTCTCTTCTGCCTGGGATGATGGTTTGAATCCTTATGAAGATAACGATCGGTATGCGTATCTTTTCTGTAGACTCCTAGATTATATGGGCTACCTAAGGTGCATAAACCTAATGTCCCACTTAGACCGATAGTAAGTGCTATTGGATCCCCTACGCAAGAGCTGGCTAGACATCTTGCCACCTTGTTTCAACCATTCATTGGAAAAACTGATCATCATATTAAAAATTCTATGCACTTCATCGAAAAATTGAAGGAGATTACCGTCAGCCCCAGTGATATTCTTGTCAGCTTTGATGTGGTGTCTCTGTTCGCCATGGTTCCTGTCAACGAAGCTCTTGCTTGCATATCTGACATATTTCCGACTGATATAATAGCTTTGTTTAGACATTGCCTTTCCACGACTTATTTTCAGTATAATAATGAGTTCTACGAATAAATTAATGGAGTGGCAATGGGTAGCCCTCTAAGTCCAGCCGTTGCTAATACTTTTATGGAATTTTTTGAACAGCAAGCACTGCAGTCAGCCAGAAAAAGGCCCTTGAAGTGGTATCGGTATGTGGACGACACTTTTGTCATATGGAATCACGGTGAAGAAGAACTGAACCGTTTTTTGAAGCATTTGAATAGCATCAATTCAAAAATACAATTCACTATGGAGACAGAAAGTAATGGACAGATAAATTTTTTGGACGTCTCAGTAATTAAACGAGCAGATGGGACTCTGGGTCACAAAGTCTACAGAAAAGATACGCATACCGATCGTTATCTTCATAAGGATTCAAACCATCATCCCAGGCAGAAGAGAGGTATTATCGAGACATTGGTGGACAGGGCTAATAAAATATGTGAGCCATATTGCAAATAAGCTGGCTCACATATTTTATTAGCCCTGTCCACCAATGTCTTGATAATACCTCTCTTCTGCCTGGGATGATGGTTTGAATCCTTATGAAGATAACGATCGGTATGCGTATCTTTTCTGTAGACTTTGTGACCCAGAGTCCCATCTGCTCGTTTAATTACTGAGACGTCCAAAAAATTTATCTGTCCATTACTTTCTGTCTCCATAGTGAATTGTATTTTTGAATTGATGCTATTTGCGAACCGCTTTCCAGGAAAATGGGTACGCTGGCAAGGAGATAGATAGAGCACTCCATCCCAGAAGAAAAATGTCCGAAAACGTGCAACAACAACAACCATCGGTGGGGAAAGTTTTTCTTCCATTCATCCACAATATTACGGCCCGTATCGGGAAAGTGCTGGCCAAGTTCAGAGTTGAAACAATCTTCAGACCCACCAAGAAGATTAGTGAATGCTTAAGATCGGCGAAAGATGCACTACACCCTCTAGCTACTCCTGGTGTCTATAAGATTCCGTGTAGTTGTGGGAAGTTTTACATTGGAACCACAAAAATAAGTGTCAATACTCGCCTAACTGAACATAAAAGGAACTGTCGACTGGGACACACGAACAAATCGGCTGTAGCGGAACATGTTTTTGAAACGGGTGACCATGAAATAAAATTTAGTGAGACGAGCGTGCTAGCTAAGACATCGCATTATTTTGCACGTATGTATAGGGAGGCTGTAGAGATTTTTAAACACCACAATAATTTTAACAGGAAAGAAGAAGGCTTGAAGCTAGATAAGATATGGCGATCGACTCTGTACCAAAGATGTGGCAATCGATTACCTTCGATCGAGAGTAATGACACCAGCCAGAGATAGTTTTACTGTTGACAACACGTGACGAGTGGTGGCGCCCTCTACGCGCTCTATATAAACAGGACCTCCAAGTCCTAGCAGCCAGTCGTAGATTCACCTCAGATGATGTTGCCCGCAGCTGGCAACGAAACGTCAGGGAGAAGTATTTCTACTATTGGACCACGGCCTCTTAGCCTGGAAGTTGTAATTACTGAAGACGCCGGCCGTGAAAGTCTACACGCTATGAAGATACACATACTTCTGGATTTTTTAATAACTTTTCTTAACATAACACAGTAGTTTTTATAATGTTTGATAGTTTCTGGGTCACTACTCTTTCTTGCTGTCAGATACATTTCCCTTTTTCGGTTACAAGATATTTTTATACCCTTAGTAAGCCATGGTTTGTTACAAGGTTTCTTACGAGTATATTTAACTATTTTCTTGGGGAAGCAGTTTTCAAATGCACTTACAAAAATGTCATGAAATAAATTATATTTTAAATTGGCATCAGGTTCACGGTACACCTCATCCCAGTCTAACTGCTGTAGGCTTTCCCTGAAATTTGCAATTGTTAAATCGTTGACTGAACGTACTACTTTGGAGGACTGTTTAGTATTGCTGAATGGAGCTATGTCATATATTGTAACTAGCAATGCACCATGATCAGAAAGACCATTCTCAACAGGCTGAGCATTTATCTGGTTAAACTTATCTAGGTCTATAAAGAAGTTATCTATCAGTGAGCTGCTATCCTTTACCACCCGAGTAGGAAAATCAATAACGGGTGTCAAATTGAAAGAACCGAGTAATACTTCAAGGTCATTTTTCCTATTACCCTCTTTCAGAGAATCTACATTGAAGTCCCCACAACTAATAATTTGCTTCCCCCTGTCTGACAGATAGCACAACAAGGAGTCCAAATGTTTCAGAAATAGATTAAAATTTCCTGATGGCGACCTATATACAGTAACAATTATAAATGTACCTTTATTTAATTTAAGCTCACAGGCACATGCTTCTATATGTTTCTCTACACAAAACTTTTTTGTTTCTATACTTTTTGCGCAATGATAACTTTTGACATAAATGGCAACTCCTCCTTTCTCCATATTTTCTCTCATTAAATGTGCAGAGAGCTTATATCCACTTACATTTACCTTATCCATATCAGTAACAATGTGATGCTCAGACAGGCATAGTATATCTATTTCATCCTCAGCTTCTAAATCTTCTAAACAAACCAGAAGCTCATCTATTTTATTCTGTAAACTCCCAATATTTTGATGAAATATACTTACATTATTTTTAATTATACTTTTATGAGAACCTTTGCTTATTCTAACATTTGCAGTACTCTCCTGTCTGAGTTTCTCATTGTGCTTAGGCCTAGTTCCTATACCAGTGGTCACATGGTGTTCAGAGAGGCGGATTATGTTAACTGGGTTGGGTGACTTTAATTCATCAATGCAATTACCTAGGACTGAGATACAACTTGGTGGAGATAAAATTTCTGGCGATTGGTGAAAATTTATAATTGACTGCTGTGATTGGTGATCCAATGTGCTAGAATTGTGCTGTTTAATTTCTTTCCTAAACTGAAGATTTGATTCAATTCTGACCTCTCGTAGAAATTGACATCTTTCTGTCTTACCTATCCTAAAAAAGGTGCTGCTCCAACACCTGTAACCACTGGTATTTTACCATTCATGGCAGGGCCTCCCCCCTTTAAATTTCCTGCTATTACCCCAGCCAGTTTCCCCTTCCCTTTCCTGTTGAGATGTAGGCCGTGCCTGGTATAGTCCCACCTACTGAGAGAATCAACAGGAACCACACCAATATGAGCCCCCACACCCGACCCAAGCAGCCGTTCCAACTCCAAATTAACTCTCCCAACAGAAGAGTTCAAATGAGGTCGGTCATGGCGTCTCAGGACAGATACAAATTCAACATTGGTGTTTCTCGATGCCGACGCAATCTTTACTAGGTCACATTCTATACTGTACCCAGGATCTCTGTCGATGCTGTTCCCTGGCCCTCCCACAATAGCCACGGTGTCTTCCGTGGTAAATCCTTTACACAGTGAACCTAAATCCTCTGTCACCTGATCCAGACTAGCACTTGGTTTGAAAAAATTGTGACTTGGTATTCTGGTCCTAATTCCTCCTGCAGAAGTTTGCCTACACCTCTGGCATGAGAACTGCCTAACAACAAAACTTTCTTCCTTTTCGATGACTTTACTACATTCTTTTTCAATTTCCTATTGAAAGTTTGTTGTGTCCTGTCTACACCTACCTCTGCTTGATGTAGTGGCCGTGTCTGAAGCCCTTTATGCAGCTGAAGCAACCAACAGATGTCAGTGCAGCGTTCCTGCAGGCTGGAGCGACTACAGGTAGCGCAGATGGTGGCGACTTGGCAATGGCCTGATGTATTCTCAGGATTCCACGGACAGCCTGGTGTGTTGACACCTCGGACCCTAAGGAACGTGGCCGGTAGCTCACTAGCGGAGACTGACAGACCTAATACATTGGCCAGCTGAAACCATTCACAGTTCGTAGGACATGAAGCTTGCCTATTTATAATGTCCCCATACCGAGCTGTTTTCTGTCTGATGGTAGTGGCGCACACAGGCTCATTGACGCAATGGAGCAACGATGAAGGGTTATGGGAGTCTTGCCTCACACTGGTGGTGTGGTTAGCAGGTCGGGTGTGTCGTCAGCCGCATGCCTTCGACGGCAGCATGTGGATACCACGACAAGCCATTCCTTTGTAATCATTCTGAACCACGACATATTATTATGAGGTCTGCAGTTCCGTGGTCACACGTATTCTCTTGAAGATGCCAGCATATTTCCAGAACCTACAGAGGATATACATCAGAGCATCAGGACTGCGATGTAAGACGCCTACACACCACTACTTGCTGCAAGCTGAATTGTATCTGAAACGCAGTCCACCCAAAGACATGACATTTTTCTGTTATTCTAGCACAGTTTGGCTGTTGTTGGTTACTTTCACCTCTGCTACTATCGAGTCACATTGGACGCTTGGTGAATTTCCTGTTTATTGCCCTACACCGTATGTTATCAAACTTTATATCTTCACATTGACGTCTCAACTTATTTATGAATTTCAGAATCCTTATCGAGTTGGTAAAACCTCCATTTTAAAAATTTTTGAAGCACAAAGATTTCGAACTGCTACTAAAATATCAAGAATCTGTTAATTAATTTAATTTGTGGTAAGGCCTTATGAAACCAAACTGCTGAGGTCATCGGTCCCTAGACTTACGCACTACTTAATCTAACTTAAACTAACTTCCTATAAGGACAACACACACATCCATGCCCGAAGGAGAACTCGAACCTCCGACTGGGGGAGCCGCCCGGACCGTGACAAGACGGCTGAGACAGCGCGGCTCAAGAATCTATTTCAGTTACGTTGACAAGGAATTCATTGTCCATCGAGATGGTAAGAAAACTGCTCTGTTTCAAGGTAACTTTAAGGTCATCCTGATGATTCTGTTAACCACGGAGAAATATGTAAACGGAAAATTGAATTATTTGAAACGTTAGCTTTCCGAATAATAGACTGTATATTTGCAACGTAATAAATACATCCCTTACTTTCTGTGGAATTGAATCCATCATTCATGGCACACTCACGGACTATAAAACCTTTAAAGGAAAGAGAAAAGAAAACTAGCAAGTGTACAAGGAAATGAAAGTGACTTTTCCTCTACCGGTATGACAGTGTGTACAACTCCTTTCCCATACAAACTTTTGTGAAATTCAACACCTTTTTATCTGCCGTAATTGACACTATAAGAATGACATTAGACAATCAGAATGCCAAACGCAGTACCACAAAGGAGTTGCATGAATATCACAGCTTAGGCAGAAATGAGCGCCAATAAAATAGCCAGGAACATTTAGAATATCTTGTAGTTACTGATTTGTGACATGGGTACTTAGGGAGACAACGGTAGACAAAAGATAACGTATAAGAAACAAAGCTGATATATCTGCTACAGTGAAATAAGTTTTTCAACCAAGATACTGAAAGAATGGCTTCGTTAAGACGCAAATCCTCTTGAGCTGTGGGTTAACACGACGACGGAATGTACAGACAGAGAATAGAAATTCCTATGTTTACCAGTACTTAAGTCTACGCTTAGTGGTAATTGGTTTCCTGTATTTAAAAGGAAGTGGACCCAGTGCTACATCTTCGATAAATCCTTTTAACTACCACACTAACGCACAAATTACGCTTGAATTCCGAAAGAACTGGAGATACCACCCACTCTATAGATGCACATTGCTAAAGAATTATCAGTTCAGCCCTTAACAAGCCGAACTCACACTTTTGGGACATCGAAATCAAGATTCCTCAATAAGATATCCGATGTCCTAAAGAAAAAAAATGTTGGAATATTTTTAAGAGATTGGATGAGATCACAGCATAATAACAGAAATTGTTTCAATCAGTTTAATTTCTTAAATGTTGAACTGTAGTTTGTCTACACACTATTGATCAATTTCGACATTAGTTCAATTTCAAGTAACCTGGTAACAAAATTCTACGAAAAAATTGCTGAATGTTCAGTACATTGTTTGTAGTTGAAGTTAAAAGCAATGGTGTTTTGATTTCTGATCAAAGACGCTACCGCCGGCCGGAGTGTCCGAGCGGTTCTTGGCGCTACAGTCTGGAGCCGCGCGAGCGCTACGGTCGCAGGTTCGAATCGTGCCTCGGACATGGATGTATGTGATGTCCTTAGATTAGTTAGGTTTAAGTAGTTCTAAGTTCAAGGGGGCTGATGACCTCAGAAGTTAAGTCTCATATTGCTCAGAGCCATTTGAACCAAAGACGCTACCTGTATCCCACAGGAGCCAAACATAAAACAGACCAAAATCTCCAAGGCTGGTGATGTTGTCCTGAAACTCGAAGCTTAGTGTATACTTCAATGCGAAATGCTTTCAATAGCTTTCACAACGACATTTTGTCTCGGAATCTAACAGAAAATCTAAAGAAATTCTGTGGTATCCAAAGTACACCAGAGGCAACACAGAATCAGTACCTTCGCTGAGCGCTGCCAATATGACAGGGCCACTAAAGTAGTATTACTAAACATAGACTACTGAAATCACTTAACCAAAGAGACAAAGAAAATATTCCAGAATTCGATTCAAGAACAGCTGACTAAACGAGCAACTTATAAGTAGATGCACTAGGTGTAGCAAAGCAGTTCAAATCACTTAATAAAACAAGTCTCCCGGCCCAGGTGATATACCCGTAGGTACCTTGCAGAGTATGCCAATACAATAGCCCCATTCTTAGGAATCATAGCCCTACCAAAATATTGAATAGTAACACAGATCAAGAAAGGAAGTAGGAGTAATCCAATGATTTACAAACGCATATCACTAAAGTCGATTTGCAGTTGGATTTTGGAACAAATATTGTGTTCAAAGATTATGAATCAACTGGAAGGTAGGACTATTGACACACAGTCAACAAGTATTCAGACAATATCGTTGCTGCGGAACACAATTATCTTTTTATCTGCTCTCGACGGGGATCTCGGATTGATTCCATATTTGTAGATTTCCAATTCCTCACAAGAGACTTCTAATCAAATTGTGTGCATATGGGGTATCGCTTCATTTCTGAGACTGGATTCGTCAGTTCTTTTCAGAATGGTCACTGTACTTAGTAAAAGAAGGAAAATCATCGATACAACGGGAGCCATATAAGGCGTTCCCCAAGGTACTGTTATAGGCCTTCTGCTGTTGCTAATCTACGTAAATGATTTTTTAAGAGATAACCTGAACCGCACTCTTAGGTTGGCTGCATATGAAGTTGTCTGTTACCGGCTGGTAAAGTCATCAGTAGGTGAAAACCAATTGTAAAATGACTTAGACACGATACCTGTGAAGGTGAAAATTAACAATTTAATTTGAATAAGAAAAAGGGTGAGGCCGTGTTTATGAATAAGAAAATAAATCCTTTAAATTTCGGTTGTACTATAAATAACACAAATTAATAAACTGCCAATTCAACTAAACACCTAGGAATAGCTATTACGAAAAACTTAAATTGGTGTCAATCCCATAGAACACGTTTTCGCTGGTCATTGGAGTTCGGTTCAAATTGAGACTCATCACTGAAAACAATTCGACTCCAATTAATGAGATTATTGGCCAAAGACGTATCTGGAGACTTCCCAATCAGCGGTGACTGTTTCCCGCAGTAAGGCCTCAAAACCAGGAGTGATGGTCTTTTCATAGCACAACCCCTTTAGTCGTCATGCGCGCACAGTGGTTCGTCGACGATAGTCTGTGCTCCGTTTTGTTTCTCTCCATCGCAAGCCGCCGAGGGCTTACATTTCAGCAACATAATGCCCGTCCACACACGGCGAGAGTTTCTATTGCCTGTCTCCGTGCTTGCCGAATCCTGTCTTGCCCAGTAAGGTCGCCGGATCTCTCCCCAATTAAGAATGTATGGAACATAATGGGCAGGACACTCAAACCACATCATGATTTTGACGATTTAAAGCGCCAATTTGACATAACTTTGCACGGTATCCGTCAGGACAACATCCAATAACTCTACCAATCAATGCCAAGCCGAATAACTGCTCGCATGAAAGCAAGAGGTGGACCAAAGCGTTACTGACTTTCTCAGTTTCTCTCGAATAAATCATCCAATACCTCTGAAACTGTAATCACTTGCCTGGCTGTATATGTACATTACATCTACCGACTTACGTCACATTCGGATAATCCCTTCTGAGTGCTGAGGTGGGCGAGGGGTGTGAGTCTGTTCGTGCCTTCTGATACTGAAAGCAGCAAACAAATGCAGATGCAGAGATAAAAACTCCCGCCTGTCAATCAATGGCCACGTGACACGTGTCGACTAACCTGGAGGCCGATATCATGACAACCGCCCTCGAATTCAGACACTGCTGATACCATCATGTAGGTAGATACAATGTTTAACCTCCCCCTACCTCCCCCCTCCAACCTGACATGCTGAATTACCAAGTCAGTCCTACTCCCAGTGAAATCGTCACCGAGAGTTTTGTACTGATGATTTGGGCATAAGTATAATAAATTTAAATTTTCCTCTGCTTTATTAATTTGAATTTCTTACAATATACAATGAAATGTTATCAGAGCCCAAGACCTAAATTATTCAAACAGTTCGTAGGAATGCTAAAACAGAACACATGAAGGTGGCATAGTGCCGTTCCAACAGTGCACAGAATTTCAGAGAAAAAAATTGTTCGGTATTTCAGGTCATGTTTGTGTGTGTGTGTGTGTGTGTGTGTGTGTGTGTGTGTGCGTTTTCTTTTGAGTAAACAAACTGGCATTGTCAATAATTCGGATTTCACAGTACCACACAAGCGCAGATCTCATAGTGCGGCACCCTCGGTAGTGGAGTGCATTATGAGACCAGCTTCTTCCGTGAGCCTGCCGTGCCCCGCGCTGGTGACACTCAGCTGTCCCAAATTCGTGGTGTCCGGCGCCGGACTCAGCTCAGGCCGTGCGTCAGCCCGGGGCTCAGGGATTTACTGCCACGGCCAAAGCCGGCTGCTCAGTGAGGGGAGGGAAAGCGGGGAGGGTTAGCCTGCAGCACCGCTGCCTGGCTTGATGTGTGGCCCCAGCAGGCGTCGCCTGCCATCACTCTCACCCTCAAGCAGTGCTCCACCTCTGCAGGCGCGCCCTGTACATCGTCCAGTCACATTATTATGGCAGCGTCCTCTATGTGGCACCAGCTTGAATGGCATCTGATATACATTGATCCAGAACTTTATGGCCATCTGCTTAATAGCTTAACGGTCCGCCGACAGTACACAATACAGCAGCCATTCGACAAGTGCTTAATATGTATCCGGAGGTATTTGGCAACCTCGTCTAGTCACAGATTAGGCGCATACCGTAAATCACGGGCCTACGGAATGTGGATACGGAGCTTGTGCTCGATAGCGTTCCACATCTGTTAGCACAAGCCTGGTCCTGCTGGAAGATGCCGTCGGGGAAGAGATCAAGCAGCCGGCAATAATGCTCACGAAGTCCACCCCTGTAATAATGTGTTCCATTCCTATGGAAGGACCATGCAAGCCCGTGATACAGCCCCTATCACCCTGTGTCCCTGATACGGTATGTTTCCAGCACCTGATTACCTAGATGATGGCGTAAACGGGAACGACCATCGACACAGTGTAACAACAAAAGTTATTAACCTGGCCCGGCGACACGTTTCCGTTATCCACAGTCAACTCTCGATCTTCCCAGTCCACTGAAGTCGTAATTGACGATGCCGTTTCACTAGCATCCGAACATATAGGGATGGCCTGCTGCTGAATCGTTTCTTCAACAGTGCTATTGCTCTTAGAAACTTGTACCTCCTACAGCATTGTACTCTCCGTCAAATCTGCCGCGGGTTTTGCCTGACATGATTTACAGGGTGGACAAGCCTCCGACCTCAACATGCTGTGATAAGAAGTGAAGTCACACACCTTGCCACCTGCAAGTGGTTCCCTCAACCGTTTTCCATCCAATCTGACGACAAAAACGCGCCAACAATTGGTCAGCTTTACCGATTCCCAGGTGCTCCACCCCAGACCTCGGGGCGTGCCAATGTCCCGATTGTCGAAGCCGCTTATGTTAGTGGATTTGCTCATATATGAGCCCTTATCGTCAGTAGAATGTTTCCTCGTTTGTCACTGCTCTGCTTACTTATTTTCCCTGTCGCGTCTAATTTGAATCATCTGTAGGTTGTTATTTCCCCCAATGAATTTAGAAGCTAGGAAGGAAGTGTTTATTTGTTCTGCTTAATTTGCAAGTCTATCAAAACTGTCGACCTACGACACTTACACCGAAGCACTCCCAGCAAAGTTTTTTCTGCTACGTATGTGGCAAAACAGTGAAGTTAGGAATGTAGGAGGTGATGTGTCAGCACAGCATGGAATTCAACCTTTACACAACGACACAAGCTCAGCACAACAGGCTGTGGGGTGGTAAGACTGGACCAATCACGATCGACAGTTGCACTCAACATTTATTTGGTACATTTAAACAAGACAGATAACAAATAAAACCATCCACACATTTTTAAAATTACCATTTAGGTGACAGCGAGTTACTACAAAATTTAAACATTCATAAACCACGGCAATTATGGCCCTTTACACATTTAGTGAAATGAGTTAAAATTATTTACTCGAAAACTATGATCAACCTGAAGAACTATTTACTAAAATTTAAGAAGGAAATGTAGTCTTTCGTTACTGCAGTGGTTGGTATAACCAAAGTAATTCAGAGTACAGGCAATAACAAATCAGATATCGTGGCACACAATCATGTTACTTAAATGGTAGGCACCTTACAATGTAGGATGTAAAATATAAAATTTCGTGTGACCAAGCAACCTCGTGGGATTCAACAAACTACGCCCAGAAGCGGACGCCAGCCCACTCAGTCGTTTCCAACACAGGCTCGGCATAGACCCCCCAAACGGAAGCAGCAACGGTCACGAACAGGCACGAAACATCCCAGAACTAGTGGGTATTTACAACAGACTTACATCAGCCTTAAGTGACTAGAAACGAAATAAAAAGACATTTGTTATGTGACACAAGTGCGCCGTCTCTCCGCTAGGGTTCCATGGAGGGTTTGAGGCTGGGCTTACCTTCGCCAACGTTCGCAACTGTTTTACTGCTTCATATACGATTGACGGTGGAATCTGATTTACAATTACATCTTTCTGCTAGAAACAGTGAGTATTCATTGCTGCTAGTTGTGTGCAAGTCCCTGAATAAACAACTACATTATTAATGTTTATGTTATTTTGTGTTTACATGAAAGTTTCTGCTAATGTTTACAAGTTGTCGACAGCTGATTACACCGTCACCCACACAGCAGATATGCATCTCATTGGTGGAGAGACACAACGTAACGTTCTATCAAGTTGACGTCGGTCTCTAAAACTATATACTCGTACAGGGAGAATGTTACGAAAAAGGTCACATTTCAAGGACTTCCTGATCATCTTCCCGCATTAGCATCCTTTAGACCAGACCGACGAGAAATTGGTAGACCTCCCAGTGTCCGAACCGTTCAGTTAACCTCAGCACCAGCCCACGATCCATATCCATATCCAACTACATACCACTAACGCCACTGTGTAGGACGTTCTACATGAGACGGAAATACATAACATATGTTCATGTATCAGAAGGTACAAGATCTGTATGCTGATGACTTTCCCCAGCGAGTTAAATTCAGTCAATGTTACCTACACCAAATTGTAAACATCTATGATTTCCAAACGTGTGTTTTGTTTAACGACAATGCAGTCTTCGCAAGGAAATGAATATTCAACAGCCACAACAGACAATTCTGGGAACTGCAAAATCTGAAGGCAAATCATGTGTTCCACCACGAACACAGCTTCACCGTAGCATTGTTTGCGAATGTCTGATCAGACCATATGTTCTAACATGCTCAGTGGAAAAACTTAACGAATCTTTCTCTGTGAAGTACTACCAGAAATGTTGGAGAAGGTCCCGACAGCGGTAAGGCCACGATAGTGGTCCCAGATTCACAGGGCACCATCACATTTTGCCGTTGATGATAGAAGACAATTAGACAAAGTTTTTCCCAATTGTTGTATTGGGAGGAGTGAATGAATACCGTAGTCGTTACGTTAACCTGACTTCACACATACGAATCTCTTTTCTTGTGAGAAGATGAAAGGTTTGTTGTAGGAGACACCAATAAACACTCCAGAAGAGGTGGTTGCCCATTGGGTTGAATCTGCGGTCCTTTTTTCTGGTTGGTTTGAGCGTATTATACACTCATTAGCAAGCAGATGCTAGTTGTGCGTTACTGTAAGCGGACGACGTTTCCAGACGCATATCATAACAATAGTCTTCACCTGGCAGTTTGAACAACGTCACTGAACATCACTAGCGCTGGAATCTTCATGGAGCCCTAGTGGAGAAACGTTGCAGCCGTGACATTTTTGCCACATAAGAAAGTGCTTCTTTTTATCTCCTCTAAGCCCACTAAGCACTCTAAAATTTGCGTGTGTAGTTTTTCTACACCTTGTATACAGGATGTACTCACATCAAAAACGTTTTGCATCACCTCGGTTCGGAGAGTTCCGGAACCTATACAGAAAATTGGAATAGAGATCATCATAAACATTATTTTCCGCCCTTTTTATTGTTAATGAAAACCACACATTGAATGTTGTACCACCATACAGCAAGACCTTCAGTGGTGCTGTCCAGATTGCTGCACATACCGGTACCCAGTAGCACGTCGTCTTGCATTGATGCGTGACTGTATTTGTCTTGGCATACTATCCACAAGTTCATCAAGGCACTGTTGGTGCAGGTTATCCCACTCCTCAACGGCAGTTCGGCGCAGATCCCTCAGAGTTGTTGGTGGGTCACGTCGTCGATAAACAGTCCTTTTAAATCTATTCCAGGAATGTTCGATAGGGTTGATGTCTGGAGAACATGCTATCCACTCTAGTCGAGCGATATCGTTATCCTGAAGGAAGTCATTCACAAGATGTGCACGATGGGGGCGCGAATTGCCATCCATGAAGACGAATGCCTCGCCAATATGCTGCCGTTATGGTTGCACTATCGGTCGGAGGATGGCATTCACGTACCGACAGCCGTTACGGCGCCTTCCGTGACCACCAGCGGCGTACGTCTGCCCCACATAATGCCACTCCAAAGCAGCAGGGAACCTCCACATCGCTGCACTCGCTGGACAGTGTGTCTAAGGCGTTCAGCCTGACCGGGTGGCCTCCAAAACATATCTCCGACGATTGTCTGGTTGAAAGCATATACGACACTCATCGGTGAAGAGAACGTGGTGCCAATGCTGAGCGGTCGATTCGGCATGTTTTTGGGTCCATCTGTACTGCAGTTCACGGTGTCGTGGTTGCAAAGATGGGCCTTGCTATGGACGTCGGGAGTGAAGTTGCGCATCGTGCAGGCTATTGCGCACAGTTTGTGTGGTAACACGACGTCCTGTGGCTGCACGAAAAGCATTATTCAACATGATGGCGTTGCTGTCAGGGTTCCTCCGAGCCATAATCCGTAGGTAGCGGCCATCCACTGCAGTAGTAGCCCTTGGGCGGGCTGAGCGAGGCATGTCATCGACAGTTCCTGTCTCTCTGTATCTCCATGTCCGAACAACATCACTTTGGTTCACTCCCAGACACCTGGAAACTTCCCTTGTTGAGAGCCCTTCGCGGACGCGATCGAACCACGGTATTGACCGTCTAGGCATGGTTGAACTGCAGACAACATGTGCCGTGAACCGCCTTCCTGGTGGAATGACTGGTACTGATCGGCAGTCGGACCCCCTCCGTCTAATAGGCGCTGCTCATGCATGATTGTTTACATGTTTGGGCGGGTTTACTGGCATCTATGAACTGTCAAACGGACTGTGTCTGTGATACAATATCCACATTCAACGTCTTCCTTCAGGAGTTCTGGGAACTGGGGTATTGCAAAACTTTTTTGATGTGTGTAAATCACGCTATTTCCGCCTACCTCATGGATCTGGCTCTGAGCACGATGGGACTTAACATCTGAGGCCATCAGTCCACTAGAACTTAGAACTACTTAAACCTAACTAACCTAAGGACATCACACACATCCATGCCCGAGGCAGGATTCGAACCTGCGACCGTAGCAGTCGCGTGATTCCAGACTGAAGCGCCTAGAACCGCTCGGCCACACTGGCCGGTCGCCTACTTCATGCAACTGGGTTGAAATGCTAATCGTTTTCATATCCAACCGTCTGAATTTTACATTTTTAAAGTCCAGCAGTGTAAATTGCTCTGAATTAACCGTCGTTCACCAATCGCGTTAAATTAGGAGGTCGTGCTGAAAAGAAATGTATTGGAATTTTTTTATTCTCTTCTCAATATCGGTTGAGGCGTTACTCGCCATGAATATTACTCGGTCAACTACGCCGCTTCACTGAGGCTAGTTGAAACCTGCTACCACTAGACTGCTCAGAATTGTAGCGTGGAATATGGCGGTGCGTAGCTTAACTATGTCAGTGTGGAAGAAAACAGCGTGGTGTAACCGAGATTATAACTGTAGAAAGAGCTCGTCCGCACATGTCTTTCTGCGTGACAATGCCAGACCACACAAGAGCGCTGAGACATCTACAACAACGCGATGGCTTGGGTTCACTGTCATCCGTCATCCCTCGCACAATCCCGACCGGACCCCATCCGATTTTCAGCTTTCCAAAACATAAAGGACACCTTCGAGGACTTCAGTTTTAGATTGATGAAACGGTGTAAGCAGAGGTGAAGTAGTGGCGCCGTCAACAAACATTCTGCAGTTACGGTGTCAACAAACTGGCCTCTCGTCGTGAGAAACTTTTCGTCGCCACGGTGATTGTGTTGAGAAATAAATACGTAGACATGAAGAATAAAGATGCAGAACGTTAATGAAGTTTGTTTCACTTGAGAAGCGTTCCGATTTGTCACATAAAATATTAGGAGGTGCTACTTTTCAGCACTCCCCCGCACATGTTTGTGTGTCACCTTAATTTCATATTTGCCAAATGCTACTTTATTGTCACCCCTGACGTGAAGGTTATTGCATAATCACTATGCGTTTGGATGAATTGCAACTTAGCAGACGAACAGTTTATAATAAAGCTAATCTTGTGCACCACCAGAAAACGTTGACTTCTAGATCGACGGGAAAGGTTCGAGACTAATGCTGTAAGGTGCTCTTTAGTGACGGTCACGTTCAAGTAAATGCCCGTTTGAGTTTACGCTCTACTGCCTTCGTTCGTTCCATTGATGAAACATTTCTGCTTGTTGTCACTAACCCTGAGCTCCGTCAGTACCTCTTTCGACGAAGAGAAAGAACGAGTCCTGAGGCCAAGAATGTAGGGAGACAATTCGCTGGGTTGTTCGGTCACGACTAAACGTCAAAAAAATTGTCGCTAGCTAATACGTTACAAAAATAGTTTCTTAACAACGGGATCATCCCGTTTCTTGTTTGTGAATTGTAAACATTCCAGTTTAGTGCTGCTGAGTGGAATTTCAAGACTGGGAGATATTCTGTCATTTCGCGTGGAAACTGCGACTTGCACTTACTGGCTAGCACAACGTTTGAATAAGTGGATGGAACCGACCGCCTTCTATTTTCGTGAGAACTTTGTGATATAAAAATCCTCAGAAATGATCGTACTTGTATATGCCTCAGAGGGATTAGAAATGCACAAAAGAAAAATTGAATAAAATCTCTAGCTGCCTTTGTATGCATGGGACTAAAACGTTCAAATCATTGTAGTGAAACACTAAGGTCATTATAAGAGTAAAAATCGTTTTGATATGGCGAGCTGCGCAACCCTCCCCCTCACCCCTAACGCGATGGTTCTTTTCCGTCTGATAACCACCGCAGTGTAGCACTTGCACCCTACATCCTCAACTATTTTCTAGATGTACCACAATCTCTATCTTTCCTTACTGTTTTCATCTTCTACAGCTCTCTCTAATACCATGGAGATTATTCCGCGGTGCCTTAAGGAATGTCCTATCATCCCGTGTCTTCTTCTTGCCAATGTTTTACGTATGTTCTTTTATTTCCCCATCCTGCGGATAACCTCCTAATTCCCTATATTATCAATCTACATGATGTTCAACGTTCTTCTGTAGCACCACATATCAAACTCTTCGATTCTCTTCTATACACGTTTCCCCACTGTCCATTATTCACTTCCATACACTGCCAAGGTCCTAACGTACACTCTCAGAAACTTCTTCTGCAGATTAAGGTCTGTTTCTGACACCAGTACATTTCTCTTCGCCAGAAAATTCCTGTTTGCATGTGCTAGTCTGCTTTGTATGTCCTCCGTACTTCGCCCGTCATGAATTATTTTGCTTACTAGGTAGCAGCATTCCTCAGCTTCGTCTTCTACGTGTTCACCAGTTTCCATGTTAAACTTCTCGAAATTCTCATTTTGCTACGCTCAGTATTCTTTCTTCGACTTACTCTCAATACAAATTCCTTTTAGCAGAGCGGTCTAAGGCGCTGCAGTCGTGGACTGTGCGGCTGGTACCGGCGGAGGTTCGAGTCCTCCCTCGGGCATGGGTGTGTGTGTATGTCCTTAGGATAATTTAGGTTAAGTAGTGTGTAAGCTTAGGGAATGATGACCTTAGCAGTTATGTCCCGTAAGATTTCACGCACATTTGAATATTTGATCAAATTCCTTACTTATGAGACTGTCCATTGCATTCAACATATCTTGTAATTCTTCTACACTTTCACTGAGGATAGCGAACTCATCAGCGAATCTCATCATCGATATCGTTTCATCATTAATTTTAATTCCACTCTTGAACCTTTTTCCCGAAGAATAGATTTACCAGTAGAAAAAGTTCATACTTGTTTTCCAATCTTATTGTGCCCTCTTGCTCCTTGTAGTGTTGTGTACTACCCGTATTTCATAGCTTACTTTTATTTTTCACAGAATTTCGAACATCTGACACCAGTTTACATTTTCAAATGCTCTTTCTACATCGACAAATCCTGCCTTGATGTTTTCTTCAATCTTTCTTACATCATCAAGCGCAATGTCACAATTGCGTCTCTGGTGCCTTTACCTTTCCTAAAGCCGGACTGATCGACATCTAACAAATGTTCAATTTTCTGCACCCTTCTTGTGTATATTATGTTCGTCAGCAGTTTAGATGCGTCATTTGTTAAGCTTATAGTACTTTCGGGATTGTTTGGATGATATTTTTCCAAAAGTCTTATGGTACGTCGCTAGTTCCATAGATTCTACACATCAGTATGAATAGTCGTTTTGTTTGCCGCTTCACGAAATGATTTCAGAAACTTCGACGGAATGTTGTCTACCTTTTCTGCCTTATCTCAAGTCATTTTGAGCTCTTTTGCATTCTGACCCACTCCCTCCTCTGCGTTGAACAATTGGTTTCCCATTGCACTAGTAATGCTACCACCCTTGCTTTGAATTCCACAGTAGAATTTTTTGATTTTTCTATATGCTGAGTCAGTTCGTTCGACGATCGTATCTTTTCCGATTTCTTCACATCTTCCCTGCAGGCATTTCGCCTTGGCTGACTTGCTAATCATAAGGGATCTATACTGGTGTGTTCACGTCTTTATGTGAACATTTTTGTACTTTCATTTTTAGTCGAACAATTGAAGTATGTCTGCTGTCACCTAAGATTTCTTCGTAGATTATTTTCCTTGTACCTATGTTTGTCTATCCAACATCAGTGACTGCTCTCTTTAGAGACGTCACTCTTTTCCAATGGAACTTCTACTGTGATACTCCTTATCGTAGTATCCACATCCATAACGTACTTCAAAAATGTCTCCTCATTCCTCAGAACATCAGTGTCCCACTTCCAGCCACTTCCAGATTCATCCGGACGATTCTCTTAAACATCAGTTTACTCTTCATCATTACTGAATTGTGATCTGCGTCAATACCAGCACCTTGGTAGGTCTTACGATCCTTTATCTGATTTCAAAATCTCTGTCTGACTATGATGTAATCCAGTTGGAATCTTACCTAGTCCTCTGGCCTTTTCCAAGTATACCTCATTCGCTTGCAATTCTTAATCAGAATTTTCGCTAATAATATCTGAAATTTGTTGCAGAACTGAATTAGTCTTTCTTCTCTCTCATCCCTACTTCTAAAACCCCGATAATACTTCCTTGAGTTTCTAAAAAAAGGGTTCCAGTCCCATATTATGAGTATTACATTTTTCATCGCCCTTTACGTACTGAATTGCTGGTTAGCTTCAAATTCTTTCTCTGTCTCTTCATCTTCTGATGTTGACGTCACAATGTGTACCTTAACTGTCGTGCTCGGCATTGGTCTTGTGTCTGTTCTAATGACGACAACTCACTGAATAGTGCATATTAGCTCACTCTCTGTCCTACTTTCCTATTCATAATGAATCATACCCCAGTTATACTATTTTCTGCTGCTTTTGGTATTACCCTATATACATCTGACCAGAAGTCCTTGTCTTCTTTCTCTTTCGCTTTTCTGACCCATACTATATCTACATTCCCCTTTTCAGGTTTTCTAGTTTTCTACTACATTGAAACTTCCGACATTCCGTACTCCGACTCGTAGAACGTCATCCTGTCGTTGGTTACTCCACATTTTCTCATGGACGTCTCCCTTTTAGCAGTCCCCTCCTGGATGTCTGGATGGGGGACTAATCAGGCATCTTTTGCCAACGGAAATGTTATCGTAACACCTTTTCCATTACAGGCCACGTGTGCTGTTGAGAAGAATTATGTTTCCTTAATACAGTGCCTTCTGCACCCTAACGACGTTCATCATTGCTGATTCTTCCCCCTTTTGGAGACAGTTCCCCACACCATTAGCAAGGGAGTGCCCTGATCTTCGATCCTCCAACACCTCTGACAAGGCCGTTGAGGGAACGAGGGTGACTTCTCGTGTTGTATACCTTAGACGGCCATTGTAAATTTAGTGGCTGAGCGGTTCTAGGCGCTTCAGTCTGGAACCGCGCTACCGCTTCGGTCGCAGGTTCAAATCCTGCCTCGGACATGGACGTGTGTGATGTCCTTAGGTTAATTAGGTTTAAGTAGTTCTAAGTTCTAGGGGACTGATGACCTCAGATGTTAAGTCCCGTAGTGCTCAGAGCCATTTGAACCATTGTAGATTTACTAGCTTTTAAAGGCTTCTCTACTCTTCACCAGTTGCTCTGTATTCCCATTCGCCAGCTTTCACGATCGTGGCAGTCTTCCTCTTTCAGATCTCACGTCCTTATCAATGTAATTATTCCTGCTCTCCACATTAATCTCTGCCGTACACTCTTGCTTTGAAATTTTTACGTCGTGACTGAGTTTTAACACGGGATGTAAGCGTTTTACATATGGTACTTTTCGTCAGAGTTGTGACATTGCTTGTAAGTCACCCTTCTGAATGAAAAATCTCAGAAAAATTTCGAAAACTAGCATCAGTATAAGGCTGATACTTGCACCTGCTAACTACAGGGTGTGATCAATGCCGACCGTCCTCTTCGATTGAAAAAGTGACCTACACGGGTAGCCGACAAACACGCCACCTTCCGCGCCTCCGGTGCACTTAGGTGCGACAGAAGCGGCAAGTGGCTGGAGAAGAGGCGGCGTCCCCTCGGCCGCTCGGAATAAAATAACAATAAAGGCGGCAGCTGCGGAGGACGGGCCCCATGATGAATCTAGTCTGGCGCTCGGCTGGGGCGGCTGCCTTTCAAAGAAATGGAAAGCAGGGGCAGCCGCGCCTCCATCATCGCTTTTCATTCCTGCTACCCCTTCAAGCGCAGTTAAATCATGGCCTTTATCGCACCACACGTTTCCGCCTCCCCACGCAAACTCACGCGCAACCTGCGAATTGTGTAAGGAAGGTTGAGGGAGTGAAAGCGCGAATCGCACCGAGGGGAGGAATGCATAGACAGCTACGGAACTCCCAACATGGGGAGAGGGAGCGCCGGGGCTTCCGGTAGCTGCCCCAGGCCTTCTCCTTTGGGCACGTGGCGTCCTGTGGGCGAACCGTAGAAATCAATACACGAGGCAGGTGCTGGTCTTATTTACTTATTCCCTTGTTTCTGGTTGTCATTTTAGGCTCACTGGAATAGCTTTTACGTCAAACAAGACTTTAGTGAAATAGTTTCACCTCTTACATGTGTCGTCCAAAGCCACATCGCATCATGCACGCCACGTGATTCACATTGGCAAGACATGACATTGCAGGTCAACCATATCGTCGTCACCTGCTGCGGGGTGTACATAAGTGCTTCCACGACGGCGAACAATAAAGAGAGAGAACCCAGTTAATTAAAATCAGAATATACTCCTACATAGTATTAATCCTCCCGAGACAGCTAGCAATTAATTAATTTCATTTTATAATATTAATTTTCTTTCGTTGACTGAATACCGGGTGATCAAAAAGTCAGTTTAAATTTGAAAACTTAATAAAACACGGAATAATGTTGATAGAGAGGTAAAAATTGACACACATGCTTGGGATGACATGGAGTTTTATTAGAACAAAAAAAAAAAAAGAAGACGCGTGAAAGATCTCTTGCGGGCGTCGTTTGGTGATGATCGTGTGCTTAGCCGCCACTTTCGTCATGCTTGGCCTCCCAAGTCCCCAGACCTCAGTCCGTGCGATTATTGGCTTTGGGGTTACCTGAAGTCGCAAGTGTATCGTGATCGACCGACATCTCTAGGGATGCTGAAAGACAACATCCGATGCCAATGCCTCACCATGCCGGCCGCTGGTGACCGAGCGGTTCTAGCGCTACAGTCTGGAACCGCGCGACCGCTACGGTCGCAGGTTCGAATCCTGCCTCGGGCATGGCTGTGTGTGTTGTCCTTAGGTTGGTTAGGTTTAAGTAGTTCTAAGTTCTAGGGGACTTATGACCTCAGCAGTTGAGTCCCATAGTGCTCAGAGCCATTTGAACCATTTTTTTGCCTCACCATAACTCCGGAAGTGCTTTACAGTGCTGTTCACAACATTATTCCTCGACTACAGCTATTGTTGAGGAATGATGGTAGACATGTTGAGCATTTCCTGTAAAGAACGTCATCATGAAGCGCCATCTGTCGGATATTTTTTGAACTTTTGTATTTTTTTTTGTTCTAATAAAACCCCATGTCATTACAAGCATGTGTGTCAATTTGTACCTCTCTACCTACATTATTCCGTGATTTATTCAGTTTTCAAATTTATACTGACTTTTTGAGCACCCGGTACTTTACATGAAGGTTTCTCCCCTTAAAGAAAAATTCGAGAGTAAAGATGCAATCACAGCCAAATACTTCACATATTGCAGAGCAGCATCCCGAAATCTGATCAATGACTCAGACCAATTACTCAAATTCGTAACAAGCATCAGAACCCACTGAAAATTTGAGCGGCTCCATCTTCTTCAAAGATGTGCCTTGGTGCAGAATACTTCGTCCTTAACGTCGGTTCGTGTCAAGAAATGATGACGAACC
Source organism: Schistocerca nitens (assembly GCF_023898315.1). Taxonomy (NCBI): domain Eukaryota; kingdom Metazoa; phylum Arthropoda; class Insecta; order Orthoptera; family Acrididae; genus Schistocerca; species Schistocerca nitens. Next base: position 441,619,881 of record NC_064620.1, on the reverse strand, counting down.
TCTGATAAACGTCCGGAGCTCGTGGTCGTGGGGTAGCGTTCTCGCTTCCCACGCACGGGTTCCTGGGTTCGATCCCCGGCGGGGTCAGGGATTTTCTCTGCCTCGTGATGACTGGGTGTTGTGTGCTGTCCTTAGGTTAGTTGGGTTTAAGTACTAAGTTCTAGGGGACTGATGACCATAGATGTTAAGTCCCATAGTGCTCAGAGCCATTTGAACCATTTTTGAACCTCTGAGGAACGAGGGTGATATCGGTTTCTCATAGGGTACAAATTGGCCACTGTCGTTTTCAGAAGTAGGCAGGAGACCTATTCCTTGTAAGCTTGCTTACGAGGAGAATATAGCAAGTGCCATAACCCGATTCCCCAGAAATTTCGCTCACGGGAAAACAGAGTAAACGATCGTGTACCTCAGCTTATGCCTAGATACTCTGCTGTTTCTGAGAAAACGGCGGTCAAAGTTATCGACGTCATTTATACGTCTTTCATTGCTCGACAGTCTTAGCAGAACGATGGCACGGTGGCACAGTGGCTAGCATCGCAGCCTCTCTCTTTTTGCGCCCCTTGTTAAAATTACTGTTATTTATTTTCTTTTTCTATTATCTACACATGTTCGTGGAAGGTTACTACACAATGTTTCTCCTGAAGTTAGGGGATACGAGTGCGTTATATTATTAACAATGGGTGTCACAATCTCTCAGTGTTACAAACTTTTTAAATTCCCGTACTTTTATATTTCATTCTTATATTAATTCTTATAATTTATTGCTATTTTTATTCTTCTGGAACATTTGATGTATTCCCTTGGATGATACTGATCGTAGAAACATTCTAAACATAGAAATTCCGAACACACTAGCATCGCACGAAGGCAGGTTTCCCACCGTGACATTTCTTCGTATGAATCTCACTCGCGAAGCAAATGTCGTTCACACTGCTGAGGATTCAGCGCGTTAGTAATAATTTCGCGGCAAACCACGCATAATGGATCACATTACCCAAAACTGGCGCTTCGGATTGATTATGAATCAAGATACACAACAGGAGTTTCACAGAAAACAGTTTCAAATAATTTTCTCATTAATTTTTAACGCATTCACCAGACATGCGATTAGTATATAAATAAAAACAATGTTATTTCAATATACATCGGAAAACACTGGTGCAGTAATGTTCTGCGGAGATGTGTAGATAAATGAAAAACAAAAATAAAAACTGCAATCGGATTCTACACACGGGGCGCAAAAGTTTGAATTTGCGACGATAGACGCTGTGCCACAGCTTCGACTGAACTACTTACTCACTAAAAGGCACATTAGGTGCCTCCTCAGAAGCGGCAGAGTATTTACGGCTTAGCCGAGACACAAATTTGCTTGTTTTGAGCCCTCTTCTACTGAGCGAAGTTTCTGAGAAATTTGGCTACAACACTTGCCGTGTTCTCCTCGTTAGAAGCTCTCACTACGTCGGCATAAAACTCTGGATCGCGTCCGTGGCAGTCCTTCCTTCTTATTCGGACATCAGCAGTTGCAGTCAGGTGGTACACTCGGAAGATGCGAACGGTTATAGTGTTAGTCTCCGCATAATTGTCGTCTAGAGTCTTGCTACACATTTGCTGTTCCTTACCTTGAAAAAAGACGCGCAATTATGCCTGTCATAAAGTACAACATTTTTTAATGTGACACGAGCAGCAGTTTCGGGTAGGATCGCTGGAGACGCCTTGCTGGATGCTTGACATCGCTATGTATTAAGATGATATCAAACGACCCCCCTTTGTAACATTGATCTAACTGCAATGATCTCTTTGATTTCCTGGTTCATCTCAAAATCTTTCCCCAACAGTATCTACAGTGTAGAGGTTGAATTTAACTCTAGAGCAATGGCACTTTGTCCGCCATTAGGTTGTCACCACCTGTTTAGTAATTGCTTAACAATATCTGTTTCTCTTTAAGTTTTAGAGTTTTACTTATAGTTAGCTCCAACCACATTTTTGTGAAGGCGGTTCTTGGCCACAACGTAATAGATCCTCACTACACAACAGAAAAATTTTAATGAATGCCTTTTTTCTTTGTGCGATATAGCCCATATCCTACTTCTAAGCAAATCAACCAGTTTAGAAACCCCTACAAGTAGTGGTGATTTCTATTGCCTTGCGCGGTAAAGACTGAAAAGAAAATAAATTTTTTCTCCGACAGGCCGCAAGGTGTAGAAACTGCCTCCCCTTCTACATCTACATGGTTACTCTGCAATTCACACTTAAGTGCATGACAGAGGGTTCATCGAACCATATTCATACTACTTTTCTATCATTCCACCCTCGAATGGCGCGTGGGGAAAATGGAACACTTAAATCTTTCCGTTCGAGCTCTGATTTCTCTTATTTTATTATGATGATCATTTCTTCCTACGTAGGTAGGTGTCAACAAAATATTTTCGCATTCGGAAGAGAAAGTTGCTGATTGAAATTTCGAAAACAGATCTCGCCGCAAAGAAAACCGCCTTTGTTTCAGTGACTGGCACCCTAAATCGCGTATCATATCAGTGATACTCTCACCCCTATTGCGGGATAGCACGAAACGAGCTGCCCTTCTTTGCACTTTTTCGATGTCCTCCGTCAGTCCTACCTGGTAAGGATCCCATACCGTGCAGCAATATTCCAGCAGAGGACGGACAAGTGTAATGTAGGCTGTCTCTTTAGTGGGTTTGTCGCACCTTCTAAGTGTCCTGCCAACAAAGCGCAGTCTTTGTTTCGCCTTCCCCACAATATTATCTACGTGGTCTTTCCAATTTAAGTTGCTCGCAATTGTAATTCCTAGATATTTTGTCGAATTGACAGCCCTTAGATTTGTTAGATTTATCGTATACTCAAAATTTATCGGATTTATTTTAGTATCCATGTGGATGACCTCGCACTTTTCTTCGTTTAGTGGTAATTGCCACTTTTCGCACCATACAGAAATTCTCTCTAGATAATTTTGTAACTGGAATTGATCGTCTGATGATTTTACTAGACGGTAAATTACAGCGTCATCGGCAAACAATCTAAGGAGGCTGCTCAAATTATCACCTAGATCATTTATGTAAATCAGGAAGAGCAGAGGACCTACGATACTACCTTGTGGAACGTCAGATATCACTTGTGTTCTACTCGATGATTAACCGTCTATCACTACGAACTGTGACCTCTCTGAGAGGCAATTACGAATCCAGTCACACAACTGAGACGGTACTCCATACGAACGCAATTTGATTAATATTCGCTTGAGAGGAACGCTATCAAAAGCCGTCTGGAAATCTAGGAATATGGAATCGATCTGAGATCCCTTGTCGACAGCACTCATTACTTCATGGGAATAAAGAACTAGCTGTGTTGCACCATAACGATATTTTCTGAATCTGTGTTGGTTGTGTATCAATAAGTCATTTTCTTCAAGGTGATTCATAATGTTCGAGAACTATATATGCTCTAAAATCCTACTGCAAATTGAGGTAAGTGATATGGGTCTGTAATTCAATGGGTTACTCTACTTCCTTTCTTGAATATTGGTGTGACGTTTAAACAAAGTGAATCTCTATCAACCAAAGCGCTAAACGACGGTTACAAAGGTATATACACTCCTGGAAATTGAAATAAGAACACCGTGAATTCATTGTCCCACGAAGGGGAAACTTTATTGACACATTCCTGGGGTCAGATACATCACATGATCACACTGACAGAACCACAGGCACATAGACACAGGCAACAGAGCATGCACAATGTCGGCACTAGTACAGTGTATATCCACCTTTCGCAGCAATGCAGGCTGCTATTCTCCCATGGAGACGATCGTAGAGATGCTGGATGTAGTCCTGTGGAACGGCTTGCCATGCCATTTCCACCTGGCGCCTCAGTTGGACCAGCGTTCTTGCTGGACGTGCAGACCGCGTGAGACGACGCTTCATCCAGTCCCAAACATGCTCAATGGGGGACAGATCCGGAGATCTTGCTGGCCAGGGTAGTTGACGTACACCTTCTAGAGCACGTTGGGTGGCACGGGATACATGCGGACGTGCATTGTCCTGTTGGAACAGCAAGTTCCCTTGCCGGTCTAGGAATGGTAGAACGATGGGTTCGATGACGGTTTGGATGTACCGTGCACTATTCAGTGTCCCCTCGACGATCACCACTGGTGTACGGCCAGTGTAGGAGATCGCTCCCCACACCATGATGCCGGGTGTTGGCCCTGTGTGCCTCGGTCGTATGCAGTCCTGATTGTGGCGCTCACCTGCACGGCGCCAAACACGCATACGACCATCATTGGCACCAAGGCAGAAGCGACTCTCATCGCTGAAGACGACACGTCTCCATTCGTCCCTCCATTCACGCCTGTCGCGACACCACTGGAGGCACGATGTTGGGGCGTGAGCGGAAGACGGCCTAACGGTGTGCGGGACCGTAGCCCAGCTTCATGGAGACGGTTGCGAATGGTCCTCGCCGATACCCCAGGAGCAACAGTGTCCCTAATTTGCTGGGAAGTGGCGGTGCGGTCCCCTACGGCACTGCGTAGGATCCTACGGTCTTGGCGTGCATCCGTGCGTCGCTGCGGTCCGGTCCCAGGTCGACGGGCACGTGCACCTTCCGCCGACCACTGGCGACAACATCGATGTACTGTGGAGACCTCACGCCCCACGTGTTGAGCAATTCGGCGGTACGTCCACCCGGCCTCCCGCATGCCCACTATACGCCCTCGCTCAAAGTCCGTCAACTGCACATACGGTTCACGTCCACGCTGTCGCGGCATGCTACTAGTGTTAAAGACTGCGATGGAGCTCCGTATGCCACGGCAAACTGGCTGACACTGACGGCGGCGGTGCACAAATGCTGCGCAGCTAGCGCCATTCGACGGCCAACACCGCGGTTCCTGGTGTGTCCGCTGTGCCGTGCGTGTGATCATTGCTTGTACAGCCCTCTCGCAGTGTCCGGAGCAAGTATGGTGGGTCTGACACACCGGTGTCAATGTGTTCTTTTTTCCATTTCCAGGAGTGTATATCACGGGAATAACGAGCTATTCTCAAGTATCACGCTGTACGCTGTCACGGGAAGAGCGGAAACATTTATTATATTTACGAAAAGGATGACCACTTCGGTCCAGAAAGGCAGTATTTATGAGGCAGAGAAATGTATGAATTGGTCTGCGTGCTTCTGTCGTGGAGCTGCAACACAAATGTAGCAGTGATACAATATTTAAAAAGTGAGAGAAACAGTGAACTCCGCATGACACTGATCTCCAAGGCAATTACAGTGTGTGGTGGCCAACAGTTCAACTAAAAATAAAACAAACGAATTTGGCAATGCTGCAGTGTATAGAGTACACGCTACTGCTGTCCGCAGCATTTACTAAAACATATGCTTATACTACTCACGGCCGCACATTGTTGTGCTTGTTTATTTCTGTAAGAGTAAATGGCAATATAACAGCATCATAAATGGAAAAATTTATAAACCAAAGTTAAAAATAAACCCAGTCGATAAATAAATGCATCAGAGTAATCGCCGAAGTTACAGAAAATCATGACAAAAATGAATTAAGTAATTAATCTGCTTTTAGATGTTAAGGGCATACAATTAATGCATAAAATGATTTATTTGTCAAATTATAACACTCTAATAAATGAATAACTCTTCCAGAGTCAACTATCTCGCTCAATCAAGCTGGGAAAGAATCATGTTTACTAAACATGTTGAATGAGCTGCAAAATCCCACAAGAATTTCAACGATCTGAATTTACGCATATTAAGGTACATTACCATGGTGCGATGAAAATTTAAATAACTCTGAGGACTTGACTTCTTTCTACTAATGAAAGTGTAGCACATTTTGCATTAATTTGTAGTAGTATACTACCGTGGAAGTGGATAATGGGATGATATAATGAATCTACAGTGACTGGTGGCAAATGCTAGTGGAGAAAGTGTGACGTTTGCTTGCATCCATTTTTGCTATTGGGAGGTACATTTTACGAATATGAGGGGAACTGTGCAATCAAGGCATTTCTGGAAAGACTGCGTCCACTTTTCAGACTGAGGTTGGCAAGTTGACAAACTTGCCAGTGTCTGTTGTTGAAATGGTTCAAATGGCTCTGAGCACTATGGGACTTAACCTCTGAGTTCATCAGTCCCCTAGAACTTAGAACTACTTAAACCTAACTAACCTAAGGACATTGCACACATCCATGCCCGAGGCAGGATTCGAACCTGCGACCGTACGGTCGCGCAGTCCCAGACTGTAGCGCCTAGAACCGCTCGGCCACTCCGGCCGGCGTCTGTTGTTGACTCAAGAAATAGTTCAATATGCAGCAACAAAAATTTTTTATCTTTTTTCCAATATCAGAAAATGTCTCACAGGATAGCCAAGCAACTTCTAAATCTAAACTGAAAGCACTTCTCCTACGAGTAGAAAAAGAAACTACTTTTTAAGTGCAGTTAATGTTTAGGGCTAAAAAATTTTATGTCGTAATGGACATAAATTGCATCCTAATGGACACAAATTAACACTAATGACGTATACATACATGGAAAGAAAGGGCAGTGCTCAGAATTCACATGAGGTGTAAGGTGTGTAAGTGGACGATTAGCACAACGAGAAGATAGTCCCACCCCTTCCTCTTACTGATATTTCACTCCTTTTTTTGATGCCTCTGTGATGGAGGTCAGCCCCGCGACGCCCAGCACTGCAGTTTTCTTATGGGTGGCCGCTCAGAATCGACACGAAAACGTCTCAAGGGGTGGCGCAAGGGGCGTCAATGAAGCCATTTCTTTCCTTGGGGCGTTGATTTCCAAGTTGATTACCCAGTCGAGAACGACAGTTCGCAGTGTGACGAGCAACAAGACGGCGTTCTCGACTACCTTTGACGCGGCTGACACACCCTGAACTATTCAGTCCTTCTCTATAGACATGGGCCAGCAACTTCGCTGAACGTGATCCCACTCCTATGGGATGCAGTGCGACCTCAACTTTTGTTCTGGTGCACAGGGCAGAATCACTAGGGACCTTTATGGAGGTTCTTGACTCTGTAGATTTGCTTATCGAAGGTATGAAAAGTGAAGGTAAACTTAATCATGCAGGTTGTAGTCAGCAAAAAGCTGAAAACTACTGCAACAGCACTAATCAAACATCTAACGGTAATTCTAACCGTAACGAATGGAGGCGACCAAATCGGGAGCTGAATAAATGTATTGGGTATAAGAATCAAAGTAGAAAAAGGCATCACGACGGGCGCATGAACAACGGATACAATGGTCACGGTAACCCGCAATGACGGATTAATCGTAACCAAGAGCGCGAGAACAATGAACGACTAGCGCAGTGGCAATCAAATATGGCGCCACAATGGGTACAGAATTCCAACCAACCTCCGAATATGACAGCTGATTATAGCAACCAGCAACAATATCAAAATAATTCGGCTTATCAAACTACACCACAGGGAAGGTAAAACTGTTGTTCCAACGATCATAATGATAATAAAATCAGAACGTGAGGACTGTTGAGGTGACCCACAGGTGCAAACTCACTATAAGCGACGCGGTGAAACTAAAACCAGCCACAATCTACTCTCCACCGCTGGTTGTGAGAGGATGTAGTAAGAGCACATTCCACGCACAAGACGCAAATCTAAAAATGCTGAGGTACAAAAATGAACGCTGAGGATGAATTAATGAACGTACCTCATAAGTGTCAACAAACCGATAAAGATATTGTGCAGGCCGTATTGGAAGCAGAAATTTGCGGCGTTCCGGTCCAGGTGATAGTGGACATAGGCGAATCGACGAACGTCCTGAGTCCAGAACTGTATAAGCACTTAAGTCTAAATAACAGTGTACTTGTCTCACCGGTTAAAAACTGCCGAGGGACAGGCGCAATCGGTACACACAGTTTCGAGAGATAAGGCACCAGGTGCAAGTTGATTTCAGAGTAGGATATGAAGTCATAAAGAAAAAAAAAATGGCTCTGAGCACTATGGGACTTAACATCTATGGTCATCAGTCCCCTGGAACTTAGAACTACTTAAACCTAACTAACCTAAGGACAGCACACAACACCCAGCCATCACGAGGCAGGGAAAATCCCTGACCCCGCCGGGAATCGAACCCGGGAACCCGGGCGTGGGAAGCGAGAACGCTACCGCACGACCACGAGATGCGGGCTCGTAGCAGTTCTATTAACCAGTAGAAGAATGATGACTCACAAAAGAAGTGTTTACGGAAAGGCGAAGCAAAATCTGGTGTGAGCACAATACCCACTATCAAGGTTGATAGTTGCTTGCATTCTGGGAAAAGTTCCTACGCCAGAGAAACGCAATAGTAGACCCCTTGTGCGGATAATTAACTCTTGTAAACAAAGTAAGCGAATTGTATTGCCAATGTCACGCAAGCAAGAAAACCACTGCAAGTACTGCAGAAGCTTTCGACTTTATTATGTCACTGAGTCATTTCATTTTAATTAGCCTTATTATTCCAGGTCAGACCTTGGTTCATCCCAGTATCTTGTCTTATTTATATACTTTTCAGAATACTTGCAGAGGGTTCCGAGTCTTGGATTGAACATCTCAGAACTGCACAACTCCTTCCTTATTCTTTCCTGTGTGCAATTGGACCAGAAGTTTTGTAAAAATCCATACTCAAGCTGCTGCATGGTATGGCATCTCTCGAACGCGTCCGTTACCCAGAGTACCGCGTCACCTTGTATTAGTGATACGATGAATTGAATTCTTTGCCTTTCCGTCCATCCCCCTGGAAAAACATTAGGGAAACTTTTAATGAACACCACGGGGTGTAGGGTACGCATTTCACCGTTGAACGGTTGAAACTGCCTGTGTTTAATAACATTATCCTCTTTATGGTACAGTGAATTACCACTGTCCACTTCCATCCTCATATCAGGCGGTGAACCGTAAGGCATTCTGTACTGTGAATTGCTGTTGTCAACTGGTGGTGCATATACGTAAGCGCTCTGCGCATGCCTCGCGGGGTTAGCCGAGCGGTCTGTGGCGCTGCAGTCATGGACTGTGCGGCTGGTCCCGGCGGAGGTTCGAGTCCTTCCTCGGGAATGTGTGTGTGTGTGTGTGTGTGTGTGTGTGTGTGTGTGTGTGTGTGTGTGTGTTTGTCCTTACGATAATTTAGGTTAAGTAGTGTGTAAGCTTAGGGACTGATCACCTTAGCAGTTAAGTCCCATAACATTTCACGAACATTTGAACATTTGCTCTGCGCCTTGTTTATGTTATTGGTCATTTCCAGCCGAGGAACCTGATTGTCTACCGGTCCTCGAACGTCAGCTTGCGTTTCCAGTTAGATTAGTCTCCGAGCAGCACGTCTTTGCCAAAGGGTAACTCCGTTAGTACACGTGACTTTAGCTGAACTAATTCAACTTGAACTGCGGCAGCGCTGGCGTCGATTTTCGCGCTCAGATCCGCTGTCGTTTGTTCAACAGCTGATTTTATATTTACTTCGATCTTTGATGAGATTTCGCAATCCTTTACAGACAGCCAGTCATCAAACTCTTTTTCGAAATTTAGTGCTTGGTCGTCTAGATATTCGACTATGTTCTGACGTGCCTCAAGCTCTACATTTTTGACACGGCCTGTCAAGTGTTGAACCTCGTCTTTAAGGCTAGTGTGACCTGTTTGTAAATTTTGCATCTCACTAGTTAAGTTTTGTACTAGATCGAGTATTTCTTTGCATGTTGTTGTTGTTGTTGTTGTGGTATTCAGTTCTGAGACTGGTTTGATGCAGCTCTCCATGCTACTCTATCCTGTGCAAGCTTCTTCATCTCCCAGTACCTACTGCAACCTACATCCTTCTGAATCTGCTTAGTGTATTGATCTCTTGGTCTCCCTCTACGATTTTTACCCTCCACGCTGCCCTCCAATGCTAAATTTGTGATCCCTTGATGCCTTAAAATATGTCCTACCAACCGATCCCTTCTTCTAGTCAAGTTGTGCCACAAACTTCTCTTCTCCCCAATCCTATTCAATACCTCCTCATTAGTTACGTGATCTACCCACCTTATCTTCAGCATTCTTCTGTAGCACCACATTTCGAAAGCTTCTATTCTCTTCTTGTCCAAACTGGTTATCGTCCATATTTCACTTCCATACATGGCTACACTCCATACAAATACTTTCAGAAACGACTTCCTGATACTTAAATCTATACTCGATGTTAACAAATTTCTCTTCTTCAGAAACGATTTCCTTGCCATTGCCAGTCTACATTTTATAGCCTCTCTACTTCGACCATCATCAGTTATTTTGCTCCCTAAATAGCAAAACTCCTTTACTACATTAAGTGTCTCATTTCCTAATCTAATCCCCTCAGCATCACCCGATTTAATTTGACTACATTCCATTATCCTCGTTTTGCTTTTGTTGATGTTCATCTTATATCCTGCTTTCAAGACACTGTCCATTCCGTTCAACTACTCTTCCAAGTCCTTTGCTGTCTCTGACAGAATTACAATGTCATCGGCGAACCTCAAAGTTTTTACTTCTTCTCCATGAATTTTAATACCTACTCCGAATTTTTCTTTTGTTTCCTTTACTGCTTGCTGAATATACAGATTGAATAACATCGGGGAGAGGCTACAACCCTGTCCAACTCCTTTCCCAACCACTGCTTCCCTTTCATGCCCCTCCACTCTTATAACTGCCATCTGGTTTCTGTACAAATTGTAAATAGCCTTTCGCTCCCTGTATTTTACCCCTGCCACTTTCAGAATTTGAAAGAGAGTATTCCAGTTAACGTTGTCAAAAGCTTTCTCTAAGTCTACAAATGCTAGAAACGTAGGTTTGCCTTTTCTTAATCTTTCTTCTAAGATAAGTAGTAAGGTTAGTATTGCCTCACGTGTTCCAACATTTCTACGGAATCCAAACTGATCTTCCCCGAGGTCCGCTTCTACCAGTTTTTCCATTCGTCTGTAAAGAATTCGCGTTAGTATTTTGCAGCTGTGACTTATTAAACTGATAGTTTGGTAATTTTCACATCTGTCAACACCTGCTTTCTTTGGGATTGGAATTATTATATTCTTCTTGAAGTCTGTGGGTATTTCGCCTGTTTCATACATCTTGCTCACCAGATGGTAGAGTTTTGTCAGGACTGGCTCTCCCAAGGCCGTCAGTAGTTCCAATGCAATGTTGTCTACTCCGGGGGCCTTTTATCGACTCAGGTCTTTCAGTGCTCTGTCAAACTCTTCACGCAGTATCTTCCATTTCATCTTCATCTACATCCTCTTCCATTTCCATAATATTGTCCTCAAGTACATCGCCCTTGTATAAACCCTCTATATACTCCTTCCACCTTTCTGCCTTCCCTTCTTTGCTTAGAACTGGGTTGCCATCTGAGCTCTTGATATTCATACAAGTGGTTCTCTTCTCTCCAAAGGTCTCTTTAATTTTCCTGTAGGCAGTATCTATCTTACCCCTAGTGAGACAAGCCTCTACATCCTTACATTTGTCCTCTAGCCATCCCTGCTAAGCCATTTTGCACTTCCTGTCGATCTCACTTTTGAGACGTTTGTATTCCTTTTTGCCTGCTTCATTTACTGCATTTTTATATTTTATCCTTTCTTTGCATACACCACGCATTTCCACAATTTCGGAATGTCTGCTACTCAGCTTTTTCTCTAAAATTGGTTCTTTGTTCAAGTTTCCTATCACGCTCTTGTTCACGTTCATTGAGCATTTGAAATAACCTCTGTTCTCTCTCCCGCTCTTTCTGATCGAGTCGTCGTAAAAATTCTGCGAAGCGGTAGGTGAACACACCCATCCTATCACCTGTGAGGTAACGGGCGAGCTGTGGCGCCCTGGAAATATTCTATGTTCGGGGTTGAGGCGGCCGCACAGAACGCTCGTCAAAGCCGCAGCTCGTCATCAACCGCATGATGCCGCACAGTAGCTGGACCACGTGATGGCGCACAGTAGCTGGACCACGTGGTGCCGAACATTAGTTGTACGAGAGGGGTAGCCCCAGTGCATGGTCCAGCCTCGTGGCTGGGAATTCCGCTGTGACGAGGACGGTGTTTTGTGTCGATGAGGTAGATGTCTATGCCGGGAGTGCCAAAGATGGCGGGCTTTGTGAAACCTTAATGGCAGGCATTTCACAGTTCGTATCGAAATTAATATTATCCAAATCAATCATGATACCTCAAAAAGAAACAGGTACATTAATATTATTTGCACGACGATTCTGATGGTGTAATCAGATTTTCAATATCTTTATTAGTTTAAAGTTTAGTATATGATGGTAAATTATAAAAGTAACAGCCAGCAACGAATTTCCGAAATATAAACGCTTCACCCGATTTTGTCGATCGCTGAGTCTTTAGAAAGCTGTTAGTGTAAACCTAAATTGGTATGAATTACAGGCATAAGTACTCCACAGTTACACGAAAAAACGGTAGCAGCATGCTTATAAATATATTTATTCATCTATGTCTTTGTTTATATCCGATATATACGATTCATGAAGAAATTGGTTAAATATTTACTGTGTTTTACAAAGCATGGAAACATTAGGCTACTGGCATACCTTTTGTTCTATTCCTTTGATATATGTTTATTTAATTTGTATATGTATCTAATAATGTGTGTTAGAGCGTGTTTATGGTCCAGCCGTAGGAATATTTATTTAATTTCAAGTTATTTAAATGTAAATCCAGTATTTCGAATATGTTTCATTATGTTTTTGTGGGTGCGTTGGCTCGAAGACATGGCGCGAGCGCTCTACCCAATCACAGCGCTCGTGAATGGGGAGACTGGAAGGGAGTTGGAGAGAAGTATGGTTTCGAGAGAGAACACAAGGAGGTAGTTCTGGACACTACGGGCAGGACACGAAGTGCTGGACGCGACGGCGCGACGGACGCACAGTCGCGGGAAGCTCTTGGAGAGTGTGGAGTGGTTTGCGCGTGGTCGCGAGAGAATGAAATACTTCGGAGTGCGGACTTGTGAACTTGCGAGATTTCTGTGGCTTCTACAGTGAAGACGTAGTGTGTGCGTTTAGAAGTGAATATCTCGCGAGCTATGTTGTTGTTCATAACTAATTACGTGCAGTAGGAATCTATTGTTTCCCTGTTATTCAACTTATATTTTATTTAATTGCTGGACCATCAACACCAATAAGTGTTTTGCAGAAATATACCGTATTCCCAAAAGTACTTCTACTATCATACTCATCATTTAAAGTTGTTATGAATTCCTTGTTTGAGAGCCCGCACACTTGACTCACCCCCCTGCACGTGAAGCGGAGTTATAGGCCTCACACCTTCATTACTCTGTGGTGCATTATTTGGTATCCACAAAATCTCGTGCCCCGCTTCGGAAGGTATGTTTTCCGATGCGGTGGCATGTGATTCATTTCCATTCTGAACATTGTTTTTTACTTCCTTATCGAGCAGATGGTGCTCGTCAGATGCAGGTGCGTTTGACTGACCTACTTTATCTCTCACGGATTTAATTTGGCACAACTAGAAGTTCAAACACTAACCCAAATGTGCATATATCCCTTCCAAAATGTGGTGTCACCGCCAGACACCACACTTGCTAAGTGGTAGCCTTTAAATCAGCCGCGGTCCATTAGTATACGTCGGACCCGCGTGTCACCACTGTCAGTGATTGCAGAGCCGGCGCCGCCACACGGCTGGCCTACAGAGACTTACTAGCACTCGCCCCAGTTGTACAGCCGACTTTGCTAGCGAAGCTACACTGACCAATACGCTCTCATTTGCCGAGACGATAGTTAGCGTAGCCTTCAGCTACGTCATTTGCTACGACCTAGCAAGGCGACATTACCAGTTTATATTCAGTGTAATAATGTCTAAACAAGAGCGATGTTCTCCAATTGTGGATTAAAGTTAAGTATTCCAAGAACTACGTTCTTTTCTTTATAGGATAATTACTTTACCTTGTTCCAGACCTCACGCCAATCTGCGTGAGCTTAACGTGTGCCTTTCGGCTACCTCCGAGTGGCTTGGCTGTCTTGCTACGCCACTACACAAAATAAAACACACAAATACATACCCAAATGCACTCACTACACCGTTAGCACTACTTACCGCTTTTACCAAGGATTCCTCATGTGCGTATGGCCTCGATATTTAGCACAAGTTTTCCAGGACTCTTGCACTTTAAGCCTTACCGTTTTGTTATACAGATTTTGCTGTTTAAATTCCTTTCGTTTCCCTTATCACGAATATCTTCTTTCTTTCGTCTCAGGGATTTGGTTGTTGTGCATGAAATAAATTTTTATATATAGGCATAAATATCAGACAATGGTTATGTAAGAATGTACATATCACACACACACACACACACACGCACACACACACACACACACACACATATATATATATATATATATATATATATATATATATACCCACGTTAGGGGCCAAATGAAGTGGCTCTTCTGGAGGGGTATGTTTATTTATTTATATTTTTCTCATATGTTCGGTGTCTTTAAAAACATGCATTAGTGTAACTGAGTGCTCCAATACGAAAATAAAATTATTTCAAAATTGGTTTCACCTTTGCGTAACTCGCAACTGAACAGTAAAATCATCCAACAAATTGACTGATTTACTTCCAAGAATATGAAAATGAAAATATAACAGAATTATAATTAGCCTCGGCGTATTAGTACTTAAAGAGCGTGGACTCAGATATTGAATTTATTGTGGAACCACACAACACTAGGGGCTATGGGAGTCGTTATTTTGCTCTCCGCTGCGCTTCTTTGCTGTGAAAAAATGTTTGTTAAATGTTAAAGCTGGTGATCTCTGCGCTTCCGCTATGACTTCGCTTTTTAGGTCGACGCGTAATGGCGTCCGTTGAAGCAGCGGCCGTAAAAGTTGTGAAGCTGTAAATGACTTAAGAAAAATTAATTCAGTGCAATGAACATGACAGAGGCTCACTGTGCATCGAACTAACTCATATATTAACATACTATATTAACAATGTTAACAGTACAAATGCTTACATTATCTTCGTGGTACAATGTGTCTGCTTCCTATCACTAGAAACAAGCGAAGAGAAGGGGGAGAGAAGAACAATCTTGGAGCGTTCTTCTCCCGTATTAATTGCCTAGAACTTATTACATTTATGGAATTTACTCCTTGATGCTAAGATTAATATTTGCTATAAAACACGAAAATTTTACGCTGCCTATGCGTTTAAATTTATTTCGTCGCGAGATACAGTTCTCGTTTTCAAGTATTTTTTTAATGTCTTTACGACACAATTGTCGCTGGGACGGCACATTATGCTTTTTCAGCCCTCATATTTTTTGTCCTGTGCACAATCAAAGAGGGGTGCAACATTGATACATGTGTCAATAAAACTTCAAAAGGTTCTTCTGATATTATCCAGTTTTACAACACCCTCAGTGGCATACACACGACTTTTCTCACCACTTTAAAAATGTACCTGAACAGAGACAACCTGTGATTAAATCCAAGGCCTTTGCAGACGGTTGACATCTTTAAAATCCTATCGATTCTTGAAGGCATCCTAACGGGTGCAAGAACAGCATCATAGCCTGCCTGCAGGCGGCTAAGGCTCAGGTCACGGATACTATCTGTACAGGTACATTTTTAAGGTGCTCAGCAAAGACGAGCGGGAGGCACTGAGGGTGTTACCGAACTGGGAGGCCTTAGATGGATCCTTTGCCATTTTGTTCAGACATGTGTCAACGTTGCACCCCTGCATGATGAAGCCACGGGACGGCGCGAAACTCCAGGGCTGGAAAAGCTTTAGCAACTTTTCCTGCTTCGAACGAAGCTCAAATTTCCTCGAATTGTTTTGAACGCCCCCTAGTCGTTCCAACCTGCACTCCAGAGCAAAAATTGCAATAGCACTGCACTCTAAATAGGTGAGATTACGATCAGCGCCAACGTAGGTTGCTGGCCCACGATGTCCTTCGTCCGCAGCTTGTGGTCTGGTGGCTAGCGTTGTTGCCTCTGGATCACGAGGTCCCGAGTTCGATTCCCGGCCCGGTTGGGAATTTTCTCTGCCCGAGGACCGGGTGTTTGTCTTGTCCTCATCATTTCGTCATCATCATTCATGACAGTGGCTAGATTAGCCATTGCAAAAATTTATCTGCATAAAAATGGGGACTTCATACGGGCGCTGATGACCGTGCAGTTGAGCACCCCACAAACGAGACAACATCATCATTACGATGTCCTTAGCACTTACGGGAGGTGCCAGCTGTCTCATACGTTGCCAAGAACCTCGTCCTGTTGTTCATGGCACTGTGAACTGTCGTCTTGGACCGCGAAATCTACGCCCCATTGAAAGAGATTTATTGACTATGTAGGCTACATCATGAGTGCTCTGTGTGCCGTTTCTGAGCGGCAGTGTGTCTGAAATGTTTTCCTCGGCGACCTATAAGAGAACAGCGTGAATTCAACGCCGAGTATCGCGGTTCTGACCTCCATCACATATCCGTCAAAACAAGGGAAGAAATGAAAAAATCGTATAGCCCACCTGAGCAAATTCGGCTGCTGAGTTGCAAGTCTTTTCAGATACTACAACAGTGGGCGATTTGTGTTTCGATGATGATGATATGATGACAAGGACAACAACACAGTACCCAGTCCCCAAAAGGGATTGCATTGGATTTTTTGGGGGAAGAGACAAAACAGCGAGGTCATCGGTCTCATCGGATTAGGGGATTAGGGAAGGACGGGGAATGAAGTTGGCCGTGCCCTTTCAAAGGAACCATCCCGGCATTTGTCTGGAGCGATTTAGGGAAATCACGGAAAACCTAAATCAGGATGGCCGGACGCGGGATTGAACCGTCGTCCTCCCGAATGCGAGTCCAGTGTGCTGACCACTGCGCCACCTCGCTCGGTTCCCAAACGGGGAAAATCGCCACCATGGCTGAGATTCGAAGGCAGACTCGCTGCATGGCAATCAGGTGCGCTCACCACTTACCTAAGTAGGCGGATAAGAAGCGAAATGTGAGTTCCAGAAGCTCCGTCGACCTTGTGGCTGGAGGAATAGTGGTGAAATGAGGTGTCAATGTGACATCATTACTCCTCACTTGAACATCTGAGGTCCGGGCCTATTTTTCGCATGTGTCGAAACCGTACTGTTTGAAGGACGTCGCAAAGAGCTACACTTCAACACCGTTACAGAAGAGGGAGAGGGCTGTAGGCAACTTTGAGCCAAATTTCAAAATATTACGTCGCAATGCGAGACAAGTACCTGGTTTTGAAAATGTGATCATTTAATTGTGTTGTGCCTAATAGTTATGGTGAAACAAGTTCTTCATTGAAAAAGTGTGTCTGGCTGCAGTTTTCACATTCGTGACATTTCTCTATTGTCGTCTAATGCTATATTCTGCCGAAATGTAAGAAATGCGAGTCACATGAGTCGTTGTTTGTAATGTCTGACGTATAAAGATAAGCATCATTGTCGCAGCACAGTTCGTTACGTGTTCTTACTGAGACATCTCTAATGGTATCAACGACGACATAATGGTTGCCCGCCGCGGTGGCCGAGCGGTTCTAAGCGCTTCAGTCCGGAAGCGCGCGACTGCTACGGTCGCACATTCGCATCCTCCCTCGGGATTGGATGTGTGTGATGTCCTTAGGTTAGTTAGGTTTAAGTAGTTCTAAGTTCTAGGGGACTGATGAGCTCAGATGTTAAGTCCCATAGTGCTCAGAGCAATTTGGACCATTTGACATAATGGTTAACTCCAGTCTTCTATCCGTGAATTTTTCCCGTCCACTCACTACATGCGACCACAGAATTTCGTAATTGTGTGCTTCGATCCTAATCACGTAGCTTCAGCAGGAACGCAGAGACCACGCCGTACAGTGCTTCTTCACAGCAGCTGTTAAAACGCCGGTGACAGCGCTCGGTCGTAATCGGCCGAGCTGCCCCAGCTGTGCGGCTCTGAGTCACCGGGACGTTGCTGTGACACGTGTCGCCGAGCTCTCGCAGGCGCCTGTATATTAAAGAGGCGGCCGGCGCCGACGCTTTCTCTTTTTCGCCGGTCTTTGTGCCAGAGATTAACTCTGACGCGGCCGGCGGACGGCGCTGCGCGGTGCTGGCGAGTTATTGGGCGGCCGAACAGCGGGCAGCAGCTGCGCCGCTGCTAACAAATCCGTGATGGGCGGATATTACTGTGAATAACGCCGCGCCTCCGCCGCCCGTCCCAGCTAGTTGTCGGGCTGCTGAACAGTCCTCTCCCTCTCTCACGTGGTCAATAATTTAAAATCACCCCAGCGAGCCAACTTTCATTTTGCACCATTGCGTTTCTGTTTAACGTACTTGTTGTTTACTTATATTCGAGTACATTTCCTGAAGGTGTTTATTTAACCAGCAGGTGGTTATTTGAAAATATTGTACATACTGTAATCTGGAGACCTGAACTGTACAAAATTTTAAATTACATCTCCGAAATATAAGGTTATGTACCTATTTTTTGTTTATTTACAGGAAAATGCCTGCATTCTCGAGAAAAAGACATTTTTTGGTTTTTAGGGGTTGAGGGTGGAAATGCTTCTGTGCTGAGGAAGTCTGGATGATGAAGAATCATGTGAGATACTATCTCTCTGTGGAGAACGAGAAGTGACAAGGCATTTGGAGATCCTGGTTCTGAAAGACCTGGGACAACAGGGAAACTATAAAGTCGTCAGCGCAATCCAGACTACTTCTTTCGTCACCCAGTCATCTTCATTATGCGATGGGTCCATCCCTGTGACCCTAACAAAGGAGAAAAGTAAGCAGAAGAAACATGACGATCCTCTACTGTCGAAAAAAGGCGAACACGTTGACCAGGCAAGTTGGTGCCGAGTGTTTACTGCAACTGCTCCGGTGTGATCACATTAGCACGGGATGCCATCAGGGCGGGAAGCAATTAATGGGGCCATTTTTGCTTCACGGCAACGCCCTGCTAATTCTGCACAATTCACAATCACACCTACTGCTTCTTTGAACTACCATACTTTGCCTCAGTTCCGTGTTCCCCTGATATGGCAGCGTAATTTTTTAAGTTTGTTCAGATAAAGAAAGCATTGCATGGGAATGACAATGAGATGATTTTCGAGGTTAACAGTTTCCTTGTCAGCCAAAACACAAACTTCCACAACTTTCACATCTACATAGGAACCCTGCAAGCCACCGTGCAGTGAGTCATGGAGGGTACCCTGTACCATTACAAGTCATTTCCTTCCTGTCCCACTCACAAAAAATGTCGTGTGACGAGGGCCTCCCGTCGGGTAGACCGTTCGCCTGCTGCAAGTCTTTCGATTTGACGCCACTTCGGCGACTTGCGCGTCGATGGGGATGAAATGATAATGATTAGGACAACACAACACCCAGTCCCTGAGCGGAGAACATCTCCAACCCAGCCGGGAATCGAACCCGGGCTGACCACTTTTTTTTTTTGTTGTTATTTGGATACAAAATTAGGCAGTTCACAAACACTAAAGGAAATGCATCCTCCGCAAAAACAAAACAAAAAAAATCATCGTAAAACAAATCACAAATGTAAAGGAACAGGGATACAGGGATGTTGTTTTTTATTTATTTATTTTCCATAAGGACCACTCTGTTAAAAGGAACATGTAGATCATTTCATGGTATAGTATGGGCATTACATATGGAGTGGTGAGAGAAGCGTGAGTTTCTTTATCAGCTGTCAAATGTGCACACCGACTGCACCCGGCACATCCCAACTACGTGGGGGGTCGAGGAAGACTGCCTGAAGATAGTTGGCAAAGGTTTTCCGATAATGTGACCATCTATGAACCTCATTGTGGGCTTGCTGCAAGAAATACCAAAAGTCGAGTCGCGACTTGGCAGCATCCCCATAGAGGTACGCGATCGTCCAACCTTTGACCCAGATGATCGACTGTGATTTAGTCGCCGGAAAGTAGTCACTCTCCGGTTGTAAGAAGGAAGCAGGTGTAATATGTTGCGGGGTCACACGGAGGTAGCAAGCCACCATCTGTCTTCCTAGGAGCCATACGTCCTCCACCGCGATACAAGTTAAACGGTAATGGTCGTCATCCACTTGGCGACATTTCGGGCATAGTGGAGTGTCCACTAGTCCAATTGCATGGAGTCGTTGGTTGGTGGTGAACTTGCCACACGTGACGGAGAACCACAGTGCCCGAACGAAGGTAGGAAGGAATTTTTGGTGCACATGTCTCCAAATCTTCGGCCAATGCAACGTGGGGTGTTTGAGTTCAATGACATTACGACTTATCCGTCGTAGCAGCCAAACATAAAAATCCTTCGCGCATGGCGGTCTCGTGCGCGGAAGCTCGTCTCTGATATAACTAAGTTCCACGATAAATGTTGATACATGCGCAAAATGTAGCGTAATGTTGCCCACCGCCACCGGAGGTGTGAGGGACGCTGGAACTAAGAGATCCAGTAGGCGGGATGTAAGGGAATCACGCCCGCTACGCCATTGCTTGTACATCGTGGCTAGAAGGAGCGCCGTTGCTCGGCAGTGAACATTCGCAAGTCCGAGTCCCCCCTTGTCCGTAGGGAGCGTGAGCGTTGCGTATCGCACCTTGAGGGGCGACCCAATCATCACAAAATAGCCTAGTGCTGATTGAAGTCGACGCCCGAGCGTGAGTGGTAGGGGCAGGATCTGCGAAATATGCACCATTCGAGAAACCACATAAGTGTTCAGATATTCGACTCGCTGCAAAGGATCAAGGCGCCGTAGGAGATGTTGTCGGACCATGGTACGTGTTGTCTGTAAAATACGTCGGTAGTTAACTGCCGCAGTATGTTTTACAGATGAGGTAAAGTCTATGCCGAGATAGCGGAATCGTTGCACATAAGGAAACGGACTGATTTCTTCCGGCGTAAGGCCCCTTCCAACCGGCATTGCTGCCGATTTGTTCATGTTCACTGCACTACCCGCCGTCACACTGTGGTCCAACAACAGTTCAAGGACCGTCTTCACCTCTTCCTCAGAACGAACGAGCAGCAGGAGGTCGTCCGCATAGGCACGACATTTGAAGGTGTAGCCCCGCATTTCCATCCCAGAAAGAGAATTTGTTAGCCTCCCAATCAATGGTTCCAACGCTATCGCGAACAGCAGCATCGAAAGAGGGCAGCCCTGGCGAATGGATCGTCGAATTTGAATGGGCCCTGCTATACGCCCATTAACCTGTACCAAGGATTGTGCGCCCCCATAAATCCTTCTAATGAGACCAGTAAAACGGTCTGGAAATCCCATTTGTTCCAGTACAGCGTACAGATAATTGTGGCGCACCTTATCAAAAGCACTGTCAAAATCAACCGCCACCATCGCCGCTTTCAGCCGACACTCCTCCGCCAGCGCTATCACATCACGGCATTCGCCAGTAGCTGTTTGCACATTCACCGATTCACCCGGTGTCGTCTGTTCTGGAGAGAGTACGCTACGAATTAATATACGACATCGGGACGCTAGCAACCGTGCAAAGATCTTATAGTCGGCATTAAGCAGGGTGATGGGGCGATAATGTGTGACCGTAATTCCTGACTTCGGTTTATGTACTGGCATCAAGAGGCCTTCCATAAAAGCCGGTGGAATAGGCGCATCGGAATTTAACATCTTGTTGTACATTTCCGTCCTTCGCGGTGCCATTTCGTTGCGAAATTCTCGATAAAATTCAGCAGGAAGTCCATCAATGCCTGGGGACCTATTCAACGCACCCTTTGCGATCGCACCATGTACTTCCTCACAGCTAATGGCTTCCAGTAAGGTTCCCGCGGCTCCCACCGTCAGTGTACGGGAGACGTACGTGGCTATACGCTCGAGGTCATCGACAGGGGCTGCTTCTTCCCGATAGATATGTTGGTAATGGTAGACGAATGCAGAGACAATGTCCGCTTGACGCGTCACTCTTCGGTCTTCGCGGGTAATTAATTCCCGTACCAAAACGCGTCGTCGGTGCTTTCGTTCATTCACAACGTGGTGCATGGAAGGAATCTCGTGCATTATCGTATCGTGACATCTGGCGCGCACCATGGTTCCCTGAAGATGTTTCCGAGCTAAAGCCACTAGTTTAGCTTTTATCCTTTTGCGTTCGATCCAAACGTCCTGTCCCGACGGACCATCGTCCAGTTCGCGCAGCGCTGCAAAATAAAAGTCGGTCGTACGGCGGCGCCATTCTGCCATCTCCCTGCTATATGAGATCGACGTACGGCGAAGCGCCGGTTTAGTACAAGTCAGCCACCAATCAAGCTTCGTCGCATACCTTCCAACCCTTCGCTCGCACATCGTCCATGTCTCAAGGATCCGTTGACGGCATTCCGGATCATGTAGATGTTGAATGTTTAATTTCCACGGGGCCTTACTGTTCCACACCTCTCTACGGGGAAGAAGCACCGTACAGATGTAAGCGCTGTGGTCGGAAAATGCCAATGGCCAGCGTTCCGCGTCCTGGACATCAGTTGCATGAGCCATGAGCCCGTGAGATATAAATGCGATCTAACCTGCTCGCCGAATGACTTGTCACATAGGTGTATCCCGGTGCATCTCCATGTCGTAATTCCCACGTGTCACTAAGTACAAGGTCGTTGACAACGATTCGCAACTCTTGGCTGATGTTTGCTTGCGGCCATTGGTCTTTCTGGCTGAGAACACAGTTGAAATCTCCACCAATTATTACGCATTCATAACGTCCATGGAAAAGTGGGGCAATGTCTTCTGCATAAAATCGCGCCCTTTCCCGCCGCCGATTGTTTCCAGACGGTGCATAAAGATTGATGATGCGTGTCCCAAACGTCGTGAAAGCCATTCCCCTGGCCGACGGAAGGTAACACACGTTTTCCACTGGGAAGCCATCTCGCACGTAAACTGCCACCCCACTCCCATTGTGATCTCCATGTGACGAATAGGATTGGTAGCCTGCGATGTATGGGAGTGCAGCTATGTGGACTTCCTGCAGCAAAGCAATATCCACATCAGATGGCCAAACCGTTTCCTTCAGTAGGTGTATTTTGGCCGGTGAACGCACGTCATTTATATTTAATGTCGCAATACGGTTCGCATGGCGTTGAATCCCACTCTGTCGAGGCGCAACATCTCCCTGCATCGACACTGGGGGCTGAGTTAGAAGACGTTCTCTCGCCCCTCTCCCTTCACCTTCAGCAATTATTAGACCGTCTTCGTGAGTGCCGGCTGCCTCTGTGTGACGTCCGGCGCCTCCTCAATATCGTCATACTACATCTTTGCAGGCAGTGATATATTCGTGTCCATAGCCACAGCATCTGCGTCTGGACAGCCAACTGGTTGTGAGTCCTCTTCAGCATCACCACGTCCCGGTACCGTCAATATGACAGACCGCTGCGGGTCTGATCGAACAGTTTCCATTGCCTCATCCTGTTTCGTAGAGGCTGTTGTGTCGTCTTGGTCCACAGGCACATCGTCGTCGGGGCAAGGGGAGTCATCCCTAGGAGATGTCGTGCGACGACGCCGTTTCCTCCTTTTCGCGGAACGTTGTTTGCGTGATCTTCCTTCCGTGTCCTCAGATTGTAGGGAATCACGGCTGCCCGACAGAAAAGCACCCGTAGGAACTGGAAGTGTTTCGAGTCCCATCGTTGTACTTGGCGGGAGTTCGGTCGAAACTGATGTTGTCGTCACAGAGTGCGTTCCAGACGGAACAGCATCCGTAGTGGCTGGAACTGCTTCATGTACTATCGGTGTGCTTGGTGGGAGTTCGGTCTCATCTGATGTTGTCGCCGTAGATTGTATGCTCGATGGAGCAGCATCCTCGGTCATCCCGACGTCTGCTACAAGGTTTCGGAGAGTGCCATCTTGATCTTCCACCGGGGCTGTGTCCTTTCGGTCATCAGCGGACGCAGTGAGGGCTTTGGCATAGGTGATCGGTAGTACTGTCATCGCCGGCGACGGCTCCCGGACATCTGAAGGCAGTTGCGTAATCCGCCGTTGCATACAGTTCGACCTGAGGTGTCCCTCCTGGCCACAGCCAGAACATGTACGTGGTTGACCATCGTAAATCACCACCGCTCGACAACCACCAATTGTCAGATAGGACGGTACATGCTTCTGAAGATCAATAGTGATCTGTCGCACTCCGTTAAGAACGGGGTACGTGGCGAATTGTGTCCAGCGTTCTGCTGTGTGACCATGTACCGTGCCGTATGGCTTAAAAGCCTCGATAACTTCGTCAGCCGGGAGCTCAAATGGCAGCTCAAAAACACGTATTGTCCGTACACCCAGACCAGCATGTTCTACAGTTACCGTGCCGACATTCCCGTCACTATGGCAAAATCGGAGACCAGCTTTTGTCGCCTGTAGAATTCTCTCACACGCCGCGTCATTTACCATCTTAACATACACCGTTGGACTAACGATGGACAGGTGAATTCCGACAATATCGTTTGGCGGTATCTTGACGTCCTCTCGAATGAATCGTTCCACTGCTAAGGCCTTTGGTCGTTCGCAGTCTTTGCAGAAATTGAATCGTAATGTAGTTTTCCTGTACTTGTTCGCCATGATCGTTGTTACTAGCCCGCGCGCAGACTAAGTCCACAAGTAAACAAACACTCGCACACGCCGCACAGGCGGAAGTATCGGACCTCCGCTTCGCACGGCCGCTAGCGCCGAACTGAGACCACTCAGCTACCGGGGGCGGACGTCCCACTCACAAATGTAGGCTGGGAAAAACTACTGTGTAAATGCCTCCGTATCGGCCCTAATTTCTCGTTTCGTATGTTTGTGGTGCTTACGCGTAATGTATGTTAGTGGCAGTAGAATCGTTTGGTAGTCAGCTTCAAATGGCGGTTCTCTAAATTTTCTCAGTAGTGTTTTTCGAAAAGAGCTTCGCCTTCCCTCCAGGGAGTTCCCGAAGTATATCTGTAACAAATCTAGCAGCCCACCTCTGAATTGCCCGACCTGGAACGGATCCGGAACGGTCGAACAGTACTCAACAATGAGTTGCACCAGCGTCCTATATGCGGTCTTCTTTACGGGTGAACCGCTCTTTCCTAAAATTTTCCCAATAAACTGATGTCGACCATTCGCCTTTTGCGACCACAGTTCTCACATGTTCGTCCCATCTCATATCGCTCTGCAGCGTTACCCCCAGATATTTAAACGACTTGACTGTGTCAAGCAGCCGGCCGGTGTGGCCGTGCGGTTAAAGGCGCTTCAGTCTGGAACCGCGTGACCGCTACGGTCGCAGGTTCGAATCCTGCCTCGGGCATGGATGTGTGTGATGTCCTTAGGTTAGTTAGGTTTAATTAGTTCTAAGTTCTAGGCGACTGATGACCTCAGAAGTTAAGTCGCATAGTGCTCAGAGCCATTTGAAGCCATTTGTGTCAAGCAGGACACTAATAATTCTGTATCCGAACATCACAGGTTTATTCTTCCTATTCATCACCATCAATTTACATTTTCCCAAATTTAGAACTAGTTGCCATTCATCACTAGAAATTTTGTCTAAGTCGTCTTGTATCTTCCAACAGTCACTCAACTTCGACTCCTTACTGTACATCGCAGCGTCATCAGCAAGCAATCGCAGATTGCTACCCATCCTGTCCGCCAGCGGTCCTGTGGCACTCCTGAAGACAGCCTTATCTCTGATGAACGCTTGCCGTCTTGGAAAACATACTGGGTTCTATTACATAAGAAGTCTTCGAGCCACTCACATATCTGTGAACTTATTCCATACGCTCTTACCTTAATTAACAGCCTGTAGTGAGGCACCGTGTCAGATACTTTCCGGAAATCGAGAAATACGGAATCTGCCTGCTGTACGTCATCCATAGTTTGCACTACGTCGTGTGAGGAAAGAGCAAACTGAGTTTCGCACAATCAATGCTTTCTAGAACCATGCTGATTCGTGGACATAAGCCTTTCAGTCTGAAGAAAGTATAATATATTCGAACTGATAATGCTTTCAAGGATTCTGCAGCAAGCCGCAGTTACGGATAGTGATCTGTAATTTTGCGGTCTGCTCTTTTACCCTTCTTATATACTGACGGGAAAGGGAAGAGAGATAGTAGACATGATACAGACGAGGAAGATAAAGGCTTTGAGTGTGCAAGAGACAAGGTGGAAGGGCAATACGGCAAAGACCTTAGCTGAAGGCTATAAGCTACTTTATAGTAGTGCAAGCTCGGAATCAAGAAATGGAGTTGGACTTATTTTGCACAGAGAGCTTCAAGAAGAGGTATGTGAAGTCAGCAGAGTAAATGATAGGATCATGTATGTTAAGATGATGTTTTGCGGAGAAATGTTAACAGTCCTGACAGCCTACGCACCCCAAGCGGGATGTTCGAAGGACGAGAAGGAAAAATTTTGAAGAGATTTGGATGGAGTAATGGTCAGAATACCAGAGAATGAAAGAGTGATAGTCGGAGGGGATCTAAATGATCTTGTTGGCGGAAGGAGAGGTGGGGAAGAGAGGAGGCATGGAGGATGGGGGTATGGCGAGAGAAATGAGGAAGGTAAAAAGATAGTGGAGTTTGCAGTGCCTTTTGATCTATTGATTACGAATACCTAATTTCAAAGGAAAAGAGAATAACTAATAACATACAGGAGTGGTAAAAATAGAAGCCTAATTGATTACATATTATGTAGAAGGAAAAATAGTGGGTAGGTGCGAAATACTAAGGTCATATACGGTGAAGGAATAGCAACACAACATAAGTTGATTGTAGTGGATTGTGAGATGAAAGTATGTAAAAGACAGAGGCACATAAATCAATGTGAAAGGAAAATTAAGTGGTGGAGATTAAAGGACAAAAATTTGAGAGAGGACTTTAGTGAAAAATTACTGGGAAGGTAAAATTGGCAGAGAGTGTGCAGGAGTGATGGAAAATAAATAGTGCTGTTATAAGGAAGACCGGAGAGGAAGTGTTTGGGTTAACATCTGGGACAGGGGTGCCAAAAGATAAGGAAGCATGGTAGTGGATAGAAGAGGTGCAAAAGGTTGTGAAGGAAACGAAAGACGCAAATAGGAAGTTGGATATGTCCGGAAGTGCTGAGGATGGGCAAGCATACAAAAGTGCAAAGAAGAAGGCAAAACGAGACGTGGCTAAAGCTAAAGCTGAATCAGTAAGGGAGGCATACGAACAACTACAGAAAAATCAGGACATGAGACAACTGATACGGATAGGAAAATCAAGAGATAAGCTTCTAAGGATCTAACAGCAATAAAACAAATGAAAGATGAAACAGGAATAATTCTGCATTACCATAGAAAAATAATCCAAAGGTGGTTGAATTATTTTGAGAAATTTCTGAATGAAGAAAATGTAAGAGTGAAAACTGAGGAAGGAGGGGCGAACGAAGGATTAACGATGAATATAAGTAGAGATGAAGTCGAACGGGCAGTTGAAAAGATGAAAAATGGGAAGGCAGTGTGCCCAGACCAGATCCCCATCGATAAAAAGGGAATTGAGCTCCTTTGGAATTTAATGAAGAAGATTTGGTGACAGGAGGAGATGACAGACGAGTGGAGAACTAGTGTACCAATCCAAATATTTAAGGGAAAAGGTGATGTGCAGGACTGCAGTAACTATAGAGGTATTAAACTGGTGGCACACTCAATGAAAATTTGGGAAAGAGTTATAGAAGCAAGATTACGAAAGGAGACTGGGGTGTGTGAAGAACAGTTTGGGTTCATGCCTAGGAGGAACGACTGATGCAATGCATGCTTTAAGACGAATGGTGGAGAGACACGGGGAGCTACAAGCCAATCTACATATGGCTTTCGTTGATTTGGAGAAAGCATATGACAGAGTCCCAAGGGACGAAATATGGAGAAGCATGAGAGAGCAGTGCGTGCCAGAGACGTATGTGAGGTTAGTGAAGGAAATGTACAGAGGAGCAATGACACAGGTGGGAAGTAGTGTGGGCATGACAAGGGAGTTTCCAGAAAAAGTAGGGTTACATCAACGGTCTGCGCTTACTCCTTACCTCTTTGACCTGATTATGGATGTGCTGGTGAAAGATGTGAAGAAGGAAGCGCCGTGGAATATGATGTTTGCGGATGATGTGGTTCTTTGTGAGCAGAGCATCGACAGACTTGAGGAAAAGCTGGAGGACTGGAGGAAGCCACTAGAAGAAAGAGGGATGAAAATTAGCAGGACACAGTCAGAATATTTAGCACTGAAGGATGTGCAGATGAGGTCTTGCAAGATCCAGGATGATGAGCTGAAATCGGTCTGCAAATTTAAATACCTGGGGTCGTACATACAGAGGGACGGAGGACTGGAAAGCGAGTTACAACACCGAATAAATTGCTGTTTGAACAACTGGAGGAAAATGAGTGGAGTGTTGTGTGACAAGAAGGTGAGCATTGGGTTGAAAGGGAAAGTGTACAAGTCGGTGGTAAGGCCTGCTATGATATACGGGGCAGAGACATGGCTAATCACAGTAGCCTAGCAAAGGAAGATGGAGGGGGCGGAAATGATGATGCTTAGGTGGATGTGTGGGGTAACGAGGAAGGACAGGATTATAAATGAATTTCTTGGCGAAGCTGTGAAAGTGGGACCCATGGGGAGAAAGATACAAGAGAGCAGACTAAGGTGGTACGGACACTTACAGAGAAAAGGGGAAGAGTATATCGGAAACAGAGTTGAAGATATAAGGATTGAAGGAGCGAGAAGGAGAGGAAGACCGAAGATGAGATGGAAGGATAAGATATCTGAGGACCTAAGGGAGAAGGGATGGAAGAAGGAAGAGGCATTGGATAGAGTACTATGGAGGAGAAGGAATCAGAAGAGCAACGCGGACCCTACGTCACGTGGGACAAGACGACGATAAAGAAGAAGATATACTGGAGTCATCTGCGCTTTTTTTCCGGTCACTTGGGACCTTGTGCTGGACGAGAAATTCAAGATAAATGCAGGCCAGGTAAGGTGCCGGTGCCGTAGAATACTGTTTGTAAAACCGAATTGGGACTCCATACAGACCTGGTGATTTACTCACTTTCAAATCTTTCAGTTTTTTCTCTACACCAGGGGTGCTTATTATTATTCCGTCCACACAGGAGTCTGTCCGATGGTCAAATGACAAAATGTTTGCACGATTCTCCTGTATGAACGATTTTTCGAAAGTGAAATTTAAAATTTCAGCATTAGTTTTGCCATCTTCAGCTGCCGTCCCAGACTGATTTTACATAGGACCAGAATTTTCCCCGGTTCTCTGTCCATTCCTTAATTTATCTACTTCACCTACCTTCATCTGTTTTGTCACCCAAACACCTTATGTTTCTTAACAGTACCATTGATGAGGACCTGCTCACCTCTATGGACTAGATGATTGCCATCCAACATGGTCATGTTAGTATGGAACATCTCTTAGAGCAGTCATGAAGGCAAAGACCAAGTGTGCTCAAGGACCATAAGGAACAATTGCCTATAACAGGGAGAACTGTGAAGTAATTAGTTGTGACAATCCACAAATCCACAATATATAGTTTCAATTGAAGAGAAGAGTGTACAATATGCTAGAAGTCGGGTAATGTTGGGTGGCTCAAAACTATGTAAATCGACGTATTGGCAGAATGTGGGGGTGCATTCTTTCTTAGAAAGGGGGATTTATTGGGTTGAATGATTAGAACGTTAGTTAGAAACTTTACATTATTGAACTTAGTTAAGATGTGAAGCAATATTGGGAGCCACAAGTCGTATGTGTGTTACATTCTTCTGCACAGTTTAGCAGTACGATGCCCCGACGTAAGTGGGTCAGAGGCGCGCCGAGTCAAGCAAGATGAAGGAGAATTCTGCGTCACCGGCCAGCAGAGGGCGTGATAAAGAGCAGCTCGTTACATGCCTGCTGGGTGTCAGCACCGAGGGCGGTAATCGGATCACCTGCACCACCCGAGGACTATCAGAATATTTCACACACTTAATGTGGAAGAAGAACAGCATGAATCAACAGCTATTGTCCATCGTGAGGTGTTGTGGTGACCCAGAGCCTGAGTCACTTAGCGGCTTCACCAGTTAGGAGTCGTCGTTGCCATCACAGTCATCATAATAGTCTTAACGCAGACCGTTTCCTATGATCAACAGGCAGCCACTTGTGATGGGAGTCATCGGTTGGGGTTCATTGTGGTAATTCACTGTTGCCATCTTCCTGGGACGCTGTCTCCACAAATACTGTGACCAGGGTCGCAGCCATGGACCCTGGTCGACGGACGTCAGACAGCCGCAGCTGGGTATGGTCGCTGAGACAGGTCTATGACCTGTCCTACCTCCACCAACCCCCATCCACCCATTCACAATTGCAACAGAGGCATGCGGCACGTGGTTCCATCCGCCGTAGAACGACCCATCACGGCCTTAGCGCCACTACCGAGTCAGCGGATTCCAGTTACGCCAGCGCAGCTACAGTTGCCGCAGAAGCGTGGGTGTGGGTGTCCACAGGCATCCTTCATCGCTGCCGAGAATATTACGAGCACAAGAAAACCTCGCCCTAAGACCCTACAACCAATGTTTTGCAGCTGATCAAATAAATATTGTTATTTTGTTATCAGGAGCCATCCATGGTTACACCCCACCATCCTCTTCCTCACATCCAGCAGAGAACCGACGTTCGAGTCCAGCTACGGGCCGTGGAGTCACGTGCCTGTTAACTTGACCCATCTGG
This sequence comes from Schistocerca nitens, assembly GCF_023898315.1. Lineage (NCBI taxonomy): Eukaryota > Metazoa > Arthropoda > Insecta > Orthoptera > Acrididae > Schistocerca > Schistocerca nitens. The sequence continues at coordinate 441,589,266 of NC_064620.1, read as the reverse complement.
AAATGATTATGTAAATAGAAAATGTAAGTATCACTAATACGTATTGTTCTTAATAATGTTATATCTATTGTCTACTGATTATTTGTTGTAACTCATGTATTCTTTTCGTGAAATCATCAGGGGAAGATTTTCAAAGATTTCATTTTGTCTAGATCTTGTGTTTTACAAATGTTCATGTGTTTTTATGTCACATGTTTTAGAAAGTTGATTTTAAGCATGTAGATACTTCTAAATTTAGCTCATCAACGTCTTTAGATTGATAACTGCCCAGTTGTATGCTAAAAGAATGTCTCGTTGCACAATGTCGTTTTTCTTAGTTCTTTCACATTACTGTCAAACATAGTATTACTACATAAACTTCTCATGAAGAACAGACAGTTCATGGAAGGTTTGAAAAATAGTCCTTGCTTTCCTCTACATAGATCTTTGTTGACTGTTGTGTCTCTGTACTTCTCTGCATATATTGGTAGAGAGCCAATGAAGAAATTAATTTCTTAGACTGATATGAAGCACTTAACTTAAATTAGCTTGGGAAATATTTGGTTTTATATTAATGCATGAAGTGATTGTGTTAATGGTAAATTAGAAATAAAATTATTACCTTCATACGCAAAATGTAGGAGATCTATCTGGCCATTCTGAAGAGGGGCTGTAGCGCCTCCGTTTCGAGTTGTTGCTATGGAAACCGGCTCCCAAGTTCCACTGTACGTGCTGCAGAAGCACAACAGTGAATCTCTCTGAATTTGAATGTATTTTACTGGCCGGAATGAAATGGTGATTTCTTTGCGTACCTCTTAACCAACGATGTTGTCCAGCCTCTAAATATGCTGTGGTCAACTAATAATGTATCGAAGTTTGAGGGTTTCTGATAGGCATCTTTGATGACAGGGATACAGTCCTCAGGAACTGAAGCCTATGCTTTAGAATTCACGACACCCATACTTTTGTCATTATCAAGATATGAATTTCCCCGTGTAGGAAACATTATAAGGACTGACTCTAGTACTTTCTCAGCATTCACCAGATTGTAAATGAACCGAAATAAAGTGAAGCTCTTTTCTTGCCCATTACAAGAGTCACAGGACACATACGCATGCATTACATCACAACTGAGAAAGTTGTAGGCGAAGTGATGCACCAAGAAGCAAACATCATCACTTCCTTTCCTCTCTTCATGCACATATGATTTCTCCTTAAAATATCTCCGTTTTTTTCGTGTGGCAGGTGTTGACGAATGTCGGTATATTTATTTCACAGTCCTATCTTTTCATTTCTGTTTGTGTACAGTTTAATTTCCTCTGTTTCTAAACTTTTTATTTTAATAATTCACTCATCTCATACACTGCATTTTTCCGCTCTTGATTACACGAATCCGATACTGAAGACTTTAAAAAATGTGCCTCTGTAGGCCTCTTAGCTCATTTTTATATCGGGATATTTTTCTTGGAACATTAGAAACTTTTTCTAATAATCAGTTCATCGTATAGATACTGCATTGAAGAATTATGCAAACTGTAGTGGATCTGAAGTTCCTTTAAGAAATTTATATGCTGTCATGTATTACATACAATTTCAATATTTTGTGGTGGTGACTGCCATGTTTTGTAGGCACGTCAGTTGGTTCACAGCCTGTTCTTTGTAGGCTCTTCAATGGATGTTCAGTGTTGTCCTTTATTATTCCACGAATATCAATAACAGCTTTTCGACATAATTGAAATTATTTTACAGATTACGTACAGTTTCGTTTTAATATGGCCTACAACCGTTTTAGAAATATATTGTACTAAATGGGTTTTTTTCGAGTGTCTGTTTACTGGCAACACAGAATTCAAGCTGTAGAGGTTAATATTGCAGTCATAATTTGTTTCAGAGCAATCGACCTGTTTTCTGTCTTGTTTCTCTTGGTACTGATTCAAAGGACTGTCCCATACATTGACAGTCATCTCCCATTTCATGCAACTGCATATTAAATTTCTTTCCTTTCCGCTGCATACAATATTCCGTACGATTTAGGTTCTTTGTTTTAGTTTTCATGATGTATTTCACTTATACAAAAACTATAAAAAATATATTCTCACTATCTCTTCTGTAGAAACATTGAATAAAGAACACCGACAAAAATGTCATCGGAGAATGAAACAGAACAATTCGCTATTACCTTACCACATGTTGTGATTCTCAGAAAAATGCAGTGAGCCCGTCTGTTCTCTGAAAAGTGTCGATAGGCCCTTCTTTCTCTGTATTGGTTCCTTTCCTTTGTTATTTTATTCTCAAAGAAGAGTATTCAATACTAAGGTACACAATAACAGCAACAACTGGTATTCATATCGACAGCTAGGAAAAAATATCGAAGAGCCCCTTCAATCTGTGTACCCTTCATATCCAAACAAATGACGCCACATGGCATCAAATAAGTTGTATTAAAGCCAAATCATGTTTCTCTTCTACCACGTAATATGGAAAAATATACATTCTTTATGAAGAGTTCTGCAGTAGTGCACCAAGAACACCACTGAAATATGAATTTCTGATTCGCTAAATTTCTTGGCGCAATCAGTCTAAAAGTGTACACCACACTCGAAATCACGGTAGTAAGGACAAATTTATCTTATGGTCACGAGTTTAAAGCAGTGAACCAGCCGGAAATGTTTCCATAAAAGTATGTGAGCAATGAATCTTTTTTACAGGTAGACCAGTTACTCAAATTGAAAAGGTGAAATGACAACAGAGGCGGAGTATAAAAGAGTTTTCAATGTGTGGAATGCGTACAAATGTAAAACTATTGGATCTTATTCCAGTTTATATCTGAAGAAGACGTGTTCAAAAACATGTGCATTCTTTGTCTCAAAACGTTTGACTTTGATCCTGTGTTGTATTACCTTACTTTGCTTAGCTTGACGTGGAATGCTCTGCTGAGAGTTACTAAAGCGGCATTGCAGCTAATAATCGATACTCAAAAACTCCAATTTTTCGAAACTGCTATTTGAGACGGTATTCTCCATTGTTGTGGCAGACATGCAGCGGCAAACAACCTATCCATGAGCAGTTATTATGACATAATTGCTGAATTACATCATGTTTCTTCATGTAAGTAGCCATTACAAATGCGAAATGTTTCAGTATCTTCCAGTGTCCAATTCTCTATGTTTTCTCCAGAGAGTATTAAAACACATGGCATGGGAAACGCAAGAGACGATTCTGACACAGAATTTTAAAAGTGGTTCTCGCTTGTCCCAGGGGTATTCACGATTTTCATTCGGATTTTCCCTACATCTGTAAAAAGTGCCACTACCAAAAAATATTATTTTTCGCCTTGTGTAATAAGAAAAACTATTTTATTTACTTAAAAAATCTGAAAATAAGTATCTACAATATAAATAGATTTTAAAAAAGATTCATTTAATGAAGCGTCCGGAACAAAGTTCTACATTGACATTAATACCAAAAAACGCATGAGTGCAAGCAGTTATTTCAAGAAGAGCTTTTTCAAACGGATGAACAGTAGTTTATGTGGGAAAATCGTACAAAATGTCCCAAATATCTGGGACTTTAAACTAGCTACATTTTGGGAAGGCAGACGTGAGTTAGCTGCACTAATTGTGAAATCAAATTTTCAAGGAGCGTTACTTTTAATCCAAATTTAATCCATATTAAACTGAACAGGCTTAATGTAGTTTTTGAAAAACCAAGTGCAATACGAATGGCCATTCTTGATAATTTGATTTCTTATGAACACATGAAACAAGTTTCTCAAACTGTGCTACAGAGACCATGGTAGCTAAATCTACCTCTTTCAAACTGTAAATAAAAACGAACGTATCAGGAGAGATCTGCATACAAGGTTCAGGTGTTACTGACAATAATGGATACGATATTAAACGGACAAAGTAAATGTTGGATTAATCAAAGGAGAACTGAATGCTGGATCTGTTACAGAATTTGTCAGTGTATGAGTAACAATGTGCAAATCCTGGACACAGAAATGTATAAATCTGGATACAGAATGCACAGAGCAAACAGTAGAAAACGGTCTTCTATTAATAGGTTAACTGTGGATGATTACATGTAATGTGTGTTTGATTTGTAAATCAAAACTACTGTACAACATGTGATTCAGTCAACGCAACGTGTAATTACCACTAAGAAAAACGAAAACTAACTTTATGTACGCCAAGTAATAAATTTTGGATAATAGTGAATACTTTGTCTTGGTGTCATTATTGTCTGAAAGAGGACAATGATGATGAGGTTTGATATAATTACGTATAAATCGAAAAAATTTTAATAATGTGTGTGTGTGTGTCTTACTAACGCTGAAGTTTGAGTATATATACTTTTCTGAACATGACACAAAATTTGAGACTTGCTCCACCAGTGCAGTAGGTATCAGGTACTGAAGGTGTCAACTTTCACAGGTTTAGCGATAACATATGCTGGGGATATGTCAGCTACTGGGTGTGTCAGCTACTATGGGTGTAGGGGCAGATGTCAGCTACAGGGGCTTTCTGACAATGTTGGTGTCAGCTAATTGGGAAAACAGTAATGCTTCATAAGCTCTGTAATGCACTGAAGCGCCAAAAAAACTTGTATAACCATGCGTATTCAAATACAAAGATATGTAAACAGGCAGAATACGGTGTTGATGTAGGCAACGCCTATGTAAGGCAAAAAGTGTCGGACACAGTTGTTAGACCGGTTACTGCTGCTACAACGTGGTGTTATAGTAAGTGCACTAGCGATGAGACACAGGATCTCCAAACTAGAGATGAAGTGGAGATTTTCCTGTAAGATCATTTAACGAGTGTGCCATGAATATCAGGAATCCGGTAAAACATCAAATCCGCGACGCCGCTGCGGCCGGAAAAAGATCCTGTAAGAACGGAACCAACTACGACTGAACAGAACCGTTCAACGTTAAAGAAGTGCAATCCTTCCGCAAATTGGGACTCAAAGAGTTACACCTCGCCTGGCCCTGTCAACACCGACATTGGACTGTTGATGACGAGTCGAACGAGCCTCGTTTCAAATCGTATTGAGCAGGTTGACACATACGGTTATGGAGACAACCTCATGAATCCATGGACCCCATATGTCAGCAGGAGACTGTTCAAGCTGGTGGAGGCTCTTTAGTGGTATGGGACATGTGCAGTGGAGCGAAATGGGACCTTTGATACGTCTAGATACGACTCTGACAGGTGACACGTACATAAGCATCCTGTCTGATCACTTACATCCATTCATGTCCATTGTGCATTCCGACGGACGGGCAATTCCAGCAGGACAACGCGACACCCCAAACGTCGAGAATTGCTACAGATGTTACAGAGAGCCTCCATAAACACTCTTCTACGTTTAAACACTTCTGCTGGCCACCAAACTCCCCAGACATGAGCATTATTGAGCATACCTGGGATGCCTGGCAACACGCTATTCAGAAGAGATTTCCAACACCTCGTACGGATTTGTGGACAGCCCTGCAGGATTCATGGTGTCTGTCCCCTCCAGCACAACTTCGGATATTAGTCGAGTCCATGTCACATCGTGTTTGCTCGTAGGGGCCCTACACGATGTTGAGCAAGTGTATCAGTTTCTTTGGATCTCCAGTGAATATTATAGAGTTGTTTCTTCATTAGACTGAACGTTACAGAGCGAGAAAGAGAATATGTTGTGGTATATAAATCAGAAACATATAAGATGAAATTCAGTGAGACAGTACAGTATTTACAGAGATGGAAAATTATGCTGAGTCTCTCTCTCTCTCTCTCTCTCTCTCTCTCTCTCTCTGTGTGTGTGTGTGTGTGTGTGTGTGTGTGTGTGTGTGTGTGTGTGTGTACACAATTCTAAGGAAAAAATTTCGCACAAATATCTTTGAACATAACGACAATGCAGATAAAGCTTACATAACTTGTTATGAAATAATGTATATGTTGGAAATTGGTGCCTTATTACGTGATTCTAGTGAGTGGTTGCCTGATTTTTATATTACACTGAGGTTGACTGGAGAGAGGGTGGCGGATAGGGAGGGTAGGTGGGGAGAGGGTGGAGCTTGTCACATCATGACATTAATAATGGGTCAGGGCTTACTGTCAGTCTGGGCTCCGTCGTTATTGCCCCTGCACGTAAGCAACCCGCGCTAGTACTACACTTGATAGTTGTATCACTAGGTTCAGTACCATGTTTAGGTTCAAAATGGACTAGAATCGCTATTGACACACTGCTTAAATTTTTGTAAATTTTCAAAGCATGTCACCTATCCATAAAAATACATTTTAGTTGCAGTCAACGAAGAGTGATATCGACGTTATTGATGCCGGCACTGTGATAGAGAAGGTGTAATATCTCAGTATCGCCATGTGTGAGACAGAGAACGAGCTACATGGGGAAATCCGAAAGAAATGATCGACGGTAACTGAAAACGAGAAGGTATTTTTTGCAGGTGTCTGCTTGAAGGTAGGAGGGTTGGATTTAACGTGCTGTTGGCATCTAGCTTCTTAGAGACGGAGCACGAGCTCGGATTCTGTCAACGACGAGGAAGGAATTTGACTGTGCCCTTTCGAAGGAACCATCCCGCCAATTGCCTGAACGATTTACTGAAATCACGGAAAACCTAAATCTGGATGGCTGGACGTGGGTTTGGGCCGTCGTCCTCCCGGATGCGGTGTCTGCTGGTATCAGCGTGCCCAGGAATTCGCAGATAAGCTGCCGAGTAAGAGGGTATGTAGCTGTTCCGACTGGTTTATGGCAGTGACTCAGCACGTCCTGGGAAATCTCATCGCGTGACATGTAGGTGGGACAACAAACTTACCATACATTGCACGTTTTGCACCACTGTGAAAATTCCAGTATGAGGAGAACACAAACAAGGGAACATGCAGAACTTGACGCAAGGATGTCACCAGAGTTTACTAGAGAAGGAAAAGCTGTTCATTAAATTTATATCACCGGGCTCTCATATTAAAAGAGCTTTCGAACGCCGTTGAAGAAAGTACAGACCTCTATTAAAATAAAATGAATTAAAATAAACACTTGTCTCAGTATCTCGGTTGATGCAACAGCTAAGAGTTTTATCCGCACAACCCAAGCCCGTGAGATGCTTACAGCCACTTATGGTAAGCTCGATTTGATGTCTTGATGCATTCGCGAAATAGAATTGATACTCGTATTATATAGGTCGAAAGCCATCAATACCCATCCTCGACAGAAATAAAATTTAGCGACTGATTTGGACGAGAAACGAAAAGTGGCTTTTACTGGGCGGGGTGGCGAGAGAAGACGAGGGAGATATAGTGAAGCAGCCACCAGACCGACACAAACGTAAATCTCTGAAATATTTCACCTGTATTAAAAAGGTGTAGCTGAGTGGAAAATACTCAGGCATCCTAGCGTAAGGGGGGGGGGCGGGGGGAGGGGATGCCTGAATAGCAGAATCTTCTATTCTACTTTGGGGAAGGACACAATATGACCTAAATCTGTTTCCAGCACTGGGGTGGCATCCATTAGCATGGCAAAAACACGATGTTAAAGCACGTGAAATCTATTTGTAGCCCTGTTACAATTCACATGTTTCCTTCTATGTACTAATTCTTCTCAGTCTGTTAAATGCTTCACAATATTTTACCATCGCTGAATTTGTTGTTGATAATCTGCAAATGTGCAGTGAAAGAGCTGCACGCCTTCGATATCGAAGTAATGAGAGGGCCTGAGAATATTCGTTCGTTGACAGCCCCTGTCTCACAGATTTTTTAAGGTAAAGTGATGCTAGCGACTGTGATACGCCATTTTTGAGACATGGAGATAGCTGAACATTCGTAGATTGATTTACTTGTTTATTGGTTCCTGTAAATTCTATCTTAAGGGAAAATGATATTGCTTTCAAATAACTTGAGGCAGGAGAAAACAGAACGTTACAAAGGAGTAAAATTATAATTCAAAGACAACTAATAACGAGAGAGGATAATGCCGACGACGAATAATCGAAAGTAATCACTTTGAATTCGGATGAAGACGTAGCCTTTACCCAAACTTAGCTGCACTATGTCCATATTCTTATTGGAAAGTTTTTCTTAAAACTGTCCTGTAACCTAATTAACAACCGACTATTCAAATAAGACTACCAAATCCATTCAAATTATAAGCAACAGTTGAAAGTATGGATGTAATTTAAACACCAGTGATTGTGAATTTAACATGTATTTCTTCACTTCATTTCGGGACAGTGGTGAAAACTGTGAGTAATTTTTTGTGAGCTGAGTGCAATGACTGTGACATAGTAACGGTCGAAAGAGAACAACAGCAAACTGGTCGTGAAAGTGGTTTTCGCTAAATTGCAGAATTCCTGACAGGTATGCACTGCTGCAATGGTCATCGTTTGGGCTGGAGTTCACGGCATCCCGGTGACTGCTGCACGAGGGAGCAGAAGGCGGCAATCGGCAAGTTGTAAGCCGAAATTGTGAGAGTAGCAAAGAGAAAACTTTCGAAAATGACAGGGATCGGTATGAGGATCGGGAAACATGAGACAGTCAGAGAGAGAGGATTGTACTCAACTCAAATGAGGTTAACCTTAAATAGTGGGGAAGTTTTAGAAGTGAGCACTGGATTGGCGCACCAACATTATTTTTGTCACGGTGAAGAGAACCTCCCAGTGTGAATATACAGCTCGTATATTGGACAAAATGTGAAACCAGCCTCATAGTTGGGGAACAATTTCTGCTGTCCGCCCCTTTCCAAGAGAGAAATGTGTGTTACTTCTTAATGACAGTAGATTCCTTATTTTTGTAAATTTTTCGATTGGACTGAACCTGGAAGGTCTACAGCGATTGGCGAACATTAACCTGGTGCTGGCAGAATCAGCAAGAATTTTAGAAGGCGAGCATGTCGGGACTTGGTCTTAAGAGCAGCAAAGAGGGAACACTTCACTTTCGTCAGCGTATACAGCCCTTTAGCTGATGGTCACTTTGAGACTCTGTTTCAGAACGTGTCACAGATACTGCGTCCGAATTCTTAACTTAAAGCAGCCACTGCAGCCGTTCTCTGCATCTGAATTCTAGAAGGGTGGTAAGCGGACAGGAGATCAGTACCACAGCTGCGACGAATCGTGCACCGAATGGTGAGCCAGGCAACCGCCAACGCGGTGTTCTTGGACGTTTCGAAGAAAATGGGCTGGCGTTCCATCATACATGTATCACTCTCCAGCCGTTGTTGCAAAGGTACAAAGTTTCATTAGTCTTACGGTCAGCTTTTCGCTAGTGAAAGCGGAGGACTCTTTAGTTGGAAATATCCAATGAACGAGCTGCAGGCCTTCGACATTGAAATAGTTAGAGGGTCCTGTCTTGCTAACTTGGAAATATGATATTCACATTTTCCGACAAAGGAGAAACAAGATGTAGGTGGGTGCACGTAGATTACTAACAAACGACCCGTTGGTACGCTTTCCTTGTGAACTTTTTGGCACAGTATATAACATCGTCTGAACTACGCAACGAAGCTACATTTTTCAGAGGTGAAAGATTTTTTCTTTATTCTATTTCATCATCAAATACGGTTACATTCCCATTTTAGGGACCTTATATCCTGGTCTACTATGTGTTGCTAAATCAGTTTCATAGAACTCGAGTGCAAAGTTTCTTCCAGTACTTAACGTGCATTAACCAGTCACGTTAATGTGACCACCTATCAATAGCCTGGAAAACTACCTTCTGCAGCAAGGACCGCTGCGAGTTGTGTAAGAAGAGGATCGATTAGGTTCTGGAAGATACTGACAGGGATATGGAGCTATGTCGACTCCTCTGCCGTAAGCAGCTGCGCTACATTTCTCGGTTGAAGATTCAAGGCACGAACAGTCCGACCGATGTGATCCCACAGATAGTCGATTGGCTTTAAAACCGGGGAGTTTGGTGGCCGACGGAGTATAGTAAACTCATCCTGGTGCTCTGTGAAACACACACGCACACTGCGAGTTGTGTGACACGTTGCGTCGTCGTGTTGGTAAATACCATCGTGGCGAGGAAACAAAACAAATAAGAAAACTGCTTGTAGGGGCGGACATGGTCCCGAATTGAGTGACAGGATCACCCAGGGAATGCTTTGGAAACATTCCCCAGACCATAACACTGCCTCATTCGGCCTGCATTCTTCCGACGATTATCGCAGAGCGTTTGCTTTCAGACGTTTCACGCCGTACATGCCAACGGCCAACTGTCCGATGGAGCATAAACGTCATTCATCTGAAAAGCCTACCTTCCGCCAAACAGCGCATGTCCATTTGCGGTACTGACGAAAAAACTGCCGCCTTCGTCGCCGATGAACAGCAGTCAGCGTTGGTGCATGAAGCAGGCACCTGTCACGGAAGCCCATACAGCGCAACGTTCACTGAACAGTCGTTGAGGGGACATTTTGTGAAGCCCTTGGTTCATGTGTGCGGTGAGCTGTTCAACAGTGGTACAACTTGTTGGATGTGAGGTCCACCAGTTATGCAAAACACCGTTTTTCTCAGTAACCAAACATGTTTCGGCACCACTGTGCCATCATCAGTGGTTTTTCGATTCTATTTATTCTTCAGATTTGGCGTGCGTGAATTTTCTGGATCACTTGTGTGTTAATCACTACAGGTAGTTTGTCATGTTTTAGTGTGGCAAGTACTTCCATTCTCCGCATAATGCTGAGATGTTGTGATGCACACGTAGCTATAACAAGTATTTTTCACATATAACGTAGTAAGACACAAGGAGCTGAAAATCAAATTGATGGATAAGTGGTACAACTACTCACCCATACGCAACTTCACAGCCATCGTTCAGCCCCATCATCTACAGCACTTGGTGCTCCACAGTTACCTCGGCGCCGGTTTTCGACAGCTCCATTTTGCCATTCACGATGTACTTAAACCACGGCGGCACACGAACGTTTTATAAACTTAGCCGTTTAGGACATTCTCTACCACAGCCCAAAAAATAATGATCATGCCCTTCTGGACGTCAGATAAATCTCTCCGTTTCTGCTTTACGACGATGACAGCACTTTTCCTGCTTTGTATAGTATCCACTGCTATTGTTACCACCCACGTCTGTAAGTGCTTATTATACTTTGATGAGGAACATAGGCGCCACATTGACTGGGCTGTCTATTATGAAACGTTAACAAGAAAGTCCTAGGAGACAGGATTTGGATTGAAGAAACAATAACGTCTTAGTTTATTTGATACATATAAGAGGTTAACAGATTGATAGATTTCGTTGTCACTGATCTATGCATCATAGATCCTACAGCACTCATCACAAAAGGAAGGAAAAGAAGGAAAATTAAAACGTCTCTTCACCGACATTATTGGGGATGGTGCGCAATTTAGTACAGGGGAAGGATGAGACAGGAAACCGGCAATATCCGATTCGGAAACAATCATGGAGAATCTAAACCTGAGTTACAACGGCATTCCTCCGAAATACACTCCTGGAAATGGAAAAAAGAACACATTGACACCGGTGTGTCAGACCCACCATACTTGCTCCGGACACTGCGAGAGGGCTGTACAAGCAATGATCACACGCACGGCACAGCGGACACACCAGGAACCGCGGTGTTGGCCGTCGAATGGCGCTAGCTGCGCAGCATTTGTGCACCGCCGCCGTCAGTGTCAGCCAGTTTGCCGTGGCATACGGAGCTCCATCGCAGTCTTTAACACTGGTAGCATGCCGCGACAGCGTGGACGTGAACCGTATGTGCAGTTGACGGACTTTGAGCGAGGGCGTATAGTGGGCATGCGGGAGGCCGGGTGGACGTACCGCCGAATTGCTCAACACGTGGGGCGTGAGGTCTCCACAGTACATCGATGTTGTCGCCAGTGGTCGGCGGCAGGTGCACGTGCCCGTCGACCTGGGACCGGACCGCAGCGACGCACGGATGCACGCCAAGACCGTAGGATCCTACGCAGTGCCGTAGGGGACCGCACCGCCACTTCCCAGCAAATTAGGGACACTGTTGCTCCTGGGGTATCGGCGAGGACCATTCGCAACCGTCTCCATGAAGCTGGGCTACGGTCCCGCACACCGTTAGGCCGTCTTCCGCTCACGCCCCAACATCGTGCAGCCCGCCTCCAGTGGTGTCGCGACAGGCGTGAATGGAGGGACGAATGGAGACGTGTCGTCTTCAGCGATGAGAGTCGCTTCTGCCTTGGTGCCAATGATGGTCGTATGCGTGTTTGGCGCCGTGCAGGTGAGCGCCACAATCAGGACTGCATACGACCGAGGCACACAGGGCCAACACCCGGCATCATGGTGTGGGGAGCGATCTCCTACACTGGCCGTACACCACTGGTGATCATCGAGGGAACACTGAATAGTGCACGGTACATCCAAACCGTCATCGAACCCATCGTTCTACCATTCCTAGACCGGCAAGGGAACTTGCTGTTCCAACGGGACAATGCACGTCCGCATGTATCCCGTGCCACCCAACGTGCTCTAGAAGGTGTAAGTCAACTACCCTGGCCAGCAAGATCTCCGGATCTGTCCCCCATTGAGCATGTTTGGGACTGGATGAAGCGTCGTCTCACGCGGTCTGCACGTCCAGCACGAACGCTGGTCCAACTGAGGCGCCAGGTGGAAATGGCATGGCAAGCCGTTCCACAGGACTACATCCAGCATCTCTACGATCGTCTCCATGGGAGAATAGCGGCCTGCATTGCTGCGAAAGGTGGATATACACTGTACTAGTGCCGACATTGTGCATGCTCTGTTGCCTGTGTCTATGTGCCTGTGGTTCTGTCAGTGTGATGTATCTGACCCCAGGAATGTGTCAATAAAGTTTCCCCTTCCTGGGACAATGAATTCACGGTGTTCTTATTTCCATTTCCAGGAGTGTATAAGTCCAGTATGATACCGCTGCGCCATTTCGCTCGTTGCGCTCATCCCATTAGCATTCTTGACTTTACTGCTTACTCCCTGCTTTGTTACATATTGTCAACTAAAAGTCTAAAAGTGACTTCATAACCATTGCCCGTTTTCTGTAGTTGATGGGTTGTTAATTTCTTGTCCTCTGAAACCTAGTTACGAAAGATTTCGTCAAAAGATAGAGACAATAAAATTTAGTAATGTTCGTCCTACACCTGATACGACTCAGTAAGAAACTACATAATGAAACGAAATTTAAATATAAGACGTTTGAAGAAAACACTCAATAGTGTTAGAACTCTAAAAAGTCTTTTCTCGCGAAAAAGAGAATATGCAATATTACAGAGAGTGCAAGTATAGAACATTTATTTGTGAGTGATATTACGGGCTAGTTGAAAATTAGCTACTCATGAATGTCAAAACAAGAAAATTTGTTTCATTGAATGCGATTCTTAGTAACAATGGCTGGTACTTCGAGAATAATTCTTCTCTCTAGGGAGATTTAATCCGTAGTAACAACGAACATATGATATTTCTATTTGCAGCAAACAAAGGAACCAAATACTGAGGTCTAGTATTACTGTCTCAAACCACAGAAAGTACATTATGAAACTGAATATTACAGTCCACATACCTTATACTCAGGCGTGTACATGTAGCGCACGAAATGTATACATCATCCTATAAGTCATTGCTCCGTTCATCGACGGAATTCTTGTTCATTGTTTCCTATTTCTCACATTACACTACCTAACTTACCTTCACTCAAGTAATCAAATCATGAGGACTGCCTTACACTAACTACGAGCCATGGTGTAGTACAAAGGAAAGTATGGGACTTACCAAGATGTGTTTCATTTCCACAGGGCTACATTTAGATAAAATTTTAATGTAGTGTCACAAATTGCATTTAATCTTAAATAATAATTTAAACATTTAAACATTTAATCCTTAAATAATAAAACATTCTCTGTTTAGCACACATGTCCAGAAAACAACTTTTTCTTCTAAATTTCATTCCTGTTAGTTCCAAAATATTTCAAATTCAGACAGTGTTCTGCAGGGGAATAGTTAGAAGGATGTTTCTGAAGATGTTGTACTTCATATGTACAGCTGCTGTCCTGATCGTATGAGAAATTATTTAATTTGACAAGGGTCTGTCAACTGATATAGCCACAGAGTTGTAATTACCTCAGTGACATGCAGCGTTTTTCCTACGTATCTCTGCGTTTTCAGAAAATGACTACACGTATATTGCAAAACATACTGAAAATATACGCATATCAGTGAATAGAACACATTGCAGGTGCTAAACATAGGCCCTGTCTGTGACTTGGCAAGCATCAACACATCATTCGCTGACACGAAATGCCGGGAAAGCACTACAGCAGACTGCTGTGGAAATCCGTTCATTGGGCTGCTTATCTGCAGGCAGAAACAGTTTGATGCTACAATACAAAGCGTCTGATTTTGTTACGTCAAATTTGCCCAAGAATGTGGTTCACGAACAATGCGCTGGCAGGAGGGCCATAGCGCTCAGCCTCGCTGCACATTTCTCCCACTCTCTCGCCTCGCTGTGTGACCGCGCACTGCATATTACTTGGTATTCACATTGTCAATGACACTTAGCACAAAGGAAACTAATTTTCCATATTATTTAACTATTTTTATAGCGCTGAAGCCATAAAAATATTTTTATCTGGTACAAACTATCATCAGACGGACAGACGCAGACAATTTCACAGATTTTCGCACTCACGTAATGATGAGTTATTTTTTTTTCCCAATCGGAAGAAAGACTTTCATACAAATACATCGATCGAAATGTTGTAACTCTTATGCTGCCTTCTTATGGAGATGTGGAAACTCTATCTGAGGAACGCAATGAAGATTTCTCACACAGTTTTAACGTGAAAGAACTTGTCATTAAAACGAGAATTACCTTGCAGGTCACGTAGCTACATCAGTACATGCATAGGGGCGCTTTCAGCTGAAACGGCAAACAGTCTCAAAAACAGGTCGAAAGACTGATCGAAAGCAGGTGTAAGATTGGCAGTGGCCTGAAAGCATTTAGGAAGTTGTACTTGTTATACTTTCAAGGCCATAATGAATTCTTCAAACCTTGCGTTGTCTTTAACGGGAATGGGCTTAGGGAACTGGACTCTGTCAGAATGTGTTCCTTCTATAACGCTTTTGTCTTTTTAAATCCACTGCCATCAAATCAGACAGAAGTTGTTCCCCACCTTGCAGTGTCTTATTGTGGGCAATGTTTAGTCAAATCCACCTAACATACGAGGTCTGCAACCGTTTCTAGATCTCATTTTAGTTCCTGCTCTCCTTTTTCCTTCATCAATTCAACAACAGCAATTCTTACATTAAAAAAATCGTCCCAGGCATGTCACTCGACATAACCAACGTACCTTGCAGTAATATATAAGGTCTCAACACTATTCGTTCAGTTCCACAGAAAACTGTTTGCAACTGTAAGTGGAATAATGCCTGTGCCTTCAGAAATTTTATTATTAATACCATCAATTCCTTCATGTGCTGCACAAAGTGCTTCTTCATCTGCTGAAGAATGAATCCCGTCTGCTGATTGTTGTAATACTTTGCTCTTTCATTGTCAACTAAATCTTAAAATTGGAATTATTTCGGAGTAAAGGAGACGACTCACCGGGAGGCAGAAGCGCTGCGTCTTCCATAGATACAAAAACAAAACCTACAGAGCTTTGCTAGCTTTCGGAATGAACTTCCTTTTTCAAACTTTTAGGAAACACAGCTTGAAACTGGAAGTTCATTCCGCTGATTCAGAGTGGGCGCAGCAGGTAGACCTGGCACGAACGCGTAAGGTAGAGGTTCCGAATATCTTCGACGTAGACTGGTTCAGACGCCGACTGCAGACATCACTCTCTCTGAGGTGCCCACTACGGGCTGTCCATCGTACATTACGACAGCTCTGCAGCTGGCATTTACCAAGAAGGAAGGCATGTGCTACTTGTGTTCCATTTTTATCTTCTGGACCCCAGTGAGGACACGGTATATTTTGAACGTCCTCCACATTTCAGAAACGTGACTGACGACGTTGTCATAAAGTTTAAAGGCGGCCATGATAATATTCATCGGCACCTGAAGCGGGAGTTCGAATAGCCGCAATGTTTGGAGACCAAATCCAGTGTGATCGACCCCGATAGCTCCTACACGGCAGTCAGGGCATCAGAACTTGAGAACGTTAGCATGGCGCCGTACAACATCGGTGCACAGTTCTTCATTCACTGTGAAGTACAGAGTCACTAAGTGTCAAAAAATGGATTCCGAAAACATCTTGCAGCGCGAGACGCATTTCGTCTGGTATAAACCGTTAAACTTCATATGCTTTGGGCCGTTCATCACCTAAAAGAAATGTTAATTTAATCGAGGCTCGGCGATAGGGAAACGTTATGATGTTCGGTGAATTCGGATAGAAAGAAAAACCGCGACATGGAAGTACACAAATACGCACTCGCTCGCAAACAGCACATCAAGCAAGACACAAACAAAGCTTGCTCGCTTACCACCGCCTAAAGCAGACTGACCATCTGGACAACTCGTCGCGCCCTGGTAACGTCGACTGTCCATTCATCTATCTGCTCGTAGCGGGGTGCGAAATTTAGTAGAGTGCTGCCATCTCTTGTAGCACCAGTTGCATAGAGTTCAATTTGTATCACAGATACAGGTGCGTCATACTGTGTCAACAAATTACACATTAAGCACGAAACCTGCATAAAAAGCATAAAGAAGGCTAACATTTGCAAAAGAATTAACAGTTACCTTAATCTCAGTCACCTATTAAGTATAAAAGAAAATTTACGAGCTAGTTGTGTCAGTCGAAGTGCCTGGCGAGGGATGTCGTGCCATTCTCTCGCCAACCAATGAACACATTTTTCATTTGGTGTGAGATGTGAAAAGATTTACGGCTCTCTATGTCGGCGTAGGTCAGAAAAGCAAGGAAACATGGTGTTCTCGGCCATCTTGATGAAGAATAAAGTCACAAATACTTCGAAGGTGCGAAACAGTCCTCGACCTAAACTCATCAGAAATATAGGGCCTACTGTTAAAATTACCAGCCACCCAAACTAGTGGAGATCGTTCTGTGTTCCAGAGGCACCCAAAACAGCAAGCCAGCTGCTGGGTCCTCACAAAGATGACGAATACAATCTGGCAACGTTTCCTCGGAGCCTCGACCCACCCACGTACCCACCCACCCACCCACACACACACACACACACGCACACACACAGGTACAACGACTGTGATGCTGTACACATAACCTGCATTCACCTGTAAAGTCCTGGAAAGCTTCCGTGGTGGCGCTCCTGTGTTTGACGCCATCGTTAGGTGCGCTACTGTCAGTGCGTCTATCTCTCTGCTTCTGTGTCAAGGATAGCCACAGTAATGGTCGCCCCCAATGACAACCCGTGGCGCTCTAGACGGAGTCACACTGTCCGTCTGGATTTCTGTCTTACTACAAGCAAGCACAGACGCTTCCTGCACGGGTACCACGAGAAATGCGGGTCCCGCAACGTATTTTTGACGTCACACTAGTCGCCTACTCTGACATACTTAGTGGACGCTCCGCTCCATTCAGGGCCCACAGGAAATCAATATGTCTATGAAAAGCTACCCACTAAAAGTTTTAACGTTTTCGCATGCTGTCGAGAGCTTGTATGCATTTAAACGCACGGTTAAGAATTATCAAACTCGTCTGAAATAGTTTCTCTCTGCCCGCCAGAGACGGCTGCTAGGTCTCGTAAGAGCTGCAGTGTCACGTGCTGTGACGTACGCGCCACGGCATGTCTTTCTCGTGGATCTCATTCTTGCAAACGTAGAGCCATTTCAGTCACACGCTATGTCGACAACCGCAGAAACTGCTATAACGACCGTTCGACGCGGGGCTTTCTCACTAGAGATGGGCAAAACTGTTCTTTTCAGAGATTGGATCAGAACTGTTCACTCCCTGAAATGAATTAGCTGTTTTTCATGACTCACCACTCATTTACAAAAGAAAATAAATGAAAGGCACATTGCCCTTTAAACTTGGTTTATTCCAGTACTATACCTGTATTTTGATCTTATTTGATCCTATTTTGAAGTAACATAGATAATGAGTAAGAATTTTGTATTGTTTATTGAAATTTCCACGATATGACAAAGTTTTTGATTATTGATTTATTTTGCACTAGCGTGGTTTTTTGGGTGATCGGAAAATGTTGTAGCTTGAGATTTACATTAACAATATATTTGGCTATAATGTATTAAAATTTCATTAACCTCATACAAATACATCGCAAGCCATATATTTTTCCTTTCGAAGACGCCTAAAATCGCAAAATCTGTACCAGAATAAGAAAAAAAAATATAAATTTGACTGTAAAACGAAAGTGCTGCATATAGCCTTACGCAGAATAAAACAAGGAAAATATTGGTGTATCACATTTTGCGATACGTTTATCGGTTCGCTCGTAATTAAAGCGTAAATTCGAGTGTCCATAATAAAAATCCTATAGTAAGAGTAGTCATCAGGAACCTAATCTAATCAGTTTAAACAAATAAAAATAAAATAAAAACAATTGATGTATACATAACATAATAATGTAATATACATAGCGGTATTACTACGAAGAACAATATCCAGTGGGGACAAACTCCGATGCAGAGGCGCTGAGTCGAGCAGGTCGAGCCGCGAGCTGTATTACTGCGTGAGCTGAGACCGCAGAGGCCAGAGTGACACCAGAGTCGCTTTGCTCGACGCTCTGGCTAGAGTCGAGACGGTGGGGTGAGCGTTGAGCGGGCGAGTTCCGAGGGTGGGGGGAGCTCACCCGCTCCGAGACAAATCGTCCGCTCCCTTGCGAGCAGGTTTTTGCAAGTAGTTCCTATGTTATCCGCTAGGTGGCTCTCTGTCCTGTTGCTGGCATCAACTGCCCAGAGGGCAGGACGTGCGACTGAAACGATAGCCGACAGAGTGCGATGCGAAGTTAAGCTGCGCCAGACACTGCACAGTGCACACGGCAGACGACGCACAGAGACGGCCCGGCATATGTGAAACACAAAATCCAATGGGGCACTGCACAATGCAGGCAGCCAAGGTAGAAGCAGGGCAGAGGCCGGCGCTGGCTGTGTTGTGTGGCGTGCACTGTGCTCTGACCAGCAGAGGCGCTGCTGATATGCTCCGTCTCTCTCTCTCTCTCTCTCTCTCTCTCTCTCTCTGCCTGGGAAACGTTTGGAGCTACCGTTCTTTTTTTCTGAATCACTGATTGTTCACTCCTTTGAAAGATTGAACTCTATGAATTAGTTCAAGAGCGGATCCCCCATCTCTATTTCTCACACGAGTAACAGCTCACAAGACTTCATTCACACATGACATCAAATTGACGGCACGCGCAGTATAGAAGATTTCTAAGAAACGCATCACTCTTGGTCAGAATTATTTTCATTATTGTAATTAAACATCACCTAATGACTTACTGACGGTTGAAGCCTGTATGAATTATAAGTTCGAAGACAGAGCCTAAATTTCCACATAGTCCTCATGGGGTAGTTCCGTGATTGTGAAACTTCCTTATCAACTAAATAGAGGTGTGTATTCGATGTTACATGCTCTCTCAGGGACGAACTGTCGTTGTCAACAATTTACAAATTTAGCATGAAACATGCAAATGCGTGTAGACAATGAAAACAGGTTGATCATATGGTTAAACAAGTAAAAAGCATAAAAAATACTAACATTTCCAAAAGAATTAACATTTATCTTAATCTCAGTCACCTATTAAGTATAAAAGAAAATTTACGAACTAGTTGTTTTAGGACACTACCAAACACGAATGTCTTCAATCTTTAACTGCCAATATGACGTTTTTCTAAACAATCTTTGAAGGTAACTGCCAACAGCCGTTATGTAATGTATAAAATGCATAGTTGAACGATAAGCTCTTTTTATTTTAAACCCAAATTCTACCGGTTTCGGTCTTGGACCATCTTCATGGATGAAGGTTTAACATGGTTTAAGCCACCATACTGCATTAGCCATTACTTAAAATTTGTAGTGCATGCCATGAATGTGAATACATGACATAGGGCTTTAAAAGCAAACATCTGAATACTAAATGTATGCAGAGCACATATCGAATATCATTGGAATGACGGCTCTTTCTTCATCCACTAACAGCATTACTCGTCCCTGTACTGGCCAGCCAAGTGCAACAGGCATAGAACTCCATCTCACAAACTGACATCCAGCGCCTGTAGCAGTATGCAAGCACTTTTGCATGTTTTCATTCAACTCTCTGGCGATTACAGCGATTGATCTACCAGTATTTCACATTTGCAACGGCTTATCTCGTGCTTACGTTAACCTGTGATCTTGCAATATTAATCACTTAAATGTGTTTCCTAGACTATTGCGTTCCCAAAATTTCATTACTCTACGTTAATCATTTTTCGGTGTTATGATTTTTTTTCCATCTATATAGTAGGAAAGTGCGTTGTACCTTGGCACACTTTGTAGACTTTCTCCTCTAACCAATCGTGTAATAGAAGTACAAGACATTTTTAACTCCATTTTAAATGATATTCATATTCGATTGACATGTGGAAGCGTTACACTTGTGACTACCACGTACAGAAGGTGAACATTAATGAAACCGACCAACAGCAACGATGGATTCCTGACTGGAATTAGATTGAAAAAGGTCCTCTGAACCGGAAATACATCTTTGCCATGTTAGATGGCACTGACGAATTACAGTTCTTCTAACCAAGTGCCGTATTCCTTGTGTATTTAAGACTGTGTGATTGACACAGCCTAATGTAAGCAGCAGAATAGTCCAGTATTCTAATGGCTGAGTAAGCGGCGTTATCCATGTATGTTTTTATTCCCGTCTTCTATTAGTTCACTTCCTCCTTCCCCTTTCTGTCCATTTTCTCTACCTCTTCTCCATTTCCCCCTGCTGGCCTCTCTGATCATTCCCACCTCATCCCTATGGGTCCATCTCACCCTTACCCCTCTTCGTTGTTACATCGCCTCCTGCCCCCTTCCTTCTTCTCGTTATAATCCTCTCATCTATAAGGAGCTGGTGGTTCTTAGCGCCACGGTATTCCTTCCCATATAGTAACTAACATGCCTACCAAATTTGGTTGAAATCGTTCCACAACTGTATAAAGAGCTTTCTAGCTGTGGTTTTGACCGCGTACTCAAATGGCAAACATATTTCAGATGTATTTACCATATTTTGCACGTATTTGTACACATCTCTAGCCAATTTGACCCTGCAGTTTCATTTTCACGCAGCTCGACGTTTGTGATCGTATCTTTTAAATCATATATCGTACAATAATGTTGCAGGAGCATCCAGTAGAGTACCTGGCTACTATCTGGGAAATGTGTGACTAGAGTTATTAGTAAAAAATGTAATAATTTAAATCCTCATGCATGATGCGGCAATTTTTCACATATCTCAGTGTTATGACGCCATATCGTCTGAACTATTTGCAGTACAATGATATAATTTTGTCACATTCAGTGGCATATGTGAATACCGTCTGAAACACTTGTCGTGAATACAGTAGCAGTAAATTAAAATGTCATGTTTCATGCAAATCAAAAATGTAATAAGCGATAAACTTTTTTCTTTCATCATTTTGTGGACCTTGTCAACGAGAAAAAGTTTCATAATGATTTGAAATTTGCGTAAATTTGCTTGCAGGTTACTAACGGCTCTTATTCTCATATACTGGATAATTAAATTATGGATATTCGCGAGTCGTAAGCTAAACTGCTTTTTGAGCCCAAACAGTACCCCAGTGATATGTAGGCAGCTCTTAGCACAACAGAAATTTATTCCAGACATTATGTGATATGTGTACCAAGGTTGACTGAAATCTGCCCCATGGTTTAGGAGAAACGTGGAACATACGTTCTTAAATATATATGTACATGCAATATTGTAATTTATGTGAATTACACATCAGTAAGACATTATGAATTACATCATAGATCCTACAGCACTCATCACAAAAGGAAGGAAAAGAAGGAAAATTAAAACGTCTTTTCACCGACATTATTAGAGATGGTGCGCAATTTAGTACAGGGGAAGGATGAGTCAGGAAACCGGCAATATCCGATTCGGAAACAATCATGGAGAATCTAAACCTGAGTTACAACGGCGTTCCTCCGAGATATAAGTCCAGTATGATACCGCTGCTCCATTTCGCTCGTTGCGCTCATCCCATTAGCATTCTTGACTTTACTACTTACTCCCTGCTTTGTTACATATTGTCAACTAAAAGTCTAAAAGTGACTTCATAACCATTGCCCGTTTTCTGTAGTTGACGGGTTGTTAATTTCTTGTCCTCTGAAACCTAGTTACGAAAGATTTCGTCAAAAGATAGAGACAATAAAATTTAGTAATGTTCGTCCTACACCTGATACGACTCAGTAAGAAACTACATAATGAAACGAAATTTAAATGTAAGACGTTTGAAGAAAACACTCAATAGTGTTAGAACTCTAAAAAGTCTTTTCTCGCGAAAAAGAGAATATGCAATATTGCAGAGAGTGCAAGTATAGAACATTTATTTGTGAGTGATATTACGGGCTAGTTGAAAATTAGCTACTCATGAATGTCAAAACAAGAAAATTTGTTTCATTGAAAGCGATTCTTAGTAACAATGGCGGGTAGTTCGAGAATAATGCTTCTCTCTAGGGAGATTTAATCCGTAGTAACAACGAACATATATTTCTATTTGCAGCAAACAAAGGCGTACAAAGGAACCAAATACTGAGGTCTAGTATTACTGTCTGAAACCACAGAAAGTACATTATGAAACTGAATATTACAGTCCACATACCTTATACTCAGGCGTGTACATGTAGCGCACGAAATGTATACATCATCCTATAAGTCCTTGCTCCGTTCATCGACGGAATTCCTGTTCATTGTTTCCTATTTCTCACATTACACTACCTAACTTACCTTCACTCAAGAAATTAAATCATGAGGATTGCCTTACACTAACTACGAGCCATGGTGTAGTACAAAGGAAAGTATGGGACTTACCAAGATGTGTTTCATTTCCGCAGGGCTACATTTAGATAAAATTTTAATGTAGTGTCACAAATTGCATTTAATCTTAAATAGTAATTTAAACATTTAAACATTTAATCCTTAAATAGTAAAACATTCTCTGTTTAGCACACATGTCCAGAAAACAACTTTTTCTTCTAAATTTCATTCCTGTTAGTTCCAAAATATTTCAAATTCAGACAGCGTTCTGCAGGGGAATAGTTAGAAGGATGTTTCTGAAGATGTTGTACTTCATATGTACAGCTGCTGTCCTGATCGTATGATAAATTATTTAATCTGACAAGGGTCTGTCAACTGATATAGCCACAGAGTTGTAATTACCTCAGTGACATGCAGCGTTTTTCCTACGTATCTCTGGGTTTTCAGAAAATGACTACACGTATATTGCAAAACATACTGAAAATGTACGCATATCAGTGAATAGAACACATTGCAGGTGCTAAACATAGGCCCTGTCTGTGACTTGGCAAACATCAACACATCATTCGCTGACACGAAATGCCGGGAAAGCGCTACAGAAGACTGCTGTGGAAATCCGTTCATTGGGCTGCTTATCTGCAGGCAGAAACAGTTTGATGCTACAATACAAAGCGTCTGATTTTGTTACGCCAAATTTGCCCAAGAATGTGGTTCACGAACAATGCGCAGGCAGGAGGGCCATAGCGCTCAGCCTCGCTGCACATTTCTCCCACTCTCTCGCCTCGCTGTGTGACCGCGCACTGCATGTTGCTTGGTATTCACATTCTCAATGACACTTAGCACAAAGGAAACTAATTTTCCATATTATTTAAATATTTTTATAGCGCTGAAGCCATAAAAATATTTTTATCTGGTACAAACTAGCATCAGACGGACAGACGCAGACAATTTCACAGCTTTTCGCACTCACGTAATGGTGAGTTATTTTTTTTTTCCCAATCGGAAGAAAGACTTTCATACAAATACATCAAGCGAAATATTGTAACTCTTATGCTGCCTTCTTATGGAGATGTGGAAACTCTATCTGAGGAACGCAATGAAGATTTCTCACACAGTTTTAACGTGAAAGAACTTGTCATTAAAACGAGAATTACCTTGCAGGTCACTTAGCTACATCAGTACATGCACAGGGGCGCTTTCAGCTGAAACGGCAAACAGTCTCAAAAACAGGTCGAAAGACTGATCGAAAGCAGGTGTAAGATTGGCAGTGGCCTGAAAGCATTTAGGAAACTGTACTTGTTATACTTTCAAGACCATAATGAATTCTTCAAACCTTGCGTTGTCTTTAACGGGAATGGGCTTAGGGAACTGGACTCTGTCAGAATGTGTTCCTTCTATAACGCTTTTGTCTTTTTAAATCCACTGTCATCAAATCAGACAGAAGTTGTTCCCCACCTTGCAGTGTCTTATTGTGGGCAATGGTTAGTCAAATCCACCTAACATTCGAGGTCTGCAACCGTTTCTAGATCTCATTTTAGTTCCTGCTCTCCTTTTTCCTTCATCAATTCAACAACAGCAAGTCTTACATAAAAAAAAAAATCGTCCCAGGCATGCCACTCGACATAACCAACGTACCTTGCAGTAATATATAAGGTCTCAACACTATTCGTTCAGTTTCACAGAAAACTGTTTGCAACTGTAAGTGGAATAATGCCTGTGCCTTCAGAAATTTTATTATTAATACCATCAATTCCTTCATGTGCTGCACAAAGTGCTTCTTCATCTGCTGAAGAATGAATCCTGTCTGCTGATTGTTGTAATACTTTGCTCTTTCATTGTCAACAAAATCTTAAAATTGGAATTATTTCGGAGTAAAGGAGACGACTCACCGGGAGGCAGAAGCGCTGCGTCTTCCATAGGTACAAAAACAAAACGTACAGAGCTTTGCTAGCTTTCCGAATGAACTTCCTTTTTCAAACTTTTAGGAAACACAGCTTGAAACTGGAAGTTCATTCCGCTGATTCAGAGTGGGCGCAGCAGGTAGACCTGGCACGGACGCGTAAGGTAGAGGTTCTGAATATCTTCGACGTAGACTGGTTCAGACGCCGACTGCAGACATCACTCTCTCTGCGGCGCCCACTACGGGCTGTCCATCGTACATGACGACAGCTCTGCAGCCGGCATTTACCAAGAAGGAAGGCATGTGCTACTTGTGTTACATTTTTATATTCTGGACCCCAGTGAGGACACGGTATATTTTGAACGTCCTCCACATTTCAGAAACGTGACTGACGACGTTGTCATAAAGTTTAAAGGCGGCCATGACAGTATACATCGGCACCTGAAGCGGGAGTTCTAATAGCCGCCACGTTTGGAGACCAAATCCAGTGTGATCGACCCCGATAGCTCCTACACGGTAGTCAGGGCATCAGAACTTGAGAACGTTAGCATGGCGCCGTACAACATCGGTGCACAGTTCTTCATTCACTGTGAAGTACAGAGTCACTAAGTGTCAAAAAATGGATTCCGAAAACATCTTGCAGCGCGAGACGCATTTCGTCTGGTAGAAACCGT
This sequence comes from Schistocerca nitens, assembly GCF_023898315.1. Taxonomy (NCBI): domain Eukaryota; kingdom Metazoa; phylum Arthropoda; class Insecta; order Orthoptera; family Acrididae; genus Schistocerca; species Schistocerca nitens. The sequence goes on along the minus strand of NC_064620.1, from coordinate 441,563,771 downwards.
TAAACTTCATATGCTTTGGGCCGTTCATCACCTAAAAGAAATGTTAATTTAATCGAGGCTTGGCGATAGGGAAACGTTATGATGTTCGGTGAATTCGGATAGAAAGAAAAACCGCGACATGGAAGTACACAAATACGCACTCGCTCGCAAACAGCACAGCAAGCAAGAGACAAACAAAGCTTGCTCGCTTACCACCGCCTAAAGCAGACTGACCATCTGGACAACTCGTCGCGCCCTGGTAACGTCGACTGTCCATTCATCTATCTGCTCGTAGCGGGGTGCGAAATTTAGTAGAGTGCTGCCATCTCTTGTAGCACCAGTTGCATAGAGTTCAATTTGTATCACAGATACAGGTGCGTCATACTGTGTCAACAAATTACACATTAAGCACGAAACATGCATAAAAAGCATAAAGAAGACTAACATTTGCAAAAGAATTAACAGTTACCTTAATCTCAGTCACCTATTAAGTATAAAAGAAAATTTACGAGCTAGTCGTGTCAGTCGAAGTGACTGGCGATGGATGTCGTGCCATTCTCTCGCCAACCAATGAACACGTTTTTCATTTGGTGTGAGATGTAAAAAGATTTACGGCTCTCTATGTCGGCGTAGGTCAGAAAAGCAAGGAAACATAGTGTTCTCGGCCATCTTGATGAAGAATAAAGTCACAAATACTTCGAAGGTACGAAACAGTTCTCGACCTAAACTCATCAGAAATATAGGGCCTACTGTTAAAATTACCAGCCACCCTAACTAGTGGAGATCGTTCTGTGTTCCAGAGGCACCCAAAACAGCAAGCCAGCTGCTGGGTCCTCACAAAGATGACGAATACAATCTGGCAACGTTTCCTCAGAGCCTCGACCCACCCACGTACCCACCCACCCACCCACACACACACACACACACGCACACGCACACACACAGGTACAACGACTGTGATGCTGTACACATAACCTGCATTCACCTGGAAAGTCCTGGAAAGCTTCCGTGGTGGCGCTCCTGTGTTTGACGCCATCGTTAGGCGCGCTACTGTAAGTGCGTCTATCTCTCTGCTTCTGTGTCAAGGATAGCCACAGTAATGGTCGCCCCCAATGACAACCCGTGGCGCTCTAGACGTAGTCACACTGTCCGTCTGGATTTCTGTCTTCCTACAAGCAAGCACAGACGCTTCCTGCACGGGTACCACGAGAAATACGGGTCCCGCAACGTATTTTTGACGTCACACTAGTCGCCTACTCCGACATACTTAGTGGACGCTCCGCTCCATTCAGGGCCCACAGGAAATCAATATGTCTATGAAAAGGTACCCACTAAAAGTTTTAACGTTTTCGCATGCTGTCGAGAGCTTGTATGCATTTAAACGCACAGTTAAGAATTATCAATGTCGTCTGAAATAGTTTCTCTCTGCCCGCCAGAGACGGCTGCTAGGTCTCGTAAGAGCTGCAGTGTCACGTGCTGTGACGTACGCGCCACGGCATGTCTTTCTCGTGGATCTCATTCTTGCAAACGTAGCGCCATTTCAGTCACACGCTATGTCGACAACCGCAGAAACTGCTATAACGACCGTTCGACGCGGGGCTTTCTCACACGAGTAACAGCTCACAAGACTTCATTCACACATGACATCAAATTGACGGCACGCGCAGTATAGAAGATTTCTAAGAAACGCATCACTCTTGGTCAGAATTTTTTTCATTATTGTAATTAAACATCACCTAATGACTTACTGACGGTTGAAGCCTGTATGAATTATAAGTTCGAAAACAGAGCCTAAATTTCCACATAGTCCTCATGGGGTAGTTCCGTGATTGTGAAACTGTCGTCTATGAGGTTGCAGGCTCGCGACTCGCTAGCTCGAAAGTTTTTCCCACTTTCTAAAAGACTCTGTGACTTCCTTATCAACTAAATAGAGGTGTGTATTCGATGTTACATGCTCTCTCAGGGACGAACTGTCGTTGTCAACAATTTACAAATTTAGCATGAAACATGCAAATGCGTGTAGACAATGAAAACAGGTTGACCATATGGTTAAACAAGTCACTACTCAGAGTAAAAAGCATAAAAAAGACTAACATTTCCAAAAGAATTAACAGTTATCTTAATCTCAGTCACCTATTAAGTATAAAAGAAAATTTACGAACTAGTTGTTTTAGGACACTACCAAACACGAATGTCTTCAATATTTAACTGCCAATAAGACGTTTTTCCAAACAATCTTTGAAGGTAACTGCCAACAGCCGTTATGTAATGTATAAAATGCATAGTTGAACGATAAGCTCTTTTTATTTTAAACCCAAATTCTACCGGTTTCGCTCTTGGACCATCTTCATGGATGAAGGTTTAACATGGTTTAAGCCACCATACTGCATTAGCCATTACTTAAAATTTGTAGTGCATGCCATGAATGTGAATATATGACATAGGGCTTTAAAAGCAAACATCTGAATACTAAATGTATGCAGAGCACATATCGAATATCATTGGAATGACGGCTCTTTCTTCATCCACTACCAGCATTACTCGTCCCTGTACTGGCCAGCCAAGTGCAACAGGCATAGAACTCCATCTCACAAACTGACATCCAGCGCCTGTAACAGTATGCAAGCACTTTTGCATGTCTTCATTCAACTCTCTGGCGATTACGGCGATTGATCTACCAGTATTTCACATTTGCACCGGCTTATCTCGTGCTTACGTTAACCTGTGATTTTGCAATATTAATCACTTAAATGTGTTTCCTAGACTATTGCGTTCCCAAAATTTCATTACTCTACGTTAATCATTTTTCAGTGTTATGATTTTTTTTCCATCTATATACACTCCTGGAAATTGAAATAAGAACACCGTGAATTCATTGTCCCAGGAAGAGGAAACTTTATTGACACATTCCTGGGGTCAGATACATCACATGATCACACTGACAGAACCACAGGCACATAGACACAGGCAACAGAGCATGCACAATGTCGGCACTAGTACAGTGTATATCCACCTTTCGCAGCAATGCAGGCTGCTATTCTCCCATGGAGACGATCGTAGAGATGCTGGATGTAGTCCTGTGGAACGGCTTGCCATGCCATTTCCACCTGGCGCCTCAGTTGGACCAGCGTTCGTGCTGGACGTGCAGACCGCGTGAGACGACGCTTCATCCAGTCCCAAACATGCTCAATGGGGGACAGATCCGGAGATCTTGCTGGCCAGGGTAGTTGACTTACACCTTCTAGAGCACGTTGGGTGGCACGGGATACATGCGGACGTGCATTGTCCTGTTGGAACAGCAAGTTCCCTTGCCGGTCTAGGAATGGTAGAACGATGGGTTCGATGACGGTTTGGATGTACCGTGCACTATTCAGTGTCCCCTCGACGATCACCAGTGGTGTACGGCCACTGTAGGAGATCGCTCCCCACACCATGATGCCGGGTGTTGGCCCTGTGTGCCTCGATCGTATGCAGTCCTGATTGTGGCGCTCACCTGCACGGCGCCAAACACGCATACGACCATCATTGGCACCAAGGCAGAAGCGACTCTCATCGCTGAAGACGACACGTCTCCATTCGTCCCTCCATTCACGCCTGTCGCGACACCACTGGAGGCGGGCTGCACGATGTTGGGGCGTGAGCGGAAGACGGCCTAACGGTGTGCGGGACCGTAGCCCAGCTTCATGGAGACGGTTGCGAATGGTCCTCGCCGATACCCCAGGAGCAACAGTGTCCCTAATTTGCTGGGAAGTGGCGGTGCGGTCCCCTACGGCACTGCGTAGGATCCTACGGTCTTGGCGTGCATCCGTGCGTCGCTGCGGTCCGATCCCAGGTCGACGGGCACGTGCACCTTCTGCCGACCACTGGCGACAACATCGATGTACTGTGGAGACCTCACGCCCCACGTGTTGAGCAATTCGGCGGTACGTCCACCCGGCCTCCCGCATGCCCACTATACGCCCTCGCTCAAAGTCCGTCAACTGCACATACGGTTCACGTCCACGCTGTCGCGGCATGCTACCAGTGTTAAAGACTGCGATGGAGCTCCGTATGCCACGGCAAACTGGCTGACACTGACGGCGGCGGTGCACAAATGCTGCGCAGCTAGCACCATTCGACGGCCAACACCGCGGTTCCTGGTGTGTCCGCTGTGCCGTGCGTGTGATCATTGCTTGTACAGCCCTCTCGCAGTGTCCGGAGCAAGTATGGTGGGTCTGACACACCGGTGTCAATGTGTTCTTTTTTCCATTTCCAGGAGAGTAGTAGGAAAGTGCGTTGTACCTTGGCACACTTTGTAGACTTTCTCCTCTAACCAATCGTGTAATAGAAGTACAAGACATTTTTAACTCCATTTTAAATGATATTCATATTCGATTGACATGTGGAAGCGTTACACTTGTGACTACTACGTACAGAAGGTGAACATTAATGAAACCGACCAACAGCAAGGATGGATTCCTGACTGGAATTAGATTGAAAAAGGTCCTCTGAACCGGAAATACATCTTTGCCATGTTAGATGGCACTGACGAATTACAGTTCTTCTAACCAAGTGCCGTATTCCTTGTGTATTTAAGACTGTGTGATTGACACAGCCTAATGTAAGCAGCAGAATAGTCCAGTATTCTAATGGCTGAGTACGCGGCGTTATCCATGTATGTTTTTATTCCTGTCTTCTATTAGTTCACTTCTTCCTTCCCCTCTCTGTCCATTTTCTCTACCTCTTCTCCATTTCCCCCTGCTGGCCTCTCTGATCGTGCCCACCTCATCCCTATGGGTCCATCTCACCCTTAACCCTCTTCGTTGTTACATCGCCTCCTGCCACCTTCCTTCTTCTCGTTATAATCCTCTCATCTATAAGGAGCTGGTGGTTCTTAGCGCCACAGTATTCCTTCCCATATAGTAACTAATATGCCTACCAAATTTGGTTGAAATCGTTCCACAACTGTATAAAGAGCTTTCTAGCTGTGGTTTTGACCGCGTACTCAAATGGCAAATATATTTCAGATGTATTTATCATATTTTGCACGTATTTGTACACATCTCTAGCCAATTTGCCCCTGCAGTTTCATTTTCACGCAGCTCGACGTTTATGATCGTATCTTTCAAATCATATGTCGCACAATAATGTTGCAGGTGCATCCAGTAGAGTACCTGGCTACTATCTGGGAAATGTGTGACTAGAGTTATTAGTAAAAAATGTAATAATTTAAATCCTCATGCATGATGCGGCAATTTTTCACATATATCAGTGTTATGACGCCATATCGTCTGAACTATTTGCAGTACAATGATATAATTTTGTCACATTCAGTGGCATATGTGAATACCGACTGAAACACATGTCGTGAATGCAGTAGCAGTAAATTAAAATGTCATGTTTCATGCAAATCAAAAATGTAATAAGCGATAAACTTTTTCCTTTCATCCTTTTGTGGACCTTGTCGACGAGAAAAAGTTTCATAATGATTTGAAATTTGCGTAAATTTGCTTGCAGGTTACTAACGGCTCTTGTTCTCAAATACTGGATAATTAAATTATGGATATTCGCGAGTCGTAAGCTACACTGCTTTTTGAGCCCAAACAGTACCCCAGTGATACGTAGGCAGCTCTTAGCACAACAGAAATTTTTTCCAGACATGTGATATGTGTACCAAGGTTGACTGAAATCTGTCCCATGGTTTAGGAGAAACGTGGAACATACGTACTTAAATATATATGTACATTCAATTTTGTAATTTATATGAATTACACATCAGTAACACATTATGAATTACACATCAATGACACATCAATAACCGAAATCAAATGAGGCACAAGTATTGTCAGAAACCAGTTATAAGCTGAACACATTTTGAAATAGCTCCTGGAAAATAATACAGATTTCCGTTTTCAAGGCAGTTCAGTTTTCAAGACAGGTAGGACTGTTAAGACATTGAAAATACTCAGTTCATTTGCAAGTATCACTTGTTCCATGGTGAAAGATCTTCTTCTGATTCAAGGCACAAGATGGTACACGTCTGACAAAGCGTGACCTAACTGTCCACAAGTTATATAAGCAGTTCTAAAACTAAACAGCATTTTACTCGCTATAAAATTCTGTACATGAAGAATTAACAGTGTGTACCACAAAGCTTCAATATATAACACAGTACTTATATGTGGAGATTGCGAAATATTTAAAAACGCTGTGCAAAACACAACTATATGTCCAACAACGGCAGAAACTGTAGAAAATTGCAGAAACTATTTACGGCGATCGCTAATGCGCATATGATTCTAATATCAGACACTAGACCGAATTACCGACCAAGAAATATCGCGTGATCCTAGGTACACTATCCTCAAGACTCTTCCCTACACTTCATGCCAAATTGAGGTTTGCTGCCTGTTGCCTTCATAGTGTTGCAATTAGTGGAGATCAATCAGTGGAGGTCAAATGGCTGTGTACCACACGAAAAACAAAGCATCATACAAAATTTTGGGTAGGTATGATAGAATAATTAGTAATAAGGAGAAACAGGGAGTCAGAGAATTAGAGAGACAGTAGAAAAAGAATGATGAGTTTCACTTCGCATCTGGTACCGGCATGTTTCAACTTTCCAGTAACAATGGCAGGAAAAATTTAAATTTTATAGATATACGCTGACGATATTCTAAAATGTGATGCCTCGTTATTAGATTTAGGTTATAAGTTGAAGAAGTGAACAAGTAAGCGAAAGGAAAGTTAACATGTTGAATGAATATGCAAGAGGGTTTTTGAAAATTTACTCTCTCACAGATGGAATAAGTTTGCTTGAAGGCAAGGAAAACTAATAAGAGCTGTTGCCTGTGAGCTCTTTGTTCAGAAATTGTTTCGGTTAAAGATAATCAAAGAAACTGGAAAAGGCATTAAGTGCAGTACGTGATGCGAATACTCTTTTGACACGATTCGTTGTTATCCAATGGGTGGATGTGTGAGACATCCATTGCCGCTCGGAGCTACAGCTCTCGATTGTACACCATATGCCCCTACTGGCAGAAGTGCGCAGCAGGTGAGCATACTTAAAGTAGATTAATATCGATGTTTGAATGTATTCATATAGTAAATTGGCCTATCTGGACATTCAGTCCACCCTCTTCTATGCGGAGGCACAAATATGTCCAGCCTCCTGTGGGAATCTCAGAGAGCGAACCAGCGGGACATGGACAGGGACTTCGGACAGGTCGAGCTCGATGGGAATGTGGAGAGACCGTGAGGCATGCCGAGGTAGTCCGCGCAGTTGGGATAACGCTGTGTCACTGATGGCGCAGTGATTAACGCACCTGTCTCGAAGGCAGGAAATCCTGCATTCGAATCCCGGACAAGTACACAGTTTCATCGTCGCCGTTGATTCTGCGTAATGCCCGATGCAGCTGTCAGCATGGGTCCCCTCCCTTTCTTTACCTTTCATTTTCTTTCACCCTATCTCCACCTTCAATTTTCATATACTCTATAACAGCTGCTGATTCTGCTTCATCTACATCTACATGGGTACTCTGCAAATCACGTTCAAGTGCCTAGCAGAGGGTTCATCGAACCACCTTCACAATTCTCTGTTATTCCAAACTCATATATCACACGGAAAGAATGGTCACCTGTATCTTTCTAAACGAGCTCCGATTTCCCTTATTTTATCGTGGTGATCGTTCCTCCCTATGTAGGTTGGTGCAAAAAAAAAAAAAAAAAAAAAAAAAAAAAAAAAAAAAAAAAAAACGCATTCGGAGAAGGAAACTGGTGATTGGAAGTTCGTAAGAAGATTCCGTCGCAACGAAAAACGCCTTTCTTTTAATGATTTCCAGCCCAAATCATGTATCATTTCTGTGACACTCTCTCCCATATTTCGCGATAATACAAAACATGCTGCCTTTCTTTGAATTTTTTCGATGTACTCCGTCAGTCCTACCTGGTAAGGATCCCACACCGCGCAGCAGTATTCTAAAAGAAAGGTCTGTTACATTACCTAATTGTCCTGCCAATAAAACGCAGTCTTTGGTTAGCCTTCCTCAAAACATTTTCTATATGTTCCTTCCAACTTAAGTTGTTCATAATTGTAATACCTAGGTATTTAGTTGAATTTACGGCTTTCAGATGAGACTGATTTATCGTGTAACCGAAGTTTAACGAGTTCCTTTTAGCACTCATTTGGATGACCTCACACTTTTCGTTATTTAGGGTTAACTGCCACTTTTCGCACCATTCAGATATCTTTTCTTAATCGTTTTGCAGTTTGTTTTGATCTTCTGATGACTTTATTAGTCGATAAACGACATAGTCATCTGCAAACAACCGAAGACGGCTTCTCCAAAATCGTTTATATAGATAAGGAACAGCGAAGGGGCTATAACGCTACCTTCGGGGACGCCAGAAATCACTTCTGTTTTACTCTATGCATTTCCGTCCGTCAGTTACTACGAACTGTGACCTATCTGACAGGAAATCACAAATCCAGTCACATAACTGAGACGATATTCCATAAGCACGCAATTGCACTACGAGCCGCTTGTGTGGTACAGTGTCAAAAGCCTTCCGGAAATTCAGATATACGAAATAGATCTGAAATCCCTTGTCAATAGCACTCAACACTTCATGTGAATAAAGTGCTAGTTGTGTTTCACAAGAACGATGTTTTCTAAACCCATGTTGACTGTGTGTCAATAGACCGTTTTCTTCGAGGTAATTCATAATGTTCGAACACAATATCTGTTTCAAAATCCTGCTGCATATCGACGTTAATTTAGTCGATTACTCCTACTACCATTCTTGAATATTCGTGTGACCTGTGCAACTTTCCAGCCTTTGGCAACGGATCTTTAGTCGAGCGAACGGTTGTATATGATTGTTAAGTATGGAGCTAATGCATCAGCATACTCCGAAAGGAACCTAATTGGTATACAGTCTGGACCAGAAGACTTGCTTTTATTAAGTGATTTGCTTCACTACTGCGAGGATATTTACTTCAATGTTACTCATGTTGGCAGCTGTTTTCTAATTCGAATTCTAGAATATTTACTTCGTCTTCTTTTGTGAAGGCATTTAGGAAGGCTGTGTTTAGTAACTCTGCTTTTCAGCACTGTCTTCGATAGTATCTCCATTGCTTGGTGAAAAAACAGACACCACGCATTCATATATTAAATGTATGTATATTTGATATGCTCTAAAAACTGTAGACTAACGTAAAATTAGTATTTGTAGGCAAGTGCTCGACGGCATTACTGGATATGTCATTAGAATGAGTCGTTGATGTGGATATCAGGATGTGTGTGTCAGGCTTTGCTGAACGGATTGTGTTGTGTTTTTCCATTCCACTCAAAGTTTATTTGCTTGAAATGTGTCACAGTTAGTGTAGAAAGTAGTCGGACATGTGTCAGTAAAATTTTTGCTAGATACTAAATTACGATGTGAGATTTGTAAAAGAAATGCTTGTCACGTTTGTTATAATCTCTAGTGAGAATGCATCGTTACTGTGCAAACGTCCAGAAGATAAGTAATAAAAGACAGGTATATCAGAGTGGATACAACACTTTATTTTAAATCCTAACATTGCCTGACCATCCGGTTCTGTATAGCCTAAAAATGCGTTCCCAACAGTATTCAGTAGACACTGAATTTAATGAATTAAAATATTTATAAGTCCTATAGCCTGACACGAAATATTGTCCTTAATAGACGACTGTGAGTATACGTCAAAAATTCTTGCAAGCAATGTATATTGGAGTGTAAAGTTTCAGTATTGTGCACAGGTAAGTATTAAAAAACTATTAGTTGTAACAGAAATATACAATGACGATTCAATAACATTCCTCGTTAGACCATTTAGCAGCTTGAAAGTCAGTACTGAGGAATAAAGTACTATGTGCTACCAGTTTCGGCACATAGAAGTTCATCAAATAAAAAAAACTTGTACAATACGTACGGCTGTTGGTAAATTATTGGATCAAGAAGTTCATGCCACCCGTCGTCCCACGATCCATAATGGATCAACGAAGATTTTATGTTATGGCCCGGCAAACTTCCAGTTTATAAGATCAACTGACAGTCTGGAATTTTCATCCTCACACTGTCGGACGCGTTCTAGCAAAGTCTCATTACTAATAGGCTATAACGTTCCATATATTAACACGATTGGTTACTGCACAGATGTTTTTATTTTTTTCAACAAATCGTGGTTATAGCGGTAACAAGCTGTAATACTGTATAACATTATTTGAAGAGAAAGTGACAAACGAACATTTTAGTTAACCATATCATGTGTAATGTCATTCAGTTTGAGGTATTTGTTTGAACTGTGTAGGTTCAATTATTGTTGACTAGTATTAGTTTGGATCACAGTAACCTAGTTAAGAATGAAATCGAATTTCCTCAAGAAATGTTTTCATTTACAATCATCACACTACTAAGTCTCTATTGGGAAATACAGTTATGTAGTGCTGTTTATCTTCACTGGGAAGAATTCAAAATTTATCTGGCTTTTTAGTTCTGAATGCATGATGGAAGACGATGGGAATTGTTCTAGCCAGTGTTTGACCTTCTCCCAGTTTGCAGTAGTAAGTACGGTGGTAGGAAAAGTGTCACAAGTAGAAATTGGAATTACAGCTACATACATCCAAAAACATTGTAGGGTAAAGAAATTGTTATCTGGTAACCAAGGTGAAACACCTGAGGAAAGAAATACCAGAAGTGAAAAACAATTTTGAAGAAACAAATCTGCCGGCACCACTATAAGGAAGGAACTGCTGCAAATGGGCATCCGTATCACGACACTGTGCCGAAGTGTGAAGTAGAACTTTGAACAACGTGAGCAGGAAAAATTGGAAGCCCTTCTAATATGGGACTACAATAGGATGTTAGTTAAAATGAGACACAAAATACAGGAAACGTGGAGACAGAATCATACGAAATATTCGTAATCAATTAGGGTTAATGATACGAACATATCTGCTAGGGCGCCTTCTAACAACAAGTCACTGAAGCGGAGAAAGGGTGAGGAATTAAAAATTTTTTTAGTAACTATCACAAACTATTTATGTTATTTTTGTTGTATCAGGTACAATTATGAGTACATAAACGAAACAATTAACGCTAAAAAATTCTAACCGGTTTCTCATATAAACACTTAAAAATATGTCTCTTCTTTCTTTCTGCGTTGTCTCCTTAGATTGACGAGCATTTGCGAACAGCTGCTTTTCTTAACACTTTTGGCATCCTTTTACCGTTGCTTGAGGAAGATGCCCCAAGTCCCTCTTAAGGAATCTTCGGGGCTAGGGAGGGGATGCAAACAATTTTTTCTTCCTTTCGTCCCCTTTGCAACGCTCACAAAGAGGGCTGCGATAAAGTATTTGAAAGCAGCCAAGCGTGTAAGCTATTCCCTGTCTTCTGTACTGTGGAAGAGCGCGCCTTCAGCAGGAGACGTCTACGGGCATGAGCTGCTGGACAGAGTGCTGCGCCAGTTACACTGGCGTGCTGAAATGTAATTCCTCCGAATGTTTAAAATCGTAACTGTTAAAGCTTTTTATATGAAAGAAACATAAACGTACTAAATCCAGAATGAGATTTTCACTCTGTAGCGGAGTGTGCACTGATATGAAACTTCCTGACAGATTAAAACTGTGTGCCGGACCGAGACTCGGGACTTTTTCTGTCAGGAAATTTCATATCAGCGCACATTCCGCTGCAGAGTGAAAATCTCATTCTGGAAACATCCTCCAGGCTGTGGCTAAGCCACGTTTCCGCAGTATCCTTTCTTCCAGGAGTGCTAGTTGTGCAAAGTTCGCAGAAGAGCTTCTGTAAAGTTTGGAAGGTAAGAGACGGAGTAATGGCAGAATTGAAGCTGTGAGGAGGGTTAGTGAGTCGTGCTTGGGTAGCTCAGTTGGTAGAGCACTTGCCCGCGGAAGGCAAAGGTCCCGACTTCGAGTCTCGGTCCGGCACACAGTTTTAATCTGTCAGGAAGTTTTCAACATTCTACATCTTTATTCTTCATTTCATCATTTTCAATTCCCAATATTGTCACCCTGGAAACGTTTTTGTTTGGCATAGTGGTATTCCGATTGCTAAGGGTTTATTTATCAATTGTCACTTTTTGTTTCTATTTCACTACTACTATTTGAATTTATGTATTGTCGTTTTGCCATTTGGAAATAATGAGAGAAGGTGTTGATACTAGAAAATGGAGTGCCAAGTGGAAACATTTCCAACAGTTTCTTCTGTTTGAATTCAGCAGAGGAGTGAAAGCAGCGGACGCAACCAAAAATATTTACCCTGTGGATTGGGATAATTCCATTGAACAGGGCATGCCTATAAAATGATTTTCCCGTTTTAAGGAGGATAGTTCTGAAATTAGTGACTTTCCACGTTCAGGGAAACCTTCGGAGTTTGATGAAAAACGTTTAAATACATTAGGCGACAATTATTTAAGTCAGGGTATTCGAGAACTGGCAGATATGATGAAAAGTGATCACTCCAGCATCGTGCGACATTTACATGCAATGGAGAAGTTTTAAGGCCAAAATCGCGAAAATCAGCAGGTAGTCATATGTGCATCTCAGATTGCTCGTTATCAATTGGCACGTGAACAACACCGGCCATTCCTGTTATCATTATTGGTGACGATGATCTGTGTACACGCTAATATAAGGAAAAGAAAGGAATCTCTGAGCCCAAAAGCAGCAACTCCCAGTACACAGACATGCGCACATCCACAAAAGATACTGTATGCATCTGGTGGAACAGCGACGGTGTGGTATACTATTAACATTTATTATCAACTACTGAGATATCTTACAGATGCAATCCAAGAGCAACGACCTGCAAGACTGCACGAAGTGATGCTACTCCAAGATTCAGCATGTATTCTCCAAGACTGACAAAAAACACTGTACAGGAGTTGGTCTGGGAAGTCATTCCAAACCCACCTGATTCACCTGATCTAGCTCCCCCAGATTTTAAAATTTTCTGTTCTCTATCGAACAACCTCCAAGGAACTTTCTTTCTCTACGAAAATGCGCTCGACGACTCCTTTTCCTGAAAATCACTTGATTTCTACAGTCTCGGAATCGGAAAGTTACCCCAGTGTTAGGAGACTGTTCTAAATGATGGGAGAATATTACTGATGACTAAAGTCTCTTCCACGTGTATCTGTGCTGTTTATTAAACTTATGGAAAAACGTTACGAACCAGCACTATACTATCCTACCGCAAGAAGAGATGTTGTTCGGTGTACGAATAAATGCAGGAAGACTGAGCTCGGAGCAGACTAATAGCTTACTACTGGAAGAGAAGAAGGGGCGTAATACAGTGCTATGTCCCGCCTAGGAAGCGTAGATGTCTACGAGCATATGTTGTAGGATTCTGGTCTACTGAGATAACAATTCATCTTTTCGCGATATCGCTGCTAGCGTTGGGAGCGATCCTATGACTTTCTACCAGATACGGAATCGATGGGTTCAGAAAGACAGAATTCCACGCCATGCAGCATGTCAGTATCGCCATGCATCTAGCGCCCGAGAGGAAAGACGTATGTTTACTCAATCATGCAGGATGGTACAGCCACACCACGCAGCTCGAGTGAGGAGATGGGCCTTTTTGCAGCTACACAAGTATTCACACGAAAAGGGCGATGGTGCTTGTAGCACCCCTACAACATGGCGAACACTGTTGCGACTTCCATTGACATGGCAGACAGGGTCGCCGACAACAGCGCTTGCAATGGGACCAATGGACACAGGGCTGTTACCATTTCGTCTACTCAGACGAATCTAGGTTCTGCGTACAACATGAGAAGGATGTCTCCTTACGTGAAGGCAAAAATTTACCTGATTCCAGTCGTCAGAGTGATAGAGACGCAGCACCCAGCCTAGTATTATGGGCCACCTTACAGTAACATGCATTTCTAGGCAACCAGGAGCTTCTTAACAAGCTACCTTTTAGTTCCTACTACCACAGGATACTTGTTCATCTAGAGGTCAGCTGGCTCTGTCGTTCATGTCGTTATCCGTTTTAGGTCCCTGTCTACTCAAATTGCGGATAACTTCAATAAAACTGATTGCTCAAGAACATCTCAAAAGGTTAACTTTCTATGAAATTAAGGGGAGGTTCTAGTGGAGAGGTACGAAAAATGGGCGAAGCTTAGAATATTTTTTTTCATACAAGGATTATTTTTATTAAAATGGGGGCTTTACGAAATTATTATTCGTACAGTCGTCCATGAAAAAAAATAGATCATAACAAATTAATAATGGCGGCTACAGCAGTTGGCAAAGTATGCACCTCGCATTTCGTCCTGGTTTGCACGAAGTTTTATGCAGACTCGTGGCTATTTCTGAAACCCATAAAAATAGGAAATACGTAAATTAGAATGAATCTGGGTGGCTATCACGATGGTGTTCCAGAAAAAAACTCGAAAAATTTCAAAAACATGTTAATTTCTCAACATGATTTTTCTAAGTTCATATGTTTAAAAATATATTTCAAATTCGAATAAAAAAAGCTCTCGCTAAGGCCCCGTAAATTTAATTATCTTTTGTTTTAAAAAAACGATTCGGTTTATCTGTCGAGCCTCTAGAGCGCTTCGCGCGGTAAAAATTTTTGTTTCGGGAAGAATGCGTTTAAAGTTTGGAGTAACCAAGAAAACGTTGTTTCAAAACTTAAGGTTAATGTGCGATCGCAGGACCATAGAGGCATCCTTCCCCTACCTCAGGCATGCTCTGGTTCTGAATTTGGTGCTGTATTTTTGCAGTCTGGGCTCTTTTAATGAACTGAGACATTGCTTATTCCTCTGCGGCCACGTGTTTCCTGTCAGATAACTCCGTGAAGTTTTTGCTGTTCGTTCCTGTGATGACTCCTAACACGTCTTTATAACAGGTGAATAACCATCGATGAACACACCTTCGGCTATATACGCTGCTATTTCAATAGTTTTTGCCCCACAATGAAGATGTTTCGGTACCAGTTTACAAATCCATGCGTTACAGTTCTCGTCATTTTGCATACTGGCGCCTGTGTATCTTTTAAGCAAATCTTCATCATACAGACATTCGTAGCCTTGTCGAATATTTAATTGAACTAATTCATCGAGCACCTGCAGCCGCCTATATTACGGTCGGTGCACGAATCCATTCATCGGTCTGTAACTTCGAAAATTATTTCACAATAAAAAAGCTCTTTTGCAGGAGTAATCTATACCCTTCAGGAATGCAAGTTACATATAAAAAATTCTTTTCTCCGCTAAACAGAACAACACACACGTATCCATCTATTTATTAACAACCTTCAATATGGTTTACCATAATAGCTCAACGGTGATACGTTGGTAAATTTAATGTGTCCAGAAACCCAAATTTAAAGGATGATTATGAGATTGCGATCATGCACTATGCAACACTCGTATTAATTCTGAATAGTAAAGTGCATCCCTGTAGGGAAAACATAACACTTTAAATGTCATCTATAACAGAGAATTTTTGTTTTTCCAAGAGTAATTTATCTACAAATGTGCCCTGTTGCTGAAAACAGATTATTTTTTACAGTATTTATTTTTATTCTCCCCCATTTTTATATTAACAGCTTAATCTGCACCGTTGCTTATAACTGCCATAGTTGCATCAGTAGCTCCTGTTGCGTTGTTCAGTATATCAGGAACATGAATTTATGCTAGTTTTTGGACCCCGTCATTAAATCTGTAATCAGGCACTCTCCGGTCTCCGTTCGTTGACACAAAAAGTTCGTTCCGGCGCCGCGTCTGCGCCGTTGCTTTGCGCCACTTTCATAACTCAGCTGTGCACATTGCGCAGCGCACTTAATGAGCTGGCCAACTGTTCTGGAATTCCGCCAGACTCTCAGCTTTCCATTTCGTATTCAGACGCAACCAACTCATTTATGGACTCGCTGGTGCATTGCAAAACTTTACTTATATTCTAGCATCACGTTTATTCAGAACCATAGCTTAAACGTACCCTTCCCCATTCACTGTTTCACACCAGAGGACTCTCAGATAATCACGGATTACTCAAGTTTCTCTTTCTGCTTTCGTGCTTGTCGTCCAAGAAATTAATTCTAAGTGTACATGTAAATCTACATCATCATGACTACAGTATAATTCACACTTTAGTGAGGAGGTTTCATGAAACTACTTTTACACCATTTCACTACTATTCCACTCTCCAACAACGCTCGTGAAAATCGAACACTTAAATCTTTCCGTGCGACCTTCTATTTCTCTTATTTTATTACGATGATAACCCACCCTGTGTAGGTAGTCGTCAACAAAATAATACGCTTTCGGAGGAGAAAGTTCGGGGTGAAAATTTAGTGAAAAGATCTCGCAGGAAGAATAACGTCTTTCTTTTTTTAATAATTGCCACTCCAACTACAGTATCGTACTTTCGACTTTCTCTCGCCTGTTTCACAATAATACGAAACGAGCCTCTTTGAACTTTTTCGATGCCCTATGTCATCCACCCTTATAAGGATCCCATTCCGCATAGCAGTATTCAAGCAGACGACGGACAAGCGTAGTGGAAGCTGTCTCTTTAGTGTGACCTGTTGCATCTTATGAATGTTCTGCCAATGAAATACAGTATTTGGTTCGCCATCCCCGCAACATTTTCTGTGTGACCGTTCCAGTTGAAATTTTCGTAATAGTCTTCCTTACATATTTTGTTGAATTGATAGCCTACTGATCTGTGTGATTTATAATGTAACCGAAATTTGCAGTCATTTTGGTACACACATTCTGTAGCACCACATTTCGAGAGCTTCTGTTCTGTTTTTGTGCAAACTATTTACCGTCCATGTTTCACTTCCATACATGGCTACACTCCATACAAATACTTTCAGAAACGACTTCCTGACACTTAAATCTACACTCGATGTTAACAAATTTCTCTTCTTCAGATATGCTTTCCTTGTCATTGCCAGTCTACGTTTTATATCCTATATACTTCGACCATCATCAGTTACTTTGCTCCCCAAATAGCAAAACTCATTTACTACTTTACGTGTCTCATTTCCTAATCTAATTCCCTGAGTATCACCCGATTTGTATTCATCTTATATCCTCCTTTCAAGACACTGTCCATTGGCTGCCAATTATTAGCTGTCCATTCCATTCAAGTGCTCTTCCAGATCCTTTGCTGTCTCTGACAGAATTACAATGTCATCGGCGAACCTCACAGTTTTTATTCCGTCTCTATGAACTTTCATTCCTACTCCGAATTTTTCTTTTGTTTCCTTTACTGCTTGCTCAATATACAGATTGAATAACATTGGGGATAAGCTACAACCCTGTCTCACTCCCTTCCCAACCACTGCTTCCCTTTCATGTCCCTCGACTCTTATAACTGCCATCTGGTTTCTGTACAAATTGTAAATAGCCTTTCACTCCCTGTATTTTACCCCTGCCACCTTCAGATTTGAAAGAGAGTATTCCTGTCAACATTGTTAAAAGCTTTCTCTAATTCTATAAATGCTAGAAACGTAGGTTTGCCTTTCCTTAACCTATCTTCTAAGATAAATCGTAAAGTCAGTATTGCCTCACGTGTTCCAACATTTCTACGGAATCCAAACTGATATTCCCCAAGGTCGGCTTCTACCAGTTTTTCCATTCGTCTGTAAAGAATTTACATCAGCATTTTGCAGCCGTGGCTTATTACGCTGATATCTCGGTAATTTTCACATCTGTCAACACCTGCTTTCTTTGGGATTGAAATTATTATATTCTTCTTGAAGTCTGAGGGTATTTTTGTCTCATACATCTTGCTCATTAGGTGGTAGAGTTTCGTTAAGCCTGGCTCTCCCAAGGCTGTCAGTAGTTCTAATGGAATGTTGCCTACTCCCGGGGCCTTGTTTCGACTTAGGTCTTTCAGTGCTCTGTCAAACTCTTCACGAAGTATCATATCTCCCATTTCATCTTCATCTACATCCTCTTCCATTTCCATAATATTGCCCTCAAGTACATCGCGCTTGTGTAGACCCTCTATATATTCCTTCCGCCTTTCTGCTTTCCTTTCTTTGCTTAGAACTGGGTTCCCAGTTAAAGTATTCTATGGTCACGACAAACACGCGTCCTCGGGGAGCACGCGATGCTAATTCATACAACTTACAAAAATGTGTGTATGTATGTTCCACATCTCTCCTAAACATTTGGACCGATTCCAACTAAACTTGATGCACATATCATTTACTTTCTGGGAAGAATCACAGTGGGGATAAGAAAAAAACAACAATCAAAAAGGTGAGAGCAGACGAAAAAGCATTGTAGCGCATGACAGAAGAATACCCATACTTCAGCTATCCAGTGTTTGAGAGTGAGCCACTTAGAGACTTGCAACACACTTTACTGATATTTTCAAACCATTACGAATCTTTTTTCTCGCTGACGACCCCACAAAATGATCAAAGGAAAGAAGTTTGTTGAATACTACATTTTTGCTGTTCATGATCTTTTAATTTATTACTTCTTTACTACTGGCTAGATTTGTTGTACATGTTGCAGACAGTATTTACATATACCACTGGATGTACCAGAAGAATTGCATCATTGCACGACAGTTATTTTAGGCTATACGACGTCACAAACACTGAATGCGTGAAAAACTACTGCATCGTGTATTACTTCGTTGCAACTATATTCGCTATACCGGGAAATGCACCAAGAAAATTTTATCATTCTACTATTCGTGGTTCAGGAGATATGACGTCATAAACACTGAGGTGAGCGAAAATCTGCAGCATCATGCACGACGTTTTAATTTATTATTTCTTTACTACTTAGTCGCCTCGGGGATGGATATGTGTGATGTCCTTAGGTTAGTTAGGTATAAGTAGTTCTAAGACTAGGGGACTGATGACCTCAGATGTTAGGTTCCACAGTGCTTAGAGCCATTCTTGCACTACTTAGTCTTTCCACAACACATTTTGCAGACAATGGGTACATATAATACCATCGGCTGCACCTACAAAATTATATCATCGTACAACACATACTTCTGGAGATACCTCATCATACACATAGAGCTACATGAAAATGAAACTTCAGGGCGAAATTAGATAGACAAACAGGAGAAATATGTGAAGAAATATGCGTGAAATATTTTAAATGTGTGTGAAATTTATTTGACATTTGCTTATGCGAGCCGGCCGGAGTGGTCGAGCGTTTCTAGGCGCTACAGTCTGGAACCGCACGACCGCTACGGTCGCAGGTTCGAATCCTGCCTCGGGCATGGATGTGTGTGATGTCGTTAGGTTAGTTAAGTTTAAGTAGTTCTAAGTTCTAGGGGACTGATGACCTCAGAAGTTAAGTCCCGTAGTGCTCAGAGCCATTTTGCTTATGCTAACTAAGCCACAGGTGAAAAGCTCATTCTAAACCCATGGAACGATTTGAATGAAATCTGGTACACATACCAGTTACAGTCTGAAAAGAAGTACTGTAGAAGTAAAGACCACCATTCTGCTATTGGAATGAGTGTTATACCATGGAGAGAGAAGGTAGAATGATAACATGGACAGATAGTAAGGAAGAAGGAGGAGATAGCCACAGATAGGAGGAGGATATGGACAGTGATAGGGGTCTAATAAATGGTCAGAGAGAGGTGAGAGAAGATGGATAGAGACGCAAAAGAGAAGGAGACGGTCGTAGATAAGACGAGGAAGAGAGAGGCTGAGAGGTGGTGGGGGAGGATGGAGGAAGTGAAGAGACAGAGTGGGAAGAGGAAATGAATAGGAAAGAGGAGGGACAGAGAGAGAGGGGAGAGGGAGAGATGTACATGAGAAAGGGGGGGGATATGAACTTGCGGAGGAGAAGATAAAGGATCAGATAGACAGGAGGAGAAGATGGACGGAGGTAGGGGAGTGGACTGGATGGACAAATAGAGAGGCAGGAGGAGATAGAATGTGGGGGTTGGAGACGCAGGACAGGGGAAGGGGAGGAGGAGACGCACAGAGAGGGTGGAGGGGGAGACAGACAGAGACGGAAGGAAGGAGGCGATGGATTAATAGGAAGTTGGAATAAATACAACACTGGGTAGTACTGGATAGTCAGCTAGTATTCGATAAAACTGCAGTCGGCGCGGAGGCGCTGAGCAGGGCAACCCACCCCCTACCCCGGATGCTGATCGGCGCAGCCAGCTCAGCCGAGTACCGGCGGCATGCAGTGCGCACAGTGCCGGCTGACGCGTGGCGATGAAAGCGCGTCCGGACGCGCGTATTGAGCTTAATCGCGCGAGTGGGCCGGCCGGCACTCGGCTGAATCGGCGTTGTCTCTCAGCGCCGGCGGCCGCGCTGAATGCGCTGAATGCCGTCAATGCCGGCGCGCCGTGGCGCAGACAGCCCGCACTCTCGTGACGGACAGCCGGCGAGGCGGGGAGACCCACTGACTACTGACGCAGTTACCAGCCGCACGCAGAGTTAGCGAGTTCCCGCCTGTTCCCACAGAGTTGTCGAACTCCTGTCTGTTCCCTGGCCCAGAGTTAACGTCTGCCTTACTGCCATTAGCCAGCCAATCCCTCCTCTGCCACTGCCGCGCGTAAATACTACATCCCAGTGACCTCGACAGTTCATATTAAGTGCATAATGAACATATTATTTAAGTAATATCTTGGTCACATGCTACGTTATTAAAATCTATTACCGGTATGACTTTTCAGCCACACTCTTACCTAACAATGAAAATGTACAAACAAAAAATTCAGTACAGTTCTGAAACAAGAAATTGAACTTATTAAACGTGTGAATAAAGGAAAGAGGTTTTCTAATAACTGCAGCAGGGAACGGAAAATGCTATATATGCTTTCACTAATGAAATATTAAATGCTCTGAGTAACCGGAAGTCACCCGTTGGGATTTTTTGTGATCTCTCAAAGGCTTTTGATTGTGTAAATCATGGAATACTTCTAGATAAGCTCAAGTACTGTGGTATTAATGGGACAGCGCTCAAATGGTTTAAATCATAACTAACTGGAAGAGTGCAGAAAGCTGAAATAAGCAGTTAACATAATATGCAAAAAACTGGTGAATTCTGAAACTGAGGAACAATCAAGAATGGGATGCCGCAAGGTTCGGTCTTGGGTCCTCTGCTGTTCTTAATATGGCTCGCCATTCTATATTCACGAAGATGCAAACCTGGTACTTTTTGCCTATGATACAAGTATAGCTATCACACCCAATAGACAAGAATTAACTGGTGAAATTGTAAACGATGTTTTTCAGAAAATCATTAAGTGGTTCTCTGGAAATGGGCTCTCATTGAACTTTGACAAAACACAGTATATACAGTTCCACACAGCAAATGGAATGACACCATTAATAAATATAGACTTCGATCAGAAATCGGTAGCTAAGGTAGAATATTAAAAATTTCTAGGTGAGTTCAGCTACTTATGCTATTAGGATCATTGCATATTTTGGCGATATACATCTCAGTAAATTAGCTTACCACGCCTATTTTCATTCTTTGCTTTCGTATGGCATCATATTCTGGGGTAATTCATCAGTGAGTAAAAGAGTGTTCATTGTACAAAAGCGTGTAATCAGAATAATTGCTGGAGGTCATCCAAGATCATCCTGCAGACACTTATTTAAAGAGCTAGAGATCTTCACTGTAGCGTCACAAGATATATATATATATATATATATATATATATATATATATATATATGTATTCACTTGTGATATTTGTTATTAACAATTCGAACGAATTCAAAAGTAATAGCAATGTAGATGGCTACAACACTATCAGAAAGGATGATCTTCACTACTCAAGGTTAAATCTAACTTTGGCTCAGAAGCGGGTAAATTACACTGCCATAAAAGTCTTTGGTCACTTACCTAATAGCATCAAAAGTCTGACAAATAGCCATATGACATTTAAAAGGAAATTGAAAGAATTTCTTAATGGCAACTCCTTCTAATCATTAGATGAATTTTTGGATATAATAAGTGGGTAATTTCTCCAACCCCCACAAAAAAAATTAAAATAAAATTATTGAGTGTCATGTAATAGTTTGTATAATTTAATATCTTGTATAGACACCTTTTATTAACCTGACACGTCCCACATCATTATAAAGTGTCGTATTCATGATCTATGGAACAAGTACTAATCTAATCTAATCTCTAATAGACACATAGTCAGTACATAGAAGAACAAGAGCAAGAAGTGAGGATTTCCTGCTAAAGTAAAAGTTCACAATGACCAGTACTACTGATTATACTAATACATCATATACGTATGATGGTAGTATCTGTTCCCGAAAGAACAGTTACCTTGGATGACCATGCAGCTTTACTATAAATGAAATGATAATTAAATGGACACCCTAGCTGCAAACAGGCGTTGATGTACTTCATTGGAGACATGTTGAAAATGTGTGCCCCGACCGGGACTCGAACCCAGGATCTCCTGCTTACATGGCAGACGCTCTATCCATCTCAGCCACCGACGGCACAGAGGATAGTGCGTCTGCAGGGACTTATCCCTTGCACGCTCCCCGTGAGATCCACATTCCCAACTTGTCCACACCACTACAATCGTAGTGCGCCTAATAAATGTTTGCCCATCATACTCATTACTCGTGGCAGATTAATCTACCAAGTCCCGTACAAGTTCGGGCATAGCGTGTGCGTTCGCACAAGTAGGTCAATGGCCGGGAAGCCATATTTTAACTATATATGATGGTAGTATCTGTTCCCGAAAGAACAGTTACCTTGGATGACCATGCAGCTTTACTAGAAATGAAATGATAATTAAATGGACACCCTAGCTGCAAACAGGCGTTGATGTACTTCATTGGGGACATGTTGAAAATGTGTGCCCCGACCGGGACTCGAACCCAGGATCTCCTGCTTACATGGCAGACGCTCTATCCATCTGAGCCACCGCGGGCACAGAGAATAGTGCGTCTGCAGGGACTTATCCCTTGCACGCTCCCCGTGAGCTCCACATTCCCAACATGTCCACACCACTACAATCGTAGTGCGCCTAATAGATGTTTGCCCATCATACTCATTACTCGTGGCAGATTAATCTACCAAGTCCCGTACAAGTTCGGGCATAGCGTGTGCGTTCGCACAAGAAGGTCAATGGCCGGGAAGCCATATTTTAACTATATATGATGGTAGTATCTGTTCCCGAAAGAACAGTTACCTTGGATGACCATGCAGCTTTATTAGAAATGAAATGATAATTAAATGGACACCCTAGCTGCAAACAGGCGTTGATGTACTTCTTTGGGGACACGTGGGACTCGAACCCAGGATTCGAACTTGCGACCGTAGCGGTCGCTCAGTTCCAGACTGTAGCGCCTAGAACCGCTCGGCCACTCCGGCTGGCTCATCAGCTTTACTGCTTTTATATTTATTTTCTACTGGTTCCGATCGTAGTCACCGTTTTCAGAAGATGAAATGGTTTTGCAGTTAGACTTTCCATTGGTTGGATTGAATTGTTAATCCACATAATGTGCAGCCCTTCTTCTTCTTGTGAAGATGGTCTCTGTGACCAAAACCGGTACAAAATACATGTGATTTGTATAATGCCAAAGGGTTGCAACAAGATTTAGCTTGACCTGATTTCAACACCGCCTATGGTTGTCTTCATCAAAAAATGTAAAACAATTACATGTACTGACAGATCAACTGATTTACGAGCAAATTTGTCTCGTCTGACTGTAGTGATGCCACATTCAGTGCCTCATTCTTATCACAGGTCTTAACGTCGTATAGTGTGCTATGTACTGTAGCTATAATTTTTACTTATAAATGCGACTGTTATGTCAGTTCGAATACCTGTGGTTTTTATATGGCTTTAAATATGATTTTAAGAAATTGTTTTATATGAGAGTATGTTTCTCGTAAATCTGTTCATCTGTCGCTCTATGTAATTGTTACTTCTGAATACATTCTGGGAGTGAACAGTGATCAATGTTGTTACAAATGTTTACTATCAAAAACAGTCGTGACCACAAATTATTTATTCCAGTGACCAGTACCGACCACAACTGTAGATTATCAGACCAATGAGTAAGAACCTCCTTCTGGTGATAAATCTGAAGATGTGACGCAGCATGTGGAAGTTACTGTATTGGACGGGTACTCCTGTAACCGAAATATCAGCTCTGAAGATGGTTCTAAACGAACCGAAACCGGTCATATGAATAAACATTTTGCAGTCAAGACGGATTATAAGTTACATTGTAAAATCACTGATTGCGGCTATCCTATCAGACATTACGTCTGTTTTTGCAAAATCTGAAGATGACCACAGCTGTGGTCGAAACCGATCACCGGAATAAATAAATTGTGATCAAGACTGTTTTTGATAGTAAATACATGTAATTGTTTTGGATATTCTGATGGCGACACCAATAGGCGATGTCGAAACCAGGTCGCGTTAAATCTTGTTGCAGTATGATGGCTGTATTATACAAATGATTTATAAGAAAATAAATAATAAATTTCTACAGCTGATGGCAAACACGCAATTCTTCAGAATTTGTAATGATTTCTCGGCACACAGACAATATAAAAGACATATTTTAGACTATCATTTCCGATCCAGTTTTCGGAGAGAAAGCTCTACGATCAGGATTTTCGACATTCACATGAAGCTTTCTCCTTTGAACAGGAAACCTGGCCTAAAACATTCCACCTACTGTAGCCCTTACTTTTTTTCTTCTGTTGCTCCAAAAATCAGCTCGTGCAAAAAAATATAGAAACAGACTGAATTATTTCATTATAACTTACATAACATCTCGTTATAGTAAATAAATTGTAGTCTTGACAGCAATGTGTCATATCTATAGAGTAGAGCTTTTCTAATCTTTTGTTTTCAACGTTACCTTCTTACGTTTGTGACGGTATTTGTACAATAGAAAGCAAACAATCTTGAGGGGCTTCGCCAGACCCACAAGTGAAACGCTTCCTCACAACCTGCAAATGCGACTGGTCAGTCAGATCAAGATGGAAAATTTCATGTGAATGTTAAAAGCTCTGACGATGCCACAGCCGGAAATACGTATCTAAAACAAAAGCGTTGCATTCATAAAACGTATATTAACTGAAATGGTTTGTAAGTAGATAGACAATTACTAGTGATAACATTACAAGAATGCATAAGGAAGGAGATAAAATGTACAACCGAGTCACAGAATCAGTTGTCGGATTTTGTTAATGCAGCTCAAAGCAAGGGTCAAACATGCAGCAAAATTGCAGCATTTCGGGAATACCCATAGCGAGTACTTATAGCGCCGTTATTATATCAATCATCTAAATTCTACTGGATAGCATTTGGGGCTTCATGAGGCAGTTTGCAGACAGACGATGCTGCTTTCTATAGCAAGGCTGTAACTTCAAATACTGCGGCGAAAAGCAGGGTAAACTGCACAGGTTCGACGATTGGTAGTGCAGGAGATCCTCTATTGCAAATAGAAGAAAGTTCTAAATACCTAACATTAACCAATTGTGCGATCTGTATTGGAATGAGTCCATAAATAAATATTAGGAAAAGGAAAACACAGGCCGAAATTCATTTAGAGGATTTTAGATAAAATAATTCAACCAAGATATAAGTGACAAAACTCTTGATTTACCGATTGGTGAGTATTGTTTGTCAGTCTGGATCTCTTGCAAGGTACTACTAATAAAACAGAAAGAGGAGATCCAACGAAGAGCAACGAATATCGTCACAGGATTATTTATTTGATTCGAGAACATTACGGTGATCCTCAACATGCTACAGTGACAGATGCTAAAAGAGAAGCATGGACAGGATTTCCCACTCTAAAGAGGCCCCAATAACAAACATTTGCTTAAATCACACTTAAATTCTTTCCATAAAAATTAGGAAATGAAATGAAATGAACGTGTCACACCACGTTCAGGGGAAAATAAATGCGAATGACAAAAGGTGCTGGAAGTGACCGCTCTCGGCTTGCAAACACAGTTGAACACCACGATGTAGATTCACGAATGTTCCTGCCAGAACCTCTGGTGTCACTCCTGAATTCCACGGATGATGTCTTCTAGTAAATATTCCAAGTTTTATGGCTTGTTCCTGTAGGCATTGCCTTTTAGCCCGCCCAGAGTAAAAGGTCAAGTGGTGTTAAATAGGTGACCTTAAGCGCCACTACAATAAATGACCAGTGGGATCTCTCTGACGAGGTGAGAACTCAAATTGGAAAAGCCAGGGCTGTCATCAATAAGATGAGTAACCTTTTCAAGAATCATAGCTTAGCAATGACGACGCAGATCAGACGTCTACGCTGCTATGTATTTTCCACCCTCTTCTATGGTGTTGAAAAATGGGCTATGACAGAATCGTTGGGTAAGCGGCTGGAAACTTTTGAGATGTGGCTGTACAGGAGAATGTCAAGAATACCGTGGACAGCGCATGTCACAAATGTCGATGTTCTACGAAGAATGAAGAAAGAGAAAGAAGTACTGGCCACCGTGAAAGGAAGAAAGACCGAGAACCTGGGACACATCAGGCGGAACAACAACAGACACCATCTCCTCTAGACCATCCTACAAGGAAGAATACCAGGGAAGAGAAGCGTTGGCCGGAGAAGAATATCCTGGTCTAATAACATCAGAATGTAGACCTCTAAAACATCTACAATTTAGAGCTGGAAGCAACCGGAAAAGCACTGCCAAGATGGTTGCCAACATCCAGAACGGACAGGAACCAGAAGAAGAAGAAGGCGCCAAAGTCCTTTCGAAATCACTCTGCCGGGGAAAATTGATTCGACCTCAACTACTGTCACTCGAGACGTGTGGCATGTGGCGCCATCCGGTTGGCGCAGCCAAGGGTTACGTTCTTCATCGTAAAATGTAAACCTTCACTGCCGGAAATGTCACAATTAATAAAATGTTCTATGAACAGACGGATGTCGGTATGGGGAGCCCCTTACGCCCGGTTATAGCGACCTTCTTTATGGAAAAATTCTAGGAGGAGGCATTGGAGACTGCGAACAAGAAACCAAATATTTGGTTCCGTTACGTGGATAATAAGTTTGTTTTGTGGCAGCATTGAAGGGAGGGACTCCACAAACATCTGAAATTGGTCAATCCGAAGATTCAGTTCACTATGGAGATGGAGGCAGACGGAAGATTAAATTTTCCTCATATGCTAGTTCTCAAGAAGATGGTAGCTTGAGCTACACGGTTTACCGAAAACCCACGCACGCAGACCGTTACCTACACCGGGATTCGAACCACAATCCACAAAAAAAAATGGAGGCATCATATAAATGTTGGCGGGTAGAGCAAAGAAAATCTGCGACCTAGAGGTGCTTGACTCAGAATTAAAACGTCTCACCATTGTATTAGTCAAGAACGGTTATTCGTTCTCTGAGGTGAAAAGAGCGTAAACATTATCGCTCATAAATCACAGCGATGCTCAGGCGCCTTTTAAATCGAAAGTTTCCTAGCCATTCAGTGAGGAAAAGTATTGAAAAAACGGAACATCGCGATGATTTACACACCCACACGGAAGACACAAGATCACCTAAATCGGCCAAGGATGCTAGCAAACCGCTGGAAAAAGCTGTAATTTATAGGATTCCGTGTAGTTGTGGATACTACAAAGAGAGCAGTCAATAACGGACTAGAAGAGCAGAAGGGCAATTGCAGTTCTTCTACAAATTGTTGACTACCTGCCTCTTCATAGCTAACGCCTATTTTTCATAGAATTTAGAAACTCTTGCACCAATGTACATTGTCGAATGATTTTTGTAGATCGACGAATGCTATGAGCATATCTTTCATCATCAAGCACAATGGGAGAGCTGCCCCGCTAGTGTAGACGTGGAGAAGATTAATGTTTAACGTCCTGTCGACAGCGAGGTCATTAGAGATGGAGCACAAGCTCGAATTAGGGAAGGACGGAGGAGTAAATCAGCCGTGCCCTTTCAAATAAACCCGAAATTTTCCTTAAGAGATTTAGGGAAATCACGGTAACCTAAATCAGGATAGCCTTATGAGTGTTTGAACCGTCGTCCTCCCGAATGCGAGCCCAGTGTGCTAAGTACTACACTACCTTCTTCAATGCCTCTCTGGTGTCTTTACTATTTCTAAATCCAAACAAATTGTCATGTGAGAGTTCGTCAGTTTCTTTTTCTATTCTACTGTACATTATTATTGTCTGCAGCTTAGAGGCACAAGCTGTTAAGCTCATTGCGCGATAGATATCACTTTCCCGCCCTTGCTCCCTTCTGAATGTTGTGAATGATTTTTTCCGGAAGTGTGATGGTACGACGCCACCAACTTGAATAGTCGTTTCATTGCCGATTTCCTCAATGATGTTAGAAATTCTGATGGAATGTTACCTAAGCCTTCTGTGTTATTTATATCAAATCTTCCAGAGCTCATTTAAATTCTGATTTTAATACTATTTCCCCTATGCCTTCATTACCAACTGTAGTTTCTTCTATCAAGTCATCAGATGCGTCCTCCCCCTCATAAAGATCTTCAATATACTCGTTCCAACTACAGGAGTTTTCCTCTTCGTTTAACAGCGGAATTCGTTTTGCACTCCTAATGTTACCGACCATGCTTATAATTTCGCCGAAGATTGTTTCCGTACGCAGCTGCGATACGTCGATAAATGTACACGGTGAAGAGTGCCATGGAGAGACAGCACTGAGGAAGTGGAACATTTGGTCTGGGAGCACTCAGCATGGGGTGCGGCTGACTGAAATGCGACAAATCGTTGGGCTGCAGTAGCAAACGGCGCGTACCTCCGAAATCCAGAGAATTCGGCAGCCAGAAGTCAAGAATAGATTGTTAAAGAGAGTTTCTATTACGACAATTCGCAAGTGGATGTTAAGAGTGACGTGTGCCGTCGAGTGGTGCTCAGAACTGCATTTGTGCTGACGTGAATGTGTCACCAAGAGCTGCACGTCAAAAAACTTAGGACCGTTGTAACGTCTGGTTCAAAATGGTTGAAATGGCTCTGAGCACTATGAGACTAACTTCTGAGGTCATAATTCGCCTTGAACGTAGAACTACTTAAACCTAACTAACCTAAGGACATCACATACATACATGCCCTAGGCAGGATTCGAACCTGCGACCGTACCGGTCACGCGGTTCCAGACTGAAGCGCCTAGAACCGCACGGCCACTAAGGGCCCGCGGCCCCGTTGCAAAGTAAAGTCGAGCGCGAAAGTATTTCTAATGAATGAAAAGTATTTATGTACTTTAGGTTAAATTTTCTATGGTATGATCTATTAAGTTCTTTGAAATTTCTTTGAAGTTTTCATTATTTTGCTACTGTGAGGACAGTAACGATTTTTATCAAATTTATGTTATTGCATCAGAAATTAACTAATTTGGAAAACTGATTATAAGTGCTTGTCTTGCTTGTTATGCATGCGCTCTGGCATTTTAAGTTTTCGTTGATAAACAAAATTACTTGGATAACAGCTCATTCTTACGCAACCGCAGAATAACTGTTTCCACCTATATCCTGCGCCACAAGTGAAATTTTTCATGCATCCATTAAAAACACAATAAGTAAGATGCTTACCTTAGAAAAAGTATGCTAATGTAGTGCCACATACACTGATAATAACAGTAGATGAGATGTGACAAAAAGTTAACAGTAATATCTGTTTTCCTTAAAGAATCGTTATTTATTCATCAGCATCAACTCTGCCACTTTCATTGTAATCCAACTCAGATATAATAACTTGTGCCAGTGCTTATTTTAATCTTGGAAGCACATCAGGAACTCACTTTTCATTACGGTGTTCAGCTGCTTCAGCGATGCTGTTTTTATCTCTTCAATGGTGGCAAAACGACATTCTTTCATGGTTCTCTTAAGCTTCGGGAAAAAGTCACAGAGAGGTATGTCCGACGAAAGCAGTAGCTAAGGCAACATAGTGGTTTTGTTTTTTGCCAAAAAATGTCGACATCATCAACAACCTCTCTGAAGGTGATTCGGCGATTTTCCAGAATCATTTGCTTTAATTCTTCCACGCTGTCTTCAGTAATTGATACGTTATTCGTCCAGGGCGGTCGTCGTCTGCAACTTCTTCTCAATCCTCTTTCAACATTTATACTACTCGTACATTGTTGTCATAGTAGATTCACTAAAGTCACAGTCAACGTTTCGAATGCGGTGCTGTACTTTCTCCGTTTTTTTAGGCAAAATGTAATGCAATTTTTTTGATCCATTTTTTTCAACAGTAATAATTTGCCAAGCACCCTAAAACACGTACAACACCTGAAAATGCAGACGTACACCAGGAAAACTTGTAAGAACAAATGTAAAAAATTGAAAATCGGATGTCTAAATTCCGAGAAATTAAAAAGTTACCGTTAGTTCTTATTACACCTCGTACCTGCATTGAAAATTGTGTAAATGCAATTCAAGGGCAGACAAATTCTCTCAGTCGACTATTTGAAAATGTTACGACGGCTCATTTAGTGACGTTTTAATCTGAAGATGCCGATAAGCTCTGTACCGGCTGTTCTTTGGTTGAAGGGGCAATGAGGAAACACACTACATGACCGCAAGGATTATATCTGGATAATGGTATTTGGCGAAAGAGTGGCAACGGTGCTTATGTGCAGCATTTCAGGGATGCCGGAAGTCAGACTCACTCACTCGTTGAGGTACAAGTGTCCTGCGAGAACCGAACACAGCAGAGTTATCCCCTTCACGGAAGTGTTTGCTGAGAAGGCCATCTGACACGAGTGACTAAAACTGGGAAGTGCGTCTGTCACTCGGCTGAAATCGGAAACCCATCATGTGTCGTCCTTATCTCGCTACATTTAACGTTTGAGCCGACAAAAAAATGGTTCAAATGGCTCTGAGCACTATGGGACTCAACATCTTAGGTCATAAGTCCCCTAGAACTTAGAACTACTTAAACCTAACTAACCTAAGGACATCACACACACCCATGCCCGAAGCAGGATTCGAACCTGCGACCGTAGCAGTCCCGCGGTTCCGGACTGCAGCGCCAGAACCGCACGGCCACCGCGGCCGGCTTGAGCCGACAACCGGCACACTGAGTTCATTATGTTTCGGTTGTTACCATACTATTACCTATGTGTTATGACAGCGGGTCGTTTAAGGGCGAAGGTGTCATAAATATACACTGAAGGGCCAAAGAAACTGGTATAGGCATGCGTATTGAGATAAAGAGATCCGTAAACAGGCAAATAATGCCCTGCGGTCGGCAACGCCTATATAAGAAAACAAACATCTGGTGCGTTCATTAGACTGGTTACTGCTACTACAATGGCAGGTTACCAAGATTTGAGTGAGTGTGAACGTCGTCTGGAGCGATGGGACCGTGAATAACAGGAATACGGTAAAACATCAAATTTCCGACATCGATACGGCAGTAAAAAGATCCTGTAGGAACGGGACCAACGACAACTAAAGAGAAACGTTCAGCGTGACAGAAGTGCAACCCTTTCGTAAATTTCTGCAGATTTCAATACTGGGCCATCAACAAGTGTCATCGATATGGGCTTTC
This sequence comes from Schistocerca nitens, assembly GCF_023898315.1. Taxonomy (NCBI): domain Eukaryota; kingdom Metazoa; phylum Arthropoda; class Insecta; order Orthoptera; family Acrididae; genus Schistocerca; species Schistocerca nitens. Next base: position 441,532,297 of record NC_064620.1, on the reverse strand, counting down.
GGAGCCGAAGGCCCACTCGCGTTCCTTTGATGACTGCACGCCTCGCCTGGGTCCGTCAAGACCGACATTGATGGCTGGAAACTTGTTGCCTGGTCGGACGACTGTCGTTTCATATAGTATCAGGCGAATGAGACAGCCTCATGAACCCATGGACCCAGCATGTTAGCAGGGGACTGTTGAAGCTGGTGGAGGCTCTGTAATGGTGTGGGACGTGTGCAGTTGGATGATATGGACCCCTGATACGTCTGGATACGACTCTGACATGTGACACGTACGTAAGCATGCTGTCTCATCACCTGCATCCATTCTTATCCATTGTGCATTCCAGCAGGACAATGCGACACTTCACACGTCCAGGATTGCTACTGAGTGACTCCAGGAAGAGTTTTATGAGTTTAAGCACTTCCACTGACCACCAAACTCCCCAGGCATGAACATTATTGAGCATATCTGGGATGCCCGTCAACGTGCTGTTCAGAAGAGATCTCCAGCCCCTCGTACTCTTACGGATTTATGGACAGCCCTACAGGATTCCCTCCAGCACTACTACAGACAATAGTCGAGTCATGCCACGTGAGTTGCGGCACTTCTGCGTGCTCTCGGGTGCCCTACACGTTATTAAGCGGGTGTGCCAGTTTCTTTGGCTCTTCAGTGTATAAGAGTGTGCTATGTAAGTAATGAGTTCCTTGTGCTTTGTAATTTCAGTCTGAGTCCAAAACAAAAGATGGAACTACTGCGACTGAAACATCCAGTAATGGTAATTTTTTTTGTCAAAAATATTTTACCGTTTTTTACGAAAATTTATTAGTTTCCAAGTGTGTGGTTAGACAGGAATTTATGAGTACAGATTAATTAATATGTTGATTTTTTTGTTTTCATTCAGTCGAATTTTTACGCTGTTCAAATGTTGTAAACGCCTTCTATGTTTCCACGCTAATTAATGCTTTTCCGAATGTACTTCTGACCAAAAAGTGATTCTGGTATCCGGAGTCAAAACTCTTTGTTAATCATAGCTTTTGCGTCCTTGTGGAGATATTTCCATAACAAGTTTCATTAGTTCCATTCCCTAACAAATACATCTTTATATCTAACCTCGAAGCGAAATACCAATTTTCGCAAATGTACTTTTAAAATATTTTTAATATACTGAAATATTTTCTTAAGAACTTTAGTCCCCTATTGCACTTATTTATAGGTTAAATTTCCAGAAACGTTAAACCATGTATTATTTTTTTCTAACCGTGAAGTCAAATACCAGCTGTCGTAAACGTAGTCTTAAACATCCTTTAGTAGTTCTTTAGTAATTATTTATTTTCAAAAAGACTTCCACCCATTATTTTACTCTTTTAGTAGTTGAATTTCCAAAAATGTGGAAACAAGTATTTTTTTATTTTTTGACTGAGAAACCAATTACCAGTTTTCGTAGTTCCAGCTTCAAAATTCTCTTAATAGCGACATAGTTTCAAAAAGCCTTTCATTATTTCACCTACTTAGGAGTGGACAATCCCTTGCTAATCGATGCCTACAGTGCAAGACCCACACAGTCTCCAAATTTCAAGTTTCTGTCCTTCGTGGTTCGGGATGGAGAATTAGTCAATCAGATCATTGCATACATTGTCGTCTTCAGAAATATTTGGCCCTTTATTTTCGAATATGTCGCGATTTCCGAAGATGTGGTTAGGTAGGAACCTAAGCACACAACTTTAATTGCTGCGAGTAAGATGGGGGGGGGGGGGGGCAATCATGTTTCTATTATAGTTTTGCTTGTCACCAATATTTTGCTGTTTATTCGGAATACGTAGCGGTTTTCTAGGGTATTGTTAGTTAGGAACCTAACAGCACAGCTTAAATTTCTGCAAAATGAGACGGAGCAACAGTCATGTTCGTAGTCTACCTTGCCACAAATACTTAATTTAGTAAATTTTTCGGTCAAGACAAAGACTGCACCACACGAGAGAGGGACTACATTTGACTACTCGCTGTAGTTAGCTTATATGTGGGTGGGGGGTAGGGTGGGGTGGGAGGGGGGAACTGAAGGTTCCATAGATCCCTATTGCTGCGACTAGGTTCCGGGAGGGCCTATGAGCTACTATGGTTTTCCTTATTAGCAGTTAATCTTTGACTTCTTTGAAGTAATTTCAGATACTTTTTGCTGATATCGCTACATTCCAGTGTGACAGAGACGTAAGATATCGGAAGAGTTGTTCATTTAATTCGATTTATTATTGTGCATTTTTCGCCATAACATCCCTAATAGTTCGCCCATCCATTGAACGGACACTTCTTCAGGAAATGAAGAGCCAGAAGGGCATTGCGAGTCACAACGCCGTTATTTACAGTTGTCATTGTAAGGAGGATTACTATTAAAGGTAACCAAAAGCGATCCACTTCATGCATTTGGCTAAGCAAAGGGGTGGTATATGACATTGCACGTCATATAAAATCAAACAACACATTAACTGTTCATAAACAAGGAGCTATCACACACAGTTTAATTTCAATAATAAATGAGTGTATTAATTTCCTTAGCGATTAACAAAGTCTTACGAGAGAAACAGCAACAAATATCAAAAGCAGAGAAAATAATTGTAAGTCCTGAATTGCTCACGGTATTATGTTCGTAATATTCATACTGGCTGACAGAATGTAATTTCAAGCCTATTGTATTCTTACAATAGTAACTTATGTAAGTATATTATGTAACTGTGTCTCTAAGTAAATTAACTTGATTCAATAAAAGCTCTCTCTCTCTCACACACACTCTCTCTCTCTCTCCCCCTCTCTGTTGTGAAAAGCAGAGAAATTGTATTATTCAAGTTCAATAAATTACCATTGAGTCCTCTCTCCGTCCACTGAAATCCATTCTTAATTCCTTTGTTTTACATTAATATGATTTCATATGTAACGCGAACATGTGCTGCATCAGAGCTGAAATGCGCTGATCATAGTTCAGTAGCAAAAGCATTGACTTTTCAGTTTTCGTAGAGGATAATCGGTTGTTAGTTAGCTGTGGTTATGAAGTGTAATCGCATAATCAAGTAATTTGCTTAAAAATGAAAGACCATGGTGCAGTTTCTATTTAACTCGTCATACTTCACACATCCCCACAACTTGCGTACGCTTAGGTCTTCAAATATGAAAACGGCGCTTCAGGAAAATGTAAGAAAATCGCTGAATACCTGAAGTTTAATAACGTATGTAACTGAGCATCACTCGTTAATAGTTCCTAACAATTTTAGTCACTATTTTGTTCCAAAGTCGTCCACAGCCGGACGTAATTCTCTCAGTTACAAAAACATTTAGATAGCTGCCAACAGTAGTATATTCTGCCGATCACGTTCAGTATGTCCACTGAAGCTCAGACCATAGCAACCTTAATTCATTACAGTTCTCATCATCCGTTTTAATAAAGTTACAAGGAATAAACCTTCTCCATTTTCGAGATAGTGCAAAACTCTATTGCAGTAGTCTGTGGTAGATTATGGGTGTTGGGCGCTGTGGTGTAGAGTATCATTAAGTAAAGTTAAGTGTTCACAGAACTTCGACAAAATTCATAGCTTCTTTAAACACGGAATAAAACTTGAACTTAAATATATTGGGAAAACAGGTCACAGAAAAGGGGATCGTGTAGATCCTTAACAACTGTACAAAGTTCCCAGAAATAGCTGCCCAATCTCTGTCACTTTGCTATAGCAAATCAACTTGAACAGACGTACATGCACAAGTTATTTATACGTAACAAGTACATGCTGAGAGAAATACATCTAATCGTTGGTCTTTTTCGATGTCACAGGATAGCGTAAGGGAAATGGTTTATCCATACAGAATAAAAATACAGATGACGCACATACACATTTAGTACTTAATACAAATATATTATATTTAACTACAAAGGATCGTCTTTCCTCGTCTATTAAATGGTGGTTTCAGAAAACGCTTCAGATACAACAATTTCAAATGACTTGCAAGTTTAATGATGGGAAGTTAATCAACTAACAAAGCAAGTTAATAACTATACATACGGCATATTGGAAATTACGACAAGCTTATGAGTATAGCATCCTACGCTTATTATGGGTATAGTGTAAGGGCTTCGTCGTACTCACATATTTGCGTAAGTGGCTGTAATTAAAATATCCTATAATTTAGTGTACTTAGCGATGCAAAGCAGTCAGTGGCTATAGCTTACTCCGTATCGTCTGTCACAATGACTGTAATCGTCCTTAGTGCATTAGCTAGTTATTAACTTTTAAACGGTTATCCATTAATGTTCATTGTGCAGACGTAGCTTCTGTAATTTCTGTAGCAACAAATACTATTAATGCGAGAATACACATGCCTCACTGTCAGAATCACTCTAGTGTATCTGGATCCTTAGTAAAGTGTTCCTACGATTTATTACTTAATTTCGGAACTATTTGGGTGTAGCCATTTCTTACCATTTCTTATATAGGTTGACATGTTTGCCGCGTTTGCCTTTCCCAGTGCTCAGTAAAACCCCAGGCGATGAGCCAGTACGTTAAGCGGCCGGTGACAATTCCGCCCCCTGACAGGTCCTCTCTCACATGTACTAAAACACGCCCTCTGACAGTGCGACGATGGGGGTCATCTCAAGCGGCCCTCGCACGTTCAGTACTGTTGACACGATTATGTTGTGTCATATATTACGCGCAAATGCGAAACCAAGAACGACACAATAATAATGCGCATTATTTATATCCGGTAGGTGCCCGTTAGAACACGAACTTCATAGCGAAAATATCGGCGTCCAACGATGTGCAAATCAAATGGGATGCTTACCTTGCAAAAAATAAACGGAAAAAATGCAGAGCACGTGAAACAGAGCTAAAACGCTTCCAGTGAATATTTTATTGGACCAGGAGCTCATTCATGGCAGCTTACAGTAGATTTGTAAACTTTAACAACTAATTACAGTTTCAACAAATGAACTGTGTAATTTATCTTGTGGATGTGCTGTTAGATATTTATTTATCTGCTGTAACAACTATTGCATGCAGAATGATACCATTAGTTCCTGATTACGTATTGAAAACTTACATAATAGAAACTCTGTGCTGCAACATTTGTTGCAAGATAAATAAACACGTATACTCACTGGACAGCTGATCTGACCTTATTTGTTAATTCTGAGAAATGCTACAAGCAAAATACACCTTTCTGTAGAGAGCGAGGTATCAATTGCTTCCTGATCAGAAATTTAATTTATTTAAGTAGCGCATTATACTTTCATATAGCGAAACTGAAGGCAATAAAGTTGCATATTAAGTTAAATGTCTCTGAAGCTGCATAGAGATACATAAAAAGTCTACGGTTTAATGAGCTGTGCCCTATGCCTTCCTTATGCATTCCTTTTAAAATAATTGGACTATGTTTAGTAATTTATAGGTGTAAATTTTGATGTAGGACAAAGAAAACAAGTGTTTGTAGGAAATAGTGAAGCTCACTTATATGACACACAATGTACCATACATTATTCAAAACTGAAAAATGCATAATTCTAACCGATAAAAGAAGTAACACATTAAACAATTATGAAAACAGTTCGAATATTAAGCGTACAATGAACTTCTAATTCGATTACTTTCAAATTCAGAACAGACATCCTCGCACAAGTTGCATAGCCTTGATTTCCTTTACAGATCCATTATCACATGTTTCATGATACCATATTTTACATTTTGTCCACTGAATCCAGTCCTTCTTGCTCCATCTGTCGTAGAAGTAGCCACCACAGAAACTGCAATACAGATCCTTATTACAGGACTTGAACTGCGCTCTGGTTGAGCATTTGCCAGATCCAATGTTAATGCTGCTGATGAACCAGTATTAAACAATTCTCTGTTGAGAACTGTCGTCTTGGCATTAATCGACATTCTGTTGGTAGCTTTACTTTATATCTTCGGCATTGCCATTACTTGTTTAACCGGAGTCCTCCCTCTGAGCTGGCAAGCTGATTTCTGCAATTGCTCTCTCAGATACAGAACTGTTGCAAATGACGTTTTTGAGAAAACATTTCGGTTGTATGGATGAACGTCAGTTGCCCTAAACCTAGAACTAGCACTAGCAGGGGCTGTAGCTCGGTACCGCGCTTCAGAAAATTTTAGCTTTCCAAGTCATTGTGCTAATTCTAACGACGGGAACCATCAAGAGCCTCGTTCCAGTAGACTTTAGGACATTTGATGAAACTCGTATCCAGAGGCTGGAGCTCACGACTGGATGGGCTGGAAGACAGATTATCTTCTACATTCAGTACACAGACATCCAAATGACTTCTATGGCGGTCCACGGTGAGCAAGCAGTTTCCAGAAGACAGACAGTGGTCGAAATGTCTCAGAGATGAGCAGGAAATGTTTGTAGTGACATAGCCCTTTTGTATCATTGCAAATGTGCTGCCGGTTGGAAAGTCATCTCCTTTTCTGCATAGATGTCTTTGTAAAGGACCACGGACGGTATCCACATACCAGCAGCATTACAACATCCAACAGCTGTAACTGTTTCTACAGGTGTTGCCACGTGTACTCTTTTACTGCCTTTTCTAGCGAGAACGTTGCCGATATCAATGAAAATTAACTGAAGACCAGTTTCAGCCAAACTATAAATTTCATATGGCAACAATTCGGTTTAGTCGTGGATCGAAGCCCAAAGATCAGGAAAGTGCATCACTGTCTGTATGATAAATTGCAGAGGCCGGCTATAATTTTCACCCTCCATGAGGACAATGTCCAGATCTTCCGGCAAGATCGCCAGAGAAAGGATGTGCTGATTTCAGCTGCCTTCTTGCACAGAAGTTTTTTGGTGACACCAAAACCTATTTGCTGCACACTAACAACTCTTTCCTTCACTTCTTTTTCAATGTTCAACACAGCATTACGGCCACGTTTTCTAGCTGGCGTCCTCCCATCATCCTTGTTCAGCCAGTCCCGAAGAGTTCTTCGTGGGATGTTAAAGGCCCTTGCAGCCGTCGAAACAAAAATTCCAGATCTAACTGCTCCAGCGACCTTTCGCGAATCTCGGTAGTTCACTTTGCACGAACATTTTAACAAGGCTTATCCATATAGTCACATAGGTGAGAAAAATACGAAATGACGTTTATTACGTGCAGGTATCTTATTAAAGTTTTCATGAAATGCACTGAAAAGTATTTAAATATTTTAAAATCTATTCACATTCCTTAATAAACGAAAGACTGCATCGTAATCACACAGTAATCGAAATATTAAATAAGAAAGCCGTTAGAAATTTATACATGTCTCCTTTAACTTGCAGAAATATTCAGCATCGATAGAGAGCAAACTTCTAGCACGCAACGTCACCCTGATGGCCGTCCAGCCCACACTCAGGTAGCTGTTGCTGTAAGGAGGTTACAAGCATGCTGGGAGATTTCCCCCTTTGTTATTCGTTACTCACACAGCGCTGCCATTATCGCAAAATTTCCAAACTAGCCATTAAACTGCACATGGCGTTAAAACCTGCACGGCATTATTACCTTCAGTTATCCTACATATTCCGACATATTTCCTAATATTTTGTCATTAACTTTTTTCGTTGCTGTGGTGAAATTCGTTCAGACCGACCTGAATTTGGCTGAGCCTCGGTAGGGATTACTCTTACACGGTCCAATGATTGCAAAATATTTTGAAAGAGCGTTAATGCTTATAAATTTCAGCAGTTTTTCCAAGAAATTATGTAAAACGTCAATACCGACTCAGACTCTCAATGTTATTTCGTAAAACGCAGAATTGCGCACAGAATACTGAGTTCGCGATGGCCCATTCACACGTCGATGAATATCAAGTAGAATCTCGGTATCTGAATGTTACACTATTGGCCATTAAACTTGCTAAACCATGAAGATGACGTGCAACAGATGCGAAGCTTAACCGACAGGAAGAAGATGCTGTGATACGCAAATGATTAGCTATTCAGAGCATTCACACAATTTTGGCGCCGGTGGCGACACCTACAACGTGCTGACATGAGGAAAGTTTCCAACCGATTTCTCATACACAAACAGCAGTTGACCGGCGTTACCTGGTGAAACGTTGTTGTGATGCCTCGTGTAAGGAGGAGAAATCGTACCATCACGTTCCTGACTCCGATAAAAGTCAGATTGTAGCCTATCACGATTGCGGTTTATAGCATCGCGACATTGCTGCTCGCGTTGGTCGAGTTCCAATGACTGTTACCAGAATATGGAATAGGTGGGTTCAGGAGGGTAATACGGAACGCCGTGCTGGATCCCAACGGCCTCGTATCACTAGCAGTCGAGATGACAGGCATCTTATCCGCATGGCTGTAACGGATCGTGCAGTCACGTCTCGATCCCTGAGTCAACAGATGGGGACGTTTGCAAGACAACAATTACCTGCTCGAAAAGTTCGACGACGTTTGCAGCAGCATGGTCTATCAGCTCGGAGACCCTTGTAAGTAGGCTGTTTAGGTTTTTATATTGGTAACGCCATGTAGCGCTCTATATGACAATCACTGACTGTGCTGTGTCCAGTCTGTGGCTGGTTTGCATTGTTGGAATCTGCTATTTTAGTGTTGGGCAGTTGGCTGTTAACAGCGCTACGCAGTTGGAGGTGAGCCGCCAGCAGTGGTGGATGTGGGGAGAGAAATGGCGGAGTTTTGAGAGCAGATGATCAGAACGTGTGTCCATCAGGGACAGTAAATTCGTAAGACTGGATGTCATGAGCTGATATATATATATATATATATATATATATATATATATATATATATATATATATATATATATATATATATATATATTGTGACTTTTGAACACTATTAAGGTAAATACATTGTTTGTTTCTATCGAAATCTTTCATTTGCTAACTATGTCTGTCAGTAGTTAGTGACTTCAGTAGTTAGAATCTTTTATTTAGCTCGCAGTAGTGGCGCTCGCTGTATTGCAGTAGTACGAGTAACGAAGTTTTTTGTGAGGTAAGTGATTCATGAAAGGTATAGGTTATTGTTAGTCACGGCCATTCTTTTGTATTATTTTGTAGGGATTGTTGAAAGTCAGATTGCGTTGCGCTAAAAATATTGTGTGTCAGTTTAGTGTTGATCAGAATAAGTAAAGAGAAAAATGTCTGAGTACGTTTAGTTCTGCTCAGCTGTTTGAAAAGCAAATAACGTAAGAGGTTTTCCAGCATAGTCATTCATAAATTTTTCTAAGGGGACGTTTCATATGTCGACCCTTAGTCGAGGATACCTCACTGGAATCTTCTGATTTTTTCTTGTAGTGTGTGTAATTAGTGTAGCTATTGTTTATTGCGAGAGCGTAATTAAAGAGAGAATTTCCTTTGTAGTCGTAGTTTTTCATTGTTGTACAGTAAAACAGTTGTGGCATGCATGTAGATTTGCACCAAGTATTTCGCAGCTGCGTTTGCAATTAACGAGATATTATATTCAGTGCTATGCTAATGTGTTTTCTTGTTTTTGCTCTTCAAATTGTGCTTTTGTGTGTTATTGTGTGTGTGACAATAATGGCGTGTGAAAAACGTAATACTAGGCTCCAAAGTAAACTGAGAAATGACAGTGAAGACGAAAGCAGTGTGTTAGCGCCACAGTGTAATGAATTAACAGACATTCCAAGCAGTAATTCGGTAATTGTGCATAGGAAAATGGAGCGGGCGGCAAATAATAGTGTAGACAGTGAAACAATTAGTGAACAGGGAAGCATTATCGATCGATCGGTCGGCAACAGCTCGCCTCAGGAATTCGAAATGACAGGACACAATCTTGCAAATACTGTAGATTCAGGTTTTGCATCCTCACCATTTTCTCAAATAAGTCAAGACATATTTTCTGCTTGTCAAAATGTGAATGTTGCCGGTGCAAATGCACTGCCCAAAAGCATAGAGGAACAGATTCCAGACACTAATACATTATTATTGCAATTAATGCAACAAATGAAAGAAAATCGTAGACAAACACAGCAACAGTTAGACACAATGGAAGAAAATCTTCAAAAACAGTCACAGCAACAAATGGAAAAAAATCAGAAACAAATTAAAGAAACACTTCACCAAACACGTGAAGATTTAACTACTGAGTAGCACAAAGTACGAGCTCCACGGTATTATCATATGTTTCCAAGTAATAGCGTGTCATATTTGCGATGCTTTCTACAAAGGAATATCAATTGCGAGGTTAATGGCCTCTTTTTTCTCCAACTAATGGCTTTTTCTCCAGGCGGCTGGCGCAGCTGGCCGCTCACAACGCATTATGTCAAGGTCACTTGGCTTTCTTACCGAGATATTTACGACAGCAGTTAGCACTACAGTGACAGTCTCATATAAAAATTTCACAGGTCGAGAATTTGCATTACAAGTGATGTGTAGAAACAAAATCCTATAAATGTAACAGTGTCCAGAAAATTTTCACCAGCGTTGTGAAACATTCACGCATGTACACACATTTCATAACTCTTAAAGTACGATTCTGGGTTTCCAATACCCGTTTTCACAAATCTGTGTCCATAACCACTACTCATTATTCCTTACTTTATTACAAACATACATGTTCGTCGACACTTCTTCAATATTTCATCATAATAAATATGTAGCATAATCAAGTTACTCATATAGCATCAGCTTATTGACCATAAACATACCTCAACAGCGTAACACATATCGTCATCGTAAAAATAACATCATAACACCTCAGTCAAATCTCAAAAATGTCATAGCTTTCTGCAATAATGGCAAAACCTAACAACAAAAAATTCTCTGCTCCTTTCAGTAGTGTCATCTACCTCAAACGTACTTTAAAAATCATGATCCCCTACCAAATATATCATTCAAAGCTCTCATAGTATCACAATGGTTCCGAAAAAAATATGAAGAGTTCACAAAGTACAGACAAAATACAATTTAACAAGTGTGAAGTTATCCAACTGTGTAATTGCGTAAACATCTGTCAGTAATGTAGTAAAATAAATGTTTGTCTCTCTCAGTTAAATGATCAGATAGCTGTGTAATTATGTGTTAGAGAAATATGGTACCGATGTGTAAAGTTGTGTAAGCAAATACCATATTAGCTAGGGCTCCTTGTGCTTGCCAAACACATGGTACACAGAGTAAGCGTGTACCCCCTGAGGACTAATGTAATTATACCCTCAGGTGTTACAGATTACAGCAATGGAATGAAACGTATCACGGAAAACCTTTGTATCTTTGTAATTGAAAAATCTTTAAAAATGTTTTAAGTACAAAATTAATCACTCAAATACGTGTACTGTAGCGCTAAACTGTGCGTCTTGTTGTAACATAATCTCTGTCATTACTTAAGGGTAAAAATATGCCAAGTGTCGTAATTATCGTCGTCCATAAGGAAAGTTCTGTAGAAGTCAATGTACTTACCTCGTAATAAACAAAACTGAAATGCTATGCGTATAGATATCGTAGTTATTACGTACAGTGCCGTGATCAAGAAAGTACTATACTGTAATGTATTGTTGCGCTACGGAAAAGGCTGTCTCATTGTAGCTATACCACAAAAGGTACTGCTAAAACATGTTTTCCTTTCCAGAAGAATTCAGAAAAACTGTGCAGATATAAAACAGATACAGCGCAAAAACAATAATATAAATTGTGTCACACATTAGTAGCGTCGTGATATAATAGTCATCTGATATCTCTCAGAAAACACTTTAAATCCGTAATGTATTTTCAAGTAAACGAAAATGTTGCATTAAAATGTCATTAGCAGTATATGTTATAAGTATGTAAGCCATATATTCGTTACGTAATCATGCAACTAACACGCAAGAATGTACACACACAATAACACTGTGTCGTCATTTCACTATAACAATGCATTCGTAATTACTGTCTAAATATGTTCCCTAGGTTCTAGACTGGATAGTTAATTTTAAAACATAGTACATGTTAACAGTTTCTAAGTGTGGCAAGGAGTACTAGTAACATGAACTGAAAAATTTTATAGCAATGACTAAGTTAAAAAAAAAACAATTATCTCTCTATAAACGGTATTACATGTGAAATGTGGTGCAATCCTTTACTCTTCCTAGTACGCAGAGTTTCAACTTCAAAGCAGTTATCGTGTGGTATACGTCGGATTCTGTGAGGTCTATTGTAAATCAGAAAGAATTTGTGACTCAAGTGTTTATGTGACAATGAATGAGCTTTAATGAGAACTTACTGACCAATATATAATTTCTTTGCATTTGCTTTACCGTGTAGTTTTCTCCTTTTGCCTGCAGCAGAATTTATATTTTAAATAGCCAAATCAATTATGTCTTTGTGTCGAAGTTTACGTGTATTTAGAAAAGGTACAATCTCTCTGATTCTGTTCGGTGGTTCCGTCTCAAAATTCTGTGTACCTTGCCAATTTCTTTCATAATTTCCGAAGTGCCCTGTGTTATTATTTTGTGGCTGTTCTGTATGTCTATTTCCCTCTTCCCGTATTGGAGCGCGAGTGTCCTCTGAAATTCTTGTATTACCTGTGTCAACTGATCTTGTATTTCACAGATTTCTCTTTTGTACTGTGTATTGATTTGATTCTGATTTTGTTTGAATTTTCTAATTTGTTCATACTCTTCTGTGACATTAAAGACTACCGGTCTTGTGTCATTCAGATTATCACCTACCTTCGAGGATAAATTATTTAGCTGATCCGGAAGTTTGACTACTTTCTCTGATAATGAACCAATTTCCTCCATGTGTCTTTCTGAACCAATTTTCAGAGTATCTACTGTGTCCTTTAAGTTTTCCTGACTTTTGCAAGTTTTGTAACCGAATCGGTAGATGCGACTGAGTCAATTTTAGCCCGCAAGGTCTCGTGATTTTCATGAATAATAGTTTGCAGTTCTTTTATGGCTGCTTCGTGATGCTGCAATGCATTCTCATGCCGCGAAAAAATATATTGAAAATGCTCATAAATTTGTGTTTTTACGTAATTACAGACTTTTTGACGTCTCCCTTGACGTTTCCCTTATATGCATTGTTGCCTTTACTGTACTATTTTCTCTGCTTGAGCTTTGTCATATTTAGGTATAAGTTATAGTAGCATTTGTTGCTGCTGTTTGCCAGTCATAGTGCTACGCAATTTCACTTTGTATTACTCTGTTAAGCCAGTTTTACTACTGATCTATTTTTATTGTTGCTGCACATTGGCTCATATTAATTGTAATGTTGCATTTGCTTTGCTTATTGAGAGATACTGCTGCTTGCTTTGCCCAATTGCATTTTTTTGTCATTGCTGTTTGTGTTAATTTGTTATGTGCTGCTGCATTGCCTCCTCCCTTAGTATATATATCTGAGCTCAGTAGATTTAAATTAGCTTCAGAGGGGGTAGACTATATAAGAAAGTAACTATGAAGAATAGGGAAAGAATGCATTGAGAAGTTATATGAAGAAAGTTTGTAAAAGGAAAAGGTACTGTACAATGAAGAATAATTATTCAGAAAGAGGATAATAATAGAGTACAGAAAGCAGGTATAGACTGGACTTTTTGGGAATAATGATAAATGAAGGGAGATCGCCAAGAAGTAAAGGAAGTTTTGTTTGCAAAATACTGCAGTAAAACAAACCCTGTCCTATCCTTTTGTGTTATTCCTCTATGTGTTTGTGTACTCTTGTGTATTTGTGTTCATCCTGTCTTTATGTGTTTATCTAATAAGAGTTATGTTGTAGAAGTTTTCTAATAATATGTTATTTACTTTGTAAAGATGTTTAGACATTATTAATTCTGTTCTGTTTCAATGCTCATGTGTGAAATTAATGTTTCGAAAACTATTCTCATTATTTTATATATTTACTTATGTCGTAATTCCTGTAACACTGATGTATATGTTTTTTTTCTATTCTTTTGTAAAGCCTGTATTACTACAAATGTTGTCTGTATTATTACGTTTTTATGATGTTTTCTGTATCTTTGTAATTGTGTTCTCATGTTATAAAATTGTAATGGACACCAGTTCATCAAATTAAGTAACTTGTAAACATACATTTCACTGCACATGTTTCTGTTGGTCATATTATATGCACAATATGTGAGAAGTTGGGCTGTTAGTGCTTGTACGTGTGTTAATAATTCAGCAAGGGACTGGTTAACAGCATTGCTGATTCTAAGGACATTTCAAAAAAAATATTGTGAGTGCACAAGTGGTGGTTCATGGACTTGCTGTACTGTCCACAAGACTCTTCAATGGTGATTGTGCACCTGCACAGTCGCAACAGATGGTTTCTGGCCGTCTCTACAAGGACTGCAGTGGTTCTGCACCTCTGGTGGCCCACCAATACTGTAATCTCTACCAGGACTACAGTGGGTCTGCTCTGTGACGACCTACCTACCAATATTCTTGAAAACTTCGACTGACTCTGCGGTGTGTTTGCTGTGTTGTGGCCCATTACCTGTCTGCATGTCAAGAGTCAGAACTGTCTTTCCGTTGGAAGGACAACAAGACTTCTTCAAGACTGCATGGAAATACACTACTTCCGTGTGCATTTTCCTTTACTGTTCAGACTTTGAGGAAAAACCCACTGCAATTTTACTGTGATGAACGATCAGGACTGTCTTTATGGACTGTCAGAAAATTTTAGCTTTGGACCAACATTGTATCAATAAGTGTGTGCATTTTATAAGTTTGTTATTGTAATTATAAAAAATTTTATCAAATCATTATTGGCCACTGCCCAAAACAATTTGTACATTTTTTTTGTGGGGAGCATGGGGGCTATGTAAGTAGGCTGTATATTGGTAACGCCATGTAGCACTCTATATGAAAATAAATCACTGACTGTGGTGTGTGCAGTCTGTGGCTGGTTTGCATTGTTGGAATCTGCTATTGTAGTGTTGGGCAGTTGGCTGTTAACAACGCTGCGCAGTTGGAGGTGAGCCGCCAGCAATGGTTGATGTGGGGAGAGGGATGGTGGAGTTTTGAGAGCGGATAATCTGGACGTGTGTCCACCAGAGAGAGTAAATTTGTAAGACTGGATGTCATGAACTTATATATATATATATATAGATATAGATAGATATATATATATATATATAAAGACTTTTGAACACTATTAAGGTAAATACATTGTTTCTTTCCATCGAAATCTTTCATTTGCTAACTATGTCCGTCAGTAGTTAGTGACTTCAGTAGTTAGAATCTTTTATTTAGCTCGCAGTTGTGGCGCTCGCTGTATTTATGTGAGGTAAGTGATTCATGAAAGGTACAGGTTATTGTTAGTCACGGCCATTCTTTTGTATTATTTTGTAGGGATTGTTGAAAGCCAGATTGCGTGGCGCTAAAACTATTGTGTGTCAGTTTAGTATTGATCAGAATAAGTAAAGAGAGAAATGTCTGAGTACGTTCAGTTCTTCTCAGCTGTTTGAAAAGCAAATAACGTAAGAGTTTTTCCAGCACAGTCATTCATAAATTTTTCTAAGGGGACGTTTCACCCTTGACGCTGCATCACAACCTGGGTGCACGAATGGCAAAACGTTATTTTTTTGGATGAATCCGGGTTCTGTTTACAGCATCATGATGGTCGCATCCGTGTTTGGCGACATCGCGGTGAACGCAAATTGGAAGCGTGTATTCGTCATCCCCATACTGGCGTATCACCCGGAGTGATGGTATGGGGTGCCTTTGGTTATACGTCTCAGTTACCTCTTGTTGGCATTGACGGCACTTTGAACAGTGGACGTTACATTGCAGATGTGTTACGACCCGTGGCTCTGCCCTTCATTCGATCCCTGCAAAACCCTACATTTCAGCAGGATAACGCACGTTCGCATGTTGCAGGTCATGTACGGGCCTTTCTGGATACAGAAAATGTTCGATTGCTGCCTGGCCAGCACATTCTCCAGATCTCGCACCAACTGAAAACGTCTGGTCAATGGTGGCCGAGCAACTGGCTCGTCACAATAAGCCAGTCACTACTCTTGATGAACTGTGGTATCGTGTTGAAGGTGCATGGGCAGCTGTACCTGTACACGCCATCCAAGCTCTGTTTGATTCAATGCCCAGGCGTATCAAGGCCGTTATTACGGCCAGAGGTGGTTGCTCTGGGCACTGATTTCTCAGGATCTATGCACCCAAATTGGGTGAAAATGTAATCACATGTCAGTTATAGAATAACATATCTGTTCCAATGAATACCCGTTTATCATCTGCATTTCTTCTTAGTGTAGCAATTTTAATGGCCAGTAGTGTACAATTGGAAACACGCATCACCCACACGGTTCCAAAGTAGTTATTTCTGGTTGACAGAGATCATGTTCCACCTCTCTGTTTCTTTCTCTGTGCTTGTTTTCTCACATATTATTTCTAAGGATTCTTCATTTCGTATTATATCTCTCAATTTAGGTTTTAACATTATTTAGTGTCATCGAAGTTCAAATCTCACCTCTTTCTCATTCTCTAGATCTCGTAGAACCCGTATAACGCTTCTATATGTAAATATACACCAAATATATTGGTCTGTTGTTTCAAGTGCTTTATCTGTGAAATGCTAAGGTGTTTTTTCAGAAAAAATCATAGTGAAATATCTAGATGAACAAAAGATATAGTCTTGTCGTTGCGAAAGGTTTTCGTTTTCCTCTTCCTTCACAGATTAGGTGATTTCAAATTTTCCTATCAATTAGATCCAGCCGTCTCTTCCGTGTTCTTCCGATCTGTCTTGTCCCTCTAAATCTGTAGGCCGGAATTGGATTTAGGAGCCTATTTCCAGACATTCTATCTACTTACTCCCACCGTCGGTTTATGTATTTAAACTTTTTTTTGTGCAGTGAATCAACATATAATTTCCTACTAACGATATTTTTGAACCGATCTTCTCTGGTACAACCTATAACACTATGGTGGTACCTCATTTCTACAGCCGGGATCTTACTCATATCGTCCCTCGTGGCAACGCTTTTTGAGGAGCATAGTTGGTACTGCCGGGACTTTGTAACACTTCATCTATGTCTCCTTTGATTTTTACTATGTTTGTCTTTTATTTAATTATTTTGTGTGTATTTATAATTGTTCCAGGATTTCCGTTAAATTTTATGATCCTTTTATCAATTTCATTGTTGAAATTTCGTCCTATGTCACAGCCGAAATACTGAAAGTGGGTTACCTGTTCCAGTACTATTTGTTTATTGTAACTCTACACCTTATAGGCAATTTTTTCTTAAATGCCCTAACTATTGTTTTATTGGTTGTGATATTCATGCTTTGTTTTTAATGAAAGCTATCATCTTCCAGCATTAGACTTAGAACATCACGTGCCTACACAAATTCTGATTCCAGAAGCAGCTGGCTTGAGCTTTCTTCACTCAGTAATCACATACACAAATATCATTGGTCTTACGCGAAAACCCATCGATAGCTTGCTAAGTCTGCTACGTGAAACACGTGCCATACCCATACTGTAGAGTGTAGACGGAATAGTAACGGTTCTGGAGATCACGTTAGCGGAAGTAGTAAACTGTTCCAATATTCCTACAGTCAAGTCATAATGATGTTCAGGACCTACATCCACATAACTGTAGTGAGAAACGGTGCTCGTAAATTCTTCTTTCTCATTCTACGGCTTTTCAGTCCACTGAAATAAGCATTGTTTGCTAAAACGGTGTAATAACCCATCATTGGATGCACGTGTCTTTATCCACATAGTCAACATGTCCTAAAAGCACAAGTTCAGTCATAAAACCAATCTGTGGAAACTGTCAAATGGTTCAAATGGCTCTGAGCACTATGGGACTTAACTTCTGTGGTCATCAGTCCCCTAGAACGTAGAACTACTTAAAACTAACCAACCTAAGGACATCACACACATCAATGCCCGAGGCAGGATTCGAACCTGCGACCGTAGCGGTCGTGCGGTTCTAGACTGTAGCGCCTAGAACCGCACGGCCACACCGGCCGGCTTCGAAACTGTCATTAAACAAGACAGAGTCCACATTTAAGAGTCACTTACATTCAGCGTTTCCATTATCGGTATAGGTTCTCAAATGCTGCTTGGCAAGTTGCTTATTTAACAGTCGAAGGAGATGAGAATAGGTAGGTGCGAGATTCGGCCAGTTCATCAGAGACTTCGGAACACACAACTTGAAATCGAGGCAGTGAGCGGCTGAAGGCTGTCGTGCAACAACCTGATAGACTTCGAAAGCAATCCTCGTCGTTTGCTCTGAATCTTCAGCAGCTGTTCCGACGTGGGAAGAAAACTGCCAGCACTCATGATCTCCCCATCGCTGAGCAAATCAACCAGCATCATACCCTACGTGTCTCAAAAGACTGTGGCCACGAATTTCTTCGCATATACTATTCTTCCTATAGGGAAAAGCGGAATGTGTAAGGCGAGGTGTGTCTTCACCAGACTGATACTTCATTTATCTCAGTTATAATATTACGCACCCATATTGCGTGTTCCGTCACGATACCTTCAACCCGATACTACAGGGTGGTCCATTGATCGTGACCAGGCCAAATGTCTCACAAAATAAGCGTCAAACGAGAAAACTACAAAGAACGAAACTTGTCTAGCTTGATGGGGGAAACCAAATGACGCTATGGTTGGCCCGCTAGATGGCGCTACCATAGGTCAAACAGATTTCAATTGCGTTTTTTTAAAATAGGAACCCCCATTTTTTATTACATATTCGTGTAGTACGTAAAGGAATATGAATCTTTTAGTTGGACTACTTTTTTCGCTTTGTGATAGATGGCGCTGTAATAGTCACAAACATAAGGCTCACAATTTTAGACGAACAGTTGGAAGCAGGTAGGTTTTTTAAATTAAAATTCAGAACGTAGGTACGTTTGAACATTTTATTTCGGTTGTTCCAATGTGATACATGTACCTTTGTGAACTTATCATTTCTGAGAACGCATGCTGTTACAGCATGATTGCCTGTAAATACCACAATAAATGCTCAAAATGATGTCCGTCAACCTCAATGCATTTGGCAATACGTGTAACGACATTCCTCTCAACAGCGAGTAGTTCGCCTTCCGTAATGTTCGCACATGCATTGACAATGCGCTGACGCATGTTTTCAGGCGTTGTCGGTGGATCACGATAGCAAATATCCTTCAACTTTCCCCACAGAAAAAAATCCGGGGACGTCACATCCGGTGAACCCCCTAACGCTGGGATATGAGGAGTGGGCGTCGGCGTTAGGTGTAGAGCGAAGACACAACCTTGGGCTGACCACCAATCAAACCGGTGGCTTTGACTGGTCAGCAGGCGTGTCATACAGAGCAGCCGGACCTCGGACAGCGAGCGTCGGTCCGCAGTTAACTACATAACGAAGTGGCAAGGGACGGCTGCTCCGAGCTTCTCTTTTTTTTATTTCTTGTTTTGGCGTTGGGTTACAAGGACCATACAACAAACAACGATTATAAAGTGGCTAAGAAACGTAATCTCAAAAATCCAGAATAGCACAAAATTCAGAAGTTATCTTATAAACACACTCTTAAAATAGAATGAAAGCGCTACTAGACAAACACCAGACAGCCGACGACAGTGATGGCAATGACACTGGAGCACAATAACAAACAGCACTATACAGCATTATGACAAACATAGATATGCTCTTATATTAAAATGCAAAACATTAGCCGCGCGGGATTAGCCGAGCGGTCTTCGGCGCGGCAGTCATGGACTGTGCGGCTGGTCGCGGCGGAGATTCGAGTCCTCCCTCGGGCATGGGTGTGTGTGTTTGTCCTTAGGATAATTTAAGTTAAGTAGTGTGTAAGCTTAGGGACTGATGACCTTAGCAGTTAAGTCCCATAAGATTTCATACACATTTGAACATTTTTGCAAAACTTTAAAGGGCAAGCACAGTACATAACACAATAACTACAACAATAGCTGAAGACCAGAACTGCAAATAAAATCATATAACAATGTGAGAATTGTAACGTACAGACAACAGCACTTAAAATAAAAGAAAAACCCAAAACGACAAACGCAATTCAACCAACGGTATGCACAGTAGCGGCAATAGAACAGTGACATGAATTGCACAAGAGAGCAATAATGAAAATGCAGTGTACAAACAGAAGTCCGCACACAAATTAAAACACAAAATTACGCACCCGATTACGAATTGGGCTGATGCAATTTGAAAATGAAGACTTTCTCAGTTCATAACTTAAATTAGGATGCCGGTGGCTGTGAGCAATTTATGTTTATCAAAACGGTGGAGTAAAACAGGAACTCTGGCAGGGAGGGGTAACATCTCGTGGCCAATTTCTTACACAATCTGATTGTGCAGTCGTGTACTTGCAACATGCCAATACGAGGTGGTTAAGATCGGCTACTGCCGCTGTGTCCTTATCGCAGAGTGCAGGCATGGTAATTTTCAACCGATATAGGTGCGCGGTGTAGCACCCGTGTCCCAGCGTCATGCGAATGATGTAAGTCACATGACGTCTACGAAGCTGCACCGAGGCGAACCGTGGTCCAGAAGAGATGCAAGTCCGCCGGGTGGTCGCCCTCAGTGATGAGAGACATACCACCCACAGTTCCAAGAGTGATAAGCAGCCATACTCATCTTCGTTGTGAGATCCGTAAAAGCGATCAGCGTTGGGAGTAACTGGCCTTCTGTAATACTCCTTTTGGCAAGGCGGTCAACAGGTTTATTATGAAGAATGCCATGATGTCCTTTAAACCAGAGTAATAGAAGGGCAATTCCCAAGGTCTGCGCTTCTCTTATGGCCACCTAGACGTCCAGAACGTACCTGTTGGTCTGTTTATGAAACGCGGAATGCTGCAATTTCTGCACCACGCTTTGAGAGTCCGTAAGTGTCACGACGAACTTGAGTGTCCGGGTACCATAACGAAGAGCTTCCCTGATGGCCAGTATCTCCGCCGTGTGGATTGAAGATTCACTTGGAAGTGCAAACATTCGGCAGCCGCCATTGGGCAAAAGAAAGTGTACCCCATACCCGTCTCAGATTTAGAACCGTCCGTATAGATTTGAGCGTACTGCGGCCATTGTATGCCGAGAAAATGCTCCAGGTCGTGAGTGATGTTCTCCGTTCGGAAATCGGACGGCATGTATGCTACTGGGGCTGGAGTGAAGAATAGACCAAACGAAAAAAGGCAGTTTTGTGTGGCTGCTCCGAGTTGTCTTGCGGATAGCGGGTGTTCTTCCTGTTGCCGTGTGTGCCACACACTGAGGTGAAAAAAGTCATGGGACACTTCCTAATATCGTATCAGGCCTCATTTTCCCCAGAGTAGTCCAGCAGCTCGACGTGGCGTGGACTCAAAAAATCGTTGAAAGTCCCCTGCAGAATTATTGAACCATGCTGCCTCTATAGTCGTCCATAGTTGCGAAAGTGTTGCCGATGCAGAATTTTTTGAACGAGCTGACCTCTCGATTATCTTCCATAATTGTTCGATGGGATTCACGTCAGGCAATCTGGGTGGCCAAATCGTTCTTCAAACTAAACGTGAAGAGTAGTGGCCCGGAGACATGGCTCAGTCAGCTATCGTTGTTGGGAAACATAAAGTCCATGAATGGCTGCAAATAGTCTCCAAGAAGTCGTCGTTACCTTAGTGTGAGCAGTGCCGTCAACGCCGTCCAGTGGTTACCCGTGGATCAGTTGGAAGCAGTGAATTGGTGGAGAGCCAAGAATGGAAAGCTTTCTCCAAACTGGTATCCAAGAGCTGCCTACATGACCTCACCAATTTGTTGAAAAATTCCGCAAGCTACTGCACAAAAGATTAGGTGCCTGAAACCGGTAAAGAAATAAAATTTCTTCTGTATACCTCGTCGCTGAATGTTTGCAACAAATACACTTACATTCGGGGGAGATAGGTAAAGTATTAAATTTAACATCAAGCCAGACGCAAAGAAGCTTCTACGTGTGCGAGAAAAAGTAACTGGAGACACTTAGGGCCTCCAACAACCACATTAATATTAACTGGGAATGTGTCCCCAATAAGAATACAGAAATATGCTGCATACACGTGCTTATTTTTGACGCTCGCCAATAATGTGATAATGAATTGAAAAAGGGAACTGGGTGCTTGAAACGGATGAAGAAATAAAATTTCTTTTGCTCAAGTTTTTGCAAATTTTTTCAGTAAATATAATTAAAGTTCCTGAAGATCCATAAAGTACTGCTGTATGGACACAAGCAATCCAACTGGGTAGTTGTGTCTTTTCCGGGCGGGAGGATGGCGATACCAGTGGATACGCGGTCAGGTGCCTCCAGACTACAAGAGGAGCACTAATTGGGTGCTTTAGTGGCCGACATTAGTATTTCGAACGAGCCAATATGGTGTACCGTGAAGTGAACAGGCTCTGCAGTTAGTGTATCGAGTGATCAGTAATGTTATGCATGGGAAGTCCGTCGGTACTGTGTGACGTGTTAAGTTTGTCGGGCGATGGCACACTGGGTATGCGCATGTTTCGTCTTAAATCTATATCCGTATTGATTTAGTTATTTATTACCATGAGAGTGATTGACTTTTGTCTGCTGCTGTTATTACTATGCAGTGGGTGTGGCTGGTTTTATTGACGCCACTGTAACGAAAATTATGTTCTTAGTACGAGGGATCTTTTTTGTGTATCGTATAGAAAACTGTATTGAGAAGTCATTGTAGGTATCCTTTAGGTGGTTGATAGTAACTTAGCTTATCTCTAATGCCTATTTGGTGCTGGGAGTGGTGGTGGATCTATATTTAGTTGAGTACTAATGTAAGCAGCCATAGTTAAATCAGAGAATTGTATAGAAAGGTTTGTCGTCCGGCAGTTAATTGCAGAAGTAATGTTACTGCCATTTTTCTGCCTGTGGCTGTGGGTATTGTAAACTGTTATTGTAAGCTATAATTGGCCTTTTTATATCTGCTGGGCCAAAGTGCCTTTGAATTTTATTTTCGTTGTGTTAAAGATGCTTCGTGTAATTCCTTCGTTGAACCCTGCCATCAAGAACTGAAATGTCCTGTAAATTAAGTTATATTTTGTCATTATATCTCTGTTCTCAAGAAGAATGTTTTGCCGTTAATAAATTCTTTCTAAAATTGAGCCCACGCCCGCCCAACTCCGCCTCCACTCCACCGAAACCCAACATTACAAGCGATATACACTAGATACATTAGCTCCCTAAACTTTCACTACTTGGCGATTAATTTCAGCTAAGTACGTTTACCCTAACGAAAACACTTTATTACATTTCACACTTCAATCATAGCCACATATCCGTCAGCGCCACTATCTGGGAAACGTACGAGTACTTCGAAGTGCAGAGGTGGAGCTGCCTCCTTGTAAGGGTGACGTTTGAATGCCTCGATTATCTCTTCTCGGTAGGTATGTAATTTAACGCCGTCGGGGTATTTATGAACTGGTGGCCGCTTGTTTCGCTGTTTACTAAGCCGCCAATGCACTCTTTACTCCCACTCGCTAGTTCGCGGTCGCTACACTCGTGCGCTGCTCTCGAAAATTCAACGACTCTCAATTTAATTACGCCAGCCATACGTCACCACAGTGAACTCTCGTAACTGCACCTATCGATAGGCAACGGCGCCCTCATTTTCTCCACAACTTTCTTAATTCGATCGTCTCTAAACATCCGCTTCTAGTGTTAAACTAAATAATTTCTTCTAGATACTTCGTGCAATATCTACCGCATTTTCGTTATCTACCTTACTAGTAATGAAAATCTTTATTCAATAAAAACCAGCAGACCAATTATGGCATAGTATTCTTCTATTTTAGTTTTCCTACAGATAAAGAATGCCCCGGGTGTAGACAACATTCCATTAGAACTACTGATATCCTTGGGAGAGCCAGCCCTGACAAAACTCTACCATCTGGTGAACAAGATATATGAGACAGACGAAATACTCTCAGACTTCAAGAAGAATATAGTAATTCCAATCCCAAAGAAAGCAGGTGTTTACAGGTGTGAAAATAACCGAACTATCAATTTCAAAAGTCACGGCTGCAAAATACTAACATGAATTCTTTACAGACGAATGGAAAAACTGGTAGAACCCGAACTTGGAGAAGATCAGTTTGTATTCCGTAGAAATGTTGGAACACGTGAGGCAATACTGACCCTACGACTTACCTTAGTAGATAGATTAAGGAACGGAAAACCTACGTTTCTAGCAGTTGTAGACTTAGAGAAAGCTTTTGACAATGTTGACTGGAATACTCTCGCTCAAATTCTGAAGGTATCAGGAGTCAAATACTGGGAACGAAAAGCTATTTACAATTTGTACAGCAACCAGATGGCAGTTATAAGAGTCGAGGGGCAAGAAAGGTAAGTAGTGGTTGGGAAGGGAGTGAGACAGGGTAGTGGACTATCTCCGATGTTACTCAATCTGTATTTTGTGCAAGCAGTAAAGGGAACAAAAGAAGAATTTGGAGTGGGAATTAAAATCCATGGAGAAGGAATAAAAACCTTGAGGTTTGCCGGTGACATTGTAATTCTGTCAGAGACAGCAAAGGACCTGGAAGAGCAGTTGAGAAGAATGGGCAGTGTCTTGAGAGGAGGATATAAGATGAACATCAAAAAAAGTAAAACGAGGATAATGGAATGTAGTCGAACTAAATCGGGTGATAATGAGGGAATTAGATTAGGAAATGAGACACTTAAAGTAGTAAACGAGTTTTGCTATTTGGGGAGCAAAATAACTAATGATATTCGCAGTAGAGGATATAAAATGTAGACCTGCAATGGCAAGGAAAGCGTTTCTGAAGAAGAAAAATTTGTTACAATCGAGTGTAGAGTTAAGTGTCAGGAAGTCTTTTCTGAATGTATTTGTATGGAGTGTAGCCATGTATGGAAGTGAAACATGGACGATAAATAGTTTCGACAAGAATAGATTCGAGTGTTTCGAAATGTGGTGCTACAGAAGAATGCTGAAGATTAGATGGATAGGTCATGTAGCTAATGAGGAGGTACTGAAGAGAATTGGGGAGAAGGGTAATTTGTGGCACAACTTGATTAGAAAAAGGGAATAGTTGGTAAGACTTGTTCTGAGACATCAAGGGATCACCAATTTAGTATTGGGGGGGGGGGGGGGGGAGCGTGGAAAGTAATAATCGTAGAGGGTGACGAAGAGATGAATACACTAAGCAGGATGTAGGTTGCAGTAGGTACTTGGAGATGAAGAAGCTTGTACAGGATAGGGTAGCGTGGCGAACTGCATCAAACCAGTCTCTGGACTGAAGACCACAACAACAACAGACAAACTGTTCCACAGTGAAGTAAGTGGCGCATATTTGAAGCTGTTATAAGTAGCTTCTGAACTAACTGCGTAGGTAACTGAGTGCAGAGACTGTCAGGAGGGATGATACACGCTTTGAATGGTGATGGTATTAGTGACTCTGAAAATTTCAAATGAATATATGTCCTTTTCTTAAACGCATCAGACCATAAAGCTGTTTGAAAATCACGAGCCGGCCGATGTGGCCGTGCGGTTAAAGGCGCTGCAGTCTGGAACCGCAAGACCGCTACGGTCGCGGGTTCGAATTCTGCCTCGGGCATGGATGTTTGTGATGTCCTTAGTTAGGTTTAACTAGTTCTAAGTTCTAGGGGACTAATAACCTCAGCAGTTGAGTCCCATAGTGCTCAGAGCCATTTGAACCATTTGAAAATCACGAACGTCAGTCTCGTGTCCTTGCTCGCCAGCACCCACAACCAAAGCGACATTAGTCTATGTAGTGTTATCTTCACTGATCATTTCCACGGTTACTTGAATTGGACTAGTATTTTACATGCGTTTGCTGTAGTGAAGGACCATAGGAATAAATTCAGATTATCAACACAGCATCTGTCTAAAAGAACCGCTAAATCGATGATAGTTCACGGTGGACTGTTTGAAAATCTTTTTGTGGAAATTTACGCAATTAAACAAAACAGTAGGTCACATTGTTTCATTCACTATCACCTGCAATTGTCCTGGTCCCCTTTGTTTCCATTAGTTTCCTCGGAAACGGTCAAGAACAGGGCATATATGACGTTTTTTTGTTTACAATTACTAATACTGTCACTCGTCAAATCATGTACGTTTCCACCTGACTCACCTAGTAAACAAAATTCATCACAATTAACAGTTAAAACTGACATCAGTTGAAGTATACGATAACAGAATCAAATATTTATCATTAAACATGAGTCCGCAAATTAGCTGTTTGCGAGAGAATTGAGACTGCGTTGTTATTAGCTGCCAGTCACTCCAATATGAAGTTACGTCCTAGTCAGTACAAATTTATTTGAAAAGTAAACTTTTCGATTGAGTCCCCCATCTAACACGGCTCGAATTTCACCAGTCTCCATGTTTTGGGGATGTGGCACATGCATGATGAGACGTAGGTCCATTTTCCTGCTGATGTACCACATCTAACGCACCCAAATCGCCCGAATGGCTGGGTCGAGTTGTACCTTAACTTCACCTCCATGATCATTTAACCACAAACCTCTGAATTTTTCCGCGTGTGTTCAACTCAATAGTGTAGTGTACTACACATCCCTTCATACAGTTCAAGAACTGGAGCAGCGGACTGTACGGTCTTGTCAATATTTACGAGATAATCCGCGAGAGTTTGAAAGAATTCATAACTCACTGCACTGATGAGAGCAGTAGTACCTCGGAATGCGAGGAAGACACGTGGAACACCTTCTATAACAGTACAGTGTAAGTAAATTGTAACATGCAACGAGCTGACGTAGTGCCGTATTTCTCGTTAAGGTAGGCCGTGGTTGAAGTCTGACGACAGTTGCATGTGATCTTAGATATTTACAGTTCAAGTACACTTGTACTAACGAGGATAATTTTTGATACTGAAGTCAGTAGAGGCTCTTAACCACGCATCTGCAATTACTTCGCAAACGGTTCGGTTGTGGGCCCATGTTTACTGGAATGTTTTCCTTCCACTACAATATGCATGGTGGGAAAGATAAAAGTGGCCTGGAAGGCATTGCCAGAGACTGACGGAGGCTTCACCATTGTTAATGAACATCAGAGGAAATGTTGGAAATGGCCGCTGTTGTCGATGAAGCGCTGTGCTCCATGTATCACAATACGCAACAGTTGTAGCAACTCTGTCTGAGGGATAGCAGCTATAGCGTTTTCAGTGTTCTGTTGTAAGCTCTTCCATTGTGAGAGGATAATCTAAAGACACCTGATCATTCAATTTATTCCACATTTCATAATCACAGAGAGAGAGAGATCAGGCACTCGTGTGGTTATAATATTAAGCTGCTATTGTTCGATCTTTCTGAATATACTCACAGTCGTTAATGGTCTATGAATTGATCGGCATATAGATGAAACAGTTTATGGACATGCCGGTTAGCGTGACCAGTTTGGTGAACGAATCGTGTTACGAGGCGGACAACAGAGATTGTGCTCCAAACACCAATTTTGAGGATATGCAAATGGTTCTTCAAAGCACTATTGGGATTTTTCTGATGCATAATGGAGCATGATCTTTTACTTCACGTCTCCTGTCAGAATGAACCAGGTTCCGTATTCAAAACTTTCTCATTCCAATCCACTCAGAAACTACTGGCATACCTCAATACGTGAAAATTTTTGACGTCGCCTTAATTAATTCACAACAGTAAATTTAAACTGATACAGTTCCAGACATTTCTTCGTAATTGATACGTTTGTATCGATACGGCGTCCCGCAGCGTCGCTGGCTCGGCAGTTGGGCTTCCAGGTGGTATCGTGAAAGTGTGCGTGCCACGGCAAGAGACGATTTGAACGCGGTGCACAGGTACGGAAAAGGCAATTGGCTCTTGAAGGATGTTACGAAACGAGGACGCACAGCAGACGTGGCCACGTAAATGCTGCCACGCCCATTTTGACGTCGGACAGACAACGACTCTAACCGAGTGGAACCGACGAGAGGCTCGTATAAGTTACAAGGGAAGTAAAAGCAGTACACCTTCAGCTGTAAATTTTGAACTCTTAATTACGACACCGGTTTCGATGTTACATTGCATCGTCACCAGGCCACTTGACAAAAGTAGACTGGATAAAACCCAGCTGCGTGTAGACATTGTAGGTGCCAAAGATAAGCGGTATCCACAGATCCCTGATTTAAACGACGTGATCATTCCGTGCATCTATCGAAAACTGTTGGACAGCTGTAAGATTCTAACGGTTGTCGGTAGATGCACAGACTGATCACGCCTTTTGTGTCAGAGATCTGTGGACACCGGTGATCTCATTGTGGGTCTTACAGTGAATACATGTAATTAGACATTATCCAGTCTGCTTTTGCCAAGAGGCCTGATAACGATGAAATGTAACATCCAAACCTTTGCCGTAGTAAAGAGTTCAAAATTTACGATTGAAGGTGTACTACTGTAACCGTCACACTGACCAGTCGACGCCGTAGCCACTGTGTTCTGCAAATACGCCATACAGAGCTAGTTTGAAGAATGCAGCATGTTGTTCCTGGCATGGAAGGTCTTGGTGCGGGGGAGAAAGAACCACGTAGTGCTACAAATCCGTGTAAGCTGCATCCATCCTCTCAACCTCTTCGTATAAATGGTTAACTTCCTCTTCGGACTGTTTTAAACGGAGGTATGTTGTGTTGACATCAAAGGGACTTATTGATCGTGCATCAGTTAATAGTGACTGTTCGTGGAAGCTTATACACTGAGTTGTGCTGTTTGAGCCTTGGTATTGTATTACGGCATTACCTGTTGCCGTCTACCCCACTAAGGTTCAAGAGTGTGGGTTTAAATATAGACTCTGAGAGTACTGAACTGTAGGAGGCAAACGTCCTGGCACGTTCAAGCTTTAGTGTGAACAGGCCAAGACGCCACGTTTTCTGTTAAGGGTTTATCGTTACGGAGTGGAATTAACGAGTCAGTTACTTTCAGATTCATGTCCAGTAAATTTTCACAAGGATGCCAACATTATTGCTTTCCTGATCGACTGCTTGTGTATTTATACCAGTTTCTTTGCTTGTAGAGTTCAAAGCTGCTGTGTGTACTAAGGTAAGCTGGGAAGGGACCGCCGACCGGAGTGGCCGTGCGGTTCTAGGCGCTACAGTCTGGAGCCGAGCGACCGCTACGGTCGCAGGTTAGAATCCTGCCTCGGGCATGGATGTGTGTGATGTCCTTAGGTTAGTTAGGTTTAATTAGTTCTAAGTTCCAGGCGACTGATGACCTCAGAAGTTAAGTCGCATAGTGCTCAGAGCCATTTGAACCATTTTTTGGGAAGGGACCTGTATGGACCAATGGACTTCATAACAGCTGCTGTTCCTGAATATGTTGTATCCCTCAGGCACTACTGGTCAAATGGTGTTACTATAAACAACTTGCACAGTTCTTAAAAGTTTGCTGGCATAAGTAATGATTTTAAACTAAAGGTTTTATGTTCAAATATTCTTTTGATTGTAATGTTCCAGTGACGAACTGCTGTGAGAAGTTTTTTTAATGCTGTCTTTGTATTTAAATCGTCAAGTGTTGTAATGGTTAGTAAAACCTGGCCCAGTTTAATTAAAGTAATTTACTCCACTGTCCGTGAACTGTTGTCCTTCAAGATTATGTAGGGCGGTATACTAAGCGTTGCTCTAGTTAATTCAAATAATTGCGTAATAGGTATTGATGTTCATCTGCTGTAATTCTTCATGAAACCTTTTCGCTACTCAATTTGTTTAATTAAATAAACTGACCTTCCCTGTTTGGAGCATAGCATTATAAGGTAGTGAAACATGGCCTGTGCGTAAACCAGAACGGAAGAGAATCGAAGAAATTGAGATGTGGAGCTACAGAATAAAGTTGAAAATTAGGTGGAATGAAAAAGTAAGGAATGAGGAGGTTTTCCGCAGAATCTGCGAGGAAGGCAGTATGTGGAAAACACTGATAACCAGAAGGGACAGGACGATAGAACATCTATTAAGACATCAGAGAATAGCTTCCATAGTATTAGAGGGAGCGGCAGAGGGTAAAAACTGAAGGAAAAGGCAGAGGCAGGAATACACCCAGCAAGTAACTGAGTAGTTAGCTTTCAGAAATTTCCCTGTTAATTATATTTTCTGCTACTCTGATTCTATTTCATCAAATAAACTTACTTCATTGGCTTAAGAGAGAAATCCGTGGTGTCCCGCATCAAAATATTACACTGACAACTTAAAGAAAAAGGACCTTTCCCCTGTAAACACCTATGGCCCCCAACCGTGTTCAGATTAGTTACGTGGCAAATGTTTTATTTATTTCTGTTGGGTAAAGCTCTCCGTCGTTGTTTAAAGTGTACCTTTATAGCTGAATTTATAATTGTGCTATAATTTTAAATGCCTGTGACCGTTGCTATCTTGAATATTTTCGTATATCAGTTAACATTGTTTGGGTCTGTATTCAAAATACCAAGATGTGTCGTATGTAGAACTGTTGTTAGGAAAAAAAAATTCTTAATGTTATCGAATTAGTCTCGCCCAGTGCTTACCCGGATCGTTGCAATCTACCTGTATCTATCACTGAAAAGGTCAAACATTTCAATAATGTTTCGACGTTGCTATTTCTTAATTCACATTGCACAGATATATGTGACTGAGTTTTCGTCGGACTTCGTCGGACTTCGTTGCAGGCTTTCCTTCATTCGAGTGATGTTTCCTGGTGATCGAAATCTGTTCGTATAGTTACGGCTTTTACCCTCTAAAGAGCCCGTTTCGCGCCGTTTCACCACTAATTTGTGCATTGAAGACTTTGCTGGAATTTTGCCAACTCACTTCCAGTCTTTGCACAAACAATCACGCACACATTATCCATAAACTGCGTTTCGCGTAACACTCCACAGTTGCAT
This sequence comes from Schistocerca nitens, assembly GCF_023898315.1. NCBI lineage: Eukaryota > Metazoa > Arthropoda > Insecta > Orthoptera > Acrididae > Schistocerca > Schistocerca nitens. Next base: position 441,501,533 of record NC_064620.1, on the reverse strand, counting down.
TCAACTGGTCACTAAACGCGTTAGCTCCTCTCATCACTCAAAAGAAACGACACAGCGAAGAACTCGGGACAGAGCATACAGGAGATGTGCATGAGCAGACGTGCCACAGTAATCGACTGGTGTATCGAAATAACAGTTTCCAGTATTTTCTGTTCATTAACAAAGGTCAGATTCGCGTCAGTTTTGTAGCCTAAGTATTTTCCAGGCTCTCACGGATGTCACTTTTCGTTATTATTATTAATTATGATGCGCAATGTATGCTGGCACGAAACATTATCTGTCTATATAAGTCAAACATTGTCCATAGCAGGTCGCATCTGGTTGAATTCTCCAAAGTACGTTTTCAACGTAACATTTATTGCACTTTAATAAAGCTTGTTATTTTCGAGCCGCCTACCGACAAGCGGACTGTTTTGCGCACAAGGCGAGCGTCCATTACCTTAACGAGCCCGCTGTTGATGCAGTGAGTTTGGTAAATAAACTGGGGAGCGGCAGAAGAGTGTCTGCTCTGTGTCCACTCATAATAAACAACACGCAGCGTCGCTGTGACTAATGCGTGCACAGTATGCTAACCACGTATGTGTCGACACCCGGCTGTGAGTTACGGAGAGTGGACTGAAAATAGCAGTGTGAATGAGATGATGCTGTATTAAGCGGACGCTGACATATGGTTTTGCACACGCGGTGGAACTAGATTTCAACACAGTGAGCTTCTCTAAGGTGACACTCTTCAAATACCGGAGTCGCAGTGACGACTTCCACGAAACAGTTTCTCACACTTTGTAAAATAACTGCAATTGCAGCGCAAGACAGTTTGCAGATCTCATTAGCATCCGTGTGATTTCTGCGTCGATGGCATACTTGTTAAGCTGTCTCACGGTACAGAATAATAACAGTTTCGGGTAACCCAACGGCCTGGTGCAAGTTTTTCACTTACTCGCCTCTTTGGCTGTACTGCTTACCACCCGTGGTTGCTGCAGGATTGTTATATCATACAGATGGGATGGCTAGATTAAAAAAGCATGAAATAGCCCTGCACTAACGAGGATTGGATCTCTTGACCACTTAATTTCCAAGTACATGCTTTACCAATAGATCATTATCCCCAATGCAGTGTTGATGAGCTACATAGGCCCAGGTGTTGGTTTACCTGAAAAGCACACCCGTAAGATATCTTTAGTCTAATCCCCAGTGACCCACAGGGAAGAGAAACTCCGGATACGATCACATAAATTTAAGTAAAACTCTGTCACACGACGGAAATGTCTTGTTATTGCTGTTGTGGTCTTCAGTCCAGAGACTGGTTTGATGCAGCTCTCCATGCTACTTTATCCTGTGCAAGCTTCTTCATCTCCGAGTACCTACTGCAATCTACATCCATCTGAATCTGTTTAGTGTATGCATGCGTTGGTCTCCCTTTACGATTTTTACCCTCCGCGCTTACTTTCAGCACTAAATTGACGATCCCTTGATGCCTTAGAATGTGTCCGAACAACCAATCCCTTCTTCTAGACAATTTGCACAACAAATTCTCTTCTCCGCAATTCTATTCAGTACCTCCTCATTGGTTACGTTATCTACCCATCCAATCTGCAGCATTCTTCAGTCTTACCACATTTTGAAAGCTTCTATACTCTTCTTTAAACTATTTCATGTTTCACTTCCATACATGGCTACACTCCATACAAATACTTTCAGAAACGACTACATGACACTCAAATCTATACTTGATGTTAACAAATTTCTCTTCTTTAGTAACGCTTTCCTTGCCATTACCAGTCAACATTTTATATCCTCTCTTCTTCGACCATCATTCGTTATTTTGCTTCCTTAATAGCAAAACTCATCTACTACTTTAAGCGTCTCATTTCCTAATCTAATTCCCGTAGCATCACCCGATTTAATTCTACTATATTCCATTATCCTCGGCTTTTGTTGATGTTCATCTTATATCCTCCTTTCAACACACTGTCCATTCCGTTCAACTCCTCTTCCAGGTCCTTTGCTGCCTCTGCCAGAATTACAATGTCAAGACTCAAAGTTTTTATTTCTTCTCCATGGATTTTAATTCCTATTCCAAATTTTTCTTTTGTTTTCTTTACTGCCTGCTCACTATACAGATTGAATAACATCGGAGATAGGCTACAACACTGCCTCAGTCCCTTCTCAACCACTGCTTCCCTTTCGTGTCCCTCGACTCTTATAACTGCCACCTGGCTTTTGTACAAATCATAAGTAGCTTTTCGCTCCCTATATTCGACTCCTGCTACCTTCAGAATTTGAGAGTATTTCAGTCAACATTGTCAAAAGCTTTCTCTAATTCTACAAATGCTAGAAAAGTAGGTTTGCCGTTCCTTAATCTATTTACTAAGATAAGTCGTAGGGTCAGTATTGCCTCTACGGAATACAAACTGATCTTTCACGAGGTCGGCTTTTACCAGTTTTTCCAGTCGTCTGTAAAGAATTCGTGTTAGTATTTTGCAGCCGTGACTTATTAAAATGATAGTTCGATAATTTTCACACTTGTCAACACTTATTTTATTTGGGATTGCAATTAATATATTCTTCTTGAAGTCTGAGGGTATTTCGTCTGTCTCATATATCTTGCTCACCAGATGGTAGAGTTTTGTCAGGGCTGGCTATCCAAAGGCTATCAGTAGTTCTAATCTAGTCTACTCCCGGGGTCTACTCCCGGGGCCTTGTTTCGACATAGGTCTTTCAGTGCTCCGTAAAATTCTTCACGCAGTATCGTATCTCCCATCTCATCTTCAGCTTCGTCCTCTTCCATTTAAATAATATTGCCCTCAAGTACATCGCCCTTGTATAGATCCTCTATATACTCCTGCCACAGTTCTACCTTCCCTTCTTTGCTTAGAACTGGTTTTCTATCTAAGCTCATGATATTCAGACAAGTGGTTCTCTTTACCCCGAAAAGTCTCTTTCATTTTCCTGTAGGCAGTGTCTATCTTACCCCTGTTGATACATGCCTCTACATCCTTACATTAGTCCTGTAGCCATCCCTGCTTATCCATTTCGCACTTCCAGTCGATCTCATTTTTGAGATGTTTGTATTCCGTTTTGCCTGCTTAATTTACTGCATTTTTATATTTCCTCCTTTCATCGATTACATTCAGTATCTCTTCTGTACCTAAGGATATCTGCTGCCTCCACTAGTTCATCTCTCAAAACTACTCATTTTTCTTCTGCTGTATTTCTTACCCCCGTTTTTGTCAATCGTTCTCTAATGCTCTCCCTGAAACTATCTGAAACCTCTGGTCCTTTCAGTTTATGCGGGTCCCATCTCCTTAAATTCCCACCTTTTTGCATTTTCTTCAGTTGTAATCTACACAACCAATAGATTGTGGTCAGAGTCCACATCTGCCCCTGGAAATGTCTTACAATATATAAACTGGTTCCTAAATGTGTATTACCATTATACAATCTATCTGGAACCTTCTAGTATGTCCAGGCCTCTCCCACGTATACAACCTTCTTTCACTATTCTTAAATCAAGTGATGATTAAGATATGCTCTGTACAAAATTCTACGAGGTGGCTTCCTCTTTCTTTCCTTACCGCCATTACATATTCACCTACTGCTTTTCATTCTCTTCCTGTTCCTGTTTTTGAATTCCAGTCCCCCATGGTTATTTCATGACTATTTCATCTCCCTTCACTATCTGAATATTTCTTTTGTCTCATCATACATTTTTTCAATCTCTTCGTCATCTGAGGAGCTAGTTGGCATATTAACTTATACTACTGTTGCAGGCGTGGGCTTCGTATCTATCTTGACTACAATAATGGGTTTACTATGCTTTTCGTAATAGCTTACCAGCGCTCCTATTTCTTTATTCATTATTAAACCTACTCCTGCATTACCCCGATTTGAAGTGTTGTTCCTCCTGCCGCCGAACTTCACTAATTCCCGCTATATCTAGCTTTAACGTATCCATTTCCATTTTTAAATTTTCTAATCTACCTGCTCGATTAAGGGATGTCTTATTGAAGGAAAATTACTGGCGATGGCCCACTCAAGCATAAATATATGGCTACAACAACACACGTGAATATGTTTACGTAGGAGCTCATCTAAACTTCAAACCAAACTATCGGTCACTAAAACAACTTGGTGTACTACCATAAAGCATCAAACAAATTAATTACACATTGAAGTATGTACATATTTAATATTGAGACGAAAGGGTTATAGCTGTGAAATATAGCCTTTGCACAGGTGGATGGACACCTGAAAGCATAACATGGAACTGTACTGCAGACACGGTCACTAACTGCCAAAATGATAAATGGTTTAATAAAAAGAACCAGAAAAATACAGACACATGTAGAATCGCCAAAGAACGTGCTGGAAGAAAGTAGTTGATTGCAAACGTTGAAACTGTGCAATTGAACCCTGATGAAATATAATTAGCCTTGCGTCCTCATCCAGCTCGCCCACTGTATTCAGATTTAATATGGAGACATCCTTTGGTACAACACCTTGGCTGCAAGTGTGTACTCGTTGATCTCTCGGCAGCAAGTCTACTCTCGCCCATCACCGGGCAGTCTCATCTCACTTGACTCATCGAAACCTGCCTGCTTCAGCTATTGTGACTGATATTGTTCTCGTTGGACAACTGCAGCAGACCTTGTGATCCCCAACAAGCAATAATTTTGTAAATATGTTAAACAAACTTCTACTCTCACGGATTTTTGTCTTGGTTAACCAAGGACGGTCTGGTGTGGAGAGGAAGGAAGAGAACTCCTCCCACTCCATGACAGGTTTCTAAAGCTGGTGAATCGAATGTCTTACATATACTCGTTTATGGGAAATCGTCATTGTGAGCCACTCAGATTCACTTTTTCTAGAGTTTTAAATGAACGTTCTTTCGTGGGATGGCTGCAGAGAAATGGTTGGTCACACGGCTCCACATTTCTTGTGTGATGTCCACCTGGTGTCACATATTTTCTTTCCGAAAAGATCCCTACTAGCATGTCACAAAATAGTGTTATGGCAGATAGGCCACCCCACTTCGCCTGCTGTTCTGAGATGTAGTGAAACTGCATTTCCTATCGACTATCAGCTCTGAATACGTTTATGACCCTCTCTGGTCCTCATAGTAAGCTTCCATGTTGCCTAAGCCAGCTAGAAAGAGCTCTTGAAGGCTGCAAAAAATAGCAGATATCTCTCACCATACTAAAAGTGAAAGAACAGTAAAAGTAATTAGCTGAGCAGTCACTGGTAGTATTTGAATACTGTCTTCAGTTATGATGCAGCGATAAAAGAATGACTACATTCACTAATGGTATGTGCATATTACTTTATGAAATATATCGCGCGGCAGTTTGGGGACAATCTGCCATGTTATAATTGATTCACTAAAATCGTGAATGATGTCCACACTAAAATCAACTTCTCATTGGAGAACGAGCATTATCTCCCATTCCTAGATACATAATTTAGGAGGCCCACTAACAGGAGCACATATTTAGTCGTCATTTTGCATTTTGTAATATCGTTCACGTCACATTCGAGCATTGCTGGGCAGACCATCTTCTTATGCTTTCAGTGTCGTTAACAACAATGGCGTGAAATAAGAGGTTTAATATTTCTGACGTCGAAAAGTGAAGAAGCTTCGTTTTGTCCTTGTCTAGTATGAAACCTTTTTCGATGTATTATGTCTTCATTTGGTAACCACTGACTTATGTACACAAGAGACAGGAAATTAAGCCTTAAAACGAAATATGCTACCAATGCACAGGATCTTACGTCAAGACATTAGGCTGAAAATATAAAATCCAGTCGACTATATCAAATATATTACATTAGATAGTGGCTCAGTATTGTGCAACTGTATATATGATGCTTATCTGGACAATATACAGTGAACTACGTCATCCTACTGTAATATTATCGCCGGCTGGTGTGGCCGTGCCGTTCTAGGTGTTTCAGTATGGAACAGCGTGACCGCTACGGTTGCAGGTTCGAATCCTGCCTCGGGCATGGATGTTTGTGATATCCTTAGGTTAGTTAGGTTTAAGTATTTCTAAGTTCTAGGGGACTAATGACCTCAGAAGTTAAGTCCCATAGTGCTCAGAGCCATTTGAACCATTTTTGTAATATCACCAATAATAATTGTGTTTCAATGTCTTTCTTATATTGGCGATTAGTGCCTATGAGATATCTGAATTGAAATATGTGTCTCATATAGTGACAACTATTTATCTTGCAATGAAACCACTTTCTTTTCCTACGCTATAAAGAGACATCAAGTGCTGTCAAGTATTTCATACATAATTCTCGATCTGACATCCTGCTCTTGCCATAAGAAAAGATTCTGTGGATTGGTAATGTCTTTAGTTCTGTGGTTTGATTTCTCGCATGCTGGAATTTCTTGTGGACGTTGGTCACCGGTTACCTAACGACGGCCTCTTAACCTGAAAACAGATTCACAATAAGCCGAGCGGTTCTAGGCGCTTCAGTCTGGAACTGCGCGACCACTACGGTCGCAGGTTCGAATCCTGCCTCGGGCACGGATGTGTGTGATGTCCTTAGGTTAGTTAGGTTTAAGTAGTTCTAAGTTCTAGGGGACTGATGACCTCAGATGTTAAGTCCCACAGTGCTCAGAGCCAAGATTCACAATAAACAAACAGTAATGAATCAAACCTGGTTTGTTTTCCATTTCGGGCTGAAGTATGAAACTGTTCTACCAAGAAATGACGGTTACAACATAAGGGTCCACTTAACGGAAAACTACTAAAGGGGGAATTGCATAGGTACAGCTAACTATGTGCTACTAAAAGAGAAAATAAGTTTGTGTTTCTCTTTCAATGGTCAATTTTTTCGATTACTTTGTATAATATAATTCTCAATGAATGTAAATTTAAAAAATAAAAGGTTTTACCGACTTTCCACAAACCCAGTTGGTAGTCTCTACATTACATTAGTTTATGAAATGGCGTGTGTTTTTGGTGTGGTATGCACAGAACAAACAGTGTGGTCACTAAAAGAATGTACGCTATTGGTCACTAAATTTGGTACACTTGGAAGGACATTAAATAACAAAATATTTCTTACAGAATGAAAACTATATGATTAAATTCGTAGATTGTCCGGCAGCATACAAGGTGTCAGCTAATGAAAAACTACTATGGGTACATTTGCGTAGATAGAACCTTGGAACAACTGTCCACTAAAAGATGATCGAGGTTCTTCTTGCTATTTCATAACGTTATTGTATGTAACAACCCGGAAGAGTGAAATTTTTCGATAACGTTGTACACTCCTGGAAATGGAAAAAAGAACACATTGACACCGGTGTTTCAGACCCACCATACTTGCTCCGGACACTGCGAGAGGGCTGTACAAGCACTGATCACACGCACGGCACAGCGGACACACCCCTCGGACCCGCGGTGTTGGCCGTCGAATGGCGCTAGCTGCGCAGCATTTGTGCACCGCCGCCGTCAGTGTCAGCCAGTTTGCCGTGGCATACGGAGCTCCATCGCAGTCTTTAACACTGGTAGCATGCCGCGACAGCGTGGACGTGAACCGTATGTGCAGTTGACGGACTTTGAGCGAGGGCGTATAGTGGGCATGCGGGAGGCCGGGTGGACGTACCGCCGAATTGCTCAACACGTGGGGCGTGAGGTCTCCACAGTACATCGATGTTGTCGCCAGTGGTCGGCGGAAGGTGCACGTGCCCGTCGACCTGGGACCGGACCGCAGCGACGCACGGATGCACGCCAAGACCGTAGGATCCTACGCAGTGCCGTAGGGAACCGCACCGCCACTTCCCAGCAAATTAGGGACACTGTTGCTCCTGGGGTATCGGCGAGGACCATTCGCAACCGTCTCCATGAAGCTGGGCTACGGTCCCGCACACCGTTAGGCCGTCTTCCGCTCACGCCCCAACATCGTGCAGCCCGCCTCCAGTGGTGTCGCGACAGGCGTGAATGGAGGGACGAATGGAGACGTGTCGTCTTCAGCGATGAGAGTCGCTTCTGCCTTGGTGCCAATGATGGTCGTATGCGTGTTTGGCGCCGTGCAGGTGAGCGCCACAATCAGGACTGCATACGACCGAGGCACACAGGGCCAACACCCGGCATCATGGTGTGGGGAGCGATCTCCTACACTGGCCGTACACCACTGGTGATCGTCGAGGGGACACTGAATAGTGCACGGTACATCCAAACTGTCATCGAACCTATCGTTCTACCATTCCTAGACCGGCAAGGGAACTTGCTGTTCCAACAGGACAATGCACGTCCGCATGTATCCCGTGCCACCCAACGTGCTCTAGAAGGTGTAAGTCAACTACCCTGGCCAGCAAGATCTCCGGATCTGTCCCCCATTGAGCATGTTTGGGACTGGATGAAGCGTCGTCTCACGCGGTCTGCACGTCCAGCACGAACGCTGGTCCAACTGAGGCGCCAGGTGGAAATGGCATGGCAAGCCGTTCCACAGGACTACATCCAGCATCTCTACGATCGTCTCCATGGGAGAATAGCAGCCTGCATTGCTGCGAAAGGTACTGTACTAGTGCCGACATTGTGCATGCTCTGTTGCCTGTGTCTATGTGCCTGTGGTTCTGTCAGTGTGATCATGTGATGTATCTGACCCCAGGAATGTGTCAATAAAGTTTCCCCTTCCTGGGACAATGAATTCACGGTGTTCTTATTTCAATATCCAGGAGTGTATAATACAGTCCTCATTCAGTGTAAATTAAAAGAACTTTGCCCAACCTTCCACGGAGTCACTTAGTAGTCTGAACACTATTAGCTTATGAAATGGCGTATGATTGTGGTAAGGTACACACAGATTAACTAAAAATCCAATAAAAGTATGTAAATTATAGGCCATTAAATCCTACTTACAAAACAAAAACTTTACGACTAAATTTGTAGGTGGTCCGACCGTAGATACGGCGCGAGACTTAGCACAAAAAACTGCCATCTCTGGCAGCAACAATGGCTGTAATCAGATTGGGAATCTAGTAGAACTGATCTCGGATAACACGTACGGTACTTCATTTCATGCTGCTTCGACTCCATACCAGAGTTAATCAGTTATAGTGGCTGGCGTTTAATAGCGTTCCAGTCTTTCAGCAACTCATGACCAGATGTTTCAAAAGGGTGGAAGATCTAGAGAACTCCCTGCCCAGGCAGCAGTCGAATAATCTCCATATCGAGGTACGTCAGGATAGCGGTCTTGCGGCATCTTGTTGAAAGATGGTGTCACAGAGATTTCGAACAGAGGTCAATGCCCACAGCCTTAACATCGACTGCTGATAAGATTACCGATTTTGTTAACGAGACGTGTTCGTGATCCACATCCAAGGGCGCGCCATACTATCGGTGGGGCCATATCACGGTGACAATCACAGCCTGCTAATGTTAGTTCTCCTTGAGGCTTCCACAGTTGGGTGCGTCCATTGTGATGTACCACACGAACCGTGACTCTTCCGAAAAGACGAGGAGGTGCCACACCTCTGTCCAGTGTTACCTTTGTTTCACAGTACATATCTCTGAGCTGCCACGTAAAGGGAAGGCGGTACAAACATCACCGTGCTGTTCGTCCAGTGTGCTGCAGTCACTGTAGCACTGTGCGTGTGGATATCAGTCTTGTTGCAGTTAGCCCCGGATTTTGAGTCAAGGTGGTGTGATCCTGCACGACCGAGCAAACGATATGTCTTCTCAGGAGGTAGTCACGTGATGCCGTTTTGATCCATCGTGAAGTTGTGGTAGCCCTCCTGAAACGTCTATTGCCTCTTCACTGAACAATACTGAGGTCCCGACCAATGAGAGAAACAAGATCGCGGAACGAAGTTACTATCCACCGCTGTTGAAATGCAGTAGGAGTTGATAGACATTCCATCTTGTTACGTGAAGCAACTTCTCACAGGTAACTAACATTTAGATGTGTTTTCTGCGTGGAAAACTCGTTTCGTAGACTCATATGTAGATGGCATTGCTCCTGGGCAGTTTGTGTGCTTGCGTTGAAATTTTCATGTTGATGCAGTTTTAATGGCCATCAGTCTATTACAGAGTAGTTACAAGGCAAGTTTTTGAAACACCACGTGAAATTTACGTTATCGGAGCACATAAATACTGTGGCCCTGACACAAATTTTAGAAAGACACATGTTCCAACCAAACAATGTAACACTTACTGAAGGAAAATCGGACAGTCACCAGAGATATCTAAGAAACCAACTTCAACAGACACAGCGACTATATTCTATAGGCCTGGTAACTACAGGGTTGGTGAGAACTCCTATTAAAACTATTTACAGTTTTTTTAATACGAGTACTTAGATAATTTTCATGAAGCTAAAAAAAATTGTTCCTTACAGTGATAGAATTTTTATACATTGCTAAAGTTCAGCATAATCACCACCATTATCTACCACTTTCCGTAATTAGATGTGAACGTTTGCAACAGACTTCTGCAGATAACACTGCAGTACATTCCAAAGAACTTGGCAAATTCGCTCCTCCAGTTCATAAAAAGTTTTTACTTTTGTGCAACAAACTTTCTCTTTCGCTCACTACCAGAGGAAGAAATCGTAGGGTGTTAAGTCAGGACTCTTTGGTGCTTATTCAAGGGGTTCATGACGCCCCAGTCAGCGTCCTAGATAATGAGTGTCGAGCCACGAGCGGACGGGGCATGTGAAGTGAGGCGAGGCACCATCTTGTATAGAGCTTAGGTTACTGTAATTATCCCATATGCATACAATACTGTGAACATAATTTTCAAGCATATTAGGTGGCGTTCTGCATTCATTGCATCCCGAATAAGATACAGATCCGGAACTTCTGCGGATGTCACGCGGTACCACGTTGTGACCTTTGTGTAATGTTCACTTTCTTCAGCAACTACCCTCTGATCCCCTGTTACCAACAATAACAATTTTCCCGTTAACAAAACGCTCAGTAATATGCACGGTATCATCTAATCACAGGATATTACTGAAAATATCGTACCAGTCTTCATAAAATGCAAGCATCATCTCCCCACATTCCAACCGATAATAATTCCTTGTAATGATTCCTCGCAATATTGTGGTTTCTATGTACTAAAATTCCACCCTTTCTTCAAAACAGTTCAGATTGTGTGTGGAGGTAAACCACTTTTGCGATGCGACTGTCGTAGTGATTTCTGAGAACTTCGAGTGAACTTTCCCTGAATCATTTACATATTTTCCTCCGTCCTGGATGTTGAGGGTCGACCGTTTCTGCTAATATCTGATACAGAAACTTTGTCCATTAGCTTCGAGTGGCAATTCCTTATCGTCTTTGTAACTGCGAAGGCATGAGGTCATTTCACGTATTTGTAACACGAATCGCCATACTTCGTACTGGAATGCCAGCTGAGGCTATTCACCCAAGGTTACACATTTCCCCCTGGTCAGACATTGATATCTGCAAAACATACATCAATATAATCTAATAAATTCTAGCATTTCAAGGAAAAATTTAAAAAATTATGAACAATTTTCAATAGTGAGTTGAGTCTTGCCCACCCTGAAGGATGTTGCGGCTGGTTTTGAATACTACTCGTAGCAGCTTTCAGGGAGATGCCTGGGCTGTACAGTGAGAGCACTACGTTGAAATACTTCCCCGCCATGTACTGGCCCAAATTTTATCGTCTATCATTCTTCGGATGAAACAATTGAGTAACATCCTTTGGTATGTAATGTGACACAGGCTTTCCACAGTGCCCAGACCCCTGAAAAGTTCCCAGCAGAAGATCGAAACATCGGTTTGAAGAAGTAATGGATGACGCTACTTAATTACGCAGTTAATTTCACTTTCACTATTTTGAATACATCACTCCTCATTCTGAAAAATCGTTCTCATTTCAAAAATTTGTGTTCTTACTACCGCCTGGTCTCCAAATTTTAAACAGAAAACTTCAAATATCTACATCAAAATTCAAATTATAAAAAAAATCTATCAGGTTTCTCACTTCTCTTTAAAAATACATATACTTTAGGAGAGAGATTTCGCGAACAGTCCTCAATGATACCTGCTACCAGGAATTACGTGTATAAAGGTGAAACTGAGGAATTTCCTAAAGATCAGACGCTATGTATCGAAAGATGAAAATGTAAATATTAAATTGAAAAAATTTCCAAATGGGCTGAAACCATGTATCGAATGGGGGAATCTAGCTGAACACAACCCCACACACTGTGCTGTAGGCCAGAAGTTTCATTCTGGGTGAAATTCTGTTGGGAGCATACTCAGTATTCAATAATTGTTTCCATCAATCACTTGTAACTTCTTTAAACTGTACACTCAAAAATTTAGGAATTCGCCCAAAGACTGTGATCTACCACTTTCATTCTCGCCTACATTTTCTCCAGAAATTGTTCTTGGATAAAGAGCACAGAATTCTGATTTGGCAGTTAAACAGTTATATTTATCAACACCCACTTACCACATGCCATCTTACAGTCATAATGAACTGATACTCCTTCAACGACGTTAAAAGAAACTAAAACGCTTCCTATTAAAAGGAAACATGTCCAAAATTTTCAAAATTCGTTTTCCTGCATCAAAGAAATCGAACTGTTAGGCATCGTTTACTGCAGATACGGAACTTATACACAGTCAACAAATCGGCTTTAGCAACTGCTTACTGCAGAAGGCAACGCCGACGACAGCGATTTTGGCGTAATTAGGAGGAAACTGTGAAAACAGGAACGATATTACCCTGTTAGTGAGATGACAGACATCATACTGGTTTCTTTACAGGAGAATGACAAATTTAGTTTGGCTCTCATGCAAACGTAAGACTTTGGAGATTACAATAATTTTTTACCAGAATATGCAAAAAGGGTTGCCTAAGTAATGATTCTAAGGAAAAAAGTGTACCAAAGGAGCCTGTCCACCTCATCCTCCCACCTCTGTCTATTTCTTCCTCCCCATTTTATTTCTTCAAAGCATCCTTGTCCTCACTTTGACCATTTTCTCACCTCCTCTCTCTGACAAAATTCTTTCCCTCACTCTGATCATATCCTCCTCTTTTTCTTTGCATCTCCATCTCCCCCACCTCTTGCCCCACCTGCCAGCCACCTCTCTTCACCTTCCACCTGCCTCTCTCTATCCATTTTCTCCTCCCCCTCCCCTATCACATCCTCTACTCACCTCAACCTGTCCCCTGTAATGTTCATGAGCATGAGAATGTGTAGGCCCTGCAGTACAGTTAAAAAAACCTGGCTGCTAATACTCCCACAACATGCCTGTCATGAAGTGCAGGCTACACATCAGGGGTTTGAAAATCATTTATTTGCCCCTGGAGTACTGGTCGCCACACACAACTTACCTGTCATGCAGGAAAGCCTACATGTCAGTGCCCTGAAAACTGTGTCTGCCCACAATCTGTAGACTGGTCTGAAAAGCAAGTTGATCTGGCAGGATGGAACTGTACCCACATAACATGCTGTCATCCAAGTCAGCATACACACTAGGGACGAGAAAAACATGTGCTCGTGCATGTCCCCACTACTATTGGAGCTGGTCTTTGGGAGTAAACTTCAGACACACAAATGTACATACACTCTGATTTATGAATATAACAGACGACTGAAGCAAGCTGAGCTTCACAAAATTTTTTTCTTATTTCGTTTTTAAATCCTTGCTGAGTCTCTGAGAGGAGGTTGTTTTTCCAAAGTAATGTCAAGGTTCCTGAGCTTGGAATAGGCAATAGTATTCTGCAACAACGGACATTAGCAAAATTGAAAAATAATTTGTATGTCTGACCTTTCACCCATTTTTTGTAAAGAAAAGTGACCTATGCACATTACCACCCACATGAAAATATTGTCTGTGTGTAGAAATCGTGATGGAAGTGGCAAAGTTACCGATGGAAGACAGGAGCACCTGGGTTCCATGGCTGTGGCTGTTTTTCAGATCAATGAAAACGCTGGAGTTAGGATTCAATGACAAGCCCTGATTCTCCTAAAAGTGACAATAACGAAAATCTGGGGTCTAGAGACTATGGCTGCTCCAAGGAGTCACCAAATAATGTGCCTGATAGTGTCGATCGACCCTCTCTCCGTCACTATGAATCTGCTCCTGTGATGGTGAGTGCTAAATACACTACGATCAAAAGTATCCAGACAACCTCAAAAACATATGTTCTTCATATTAGGTGCATTGTGCTGCCACCTATTGCTAGGTACTCTATATCAGTGACCTTAGTAATCATTAGATATCGTGAGAGAGCAGAATGGGGCGCTCTGTGGAACTCACGGACTTCGAACGTGTCATACGTCTGTATGCTATATTTCCACACTCCTAAACATCCCTAGGTCCACAGTTTCCGATGTGATAGTGAGGTTTTAGTGAAGGGACACGTACAGCACAAAATCGTACAGGCCGACCACGTCTGTTGACTGACAGAGACTGCCGACAGTTGGAGAGGGTCGTACTGTGTAACAGGCAGACATCTATCCAGACCATCACACAGGAATTTCAGACTGCATCAGGATCCACTGCAATTACTATGACAGTTATGCGGGAGATGAGGAAACGTGGATTTCCTGGTCGAGCGGCTGCTCATAAGCCACACGTCACGCCGATAAATGCCACACGACGTCTCGCTTGGTGTAAGTAGCGTAAACATTGGATGATTCTACAGTGGAAAAACGTTGTGTGGACTGACAATCACGATACACAATGTTGCGATCCGATGGCAGGGTGTTGGTATGGCGAATGCCCGGTGAACATCATCTGCCAGCGTGTGCAGTGCCAACAGTAAAATTCGGAGGCGGTGGTGTTATGGTGTAGTCGTGTTTTTCATGGAGGGGGCTTGCACCCCTTGTTGTTTTGCGTGGCACTATCACAGCACAGGCCTACATTGATGTTTGAAGCACGTTCTTGCTTCCCACTGTTGAAGAGCAATTCGGGGATGGCGATAGCATCTTTCAACGCGATCGAGCACCTGTTCATAATTCATTGCCGGTGGTGGAGTTGTTACACGACAGTAACATCCCTGTAATGGACTGGCCTGACCTGAATCCTATAGAATACCTTCGGGTTGTTTTGGAACGCCGACTTCGTAACAGACCCCACAGACTGACATCGATACCTCTCCTCAGTGTAGCACTCCGTGAAGAATGGGCTGCCATTCCCCAGAAACCTTCCAGCACATGACTGAACATATGCCTACGAGAGTGGAATCTGTCATAAAGGCTACGGGAGGGCCAGCACCATACTGAATTCCATCATTACCGATGGAGAGCGCCACAAACTTGTAAGTCATTTTCAGCAAGGTGACCGAATACTTTTGATCACATAGTGTATATGACAATATTTGGCGCCACAACCTGTCAGCTGTATCATTGGCTCCCAGTAGTGCTGCTGTTCTCTTCAAAACGAAGAATGATTTCATGCATCTCTCCACGAGAATCAACAACTGGAAGAGTAGTGTGCTGAGCACATGCCCCACCATACTACATCCAGTGACGCCATTGGCAGAGATGGCACAGCAGTTGGTCGGGTCTGATTGGCTTGCTTAAAGCCAGAATGCCGAACTTCGCCTTTTACCTACGTGATAGTCTATCCTGTGCAAGGCTCTACGTTTCTTCATAATTTTCGCAACCTATATACCTTGTATCTGTTTACTATATTCAAGCATTGACCCTCCCCCCTATACAAAGTTTACCATCCACGCTTCCCTCCAGTTAAACTAACTATTCTTTGAGGCCTCATATAGTGCCCAATTAACCAATGCCTCCTTTTAGTAACGTTGTTCCATAAATTTCTTTTCTACCAAATTCGATTCAGTTTTTATGTGATCTACACATCTAATCTTTAGCATTCTACAGCACAACATTTCAAAAGATTGTGTTCTCTCCTTCTCTTAACTGCTTATCATCCACATTTCACTTTCGTACAAGGATACAATGCATGTATACTTTTCTTGCTACTGAGAGTCTGCATTTTATATCCTCTCTATTCTGGCAATCATCGGTTTTTTTACTGCACAAATAGCAAAACTCATCTACTACTTTTAATTTTTAATTTAATAATCTAAATGTCTCATTTAACGTGGTTAAACTCCATTACCCTTGTTTTAATTTTGTTGATGTTCATTTTACAATCTGTTTTGAAGACTCTATCCATTCCGTTCAATTGTTCTTCTGAATACTTTGCTGTGATAGAACTACAATATCATCGGCAAACCATGAAATTTTTATTTCTTCGCCTTTCACATCCCAAATTTCTCCTTGTCTCCCTTTACTGCTTACTCGGTATATAGACCGAATAACGTCAGAGATAGACTACAATTTTTCACCCCCCATCTCAACTGCTTCTTCCCTTTCATAACCTTCGATTATTATAAGTGCAGTCTGGTTTTTGTACAAGCTGTCTATAATCATTCGCTCCCTGTTTTGCATCCCCGCTAATCCCCTCTATCTTCAGAATTCAAGAGCGTATTCCATTTAATATTGTCAAAAGCATTCGCTGAAACTACAGATGCTGCAACATAGATTTCCCTTTCTATAACACATCTTCTAAGATAATTCAACACCTACCTGTTTTTTTATACTGTTGTAAGTAATTCCTGTGATTATTTTGCAATTACGACTTATTAAACTCATTGTTCACTGGTATTCGCGTCTGTCAGCACCTGTCTTCTTTGGAATTACAATGATTACATTCTTCCTGATATTCGAGAGTGTTTCCCGTGTCTCAAATATCTTGCAAAGAGGTGGATTAATTTTGCCATGCCGGGCACTCCCAAGTATAACAGTAATTTTAACGGAGTGTCGTCAATTCTACAGGCCTTGCTTACACTTAGGTCCTTCAGTCCTGTGTCAAATTCTTCTCGCAATATCATATCTCCCTCTAATCTTCACTTACTTACCCTTTTCTTCCTATATCATTGTCGCCAGGTTTGTTTATCTCTACACATTCCTTTCACCTTTGGCTTCTCATTCTTTTCTTTGTATTGGTTTGCCATCTGATTTCTCGATATTCATACAGCTACTTCTCTTTTCTCCAAAGATGTCCTTAATATCCCAGTAGCCGGCAGCTATCTTTTCTCCAGTTATGCATGATTCTAAAGTCTAGCATTTGTCCACTGGTCAACCCTGCTTAACCATTTTGCACTTCCGTCAACCACCGTTTCAGACGTCTGCATTCTCTTTAGCCTTGTGCATGTGCTTCATTTTCCTATTATTTCGTTATTTAAATTAAATATGTCCTATGTTATCCACTTATTTCTATAAGGTCTTGCCGTTTTATCTGTGTGATTCTTTGCTGTCTTTCCTATTCCATCACCCAAAGCTACCCATTCGTCTTCTATTGTCTTCCCTTCCACAATTACAGTCTGGTGTTACCTGATGCTCTCACTGAAACACTCAACATTCTTAGTTCTATTCAGTTTATCCAAGCCCCATAAGTTTCTCTTCCGACATTTTTGCGAAATCTTTGTTCCAATCTGCAGGTCATGAGCAAAAAGTCTACATTTGCCCCCGGAAATTTCTTACGATTTAAATCCTGGTTTTAAATCTCTGCCTTACTATTATATAGTCTGAAACCTTCCAGTGCCGTCCGATCTCTTCCACGTATATAAACTTCTTTCATGTTTCTTAAACCAAGAGTTAGCGATGAATGAATCATGCTTTTTGCGAAATTCTATCAGGCTGCTTCCTTTTTCTTTTCTTTTTCCTTATCTACATTCGCCAACCACTTTTTCATCTCTTCCTTACCCCACTCTCAAATTTCAGTCATGCATCACGATTAAGTTTTCATCTGAGTAACTATTTGAAGACTTTCCTTTATTTCATCATACATTTTATTTCAACCTCTTCATCGTCTGTAGAGCTAGTTGGTAGTACCAGTACAGATAATCCTTTTCTTTTTCCTTGTCTACATTCGCCAAACACTTTTTCATCTCTTCCTTTCCCCACTCTCAAATTTCAGTCATGCATCACGATTAAGTTTTCATCTGAGTAACTATTTGAACAGTTTCCTTTATTTCATCGTACATTTTATTTCAACCTTTTCATCGTCTGTAGAGCTAGTTGGTAGTACCAGTACTAGATAATCCTACAAGGCCAGACGAGTCATACAACCAGACTGTTGTCTCTGCAGCTACTGAAAAGTTTGCTGGCTCCCTTCCGGAGCTACAGTTTAGTCTGGCCTCCCCTCAGATACACCTCTGTTGCGGTTGCACCAATGACACGCATATCTTTGTCGTTGACGCACGAAAGCCCGGTAGTCTGCCAGAAACGTGGCGGCTGCGTATTTTGTGACGGCGAGTTTCAACGCTTTCCACATATATAGTTTAACATCGGCCATCAGACGCCATGAGAAACGCAGATATGATGATGCACTCATGGTCTAGGGGTAGAGTCTTGATTATTAATCAAAATGTCCTCGCTCCCGGCTTCTAACCACACCACTGCTTAAACTGTGAATAAAAAATCATCAGAAATGGCGGTCGAAGACTTCACTCTCATTCTGCCAACGGCCTCGTGCGCTTGGGATGCGAAACTGCCCCTAAAGGCGGAAAAATGAGCAATGATCGGCATGAGATCATAGAAACCACAGCATTAAAGACACATACCGTGTATTCACAGGACATATGGTATGTAATTGAAAAAATGTCATGATGATATCTTCATTGGCAGAATATTCCGGAATAGACCCCCATTCGGATCTAAGGGAGAGTACAGACAAGGGGAACGCCACCATGAGAAAAAAAATTGAAAGACAAACGAAAGAATGACGTTCAATGAATCGGGGTATGAATGTCAGAAGCCTGAACATGATAGAGAGGTTAGAAAATCTGAGAAGGGAAATGCAAAGGCTCAATCTAGATATAGTGGGGGTCAGTAAAATGAAATGGAAAGAAGGCAAGGATTTCTGGTTAGACGACGACAGAATTATATAAACAGCAGCAGAAAATAGTATAACGCGAGTAGGGTTCTTTATGAATAGGAAGGTAGGGCTGAGTTAAGTGATAGGGTTGTTCTCATCAGAATCGGCAGCAAACAAATACCGACAATAATAGTTTAGTTATACATGCCCATGACGGATGCAGAAGATGAAGAAACAGAGAAAGTATATGAGGATACTTAATAGGTAATACATTAATAGGTAATACATTACATAAACGGAAATGAAAATCCAATATTCATGGGGGCTTGGAATGTGGTAGTAGGGGAAGGAGTGGATTAAAGGATTAGGGTAGAATATGGGGTTGGTTGTAGGAATGAGAGAGGAGAAAGACTTACTGAATTCTAAAATAAGTTTCATATGGTATGAATGATATGAATGGTATGAATGGTATGAATGGTGTGAATGGTATGAATGATATGAATTTAATTTATGAAAGGAGAAAATATAAAAATGCAGTAAATGAAGCAGGCAAAAGGGAATACAAACGTCTCAAAAATGAGATCGACAGAAAGTGCAAAATGGCTAAGCAGGGATGGCTAGAGGACAAATGTAAGGATGTAGAGGCTTGTCTCACTAGTGGTAAGATAGATACTGCCTACAGGAAAATTAAAGAGACCTTTGGAGAGAAGAGAACCACTTGTATGAATATCAAGAGCTCAGATGGCAACCCAGTTCTAAGCAAAGAAGGGAAGGCAGAAAGGTGGAAGAAGTATATAGAGGGTTTATACAAGGGCGATGTACTTGAGGACGATATTATGGAAATGGAAGAGGATGTAGATGAAGATGAAATGGGAGATAAGATACTGCGTGAAGAGTTTGACAGAGCACTTAAAGACCTGAGTCGAAACAAGGCCCCGGGAGTAGACAACATTCCATTAGAACTACTGATGGCCTTGGGAGAGCCAGTCATGACAAAACTCTACCATCTGGTGAGCAAGATGTATGAGACAGGCGAAATACCCACAGACTTCAAGAAGAATATAATAATTCCAATACCAAAGAAAGCAGGTGTTGACAGATGTGAAAATTACCGTACTATCAGTTTAATAAGTCACAGCTGCAAAATACTAACGCGAATTCTTTACAGACGAATGGAAAAACTGGTAGAAGCGGACCTCGGGGAAGATCAGTTTGGATTCCGTAGAAATGTTGGAACACGTGAGGCAACACTAACCTTACGACTTATCTTAGAAGAAAGATTAAGAAAAGGCAAACCTACGTTTCTAGCATTTGTAGACTTAGAGAAAGCTTTTGACAATGTTAACTGGAATACTCTCTTTCAAATTCTGAAGGTGGCAGGGGTAAAATACAGGGAGCGAAAGGCTATTTACAATTTGTACAGAAACCAGATGGCAGTTATAAGAGTCGAGGGGCATGAAAGGGAAGCAGTGGTTGGGAAAGGAGTGAGACAGGGTTGTAGCCTCTCCCCGATGTTATTCAATCTGTATATTGAGCAAGCAGTAAAGGAAACAAAAGAAAAATTCGGAGTAGGTATTAAAATTCATGGAGAAGAAGTAAAAACTTTGAGGTTCGCCGATGACATTGTAATTCTGTCAGAGACAGCAAAGGACTTGAAAGAGCAGTTGAACGGAATGGACAGTGTCTTGAAAGGAGGATATAAGATGAACATCAACAAAAGCAAAACGAGGATAATGGAATGTAGTCAAATTAAATCGGGTGATGCTGAGGGGATTAGATTAGGAAATGAGACACTTAAAGTAGTAAAGGAGTTTTGCTATTTAGGGAGTAAAATAACTGATGATGGTCGAAGTAGAGAGGATATAAAATGTAGACTGGCAATGGCAAGGCAATCGTTTCTGAAGAAGAGAAATTTGTTAACATCGAGTATAGATTTAAGTGTCAGGAAGTCGTTTCTGAAAGTATTTGTATGGAGTGTAGCCATGTATGGAAGTGAAACATGGACGATAACCAGTTTGGACAAGAAGAGAATAGAAGCTTTCGAAATGTGGTGCTACAGAAGAATGCTGAAGATAAGGTGGGTAGATCACGTAACTAATGAGGAGGTATTGAATAGGATTGGGGAGAAGAGAAGTTTGTGGCACAACTTGAGTAGAAGAAGGGATCGGTTGGTAGGACATGTTTTGAGGCATCAAGGGATCACAAATTTAGCATT
Organism: Schistocerca nitens; assembly: GCF_023898315.1. Classification (NCBI taxonomy): domain Eukaryota; kingdom Metazoa; phylum Arthropoda; class Insecta; order Orthoptera; family Acrididae; genus Schistocerca; species Schistocerca nitens. The sequence goes on along the minus strand of NC_064620.1, from coordinate 441,480,477 downwards.
GGAGGGCAGCGTGGAGGGGAAAAATCGTAGAGGGAGACCAAGAGATCAATACACTAAGCAGATTCAGAAGGATGTAGGTTGCAGTAGGTACTGGGAGATGAAGAAGCTTGCACAGGATAGAGTAGCATGGAGAGCTGCATCAAACCAGTCTCAGGACTGAAGACCACAACAACAACAACATGGTAATAGCGGAAATACTATTCAAAGATCACAAGTGGAAGATGTATACTTGAAAAAGACCGAGAAATATAACAAGATTTCAGTTAGTTTACATCATGGTCAGCCAGATCTTCCGAAATCAGATACTGGATTGCAGATCGTACGCAGGAGCAAATACAGACTCAGATCACAATTTGGTAATAATGAAGAGCACACTGAAGCCTGAGAGACTTGTCAGGAAGAATCAATGCGCAAAGAAGTGGAAACGTAAGAACTAAGGAATGAGGAGATACTGCTGAAGTTCTCTGAGGCTATTAGATATTGGATGATGAATAGCTCAGTAGGCATTCCAGTTGAAGAGGAATAGACATCTCTAAAAAGGACAACCCCAAAGGCTGGAGAGAAAAACGTAGGTACAAGGAAGGTAACTCCCAAAAAACGATGGGTAACAAAAGAAATACTTAAGTTGATCGAAGAAAGAATACTAAAATGTTCGAGGAAATTCAGGAATACAGAAATACAAGTTACTTAAAAATGAAATAAGGAGAAGCTGCGTAGAAGCTAAGATGAAATTTCTACATGAAAATGCCTAGAAATCGAAAAAGAAATGATTGTCGGAAGGACTGGCTCAGCATGTAGAAAACTCAAAGCATCGTTCGCTGAAATTAAAAGCAAGAGCAGAAACATTAATAGTGCGGTGGGTATTACACTGTAATATGTAGAGGAGAGAGCAGATAGGTGGAAAGAGTACATTGATGTCTTCTGTCAGCGGGACAAGTTACCTGATGACGTGATAAAAGAAGGAGAACAGCAGACGATAGGAAAGAGACAGGGGATCCAGTATTAGAATCACAATTTAAAAGTACTTTGGAAGGCTGAAAGTGAAACAGGGCAAAAGTTATAGACAACATCCCATGGGAATTTCTGAAACCATTAGGGCAAATGAAAACGCAGCGATTATTCATGTCGCTGTGTAGAATGTACGAGACTGACGATAAACCATTAGACTTTCGGAAAAACATCGTCCACACAATTCCGAAGTCTGCGAAGGCCAACAAGTGAGAGAATTATTGGAGAATCATGTATACAAGCTGCTGATAAGAATAATACATACCAGAAGAATGAAAAAGAAAACTGAAGTTGTCTTAGATGACGATCACTTTGGCTTTTGGAAAGATAAAAGTACCAGAGAGGCACTTCTGACATCGCGGTTGGTAATGGAAGCAAGACTGAAGAAGAATCAAGACACGTTGACAGATTACTTTGTGTCGACCTGGAGAAACCAGTCGACAACTTCAAATGGTGAAAGACGTTCGAAATTTTGAAAAAAAAAATGGGGCAAGCTGTAGGGAAAGATGAGTAATATGCAATATGCACAAGAACAAGGAAGCAACATTAAGAGTGGAAAACCAAGAACGAAATGCACGGACTAATATAGGTGTAAGACAGAGCTGTAGCCTTAGAGGCCTGCTGTTCAGCCTATAGGTGGAAGAAGCAAGGAAGGAAATGAAAAAGGTCCAAGAGTGGAATTAAAATTCAAGCTGAAAGTGTATCTATGCCAAGATTTGCAGATGACATTGTTGACCTCAGTGAAAGTGAAGAAAAATTTCAGGATCTCTTGAATGAGCTAAACAGTATAATGAGTACCGAATATGGATTGATAGAAAAGCGAGGAAAGACCAAATTTCCGAGAATGCACGTTTGGAGCGTAACATTGTATGTCAGTGTGGCAAGGACTGAGGAAGAACCAGAACAGAAGACACTCGAAGCATTTGAGATGTGGTGCTATAGATGAATGTTGAAAATTAGCTGGACTGATAAGGTAAGCGATGAGGAGTTTCTCCGGAGAATCGGCGAGGGAATGAATATGTGGAAAACAAGGAAAAGGAACACGATGATAGGACGTTAAGACGTCGGGGTACAGCTTCCGTTATATTAGAGGGAGCTGTAGAGACTAAAAGCTGTAAAGGAAATCAGAGATTTTGATACATCCAGCAAATATTTGAACACGTACGTTGCAAGCGTTATTCTGAGATGAAAAGGGTTGTCACAGGAGAGGAATTCATTGCTGGCCACATCAGTCCAGCCTGAAGACTGACGACTTCATCATTTTGTTCGACACACGGGTGTATGAGGTCCCCATGTGGAAAAACTATGGTTATGACTGAGATTGTTCATAATGACTAACCACCCGCCACTGATATAAACACTGAACATTTTTTAACGCATTATAATTTGGCTAAGACGATGGCTAGGTCCATGGTGAAGGATACCTCTGTGGCAAGCGTAATCAGTGCTGACCAAATTCCACGAAATCTCCTTTTCCTCCTTGTTTCGTCTGTCATGGGTTGTTTTGTTTACAAATTAACAGAATACCTTAATACGTATTTTTGGTGATCATCAGTTTTGATGTTAAGTTTCTCACTATTCTTATTTCTGCTGCTGCTTATTGCTTTCATCTTTCTTCAGTTCACTTCAAATGGCTCTGAGCACTATGGGACTTAACATCTGTGGTCATCAGTCCCCTAGAACTTAGAACTACTTAAACCTAACTAACCTAAGGACATCACACACATCCATGCCCGAGGCAGGATTCGAACCTGCGACCGTAGCAGTCGCGCGGCTCCGGACTCAGCGCCTAGAACCGCGAGACCACCGTGGCCGGCTTCAGTTCACTCTCAGTATACATTCTGAACTCACTGGATTACTCATTATACTCAGTGTATATTGCAATTATTCTACACTATCACTGAGGATAGTTTATCATTGATAACCTTTATCATGAATTTTAATCTCACTCTTGAGCTTTCCTTTTTTTCCGTCATTGATTCTTCGTTGCGGAGACGGAACAGATAGATACGGCTTCCAAAACTACCATCGTCGCATCGTGCCTGCTACTTCATAAACAAAGACTAAACCTTCTCTCAACTACATACCATTAGGTTCCAAAATTCCGTTCTTTTATGACAACATCCAAATGTCGTTTCCTACGCATAGGAAACCAAATGTGACAAAAAAATATTAATTGGAAATGAAAAGCGCAGCAGTCTCTATAGAATAATTTTCTTGTAAAAGAAGCCGAAATCTTGAAAACGTTTCGTTATGTAACACAGAGGAAAGTTATAGAAGAATTTCTCTGCAACGGAAATTATCTTCTGCAGTCACAGACACGAAGCGTGCATTCACTATGTTCCAGTGTATTGACTGCAGCTTTCTCTTGGAGGCTTAGAGAAAGTTCTTCATCAACAGCAGACGCTGTTATTTCACGAATACTTAGTTCTTCGAAGTTTGAGATGAGCTGTAGCACCCTTAAAATTATGCAGGGATAAACATTTTAACTTACCCCTTCTTGCCGAAGGTGTTGTTTCTCAGCTGCTCCACCGTGAATGTTAATCCAGCTTCGGCTCCAGAAATATAAACTGAATTTCTGCTATCTGTAAGTACAACTATCATACTACTAGGGTTTGTTTTGCTTATCACAGACACCCACTCTTTGTATCCTGTGACAAAAATAGTCTATTACAGTTTCCGTGGTCCTGATAGTAAATGACTAGCGGCGTTGACATAATTCTACCACAGAATGGTTAGATGTTAACGCAGAGCGTCATAGAGTTCAGGATTTTACGAATGCTTCCTGAAGACCAAGACGAATAATGATGTACCATCAACTTGGTGGGTGTGTATATACCTGAAGTCATTCCAAGGAGAAGTCAGGGAATCCACGTAAAGCTGATTATGGATAGGGTGAGAACTCCATTTCTCGCGAATGTAAATCCAGTACCGTAACCACTGCTCTACCTCTCTCGGTTCTTGTCAGTGGTAGTGCAGTCCATCATTAACAAGCCAACGAGAGCAGTATAGCATTTCACCACCGTATTTTTATATCGTTTTTCAGATATACATACGAAAAAATGTATAAAAAATATTTATACAGTTACATGCTCGCCTTTCGCAGTTTTTTCTGTAAAAGCAAAGCGCTGCAATTTGGCAGGGGCAAGACCGTTGCGGATTATCATTCTACGATATTGCCACTCGAATTGGTCGCGATACTACGAATTTCATGAGGGTATAGAATCGATGTGCCCAGGACGGCCGTACTCAACGCTGTGTAAGATTACAGTCCCATGAGTCTAGCGCCATAGAGAACTGACTTATTGTTCTCTTGGCCAGAGAGAATCTAACCATCACCTCCAGTACCATTTAGCGCGGACTTCAATGCGAGTTGCCTATAAGTTTCCACAAAGAAACTGTGACTCGAAAGCTGACAGAAAATCCAAAGAGATTCTGGTCGTATGTGAAGTACGTTAGCGGCAAGAAACAATCAATGCCTTCTCTGCGCGATAGCAATGGAGATGCTATCGAAGACTGTGCTGCCAAAGCAGAGTTACTACACACAGCCTTCCGAAATCCCTTCACAAAAGAAGACGAAGAAAATATTCCAGAATTCTAATCGAGAACACCTGCCAACATGAGTAACGTAGAAGTAAATATCCTCAAAGTAGTGAAGCAACTTAAATCACTCAATGAAAGCAAATCTCCTGGTCCAGACTGTATACCAATTAGGTTCCTTTCGGAGTATTGCTGATGCATTAGCTCCATACTTAACAATCATATACAACCGTTCGCTAGACGAAAGATCCGTAACCAAAGAGTGGAAAGTTGCACAGGTCACACTAATATTCAAGAAAGGTAGCAGGAGTAATCCACTAAATTACAGGCCGATATCGTTAACTTCGACATGCAGCAGGATTTTAGAACATATACTATGTTCGAACATTATGAATTACCTCGAAGGAAATAGTCTATTGAAAAACGTTCGCCGGCCGGTGTGGCTGTGCGGTTCTAGGCGCTTCAGTTTGGAACCGCGTGACCGCTACGGTCGCAGGTTCGAATCCTGCCCCGGGCATGGATGTGTGTGATGTCCTTAGGTTAGTTAGGTTTAAGTAGGAAGTTCTAGGGGACTGATGACAACAGATATTAAGTCCCGTAGTGCTCAGAGCCATTTGAACCATTTGACAAACGGGCAACATGTGTTTAGAAAACATCGTTCCCGTGAAATAGAACTAGCTCTTTATTCACATGACGTGCTGAATGCTATTGACAAGGGATTTCAGATCGATTCCGTATTTCTGGGTTTCCGGAAGGCTTTTGACACTGTACCACACAAGCTGCGCGTAATGAAACTGCGTTCTTATGGAATACCGTCTCAGTTATGTGACTGGATTTGTGATTTCCTGTCAGAGAGGTCACAGTTCGTAGCAACTGACGGAAAGTCATCAAGTAAAACAAAGTGACTTCTGGCGTTCCCCAAGGTAGTGTTATAGGCCCTTTGCTGTTCCTCATATATATAAACTTTTTGGGAGACAATCTGAGCAGCCGTCTTCGGTTGTTTGCAGATGACTATGTCGTTTATCCCCTAATAAGGTAATCAGAAAATCTAAACAAACTGCAGAACGATTTAAAAGAAATTTCGGAATGGCGCGAAAAGTGGCAGTTGGCCCTAGATAACGAAAAGTGTGAGGTCATCCACATGCGTACTAAGAGGAACTCGTTAAACTTCGGTTACACGATAAATCAGTCTAATCTAAAAGCCATAAATTCAACTAAATACCTAAGTATTACAATTACGAACAACTTAACTTGGAAGAAACACCTAGAAAATGTTGTGGGGAAGGCCAACCAAAGACTGCGTTTTATTGGCAGGACACTTAGAAAATGTAACAGACCTACTAAGGAGACTGCCTACAATACGCTTGTTCGTCCTCTTTTAGGATACTGCTGTGCGGTGTGAGATCCTTACCAGATACGGCTGACGGAGTACATCGAAAAAGTTCAAAGAAGGGCAGCACGCTTTGTATTATCACGAAATATGGGAGAGAGTATCACAGAAATGATACTGGATTTGAGCTGTAAATCATTTAAAGAAAGGCGTATTTCGTTGCGACGGAATCTTCTCACGAATTTCCAATCACCAACTTTCTCCTCCGAATGCAAAAATATTTTGTTGACATCGACCTACATAGGAAGGAACTATCACCACGACAAAATAAGGGAAATCAGAGCTCGTACGGAAAGATATAGGTGTTCATTCTTTCCGTACGCTATACGAGATTGGAATAATAGAGAATTGTGATGGTGGTTGGATGAACCCTCTGCCAGGCACTTGAATGTGATTTGCAGATTATCCATGTAAAGGTACACTGTTGTTGTTGTTGTCTTTAGTCCTGAGACTGGTTTGATGCAACTCTCCATGCTACTCTATCCTGTGCAAGCTTCTTCATCTCCCAGTAATTACCGCAACCTACATCCTTCTGAATGTGCTTAGTGTATTCATCTCTTGGTCTCCCTCTACGATTTTACCCTCGACGCTACCCTCCAATACTAAATTTGTGATCCCTTCATGCCTCAGAACACGTCCTACCAACCGATCCCTTCTTCTTGTCAAGTTGTGCCACAAACTCCTCTTCTCCCCAATTCTATTCAATACCTCCTCATTAGTTACGTGATCTACCCATCTAATCTTCAGCATTCTTCTGTAGCACAACATTTCGAAATCTTCTATTCTCCTCTTGTCCAAACTATTTATCGTCCATGCTTAACTTCCATACATGGCTATACTCCGTACAAATACTTTCAGAAACAACTTCCTGACACTTAAATCTATACTCGATGTTAACAAATTTCTCTTCTTCAGAAACGCTTTCCTTGCCATTGCCAGTCTACATTTTATATCCTCTCTATTTGGACCATCATCAGATGTACACTACTGGCCGTTAAAATTGCTACACGAAGATGACGTGCTACAGACGCGAAATTTAACCGACAGGAAGAACATGCTGTGATAGCAAATGATTAGCTTTTCAGAGCATTCATACAAGGTTAGCGCCGGTGGCGACAACTACAACGTGCTGACATGAGGAAAGTTTCCAACCGATTTCTCATACACAAACAGCAGTTGACCGGCGTTGCCTGGTGACACGTTGTTGTGATACCTCTTGTAAGGAGGAGAAATGCGTGCCATCACGTTTCCGACTTTGATAAAGGTCGGATTGTAGCCTATCGCGATTACGGTTTATCGTATCGCGACATTGCTGCCTGCGTTGGTCGAGATCTAATGACTGTTAGCAGAATATGGGATCTGTGGATTCAGGAGAGTAATACGGAACGCCGTGCTGGATCCCAATGACGTCGTATCACTAGTAGTCGAGATGACAGGCATCTTATCCGCATGGCTGTAAGGGATCGTGCAGCCAAGTGTCGATCCCTGAGTCAACAGATGGGGACGTTTGCAAGACAACAACCATCTGCACGAACAGTTCGACGACGTTTGCAGTAACATGGACTATCAGCTCGGAGACCATGGCTGCGGTTACCCTTGACGCTGCATCACAGACAGGAGCGTTTGCGATGATGTACTCAACGAAGAACCTGGGTGCAGGAATGGCAAAACGTCATTTTTTCGGATGAATCCAGGTTCTGTTTACAGCATCATGATGGTCGCATCCGTGTTTGGCGACATCGCGGTGAACGCAAATTGGAAGCGTATATTCGTCATCGCCATGCTGGCGTGTCACCCGGCGTGAGGGTATGGGGTGCCATTGGTTACCTGTTTCGGTCTCCTCTTGTTCGCATTGACGGCACTTTGAACAGTGGATGTTACATATCAGATGTGTTACGACCCGTGGCTCTACCCTTCATTCGATACCTGTGAAACCCTACATTTCAGCAGGATAATGCACGACCACATGTTCCAGGTCCTGTACGGGCCTTTCTGGATACAGAAAATGTTCGACTGCTGCCCTGGCCAGCACATTCTCCAGATCTCTCACCAATTGAAAACGTCTGGTCAATGGTGGCCAAGCAACTGGCTCGTCACAATACGCCAGTCACTACTCTTGATGAATTGTGGTATCGTGTTGAAGCTGCATGAGCAGCTTTACCTGTACACGCCCTGTTTGACTCAATGCCCAGGCGTATCAAGGCCGTTATTACGGCCAGAGGTGGTTGTTCTGGGTACTGATTTCTCAGGATCTATGCAACCAAATTGCGTTAAAATGTAATCACATGTTAGTTCTAGTATAATGTATTTGTCCAATGAATACACATTTATCATCTGTATTTCTTCTTGGTGTAACAATTTTAATGGCCAGTAGTGTAGATATAGATGTGATACGACTTTGAGGGGACAATATGCTGAACAATCCAATAGACTATCAGTTTGTTTAGTTAGTGACTAGTGTACACTGAGGTGACAATTGTTATGGAGTAGTGATATGCACCGATCGCGGGAGTCTCGAGTACACAAGGTATAAAAAGTCAGTGCATTGTCAGATCTGTCATTTGTACTCAGGCGATTCATGTGAAAAGGCTTTCGACGAAATTATAGACATTGAACGCAGAATGGTACTTGGAGCAAGACGCATTGGACATTCGATTTCAGAAATCATCAGGGAATTCTTTAGTCCGAGATCTACAATGTCAAGGCTGAGCCGAGAATACCGAATTTCAGCCATTACCTCGACCGGCATTTGCCTAGTGTTGTCAATGCTAATAGAAAAGGAACAATGCGTGAAACAACCGCAGAAATGTATGTGAGAAATGCGACGACGTATCCGTTAGGACAGAGTTTAGGGAGGGGGGGGGGAAATTGGGCGATAATGGGCTATGTCAGTAGACGACTGACTCGAATGCCTTTGTTAACAGCATGATATCGTCTGCAGCGCCTTTTCTGGGCTGCTGACCATATCGGTTGCTCCCTAGACGACTGAAAAACCATGGCTGGTCAGAAGAGTCCTGATTTCAGTTGGTAAGAGCGGATGGTAGAATCAAAGTGTGGCGCCGAAACCGCAAAGCTATGGACCCAAATTGTCAACAAGTTGCTGTGCAAGTTGAAGGCGGCTCTGCAATCGTGTTGTAAGGTAGCAGTATTTTGCACGTTACTGCAATATAATAATTGTTGCAAAGACGAGTTGGATATCGGTTATTATGTTATTTATCAGGAAATCAGCCTATTGAAATTAATATAGCGAGTATCAGACGGCATAAGACGCGTATTAGCTTTAATAAATTCGCATGTTGCATGAAGTCGGAGTTCAGGTGATATTTTCACAGAGTTTGGCTGGAGTGGACGAGCGGCACTGCTCAATGGCAGGGCAGAGGAGTGTGGAAGTTTATAACCGACCATTACGAGTCGGTATGCGAAAGCGTCCCATTGGGGGAGATGCGCCGCCGGAGCAGGTAGGCACCCATTGCGCGGACAACAGAGGCAGGGCTTCGAGGGAGGGCGCCTCTTTGGCGCTGGGCGTTACGCCGACGCCCCTATGTCGAGATGAGCTGGCGCCTAAGGGAGCCTTCCCACGAATCTTAACGTTTTCTGGGGCTTTCTAAGAAACGCGTTTAAGCTAGTGCAATGACCTTTTCCCGCGCGAGGGCGAACAGAGAGACACGATTGGTAGGTTCAATTTTGAACGGAGTTTCAGTTTGTTCCAGAACATTATAGGCGCAGTAAGGCGTAGAATGTTTTAATAGGCTGGAAGAATCCAGGAAATAATAGTGGGAGCGAACTGTGGTGGTCTAGAGCCACTGGATTGGCCAGCTCGAAAAATAGCGTGGGGGTGCTGATTTTTGCAGAGGCAAGCTTTTGGGAGCTGTTATCGAGGAGAAGTGTCTTAGCTCCTGTAGTGAGCGGACGTCGTGCTTTCGGCTCTGCTGTGGGAGAGTAAATCCTTTTCAGTGTGCTGTGCAGGACTTTGAATAAGTCTGTCAGCTGCAACTGAAACTAGTATTCAGTTAGGGGAACTGTGGTGTTTTAACTGTTAGAGACAGGCTAATTCCGCTCATTACGGGTGGGAATACTGTCTCACAGGAGCAGAGCAATTTCCTTGAGCCACACTGTATTAAAGACGTTACTGGATTCCGCCTTTGGGCTGGTGAGTCCCGTCTTAACGAGTGCGAGACGATTGGAAAGAAAGCAGAATTAGCTTTTGAATAGGAGTTTACGGACAGGAAGCCTGTTCGAGAAAATAAATTCATTTTGTTGCAATTGAAGCTCCTCGACGACGCAGACGCCATCGGCAGCTTGCTGACCTGTCCTCGATGCTGCATTTGGTAACGTGATGCTCAGTTTCGGTATTTAATCCGATATTACGCACAACTATGATTACCAGAGCTCAGTTTTCCAGCCACGCTCTTATTGATAATTTGTTAATTGCAGTAGGTTTGTCTGACGTATTTTATGCCGTCTGACAAGGGGAGAGAGTAGAAAATAACATGTACAGATGCGTTATCCGATCTTAAGTGTTAGTTTTGGAATTTAAGGGCCATTGCCATTACTAGCTTAATTTTATCACTTATAAATGTATGTCATTGTTCAGTTGTTCAGTTTGATGTTAGGAAGACTGGTGTTCAATAAATGTGTTCAATGCTATCCTCGTTTGTTTAGTAGTGATCAATTCCCTGAACACTATTTAGTTATTAAATATTAATCAAAATTAGTTGTACCCCAGTTCCTTCCAATATATATATATATATATATATATATATATATATATATATATATATATATATATATATACTTTGCTGTCTTGTGTTTGTTTAGAAAAGTGTTTAATTTTGATTATGTGTGTGTGTTATAGGATAGTTTATACATTATTTAATGCCTCATTTACTGAATTCCGGAGTTAACCTGGAATAAGGCTTTACTGTATGCTTTGGTTAGTCTTATGGCACTCACAGAATTATTTTGTAGTTTAAATATCTCGTGCGAGTTCATCTATAGAAAATTTATCTGTTTTGGTTAGTCAGCTGGCCAGCTGATTCCAGTAAAGCCACTTTACTTGTTGTTAGCTGTGTTCCGAACTACTCGCCTTTGTAATAACTAACTTGTGATTTGTTTGTCTCCGTTTCTGCCTGCGGGGCTCAGATGATTGATCCTGTGTATTTGGTTAGCTACTGTCGTTGTTTGCTTGCCTGTAACCCATGAGATTAAGCGTTTGCCTTGCTTTGCTGCTCTATGTTTTAATTGTATTTGGTACCGATATATGATCAATGTCCTTTATCTTCTAATTACCGCTCACGTCAATTTAAGCAACACCGTGTCGAGGCGGCCTTCAGTTCTTCTCGACCATTCGCGGCACCCCACATCGTCTAGCGGTCGTTGATTCAGTTATCCTGTTTTTCTTTTGAGTCATCAATCTTCTGACTGGTTTGTTGCTGCTCGCCACGAACTTTTCTCCCGTAACAATCCATCCTGCAATCAACGTCCTCAATTATTTGCTGGATTTAGTCCAATCTCTGCCTTCCTCTACAGTTTTTACCCTCTATTGTAATGCATGTTATTTCCTGATATCTTAACAGATGTCCAATCATCTTGTCCCTTCTTATTGGCAATTTTTCCCTTCTATTCCGGGTTTCCTTCAGTCCATGTTTCACTACCATGCAATGCTGTGTTCCAGACGTACGTTCTCAGAAATTTCTTTCTCAAGTTAAGGCATGTGCTTGACTCTGTCTTGGCCAGGAATCCCTTTTTTGCCAGTGTTAGTCTTCTTTTGATGTCCTCCTTGCTCCGTCCGACATTGGTTATATTGCTGCCTAAGTAGTAGTATTCCTTAACATCATCTACTTCATGACCATCAATCCTGATGTTAGGTTTCACGTTGTTGTCATTTCTACTACTTCTGATTATTTTCTACTTTTTTTCAATCCATATTATGTACTCATTACACTGTTCATTCCATTTAGTAGATCATGAATTTTTTCTCATTTTCACTGAGGATATCAATGTCATCACCGAATCGCATCAGTTCCATCCTTTTACTTTGCATTTTAGTTCCGCTCCTGAACCTTTCTTTTATTTCCGTCGTTGCTCCTCCGAGGTATACATTCAACAATAGAGAAGAAGGCTACAAATCTGTCTTACACCTTTTTCATTCCGAGCACTTCGTTCTTCGTTATCCACTCTTATTATTCCCTCTTTGCTCTTGCACATGTTGTATATTACACACGTCTCCCTATAGCTTACCCCTAAATTCCTAAGAATTTCGTACATCTGCAGTATTTTAAATCGTCGGGCACTTTTTTCAGTTTGATGGATCCTATGAATGTGCCTTGATTTTTCCTTTGTCTTGCTTTCATTATCAGCTGCAACGTCAGACTTGCCCTTCTGTGTGAATTTACCTTTCCTGAATCCAAACTGATCGTCGTCTAAGATATCCTCAAATTTCTTTTTCATTCTTCTGTATATTATTCTTGTCAGCAACTTTGGTGCATGAGCTATCAGGCTGATTGAACGATAATTGTTGCATTCTTCGCAACTGTGTGGATGATATTTTTCCCGAAAGTCAGATAATATATCGTAGACTCACACATTCTACACACGAACGTGAATATTACTTTTGTTCCCACTTTCCTCAATGGTTTTAGAAATTCTGATTCAGTGTTACTATCCCTTCCACCTTATTTCATCTTACGTCTTCAGAAGTCTTTTAAATTCTGATTATAATACTGGATCCTCTATCTCTTCTAAATCGACTTCTGTTTCTTCTTCTGTTACATCAGACAAATCTTCGCCTCATACAGCCCTTCAATGTACTCTTTCCTCTTGTCCGCTATCTCCTCTCCATTTAAAAGTGGAATTCTCGTTGCATTCTTAATGTTAACACCCTAGCTTTTAATGTCACCGACGGTTAATGTAACTTTCTTATACCCTTAGTTAGTCTTTCCAGTGGTCATATGTTTTTCTATTCCTTCACATTTTTCATGCAGCAATTTCGCCCTAGCTTACATGCACTTCGTATTTTTAGCCGAGCGGTCTAGGGCGCTGCAGTCGTGGACTGTGCGGCTGGTCCCGGCGGAGGTTCAAATTCTCCCTTCGGCATGGGTGTGTGTGTGTTTGTCCTTAGGATAATTTAGGTTAAGTAGTGTGTAAGCTTAGGGACTGATGACCTTAGCAGTTAAGTCCAATACGATTTCACACACATTTGAACAATTTTGAACTTTCTATTTATTTCATTCTTAAGCGACTTGTATTTCTTTGTTCCTGAATATCCCAGAACACGTTTGTTTTTCGATCTTTCATCTATCAACTGAAGTATCTCTTGTATTACCCGTTGTTTAGTCGCTGTTACCATCTTTGTACCTATGTTTTTCTTTCCAACTACGGTGATCGCCATTTTTAGAAATGTCCATTGCTCTTCAACTGAACTGCCTACTAAACTATTCCTTATTGCATTATCTATAGCCATAGAGAACTTCAAGTGTACGTCTTCATTCCTTAGTACTTTCGCATGCCACTTCTTTGCGTATTGGCTCTTTCTGACAAGTCTGTTAAACCTTCATTACTGCTAAATTGCCACTGGAATTTATGCCTGCTATTGGGTGCTCGATTATCTGATTTCGGAATCTCAACCTGAGTATTATGTAATCTAAGTGAAATATAACCGTATTTTTAGGCGTTTTTGAAGTATACCTCCACCTCTTGCTGTTCTTGAATAGAGTATTCATTATTACTAGCTGAAATTTATTAGTCTTTCTCCTCTCTAATTCTTTGTCCCAAGCTCATATTCTCCCGTAACCTTTCCTTCTGCTCCTTCCCCTACAACTGCATTCCAGTCCCCCAGGAATATTTCATTTTCATCTCCGTTTATGTACTGTATTATCCTTTTAATATCCACATTTACTTTCTCTATCTCTTCATTTTCACCTCGCGACGTCGGCGTGTATACCTGACCTATCGTTGTTCGTGTTGGTTTGCTGTCGTTTCTGGTAAGAATAAACCTATCACTGAACTGTTCACAGTAAAAGACTCTCTGCGCTACCTTCCTATACATAACGAATCCTTCTCCCGTTATACCAGCTTCTGCTGCTGTTGCCCTATACTCATCTGACCAGAAATCCTGGTCTTCCTCTTCACTTCACTGACCCCTACTCTATCTAGATTGAGCCTCTGCATTTCCCTTTCCAGATTTTCTAGCTTAGCTACCACGTTCAAGTTTGTGGCATTCCGCTCCCCTACTCACAGAACGTTATCCTTTTATTGGTTATTCAATCTTTCTGTCATGGTCACCTCCCACTTGGCAGTCCCCTCCAGGCAATCCGTATGGGGACTATTCTGGAAACTTTCACCAATGGAGAGATCATCATGACACTTTTTCCCATTCAGGCCACATGCCCTATAGATACAAGTTATATGTCTTTAATGCAGTGGTTTCCATTGTCTTCTGCAAACTTATGCCATTGATCATTGCTGATTCTTCCGCCTTTATTGGCAGTTTCCCTCCCCAAGGGCAAGAGAGTATTCTGAACCTCTGTCCACCACCCTTCTGGCCTCTTGGACAATGCCGTTAGGAGAATGAGGCTGTCCTCTTATGACGGAACTGTTCGGCCTATATCCGGCTTGAACGCTATTAACGTTCTTTGTAGTGAGACTTTGGTTTTGAAAGTGCTGCCGTGCACTGGTCCTTGTGGCCTAGGCATCGCGTTCCTTAATGACATTTGTACGTAAAATTTAAGTACTTTAAATTAAATTAAATCTTCTCGGTTTCCAAGCCGCGGCATTTGGAATGATGCACGTACTGAAAGACTCCGAGGATACTAAAATGCCATCGTGGGCATTCATTCCTGGGCCTTAAGCCATTTGTGCGGTTGCTAAATTTGGTTATTGGTTTGATCAGTTGAGGTCCTCGACCTGGAATTATACCCGGTGATTATAATGAAAATTGCCCTGTTCAACACTAATAACACGGAAACTAATTACCGTACGAGAACCAAACTTGGTAGCATTAATGTCCAGAGAATGGGGTGCATGATTTCCACGCACCACAGCGCCATCGTCAAATTCCAAATACGACCACCAGGTGCCGTGATCAGTCATCGTGATGAATAGTCTCACTCACCTGACCAGTCTCAGAGCACTTGTTGACGAGTCAACAGCAGGTTGGAAAAAAAGAGAAGGGTATTATTGTTGAAGCTCTGTTATTAAAAAACAGTAATGCTGCAGCTGCACTTCGAGAACATTGCCGGCTGAAAGGATTACAGACGGGTCTTCTCCATTTGCTGTGCGGAGCCTAATGAAGAAATTCGAATCAACTGCAGAACTGGGCGTCGCTCTGGGAAGAGGCCGACGACCGGTTCCACCACAGGTGGTTGATGAAATCGCTGTTGCTATGGCAGACAACACTGCGCGCAATTCCCGATCGCCAGTCAGTGCGCGAGCTGTGTCACGACATTTGAACATCCCGTGATCCACAGCACAGGAGGTGCCTCGAGCCATTCTCAAATGGTATCCGTACAAGACCCATATCGTATAGCAGCTTGCACAACCGGACGCACAACGACGTGTTGAGTTCACTCTCCACTCTCTCGTAAGGATTGACGCGGGCTGACCCTGGACCATCCTATGGACAGACGAAGCTCATTTTTCTCTGACGGGTGAGCTGAACACACAGAATTGCCGAATGTGGGAATCTTCAACCCTACTCACTGTGCATTAAGTTCCTCTGTATGGTGAACGTGTCACTGTATGGTGTGGATTCACGGCTACGTTCATCATTGGGCCATTCTTTTTTGAACGGGTTGGCGCTCAAGTACCAATGACGTCCAGTGTGACTGGCCAGCGTTACTGCGACATGCTTCGCCACCATGTCATACCCGCCGTGCACGAGAGAGAGACGCATCGAACTCGACAGTTTTCATGCAAGATAGGGCTCCACCGCAAATCGCTTGTGAAGTTCACAGCCGATGCTTGGACGGCACAATCACCTGATCTGACTCCTTGTGATTTCTGGTTGTGGGGCTACCTGAAGGACAGGGTTTACCAAAGGAAAATTCGCACATGTCCTGATCTGAAGAGCAGCGCATCAAGAGAGGTAGCCAGAATACCTACGGCCATACTAAGTTCTGCTATGCAGAATGCAAACCAGCGCTTTCAGACTCTTCTGGACACTGATGGGTGCCATATTGTGCCCCTTTTGTAGCCGTCATGGTACCCGTATGTAATGGTATGATGTACCATAGCAGCACATTAAATGTGTTTCGATTTGATTGATTCTGCATTATTGCGCTTCCCCATATCCTTGACATTAATGCTACGAAGTTTGGTACATGTATGGTAAGTATAAGGTGTTAAATAAGCAAAATTTAATTATAAACATCGGTCACTGTGGCCGAGCGGTTCTAGGCGCTTCAGTCCGGAACCGCGCTGCTGCTACGGTCGCACGTTCGAATCCTGCCTCGGGCATGGATGTGTGTGATGTCCTTAGGTTAGTTAGGTTTAAGTAGTTCTATGTCTAGGGGACTGATGGCCTCAGGTGTTAAGTCCCATAGTGCTTAAAGCCATTTGAACCATTTTTTAAAATTATAGCCACCTGTTATATTCACAAGTAACGCCGTAAGACAATTACAAAGTCTTGCTGATACTGCTTAGAACTTTAAATTATTTTGTAATTTATGTTAGGCTCGTCAACGTGCTCATTTATTGACGTTGTGACCCTTTCTTTAACCACATTGTTCACTAGTCACCGGTGCTTCCGCCAGTAACCCTCCAGCGGGCGAGCTGTTATAAAAAGTACAGCAGCAGCGGTTTTTGGCTCATCGCTGCCTTGACCTCAAGCTCTTGCGCCACCGCTGCAAAGTTTCCGTCGTTGATGCTTACTCAGCAATGTCAAAAAGGCCCCATTGTCTTTTAGCTTCCTCAGTAAGTTTGGTAAAATGTTGTGTATATAATAGTAAAATGTTGTCAACAGAAAAGAGGAAAGCTCATTTTTGTTATAAGAGGTAATGATAATGGATAATGTTGTGTACGTCTTTGTACACAACGGTAAAAGGAGGCGAGCTACAGAGTGGTGCTGTAACTGTCATCGTAGGAAAGATGGACAGGAGCAGTATTGGTTAGCGAACAAGTAACACAGCAAACAGAAGATTTACTTAACTTGTATTTCTTCAAACGCACTAAGACTCATTACAAATGACACAACGAGAAATAGAGTCCAGCTATCGATATCACAAGGAAGAAGCGCGAACCAAGGTGTTGCTCTGAGAGTAAGTGGGGTGACTGGCTGCCGCCAGCTATGCTATATTGTGGTGGGAGAGGGCGCTGTTAGTACAGAGCCACTGGAGACGTCGCTCAGCAGAGGTGCTCCATTCGGTCTGCCGGATTCAGCAAGACTGCTATCGACGTTGGATGGAAACTTGCAGTATCATTGCCAACTGTGATGTGCCAGTAGTGGTACTGAAACGTGATACCACATCCCTCCCCCTCTCCCCTCACCAGACCAACGCACTGCCGTCATGTAGTGTAGATGAGACGACGGCAGTGGATGGAGGGCTTTAGACAGATGTCAACGAGGATACGGAGCCGAAACTGAGGTAGAAACTGAGCCCCCACTTGCTCTCCGGCATAAGTGCTGAGTCAGCCAGAAATACCACCCGAAAAACCAGGCAGACAGCACACACCTACATTTAAAGGCAGAGCAGCAAACAAAGATGGAGGCATCTCGATCTCTGCAGAGGGACCTGAGGCAAGACGTGGGTCAGCGTCTGGGAGAAGGGCCCATCTCCAGGTGATGGTGGATGTTAGGGCATCAACTTTCATCGGCTCCAGGATCACTGCTGACAGCATAGGCAGGGGCTGTTGCATCTAGGCACGCAAAGCACCTGAAAGCACAAACCTGAGACAGAAAGAATCTGATCCTGGTGGCGTCTCAGCAATCCTCTCATTCCCTGCAGGAGAAACACAGATACCCAACGTCTCATACAATGCTCCCTCACTCCCAACGCCTCCATTCAACAGACAGTTTATAAAAGACTAAATCGTTAATTTCCTACTTTGCCTGTTTGGGTGGTGTAAATGGTTCAAATGGCTCTGAGCACTATGGGACTTAACATCTATGGTCATCAGTCCCCTAGAACTTAGAACTACTTCAACCTAACTAACCTAAGGACATCACACAACACCCAGCCATCACGAGGCAGAGAAAATCCCTGACCCCGCCGGGAATCGAACCCGGGAACCCGGGCGTGGGAAGCGAGAACGCTACCGCACGACCACGAGATGCGGGTTTGGGTGGTGCGGGTGCCGCCCAGTGCAGGTTTGGTGTCACCGGCCATGTACGAACTCCACCAGCGAGGGGCCGTTGCATCACCGGGAGTTGTAGGAAGACAAGAATAGCAACAGAGCTTGATCCCGATCGTGGGAGGCATTACGTTTCTCCGTATATTGCTTAAATGTTCGTAAAAAGTGTTCAGCTTCGCCGTTGTATTGCGAATGGAACAGAGCACTCGTGATACCGGAGGTGGTGCGAAACTGTTCAGTGTTGGTGACAAAAAATTCAGGTCCATTGTCAGTCGCAGTCACTTCAGGCAGAACCTCAGTCAAAAGATTGATGACAAGGCCTGGACTGTGGAACGAGCTATGGTAGAGTGCATAGGACCCACGAATGGAAATTTGCTGAAACCATCAACACTGACGAGCCAGTGTGTATTCAAGTAGGGAAACATGAATTTCAAGTGCAAGCTTTGCCAAGACGTTTGAGGTTTGGGCCATTCAAACAATTGCTGAGGCGGGGCTGACTGATGTTCAGAACGGGCTTGGCACTGAGAAGTCAACTGTTGAAAAATGGTTCAAATAGCTCTAAGCACTATGGGACTTAACATCTAAGGTGATCAGTCCCCTATGCTTAAAACAAACCTAACTAACCTAAGGACATCACACACATCCATGCCCGAGCAGGATTAAAACCTGCGACCGTACCAGCAGCGCGGTTCCGGACTGAAACGCCTAGAACCGCACGACCACAGCGGCCGGCTCAACTGTACACTTTTTGAATCCAGACCATGCCAAGTGCATCGATGCCGCACGAATTGCTTGGTGCGAACGATGCCCCAGTGTCCTTGGTGTAGCAAACGAAGCACTTCAGGCTGGAGAGCCTCGGGTACCACAACACGTGACAGGTCATTCATTATTGGTGCGAAGCAAAATGACACCTTCGTGAACTACATGGGCGTGCCGTCGGGTAAAACATTAGCGACCCACAGAGTTAACAATCCGTCTGGGTGAACGTAACGAACCAGTCTGGATGTGGTGCAACACAATCAGTAAATCAGGATTCGCTGCTGTGGCCTGGGTAATTTTCCGGTGGCTAAACGGAAAAAATGCAAAATATCCGTGTTTTGTGCATCAGTGCAGCAACAATAATCAGAGGACTTTCTGAACGCGGAATGTGAGCCAATAGGAAGGCGAGAAAGAGTATCTGTGTTCGGCATCTGTGTTGGTATGCTTAGAAGTGTGGCAATACACAACCTAATATTGGTAATGTACAAAACAAGATTCCAGCGTAGTAGCTTTTGCGGTGTGCGAAGTGGAACTGGCTGAGCTTTATTAAACAAAGATTGTAGAGGTTTATGATCAGTCACCAAGTAAAATTTTCTGCTAAGAAGATGCTAGTGAAGGTTAGTGACACCTTAGACAACAATGAGAGCCTCCTTTTCAATTTACGAAAAATTTCATTAACCTTGTTTTAACAACTGCGGAGGAAAAGCAATCGGCCTATCGACAGAACCAAATTTATGCGACCAAACGGCATCGATGCCGTAAGGAGAAGCATCCACAGGCAAGACCACTGTTTT
Organism: Schistocerca nitens; assembly: GCF_023898315.1. Taxonomy (NCBI): domain Eukaryota; kingdom Metazoa; phylum Arthropoda; class Insecta; order Orthoptera; family Acrididae; genus Schistocerca; species Schistocerca nitens. The sequence goes on along the minus strand of NC_064620.1, from coordinate 441,460,698 downwards.
GGTTACATCAGTACCAACAAGGCAGCGATCACTAAGAAAAGCTTCTTTGAACTTCTGAAAAACAGACTGACCGTCTTGTGACCATGCAAAAGCAACATTGTTTCTGCCCAAGGGATCCAAGGGAGCCGCGATTTGAGCGGTGTTAGGAATAAATCGAATGAAATACATTAGCTTCCATAATGCAGACAGCATTTTTCCCAAATTGCGTGATGGTGGAGTGTCACGGAAAGCAAGCAAATGTGATTGCAATGGGCGAACACCCTAGCTATTAATGACATGTTCTAGGTATTCGAGTTCAGCCGTGGCTCTTCAAGCTTTCGCAGCGGATATGGTGTAAATAGTCTTCACGAGTTTGCCGCTGGATGACGTCGTGCAAATCTCACAATATTTCCTCGAAGCAACAACGTCATGTGGCAGCAAATCCGCAAAGACTATTTACAACGTATCCGCGGGGAAAATTGGAAGAGTCACATCATTTACCTTTACGGGAAGGAGATGACGAATAATGTAAGTGTAACAATTAATGAACTATATGAAAACTGTTTGCGTTAGGCGGTTGGCCGCGGGTAATGATCAGATTTAATATGCGCTGCATTCTTTACTTTAACGATGGAGCCCACTTTCATTTGGATGGCTTCATCAATAAGAAAAATAGGTGCGTTTGGGGGACTGAGAATCCGAATTTCGCGATCGTGAAGTCTCTTCACGCTCAAAAGGTGACAGTGTGATGTGCACTGTCCAGTCACGGAATAATCGGTGCGATATTCCTTGGTGGCACGTTGAGTACCGAACGTTACGTGAAGATTTTGGAAGGTAATTTCATCCCCATTATATAAAGTGACCCTGATTTTGACAAGATATGGTTCACGCAAGACGGAGCTCGACCCCATCGAAGCAGGAGGGTGATGTCCTGAAGGAGTATTCTGGAGAGTGCATTCTGGCTCTGCGATGCCCAGAGGCCCCCGGCATGAGCCTCGATTGGCCACCATATTCTACGGGTCTGAAAACATACGAGTCCTTTTTGTGAAGCTGTATTAAAGACAAGGTGTACAGCAATAACCCAATAACTATTGCTGAGCTGTAAACAGCCTTTCAGGAAGTCTCTGACAGTATCGATGTTTCCACACCTCAGCGGATCACGCGGAATTTCACAACTCCTCTGCGCCACATCATCGCCAATGTTATAGAACATGCCACAACCTAAATACGAATATCCGTAGTGACGTTTCCATCTGAATAAAGTGTGTACACGCCGTAGTTTGTAACTAATTTACGTTTCTTTTCATATAGTTCAACAATAGTCACTCTGTATGTGAGTTTGACAAGTTACGCCTCAAGGGAGGTAGAATGTTAAGCACGCTTCTGTTTTTACTTAGCCACCAGCAAGGTTCAACCACCTGAAGATATCTAACAGTTGCTCCGAGGAAATATTGTGGAATTTGCAAAACGTCATCTGGAGGCAAATCCGTGAAGACTGTTTACAACATATTCAAGTTCAGTCTGAAAAAAATACATATTTATCACTTTTGTATTACAGACCAGCTGTAGACAATACCAGAAACAGAGTGCAAAGATTGCTAACGTGTTCTTCAACACTGCTATAAGAGACGACTGTCATCTGAATAGTTAGAACAAAAAGGAACTTTTGCAGTCAGCGGCTCCAGAAAGCACTGAAATATGGCGGGTGTGGAAGCAGTGCCATCCTACAGAATCAAAGATCTGAAGAGACCCAAATGAGTGTTAATGTCAAAGATTTGTGGCGACTGCTCATATAGACGTATTTGGAAGTAAGCGTCGCGCAAATCAATTTTGGAAAAGTAACGACTGCCGGCCGATTTATCCATAAATTCTTCTGAGCACGGCAAGTAATAACTGTCAATGAGTATTTGAGGATCCCCAGTTTTTTTTTTAAATCAGGCCGCATCCAGCGTCTGATTGGCAGCTTGTTCATAACAACAGGAGGGGACGCCCGACGACTGACAGTTATGGGTTCTAAGACCCACTGTCTTATTAAGCAGTAAGTTCCTGAGCCATCCGTTCTCGACTGTCATGAGCGACAGGACGAACTCTAACAAAACGTGGCTGTCCATTATACTTCATTGTGACACGGGCAACAAATTACTGAATTTACCTAAACCTTCGCCGTGCGATGAGCAACGGGAAGATGTTCTTGACAATAGCTGACACTGTTCACACCTTCCGGCCTATTCCACCCTTCTATATAGGGATTGTTGGCCAGCAACCCAATTCAAAGTGATCGTATTCCAACCCAATTCAAAGTGATCGTATTCCTTTGGAGCGTAGCACGATCGCAGTTTTTGTTCTAGTGTGCAGTATGGAACCACTAAGGACCACTTAAAACCATTCGATGAAATTTGAACGTAGTCTGAAGCAGTAAAGGGTGTTAATGCATTTTCAAGTCCCTTGTTTTGCGCGCTCCTGTGGCGGGATTCCGTTGGTGTGGGAATGAGGGTTCCTCTACGATCCCCCAGTTCAGCAACACACTTGGTACCACCACTGTAACTTTGTTGAACATTTTGCAAATAAAAGTTCACAGAGGGAGCTGATGCGACAAACAACCAGTTTTGAGTGGGTTCTACGTCGCTAAAACGCGGATTTTAAGGGACGTCGAAAGGTTTGCCTCCAAAGCCGATGCCTAGGAATCAATGATTGGCTCTCTCTGTACATGAAGATTTTTAAAATACACAACTAAGACATGTGGGTGAGACTGAGGGTGTTACTGAAACGGGTGGTGGGGGAGGCGTGGGTCTCAGAGGGGCTCTTTGCCGTTTTATTCACGTTTGTGTCAACGGCGCACCACCCTGCTCCATTCGCTGAGTAGAGGTGAGTGCGAAATAAAAGGGTTGAAAATGCGTAAACACAATTTATTGCTGCAGATCACGATCACATTTCGTCGAATAGCTTTGAACGGTCCCTAGCAGTTCCACCCCGTACGTCAGAGGAAAAGTGCAGTCGCAGTGCACTTCGTAGTGGTGCGATAAAGTTCAGTGGGGTTTCAGGCCAACCATATCCTTAGAGAAGGGTTTAATCGTCCGGTACGGGTGGAGAGACGAACCATAACATCAAAGGCTGTCAAGAACATCGTACTGTTGCTCTTCGCACTGTGAACTGTCGTTTTCGGCCGCAAAATGTGTGGGTGTCAACACCCCCTGGAAAGTTGTGGTTTCACTTATGATCTTTATGCCTCCGTCTGAGGCTTCTTAGTGTCACTACTGAGCGACGGTGTGTCTCAAATACTCTCCTCGGCTGTCCGTAAGAAAACAGCGTGATGTCAACGCTAGGACCCGCGGTTCTGATCTCCATTGCAGACACTTGGAAATAAGTGGCCAAATGAGTGTAACAAGAGGCGTGGTGACGTCCACGGTGTATGGTAAGGTTTGGTGCTAATGTGTCGTCATTAACCCACCTTACACCTCATATAAGATTCTGAGCTCTGCCTTTTTTTTTTGTGGGGGGGGGGGTTTAGAGGACAAAACATCTAAGGTCATAAGCGCCCAGTTTAGAACCATAGACTGATGGGACCGCAAGGGTGCAAAACCGCTTCGAGTTCCAATAGAGGAAGGAAGAAAAAACAAATCTATAACGTCAAGACGTTACAGAAATCTAAAAGACGTCGACAAGACACTCTTTTGTCATGTAACTGCTTTTTAAAAAGCTTAAAACGCGAGAAACAGCTCGCGCGTCATCCGCTAAAATGTCCGGCAAAGAGGGCGGCAGGCCGACCCTTAGACGTAAGTGGCTACATTAGGGGCAGCGGATCAGGAAATGTCTGACTGTTAATGGCTGGCTACAGAAAGGACAGCTGGGTGCAGGGTCGCCACTCAACAAGTGGCGGTGGCTAAAGCGGCAGTGCCCTCTTCGCAACCGAGCTAACGTTACTTCCTCACGCCGAGACGGCCGGGAGGAAGTCGACCGGGCTGTTGGGAGAGGTTTGACTTCTCTGAGCTTGTTCCCATGAAGGGAGCACCAATGGTCATGCCAAAGTGACGTGACACGTGTATAGAGAAAATTACGAATATCTTGCGAGGGAAAAGAGTAAGAGACGGGCGACCGAGATGGACTGTGGCCTCGGCTGCAGCATCAGCAGCGTCATATCCATGATGAGATATCCAGGGGCGATTACCGCTTTCAGATATTGCGTTTGAAGTTGTATGTCAAACAAATATTCTCAGAGCAATATGAGCAATAAATTCATTCCTTGCCGGACGTCTGACTTTTAACGGTGGGATCCCATCAGCCGGAATGCTAAGCTACTGACTGTTGTAATATCAAGTTTTACGTCGGATAACAAATAACAAGAGAAATATTTTTTCGTGTGGTATAATTACAGACTAACAATTTTATGATCTTTCTCTTACTTGTTCTGTGAAACCTAATTTCTTTGCCAAATTTTATGATTCTAGATCAGCGGAAAGTACCCTATAGTTAGGCCGCCCAGTTGGCCGTGCGGTCTAACGAACGGCTTTCCGGGCAGGAAGGAGCGCCTGGTCCCCGGCACGAATCCACCCGGCGGATTTCTGTTGAGGTCCGGTGAACCGGCCAGTCTGTGGATGGTTTTTAGGCGGTTTTCCATCTCCCTCGGCGAATGCGGGCTGGTTCCCCTTATTCCGCCTCAGTTACACTATGTCGGCGATTGCTGCGCAAACAAGTTCTCCAGGTACACGTACACCGCCATACTCTACCATGCAAACATAGGGGTTACACTCGTCTGGTATGAGACGTTCCCTGGGAGGACCGCCAGCCGGAGTGGCCGTGCGGTTCTAGGCGCTTCAGTCTGGAACCGCGCGACCGCTACGGTCGCAGGTTCGAATCCTGCCTCGGGCATGGATGTTGAGACGTTCCCTGGGGGATCCGCCAGCCGGAGTGGCCGTGCGGTTCTAGGCGCTTCAGTCTGGAACCGCGCGACCGCTACGGTCGCAGGTTCGAATCCTGCCTCGGGCATGGATGTGTGTGATGTCCTTAGGTTAGTTAGGTTTAAGTAGTTCTAAGTTGTAGGGGATTGATGACCTCAGATGTTAAGTCCCATAGTGCTCAGAGCCAACCCTGGGGGGTCCACCGGGGGCCGAATCGCACAATAATCCTGGGTTCGGTGTGCGGCGGCGGAGGGGTGAAGTGGACTGCGGTAGTCGTCGTGGGGTTGTGGACCACTGCGGTTGCGGCGAGGACGGTGCCTCTGCATCGTTTCTAGGTCTCCGGTTAACGTACAATACAATACAATACGCTATAGTTTCTGAGGTGTGAGTTTTCGAGTATCAAAATATATGATTTAAATAGTTTATGTTATTATCGTATTAACCTAGAAACTTAAAGTTTTTACACTGCCAACAGACCGCGGACCTTAAAATGTGACACAAGTTTCAACTTGATACGTCCATCCGTCCGTGAGGAAAAGCATTTTTAAGAGTCGGGATTACAAACAGGCAGAGGAACAACAAAGCGATTCCATAGTCGTTCCGTTTTAATAAGCTGAGGGACGATACCCTGACAAAAAGGCGAGATCGGAGCTCAAGTTTCGATTACTTCACGCATGTGAGCTGAACACTAGATTCTATTTCTCGCCTCACAGGAGACGTAAAACACTTTTCTTCTGCACGCCGCTGTACTTTCGCCAACCGCCACTGCCCCTAGACAATGCAACCGGCGCGGCATCGGTCACGCCGGCGCCGTCAGTCAAAAACACGCCGTTTCCCGCCGCGCGACAGTTCGGCCGCGGCGTCTGCACTGGAGCCGGAAAGCGGGATGCGGCCGGCGCTGATGCGCAATACATATTGATGCGGCGCGCGGGCGTCGCGCCTCCAATTTGCCGGGCCGTTGGGCGACGTTCCAGACGCGTTGCCGCCGCCGCCGCCGCCGCCGTTGCTGCCGCCACCAATGCCGGCGCTTGCTGTTCCCGCATTTTCGCCACCGCGCCGCCTCTATCGGCCAGCTATCGCTAGTGAACGCTGCTCGACATACCAACTCACGAATCTCTAACAAAGGGCGCAGGCCGCGAACTCAGTCTGCGGTTATCACAGCCGTAACTGCAGCAGCTACCGATTATTTTCTGATTGTTTAGGCATACTTCATCGACATACACGCACGTCGCAAACGACTGTGAAGTCCATTTATTCACTTGTGTACGAATCAAAGGAAGAGGAAACTTAACGTGTGACTTAGCACTCGTTCATTTGGCCGCCTAAATAAAGATATTCATGTTCAGCTGCCTCTTTCTGCCACCACCAGTACCTCAAATTGAAATTACTTGAGTCGCGAGACAAACGCAGTATTTTAATCAGGAATCGCGGACCCTTCTGAAAGTCTCGAAGACCCAGTGTCAGTTCATAGCACCGGTGAACCGCAGGGATATCGGCGTAAGAAGATTGAGGACAATACATAAAATCAAACAATTCCTTTCACCTATATCTGCCGTACACAAACAAATGAAAACGAAAGCTATCTGAATACACTTAAAGAGAAAAGACTAACTATTAAAAAGGACACTTCTGTATAAATTAAATCTCTCTCAAGATTTTAAACATGGCTGAAACAGCAACTGTTGAAATTCTTCACGGTAAATGATGACAGCCAAAACAGTTGCAGGATAAAGATTTATTAAAATTCTTGACCAAGGTTTTGGTATATATAAATATACCTTCGCCAGAAGTAAAATATCCTAAACAGGAAGACACTTTCATTAGCAAAAATTTTGCATCGGAAATGAGAAAAAAAAAACACTGTAGCTTAAGTAACCGTAAAATTACCAGAGTATTACGGGTACAAAAACTTTTAGTCACTTACTAAAATTACATCCTGCAATGGAGATTAATAAAACAATTGTGCCAAAGGCGTCGTCAGTAGTTAAGACATCATCTCCATTTAGATAACATTATTGTGGACACAGGGTCAGTGTGAACACAGTTTAGCATCTGTACTTCGCCTATGAACTATTGTGACGAGATTGTGAAAGCCCTAGGACAGATGGTTTCGCCGAGAGTGCTATGTGCCAGACACTCGCGCACATTAAAATCCATGGAAACCTTGGTCAAATATTTAATAAATCTTTGTCCTGCAACTGTTTTGGCTGTCATCATTTACCGTGAATAAATCTCTCTCATTAATCTTCGTTAATTAATGTACTATGCTTCTACATATTATGAAACGTAAAGGTTAAATTAGCCTCAGTAAACTATAAGACACGCAGAGTCTCTCTTCAAAGTTCAAAAACGTAATAGAAAGCTAACGGTCGTATAGTAAAAGTGCAGCTACTCACAGAGGTCTAATGCTGACTGCGATCCAATAAGTACCCCGTACGAGTCTTCCAGTTTTCTACCTAACATTCTTTTCCTGTACACGTATACAGGCTACAGTTAGTTGCCCTCGGCACTTTACCTCTCGCTGGACGTCTCCACTTGCTCGTGTCCCATGTGGAACTGCCAACCTCTTCCTTTTATGTTAATTACACTCTGTCCTTCTTGCACGTCTGCTCTCACCATTAACGCTTGGGGCCGCCAATAACAGACTAAAACCGACTGTCTGAGTTCAACCTTTCTCCCCTTGTTACTCTTTTGATTCATTGACCAAAATACATAAAAGCAACCCTCAACAGGTCATTCACTGCCGTCCTTCGAGATGAATTTCCGACATAGCCTTCGTCAGGAGACCACAGATATGACTTTACAAAATGGAAGTAGCATTTAGTAGCTACAGTACTGTAACTATGACCGGTATCGCATAAGTTCTTCGCCAAAATTACCGTGGACGAATTTACTTGGTCAAGCTGCGTCATTTCGAATAAAAATCTCGAACTTTCGGTGGCCATATTCGCCTTCGTCGTCAGGAGTAAAAACCACTGACTGCACGAGCTGATTGATTGTTTTTTCCTTAATCATTTCACATCCATGCCTTCCGTATGGACGGGGTGTGGGCTGTCATCGGTACAGTCAACCCACTCTTTAGCCAATTGAAATTAAAAATTAAATGAGACGAAAAAAAACACGAAACAGTTAGGTGAGATACTGCAATTAATTTAGAACTTCTTACAGGTGCTAATTAAAATGGAAGTTTACATGCATACTGCAATTGCGGTTAAAAACAGTAATAATCAAACGCAAAACGAAACGCAACAAGAACACATTTAAAAACATCTGAAACATGATACAAAAACAATGATATTTAAAAGAAGCACTTTCCTGGCACTAAAAGTGGAAGAACTTACCCTGGGACAGCGCAAAAGGAGAAAAGGTTGGCCGATGAGGAGGATATGAATGTGGTGGCACAAGGAGGGTGGACTGGCTTGCGGTATCGATGGGGTCATACTGGCTGTTGCGGCAGAAGAGGGGGTTTGAGTAGAGGGGGGGTACTGGTAAGCCGAATAGTTATGGGGGATAGGGGCTTGGGGAAAGAAAGGAGGACGAGAAAAAATGGGGTAAGGTAACGTGGGTAAGGCAGGAAGAGGTAGCCCTGATGATGTGGAACGAGCTGGGTGGATGGGCAAATGTCAAGGGGAAGTTCATCATCAGGGAGATGGCTGAAGTTTCTTTGGGAGACTATGTGGAGGGTATGTAGGTGTAAGGTCGGTGGGATGTGTTCGTAAAGGCGCGGCAGCATACAAGTATTGAAAAATAGAGGGAAAACGACAGGTTTATTAGAGTATCGTTTGAGGATGATGTAAATTGTTCGGAGGTCATGAATGTGAGGAGAGGCGGGAATTTGGTGAGTTAGAAGATCCTTGCGGGGGCAGATAAAAGGATGCGGAAAGCGAGGGCGAGTGCATGGAGATCCAGGATTTGGAAGGAGTACAGAACATGGGTGGGGCCGGGGCTGCCGCCGTTTTCCGCTTATAGAGGTACGATTGCAACATCTGCCACCAAACAGAGAGGGCCGAAACGACGCATACGCTGAAGATAAGTTAGGCAGCTCTTAGCAGCTCCGTTCCGCCGGAACGAGTGACGTCAAATCGTGCAAGGGTCCGGCGCCATGTTTGGAACTGCCGGTCCCACCTCCTTTCAAGTGTCCAGCATTCTTCTTTGCTTTCTGTCTATATCCAAAGCCTGCCTCCATGATCTACTAAGCGTATACCCTGGTCTCTGTTAAAACTGTTGCTATTTATTCTAATCTCAGCCTCCTCCACTATAAAGGAATTCGAGTATATTGACCCATGACCCAAGACTGCTGTGGAAGCCGAGTTGCCACTGTTATTACGGTAGGCCGAGTTTGTGAGTTTGTGAAGCGGCTTTTGGTGCAGTACATGGCTAAGACAATTTTTCCCTGCCACTATTACACAGCTCTGCCCCCAGAGTCAGGTGACAGGATAGGAGAACGGTGGTTCTACAACACTCCAACAAATTAGTGACGAAGTCACACAAATCAGTTAAGCTGGTTTACGTATCTTTGTGACTTGTCTAATAGTGAAATCTGCAACGCTGCATGTAACATAACACAAAAAAAGGCCCTGAAAGGATAAGTATACAGTACATAGCAAATGCAATTTACAACAACAGTCTGTTCACTTCTAAGAGTTCATTAGATAAGGTTTCCTGTCTATGTCAGCCCTGGACGATGGCAGTGCTGCTCTTCTATCTTCCAAGTAGGCTTCTGCCCGTTGTCGTCCGGTCATTGGCGGATTGTACTCAGCCGACAATTGGCCGAGGCGAAGTCGATGTCGTCATCCTCAACGCCGTCCGTGGCGGTGGTGGAACTCGCGCAAGCTGCGAGTCTCTATGGCTCTGCTACCACCTCGCATCTTTGTGCCTGTGGTGGTTTTGCCCTGGCTGTGTCTTCTTCGGACGTCACAGCACTTTCAAACTGCATTTTTTGTCCGTTTTCCAAGCAATGCTCAGCATGGCCGACTTTTCAAGCTCCCTTTGTTTGGAAGGTAGGAGACGAGATACTGGCAGAAGTAAAGCTGTGAGTACCGGGTGTGAGTCGTGGTTCGGTAGCTCAGATGGTAGAGCACTTGCCCGCGAAAAGCAAAGGTCCCGAGTTCGAGTCTCGGTCGGGCACACTGTTTTAATCTGCCAGGAAGTTTCATATCAGCGCACACTCCGCTGCAGAGTGAAAATCTCATTCTGGAAACATCCCTTTGTTCAGTATGTCGCACCGTAGCCTTGCGAGTTGTTTTACCTATTTAGATGCTGCCGCACTCGGAAAGGAAACCACACACATCGAGCACACGGTGAGCTACACTACTGGCCATTAAAATTGCTACACCAAGAAGAAATGCAGATGATAAACGGGTATTCACTGGACAAATATATTATATTAGAAATGACACGTGATTACATTTTCACGCAATTTGGGTGCATAGATCCTGAGAAATCTGTACCCAGAACCACCACCTCTGGCCGTAATAACCGACTTGATACGCCTGGGGACTGAGTCAGACAGAGCTTGGATGGCGCGTGCAGGTACAGCTGCCCATTCAGCTTCAACACGATACCACAGTTCACCAAGGGTAGCGACTGGCGTATTGTGACGAGCCAGTTGCTCGGCCACCATTGACCAGACATTTTCAATTGGTGAGAGGTCTGGAGAATGTGCTGGCCAGGGGATCAGTCGACCATTTTCTGTATCCATAAAGGCCCGTACAGGACCTGCAACATGCGGTCGTGCATTATCCTGCTGAAATGTAGGATTTCGCAGGGATCGAATGAACGGTAAAGACAGGGGTCGTAACACGTCTGAAATGTAACGTCCACTGTTCAAAGTGCCGTCAATGCGAACAAGAGGTGACCGAGACCTGAAACCAATGGCACCCCGTACCATCACGCCGGGTGATATGCCAGTATGGCGATGACGAATACACACTTCCAATTTGCGTTCACCACGATGTCGCCAATCACGGATGCGACCATCATGATGAAGTAAACAGAACCTGGATTCATCCGAAAAAATAACGTTTTGCCATTCGTGCACCCAGGTTCGTCGTTGAGTACACCATCACAGGCGCCCCTGTCTGTGATGCAGCGTCAAGGGTAACCGCAGCCATGGTGTCCTAGCTGATAGTCCGTGCTGCTGCAAACGTTGTCGAACTGTTCGTGCAGATGGTTGTTGTCTTGCAAACGTCCCCATCTGTTGACTCAGGGATCGAGACGTGGCTGCACGATCCGTTACAGCCAGGCGGATAAGATGCCTGTCATCTCGACTGCTAGTGATACGAGGCCGTTGGGATCCAGCTCGGCGTTCCGTATTATCCTCCTGAACTCACCGATTCCATATTCTGCTAATAGTCATTGGATCTCGACCAACGCGAGCAGCAATGTTGCGAAACGATAAACCGCAATCGTGATTGGCTACAATCCGACCTTTATCCAAGTCGGAAACGTGATGGTACGCATTTCTCCTCCTTACACTAGCCATCACAACAACGTTTCACCAGGCAACGCCGGTCAACTGCTGTTTGTGTATGAGAAATCGGTTGGAAACTTTCCTCATGTCAGCACGTTGTAGGTGTCGCCAACGCTGCCAACCTCGTGTGAATGCTCTGAAATGCTAATCATTTACGTATCACAGCATCTTCTTCCTGTCGGTTAAATTTCGGGTCTGTAGCACGTCATCTTCGTGGTGTAGTAATTTTAATGGCAAGTAGTGTATGTCGCCTTTAACAGGACGCAGAAAATCTAGCGTCTTGGGGGCGGGCCGAAGCACTGGTCTCAGTCCATGTCTCTGCAGTACACTTCCTAACTTGCTCCTTGTTGCCCCAGAATATAGCAGGAAAGCAGCCGGATTGAACTCTTCTGCCGATTCGCAAGTATTCCTTGTTCGGTGGCATCTGAAACAGTTTCCAATGTTCCTCTTGCTATAACCATTCACTCTGAACACGTGTCTCAAACGCTGCAGTTCAGACTGTAAGTGGTTGTCGTCAGAAATAATTTTGACTCTATATACTAAAGTGTTTAGGACTGCCTTCTTGTGTACAGGGCGGCGGAAACTATCCTTCTGTGTGCGTTGGTTTCCTGTACAATGAATGACCAAGCCCGCCTCCAGACTCCCACTGAATTAAACATCCCAAAACGGTAGCTTGCCATTGTTCTCCATCTCGATGGTAAACTTAATGTTGGGATGGACAACGTTCATGTGATAGACTATGAGCTGCAGTGCATTTTCACCGTGAGGCCATGTCAGGAAGATGTCATCAACGTTCCTTAGGAAGCAGCACGGACGAAACGCAGCAGAGTTCGGACCCTTTTCCACTAAATACTCCAAGATGAAATTCGCGACTATCAGAGACAGTGTTGACCCCATCACTGTGCCATACGTCATTTCACAATATTCGTCACCACGCATGAATCACGTTGACGTTACAACATGAAGGAACAACTTTAGTATTCCACGTGAAAACTGCAGGACCAAAAGACCCATCGCGTCTTGTACTGGCACCCTAGTAAAAAGTGAAACAACGTATAGACTAACCATTAGTTCGTATCGGCCTGTATTCATCTTGTTCAATGTTTCAACAAATGTCTGCGAGTTTACAACACGGTAGTCACAATGTCCCAGTTTTGGTGTTATTAACCCTACCAGATACTTTGCCACTCTGTAAGTGGGTCGCTGAGTGCTGTTACAATGGACCTAAGAGGGTCATTTTCTTTATGTATGGGCTGACAGCACGGGATACTAATTTCTCCGTCTGGTAAACAAGAGTCGTTCAATAACTTCCTTGTTTTTCTGACGATGGGTTGCGTCGGATCGCGACTAAGCTTCCGGTACTCGTCATCGTATAATAAATGCAGCGCCTTCAGATAGTAGTCTTCACTGCTCACAACAAAGGTGCCATTTACTCTGTCAGCTGGCAAGACAAACAAGTCCTCGTTCTCACGTAATAAACGTAAGCCACGTCGTTCGTGTGGCAAATATTATATTTCGGTGTCTTAGCTTTCGCCAGTATGAGCTTGGTTGCTAGCCTGACGTCCTTAGTTGTGTCGTGCGAGAGATGACGAATGCACTGCTCTATTCTAATAAAAAATATCCAATATTGGCAGAAGTCGCGGACCTCGAGAAAAATGAAACCCCTTAAAAAAATGGCTCTGAGCACTATGGGACTCAACATCTTAGGTCATAAGTCCCCTACAACTTAGAACTACTTAAACCTAACTAACCTAACGACATCACACACACCCATGCCCGAGGCAGGATTCGAACCTGCGACCGTAGCAGTCGCGCGGTTCCGGACTGCGCGCCTAGAACCGCGAGACCACCGCGGCCGGCTTAAAACCCCCTACTCAGCGCTGCCACATATCCGTCGTCCCGTTTCTAACAATACCACCACTTGGAAAGTAGGTTAGAAATCAGATTAATAATGTTGCTCACGCAGCATATGTTCGCTTTATCGGGCAACAACAAAGTTATTGACTGTGGATAGTATCGTCAGAATGGAAATAATGAGGTCACTGTAAGAAAGTCATTTATTTGGCACTTATCTTGAATGGATTCCCACGTAGATTTCGTAGAAGTCATTAAGGCTCGTCTTGTTGATTTTAGGGTGATTCCACTTTGACTGCTAGAAGTTCCAGATCTGTATTTTAGCAATATTTGAAGACCCAACAAATGCGTTTTTCAGGAAATTCTTAATGATCAAACAATCCCCGATCAGAACAATGGAAGGTAGAATTAATTTTTGACTTGGTGTTCACGATCCACATTTTTATTACACTTCCTGTAAATTCACATATACTTCTTCTTAATTGTCACATCATCAAGAAAACAGTTTTGTATCAATCTTCAAGTATTTAATTTCCACTTTAACCAAACGCAAGACTTGACTGTTCTTTTACAAATAGAAATGACAACTTAACTTCTCCCACAGTGAAACAAAGACTGCTCTGTGCGCATTCGCGCCAAAACGGTTACAAGTAAGTCAAAGATTATGACAGTCTCACAGAAATGAATACATACAAGAACCATATCACAGTAATGTATCGATACATCGGAGTACCTATACATTAATAAAACCAAATGTGAATATTGTCACAAAAATATGTCTGTTACGTCGCAGAAAAGTAGTACGATATTACTGGTCTCGAGAACTGGGGTTGGAGTGCCGTAATGGTCACGTAAATGGAGAACCATTACACGTACTTCGCTGAAAAAATAAACAACCGTTCTATTGCCACATCAGTTCTTCCATTAAGTGGTCAAACTTGTTTTTACATTGCTGCTAGATTTGTTACCGGTAGTGTCGAACAACAAGTAGATGTTACGGAGATGCTTCGGGAACTCAAATGAGGGTCCCTGTAGCAAATGCGACGTTCCTTTCGAGGAACACAATTGAGCAAATTAGAGAACCGACACTTGAAACTTACTGGCGCTAACGTACATTGCGCGTAAGGACCACGAGCAGTAGTTACTCGGAGGTGAAGAAACTTGCGCACTATAGAGTAGCATGGAGAGCTGCATCAGACCAGCCTCTGGACGGAAGACTACGTGAACAACAACAAGGACCATGAAGATAAGGTACGAGAAAGTAGGGCTCATACGGAGGCGTATAGATGGTCATTCTTCCCTCGCTCTATTTGTCAGTGGAACGGGAAAGGAAATGACTAGTAGTGGTAGAGGGTACTTCCGCCACACACCGTGCGGTGGCTTTCGGAGTGTCCTTTCAAAGGAACCATCCCGGCATTTGCCCGAAGCGATTTAGGGAAATTACGGAAAACCTAAATCAGGATGGCCAGGCGCGGGGCCGAGCGAGGTGGCGCAGTGGTTAGACACTGGACTCGCATTCGGGAGGACGACGGTTCAATCCCTCGTAGGGCCATCCTGATTTAGGTTTTCCGTGATTTCCCTAAATCGCTCCAGGCAAATGCCGGGATGGTTCCTTTGAAAGGGCACGGCCGAATTCCTTCCCCATCCTTCCCTAAACCGATGAGACCGATGACCTCGCTGTTTGGTCTCCTTCCCCAAAAAATCCAACCCCAGGCGCGGGTTTGAACCGTAGTCCTTCCGAATGCGAGTCCAGTGTGCTATCCACTGCGCCACCTCGCTCGGTTAAATATATGACAGAAATTGTTGAGATAAGCTGGCAGAGACTGGATACTTGCATGTGCAAATGGAGCTGGGTATGTTTAGGTGCAAATCTCGTAAGGATGAAGCTGCTGGACATTAGCGGCTCCGAGTCAGGACTGGTGTGGAAACAATGCATAGCGTAGCAGGGGAGTGAGGCTTGCCGGCAGTGAAAGCAGTCGGTGTCTCCGGGGTGGAGGGAGGTTTTGTGGCCAAGGCCAGCAGTCGTTAAACAGCCGACTGTAGACTACCGTGCGGGGCTCATGTTGTAGCAGCGTATTTTCAATGTGGGTCGTCTAGTTTTCAACTTCCTCGCCAATATAACCCTTTCCGAGGTAATATAAGTCGATGCAACTAAGATGTGGATTGTTACACCCCAGATTACCTCGTGGCACCTTAGTCTGGTATTAAAATGACAGCCGGCCGCGGTGGCCGAGCGGTTCTAGGTGCTTCAGTCAGGAACCGCGCGACCGCTACGGTCGCAGGTTCGAATCCTGCCTCGGTCATGGATGTGTGTGATGTCCTTAGGTTAGTTAGGTTTAAGTAGTTATAAGTTCTAGGGGACTGATAACCTCAGATGTTAAGTCCTATAGTCCTCAGAGCCATTTGAACCATTATTAAAATGACAAAAAGAAACGGTGAGTAATACTGTTATCTCAGTGTCCAGAATCTTAAACGTCGAATTTAGATGTATACCCCTTACAGTTGATACCCATTCCTGAAGTCACGTTCAACATGGTTATATGGAGTTACTGGGTTTATGAAAGTCATTTTCGAGTTATCGAGATCCCATGTGTACCGTGACGTGGCCGCCAAAGATTTATATGTGGTTGAGAACACTGCCGCGATTTGCTGTATCTTTTTACATAGTTTTTGAAGAAGAATGCCTTCAGTACCTGGTCCAAAGTTTCCATATTCTGTTCTCGAAGAACATCATCTACTGTGTACACTTTTTTTGCAGCAGTTGATTGAAAAAATCTACTGGACAACCTGTATTGTACATTCCTAGGTGTTTTCTTATGTTAATTTGGAAAGCCTTGGACGTTGAGTGGCAAAAATTCCCTGTACGATTGGGAGAATGGCTGACGCATGTAAGTAACAGCGTGCACCCTGTGTATTCCTGGTACGTCTCAAAAAAGTGTTAGAAGTTTGCGTATCTTGGCCAACTTAGTCACTGAGCCACCATGTTAGAATACGCAGTACGAAAAAGTTGTGAAGTCACGCAGCTAATTGAGCACTGTGTTTGTTTATACACCAAAAACAAAATATCAACTCAGTTAAAAAAACAAAGTAATAAGAGAAAATTGAAAACAACTGGTACCGAAAATGCCAGTTACTGTATGCTATTGATGCTCAAATTGATTTTTGACTACAACGGATCATGAAGGTCAACCCAGATGCAACACTGGAACATCTGACTTTCCGAATGGCTCTGAGCACTATGCGACTTAACTTCTGAAGTTTAGTCGCCTAGAACTTAGAACTGATTAAACCTAACTAACCTAAGCACATCACAAACATCCATGCCCGAGGCAGGATTCGAAACTGCGACCGTAGCGGTCGCTCGGCTCCAGACTGTAGCTCCTAGAACCGCACGGCCACTCCAGCCGGCTGACTTTCCGAATAAGCAACGGTAAAGATTCTCTCTTACCGCAACATTTTAGTGCTTCAAGTGTGAAATAAGCTTTTAGCTGGATTTTTTATATGTATAACCAACTGTACGATGGAAGGAAGTTAACTGCTAGACAGTATCGAAATTACACTGTTGCAGTTTAATGGGAGCTATCTACCTATGGTTTGCGTTTCCTGCAAATGGGTGCGAACCTTTAAACTGCAGACGATAAAAGCGCCGTCGTTCGGATTCCGCACTGAGTCCTCAGCCTCCATGAATCGGTTGCGTCATCCAGCCCTGTGTTAGGAAAAGACAGCATCATACATAATAAAGAACAGTGATATTTGATTAACAATGGAAAATGCATTCGCTGCGCTAAAGTTTGTGACATGCTGATGTCATAGTCTTCGTTTGAAGTGCTACAGGTTTCTGTTTTTCGTTTTACTTCATTTCTGCTTTATTACTTAGAACCTGTAATTCATTCGAAAAGATTGTATACTTCGAAGTCCTACACCGTATAACAGTTGGTTATAGTAACAGAAATGTCTGTGACTAGGAACGAGAGAAGTGAATATGTAGAACTGTTATCAGTAGTAATTTTAGTGATTTCCTGTAATTTACATAGCGTAAGAGGAACTGCGAAATGAATTTAGATCAAGTGCGAAAACTGTTGCCACGATCAGTTACAAGACGTAATGCAAGATAGACGAATCATGCCAATGGAATGAACGTTGAATTCAATGAAGAAGAGTTACGTAATACGTTATATAAACCAAAGAAGATATAACGTTGCCGAGGCAAAATCATCTCTGTAACAACAGCTAAAAAAAAAAAGAAATATCAAAAGAAACACAATTAAAATTTAATAAAATTATGGGAGTTCCAGCGCCAGTATATGATTCCAGAATGAAATTTTCACTTTTCTCTCTGCAGCGGAGTATGCTCTGATATGAAACTTCCTGACATATTAAAACTGTGTGCCAGACCGAAACTCGATCTCGGGACCTTTGCCTTTGGTGGGCAAGTGCTCTACGGACTGAGCTTCACAAGCACGACTCACGGGTTTTTCTCAGAGATTCAGTTCTCTCAGTACCTCGTCTCCTACCTTCCAAGCTGCGCACAAGCTCTCCTGTAAGTTCAGTATTAACACTGGATGTTCCGCTGGTGGTCAAAGACGTACGTACAAATACTTCATTAGATGTTAGTCCTAAAATGCATGCGGACTGTTTATTGGCTTTATTGTGCGAATTGATTTTCGTTAATTGTCTCGGGAAAGCAATAACAGCTAGTTAACCACACATACGAGGGCTATCCACAAAGTACATTACGTTTTGGAATTAAAAATAAACAAAGTATTGGAAAAAAATTTTATTATATACAGATGAAAGCCACACTTAAATACTACTTTTCTACATAGTTTCCATTTAAATTAAGGCACTTATCGTAGCGATGGACGAGCTTGGAAATTCCTTCGTCGTAAAATTCGGCCGCCGGCGCCTTCAACCACGTGGTTACCTCTTCTTGAAGCTGTGCGTCGTCATCAAAACGCTGCATAGCCAACCACTTCTTCATTGCTGGGAATAAGTGGAAGTCGCTCGGTGCCAGGTCGGAACTGTACGGCGGATGAGGAAACAACTCCCACTTAAAAGATTCGAGAACTTCACGAGTGGCATTTGCCGTGTGGGCACGGGCGTTGTTGCGAATCAGCAAGATCTTTGAGCCCAACTTTCCCCTGCGCTTGTTTTGTATTGCTCTTCTGAGGTTGTGCAGAGTTTGCAGGACCTTTGAGAGTTTATTGTAGTGCCTCTTTCCAGGAAATCCACAAAAATCACACCTTTTCTGTCCCAAAAGACAGTCGCTATCACCTTCCTTGCCGACATTGTCAGCATACATTTCTTGGGTTTTTGGGGGGAATTTCTGTGCCCCCACTGCATTGACTGCAATTTTGTCTCGCAGTTCACATGCTTAACCCATGTTTCGTCACCAGTAATGATGCGATCGAGTAATGAGTCGCCATCTTTCTCGTAAGCGTACAAAAACGTTAACGCTGCAGCCATTCGCTGATTTTTGTGAATCTCTGTCAAGATTTTTGGTATCCATCTTGCACAAAACTTGTCGTAACCAAGCTTTTCGGTAATGATTTCGTGCAACAAAATTCGTGAAATTTGTGGAAAACTCATAGAGAGTTCCGTTATTGTGAAATTACGGTTTTCACGGACCGCGGCATCGACTTTTTCGACAAGTTCGGCAGTCACTACTCGTATGCTGGGTCTTCCACTTCGCTCTTCGTCGTGAACGTTAGTTCGGCCATTTTTAAATTTTATGACCCATTGACGCACTCCACCTTCAGTGATTATGTTGTCCCCATACACTTCACAAAGCTGCCGATAGATTTCTATCGGCGTACAATTTTTTGCAGTCAGAAACCTTATTATAGCACGCACTTCACACTTCGCGGCATTTTCAATTAACGCTGACATTTCAAACTGTCACAGTAACTCAACGGAGTACAGCACGAACTTCTCACTAGCACGGCAGGATGCCAACTGAGCGGC
The DNA here is from genome assembly GCF_023898315.1 of Schistocerca nitens. Lineage (NCBI taxonomy): Eukaryota > Metazoa > Arthropoda > Insecta > Orthoptera > Acrididae > Schistocerca > Schistocerca nitens. The sequence continues at coordinate 441,441,534 of NC_064620.1, read as the reverse complement.
GGAATGCCATGACACCAAGATGGCCACGCTAGCCCCACCCCTAACGGACACAAACGAAAACGTAATGTACTTTGTGGATAGCCCTCGTACAATCTGAGACGGTATATGCAAGCGTGCGCTATGCAGGTGCACGCGCGCGGGTGTATGTGTGTGTGTGTGTGTGTGTGTGTGTGTGTGTGTGTGAGAGAGAGAGAGAGAGAGAGAGAGAGAGAGAGAGAGAGTGAGAGAGAGAGAGAGAGACAGAGACAAAGAGAGGGAAGCAGTACTTGATTTACATTGCAGCAATAGCAATACATTACCAGTGATCGACAATGAAATATAGTCAAGTAGATAAATGTCCACTTGGGGACAAACAAACACCAGTGCCTACATACATACTTGTCTCCATTGAGCCACTCGCTATTAATTCACTTTAATAAATTTTAGTACCACAGTCGATCTATTTAATTGCAGTTCTGAATTTAACCAGTTCTGATGATTTGCAACAGTTTGAAACGAAGTGTCATAGAAGGACCCGTGCACAAACCCTTGACAGGAAACGTTTTACTAATTGTCACAATCAACTGTATTTAAATCCTCCTTAGAAAATTGAGCGGTCAATTTGTTCTCTTCTGCGAAGAACCTGAGTTCAATTTCCGGTATTACCAGTTGTTTCTCCTTGATGGGAGGCACTCAATCACGGCAGGTAAGTTGTGGAGTTCTTTGAATGAGAAGTAGCGCCTCTGATAATGTCCGGGATACCAGTGTGCTGACCCCACGCCCTTCCATATTGTATCTAGATAACGCCATCTGGCAGAGAATAACACGTCGGCCATTCGTCATCCAGTGACCCTTGGCCCTGATTATTGAAGTACTTTTTTCCTTCTTTTATTTTGGTTTTTGCTAGGCCTTACTTATGGACTCAGTGGTTTAATTTGATACTACAATCTGTCTATATTTCCTGGGCATTGTAAATGAAATAATATAGCGGATACTTTCATTATTAATAAATAACTTATCCACACGTTTATAGTAACTACCGGACCCTTTGTTTTACACCAGGGCAAGTGAGGAAGTTGGTTTGTTACATAAATGTGTGGGGTTTATTCCTTCAGACAGTCCGAAAGAAGAAAAGCCACGCGGAATCTGCAGCTGTGATACATGTTATGTAAACTGAAATTGGAGGGGAGAGAAGGGAAAGGAAAGTAAAGCAAAAGGGAACGAATTATTGATATCAGGGGACTTTATGCGTAACCAGTGGCGGCGAGTGAAACTGTGTGCCAGACCGGGAATCCAAGTCAGGATCTAATGCTTAGTAGGCAGTGGCGTTAACAACTGCGCCACCTGGGCACAGTATCATCGCAGATGGGCGGAATATCTCGCCAAGCTCCCCGCCCAACTCACACTCCCCATCTAGCGCCACCAACACTATGTGATCAAAAGTATCCAGAAAATTACAAGTTCGTGGCGTCCTCCATCAGCAATGCTGGAATTCAATATGGTGTTGGCCAATCCTTAGCCATGATGACAGCTTCCACTCTCGCAAGCATATGTTCAAGGTTTCTTCGGGAATGACAGTCCAGTCTTCACGGAGTGCTGCACTGAGTAGAGTTATCGATGTTGGTAGGTGAGGCCTGGTACGAAGTCGGCGTTCCAAAACAACCCAAAAGTATTCTATAGGATCCAGGTCAGGATTCTGTTCAGGCCAATCCGTTACAGGGATGTTATTGTGGTGTGACCACTCCGCCACAGGCCGTGCATTATGAACAAGTGCTCGATCGTCTCGAAAGATGCAATCGCCATCCCCGAATTGCTCTTCAACAGTGGGAAGCAAGAATGTGCTTAAAAATTAATGTAGGCCTTTGCTGTGACAGTTCCACGCAAAACAACAAGGGTGTAAGCCTCCTCCATGAAAAACACGGCCACACCATAACACCACCGCCACCGAATTTTACTTTTTGCACTACACATGTTGGCAGATGACGTTCACCGGGCATTCGCCATACCCACACCCTGCCATCGGATCACCACATCGTGTACCGTGATTCGTAAGTCCACACAGCATTTTTCAATTGTTCAATCGTCCAATGTTTACGCTCCTTACACCAAGCGAGGCGTCGTTTGACGTTTACCGGCTTGACGTGCGGCTTATGAGCAGCCGCTCAACCATGAAATCCAAGTTTTCTCACCTCCCGCGTAATTTTCACAGTACTTGCAGTGGATCCTGATGCAGTTTGCAATTCCTGTGTGATGGTCTGGATAGATGTCTGCCTATTATACGTTATGACCCTCTTCAACTGTCGGAGGTCTCTGTCGGTCAACAGACGAGGTCGGCCTGTACGCCTTTGTACTGTACGTGTCCCTTCACGTTTCCACTTCACTATCACAGTGGACCTAGGGACGTTTAGGAGTGTGGAAGTCTAGCGTACATAGGTATGAGACAAGTGACACCCAATCTTCTGACTACGTTTGAAGTCTGTGAGTTCCGTGGTGCGCCCCATTCTGCTCTCTGACGGTGTCTAATGACTACTGAGGTCACTGATATGGAGTACCTGGCAGCGCAATGCACCTAATATGAAAAACGTGTGTTTCTGGTTGTGTCCGAATACATTTGATCACGTAGTGTATCTGCAGTCCCTGCCCGATGTTCGTATCACTGATTGGCCTCAATGCGCAATGAAGCCACAACCTTCAATGCGGATGTAAATTTACGTTCGACTTCCAGTGGGGCTCTAAAACCAGCGAGCTTGGAAGACATGGACGAGGACTGTGTGGCTCTCGGTGGGAGTGTCAGTTCGACAGGAATTGTGCCAACATATTCCTCACATTTGTGATAAACACTGTGTCTACGTGGCGCAGTGGTAAATGCAATTGCCTAGTAAGCTGGAGATCCTAGGTTCGTGGCCCGACCATGCCCAGATTTTCACTCGTCACCGTTCAGTCTGCATAAACTCGCGATGCAGATGGTCTCATTAGCTCTTTCGCTTTCCTTTCTCCTTCTCAAATATCAGTTTACATAACAAGCACCACTGCTGCGGACTCCGCTTCGTGTCTGTTGTTTCGGACATTCCCAAAAGAATAGACGCCATGTATTCATGTAACTGACTCGCCTCGATTAACAATGATTCCGCAACCTTCACCGCAGATGCACATTTACGTTCGATCTCCAGTGGGAATCTAAAATTATCAAGTGTGGAGGACATGTGCGGGAATTATCGATAGGTGTTTCTAGGTGGAAGTGTGGGTCAGTGGGGAACCGAATGAACAGACACTATGCGTTCATGTAACTGATTTGGCTCGATGGTCAATGAATTTGAAACGTCCCCTTTTAAACAATTTTACACGACTGTGCTTAAACTGACACACAATATTTTTAGCGCAACGCAGTCTGACTTTCAAAATTCCCTACAAAAGAATGGCCCTGACTAACATTAACCAATACCTTTCACAAATCACTTACCTCACAAAAATCTTCGTTACTGGAACTACTGCAATACAGCGAGCACCACTACTGCCAGCTAAATAAAAGATTCAAACTACTGAAGGCACTAACTACTGATAGGCATAGTTAGCAAATGAAAGATTTTAATAGAGAACAAACAATGTATTTACCTTGATATCATCATATATAAATATAGCAGTTCATGACAAATTTCAAAACTCCGCCATCTCTCTCCCCACATCCACCACTGCTGGCGGCTCACCTCCAACTGCGCAACGCTACGCGCTGTTCACAGCCAGCTGCCTAACACTACAATGGCGAGTTTTACAACAATGCAAAGCAGCCACAGGCTGCACACAGCACAGCCAGTGATTTTCATACAGAGGTGGCGTTACCAATAAAAAAACCTAAACAGCCTACTTACATAGCCCCCATGCTCCCCACAAAAAAATTTTACAAATTGGTTTGGGCAGTGGCCAATACAGATTTGAAAAAATTTTTTTATAATTACAATAACAAAGAAATCAAATGCACACACTTATTGATACAATGTTGGTCAAAAGGTAAAATTTTCTCACAGTCCATAAAGACAGTCCTGATCATTCATCACATTGCAGTGTTTTTCTCAAAGTCTGAGCAGTAAAAGAAAATGCACACGGAAGTAGTGGATTTCCATGCAGTCTTGAAGAAGTAGTGTTGTCCTTCCAACGGAAAGACGGTGCTGACTCTTGACATGCTGACAGGTAATGGGCCACAACAGAGCAAACCCACAGCGGAGTCAGTCGAAGTTTTGAAGAGTATTGGTGGGTAGGTCATCACAGAGCAGACCTACTGTAGTCCTGGTAGAGATTACGGTATTGGTGGGCCACCAGAGATGCAGACCCACTGCAGTCCTTGTAGAAATAATGGTACTGGTGAGTCAGCAAAGACGCAGACCCACTGTAGTCCTTGTAGAGACGGCCAGCAGCCATCTGTTGCAAATGTGCAGGTGCACAATCACCATCGAAGAGTCTTGCGGACAATATAGCAAGTCCATAAACCACCACTCGTGCACTCACAATTTTTTTTGAAATGTCCTTAGAACCAGCAATGCTGTTATCCAGTCCCTTGCTGAATTATTAACACACGTGCAAACACTAACAGTCCCTACTTCTCACATATTGTCCATATACTATGACCAACAAAAACGTGTGCAGTGAAATGATACTTAATTTGAAGAACTGGTGTCTATACAATTATATAACATAAGAATACAATTACAAAGGTACGCAATACATCATTAAATAACATAACAATACAGAGAACATTTGTAATACAGTCTTTACAAAAGAATCGAAATAACATATACGTCAGTGTTACAGGAATTATGACATGAGTACATACATAAAAGATCAGAATAACTAAACTACAAGAAAAAAATCAGAAGATTCCAGTGAGGTATCCTGGCAGGGTCGACATATGAAACGTCCCCTTTTAAACAATTTTACACGGCTGTGCTTAAACTGACACACAATATTTTTAGCGCAACGCAATCTGACTTTCAAAATTCCCTACAAAAGAATGGCCCTGACTAACATTAACCAATACATTTCACAAATCACTTACCTCACAAAAATCTTCGTTACTGGAACTACTGCAATACAGCGAGCATCACTACTGCCAGCCAAATAAAAGATTCAAACTACTGAAGGCACTAACTACTGATAGGCATAGTTAGCAAATGAAAGATTTTAATAGAGAACAAACAATGTATTTACCTTGATATCATCATATATAAATATAGCAGTTCATGACAAATTTCAAAACTCCGCCATCTCTCTCCCCACATCCACCACTGCTGGCGGCTCACCTCCAACTGCGCAACGCTACGCGCTGTTCACAGCCAGCTGCCTAACACTACAATGGCGAGTATTACAACAATGCAAAGCAGCCACAGGCTGCACACAGCACAGCCAGTGATTTTCATACAGAGGTGGCGTTACCAATAAAAAAACCTAAACAGCCTATTTACAAATTCACAACCTTCAGCGCGAACACAGATTTACGTTCCACCTCCAGTGATAATCTAAACTCAGCGAGAATGGAGCACTCGGACAGAGTCTGGAGATTGATGGCCCTAGGTGGGAGTATGAGTCAGGCAGTGAATGTGCTGAGATAGACTGCGCATCTGCGATGAACTATGTCTCCGGGTGGGGCAGTGGTTAAATGCAATTGCCTGGTAAGCAGCAGATCCTGGGTATCAGCCCCGGTCCGGCACACATTCCCACTGATTCCAGGTGAAGTGCTGATGCAACTGATATCATTAGTTCCTACTCTCTCGCTCCTTTCTCCCCACGCCTCTACCAGTTTGCATAACACGTATCACTGCTACAGATTGCAGGTGGTGTCTGTCCTTTTGGACATTGGATTCAAGTAATTTATTTGCCTCAATGGGCAATGAATCTATGAGCTTCAGTACGGATGCACATTTAGCGAGCATGGAGGACACAGGCAGGGGCTGCAGTTAGGTGTCGCTAGGTGGGAGAGGGAGTCAGGCAGGGAACTTGCCGAAATAGTCAGAACATTTATGATAAACACTGTGTCTGTATGGCACAGTGGTTAGCACAACTGCCTATTAAGCAGGAGATACTGGGCTCAATCGCGGTCCAACACATATTTTCAGTTGTTTCCGCAGATTTTGCATACAGTCACTATGCAGCTGCTATTATTAGTTTCTTCCCTTGCTTTTTCTTTCCTTTCCTTCCTTTCTCCCCCATCCACCATTAATTTACATCATATGTACCACTGATTCAGATTCCGTGTGGAGTATGTTCTTTTGGACATGTCCAAAAGATCAGACACCATGCATTCAAGTGATTGATTTACCTTGTAGGGCAATGAATCTGCAACCTTCGCTGCAGATGGACATTTACATTCGACTTCCAGTGGGCATCTAAAGCTAACGAGCATGAAGGACATGGCGGGAACTGCAGATAGATGGCGCTAGGTGAGAGTGTGGATTGGCCGGGAAGCGTATAGAGAGAGTCGGTACATTTGCGATAAACGCTGTGTGTAGGTGGCCTAGTGGTTAGTGCATCCGCCTACTAAGAAGGAGATCTCACGTTTGAGTCCAGCTCTAGCACATATTTCCACTTATCGTCGCTGGTTCTGTATAAAGTCCTGATGTAGCTGGTATCAATAGTTCCTTCCCTATCCTTTCTTCCTCCTCCACTACCAATTTACATTATATGTATCAATGCTGCGGAGTCCCTGTGGTGTTTGTTCTTTCGGACCTGTCTGCAAGAACAGGCACGACGCATTCATGTAACTGATTCGCCTCAATGGTCAACGAACACACAGTCTTCAGTGTGGATGTACATTTACGTCCGACCTCCAGAGAGAATCTAAAATTAGCTAGCGTGGAGGACATGGACGGGGATTCCGCATAGGTATTGCTAGGTTCGAGTGAGTTGGGCGACAGGGTGCAAAGATAGTCGCCGGCCGATGTGGCCGTGCGGTCTAGGCGCTTCAATCTGGAACCGCGTGACCGCTCCGGTCGCATGTTCGAATCCTGCCTCGGGCATGGATGTGTGTGACGTCCTTAGGTTAGTTAGGTTTAAGTAGTTCTAAGTTCTAGGGGACTGATGACCGCAGATGTTAAGTCCCATAGTGCTCAGAGCCATTTGAACCATTTTTGCAAAGATAGTCCGCGCATCTGTGGTAAATTCGGGTCTCTGTCGGCACACATTTTTACCCGTCACTGCTGATTCCGCGTTAAGTTCTGATGCAGGTGTTATCATTATTTCCTTCCCTTTCCTTTCGTTTCTCTCACCTCCACCTTCAGTTTACAGAACTTTTGCGTTGTTGTGTGAGTAGGATTCGTGTTACACCATTAGTATAACACAAGATCATATCTGGCGCTCACAAGTAACAGTTACAACACAAATATGACGGAGAGGCTCTGTGGTGTTTACAGAACAGGGACATTGGCAGATGGAAGCCTTGATCGGATTTACCTTGTTAATGGTAGTGCTCATGATAGGCAATGGTCCGAATACAAGTTCCCATCTGGCACTTATTTGTTCTGTATGAAAGTTTTGTTGTGAAAGATTTCCTCTGTACAAAATGGATGAAAGTGTGAAACTATTAGCAACATACATTTGTCTGGTTATTGAGAAGCACAGAAATCAATTAAAACATTACTAATGTGTCGAGTTCTCACCAGAATCAGAACATAAATATGATGTCATTACTAATATATTTTTTTATGGTGAAACAGGTTCTGTTTACAACAATTCTGTCACTATCGCACGAAGTAACACAAACATCACAAGTTTCGTTTCACTATAGCTGTTTTCTGCTGCTTGATCCCTAGCCAGTTCTAGGATTTTTATCTGTGGCTTTTCACTTCTTTCAACGCTGACAACGTTTTTGTTTTGTGGAAAATGTGAAATTCACCCTACCACGAAGTCTACGTTAAACTAAAGATGCTCCTATTAGTTCTTTGTACAACTGTTTTATAAGTTATTAGAGTGGAACTTTACCCCTACAAATATTACCACTATGGTGTTAGCCTCATTCATTTTCAAGTTGCAGTCTGTGTAGGTGTCGCAGCTGTACCTTATCTCACCGCAAAGAATTACAAAATTCTGTAAATTGTACTGTCTTGGGATATTCAAGTAGTCATCCTAGCGGAATGAAAGATGGGCCCTCTGATCTTTTTGAGTTACTACTGTCTGGAATTCAGGCTCAGGCAGACTTTCAAGGAACATACTATTGTATTTACGACATATACGTTGCTTAAAATAATAAAACTTCCGTCTACAGAAGGTTTGTGCTCACAGTGACACGCGATCTGTATGTTCACACGCAAAATAGCCCACACTTGTAATTAATATATTTTTCATACAGAAATGAACAATAGATATTACTGTGTTAACATGAAAATGATGTGCACCACTCGCAGAATCGACGCACAAAGCACATCTTTACTGGCTGCCGGAAAGACCTCTCTCTTCACAGCGCGTGTGGCGCACTTCTGTGCGGCATCGTTAATGACTACACAAAAGCATACATAGTGATTCGAGATGTCCGAAGCTTTTTTTTGTATTTAAAATGTTACCGTCATATTTTTTCGTCAGTACTCTCAAATGTCAACATTGACGATAGATTATTTATACTTGTGTAGATTCCTACATCGTCTCACTTGAAACGTAATAGGTAATGAAGTTACGAGTTTTGTCCTGCATGCAGCACCCCACTAACCAATCATAGTTTACGATCACTCCGCCACTAAGAAGTCACGTAAATGAAGCAGGTCACGGAAATATGGTTCCATGTGTGAAGCGGTGGATGTAGCATTCCTTGGTCGCATTCCGTAACCAGTACTTTACAATGACGTTAATTGCTTGGTATAGTACGTAGGACGCATTGATGGACAGTGAAGCCATCATGGTTACAAGAACCAGAAGTGGTACGGTGATTACTCAGATCAAAGGTAGGTGGAAGGCAAGGGCATATACCCATAACAGGCCCTTTCCTATTAAAGCACTGTGATGTTCAGACTTTCTTGGTGAATGTGACGCCTCCTATTGCTGCCTAGTGACGCTTCCACGATCAGCGAAAGTGCAATATCCTCCTTCTATGCCCAGCCAGTATTCTTCACCTCGTCAACATAACACTATCTCTTATTCCAGTCAATATTTGTTGATTATGCCCACTCTTTGTACTAATTTGAGTCGGACTCTTTCGTTAATAAGTTTAGATTCAAATTGTTGTTATCGGCTAGTTGCGTTGATTTGCGCCAAAGACGCTCATTAACAATTACTAGGTGGCGGATTCGCGTTTCAAAATGAATTGATATCTTTGATTTACGTTCCACATATACACCGAATAAAAAAAAATGGTTCAAATGGTTCTGAGCACTATGTGACTTAACTTCTGAGGTCATCAGTCCCCTTGAACTTAGAACTACCTAAACCAAACTAAGCTAAAGGCATCACACACACCCATGCCCGAGGCAGGATTCGAACCGGCGACAGTAGTGGTCTCGCGGTTCCAGACTGTAGCGCCTAGAACCGCTTGGCCACCCCGGCCGGCTACACCGAATAAATTCGTTCAAAAGTCACAGGGTTTATTTAACACAGCACGATATTTTGTCGTTTGAAAATTATTCCCTTTAATATTAATGTCGAATACACTATTACTATTATTATTTCCATTATTATTATTATTATTATTATTATTATTATTATCCAGAGAAAATCCAATACACGATTCACTTGTCGGGATACTCTGTTCGAAATCGTAGGACACTATAGTTTTTCCTTTACTCGGTTTTTATTAACACAGTTTCCTCGATATGATCCACTATCGATAATAACTGTCCAAACAGGGCCTACAATCGAAAGTCAAGCTGCGACGCTATGTTTGAGTATCAGCTTCGGCAACAACTGAAGTTCTTAAGCTGGAGTTCATAATATCGATTTTTCATCGATCGAGATGTTCGTTGGGTATTAGCCTTGACTCAGTTCTGTCAGTTTCCGTATTTTTGGCAATGAATTAAACGAACAGAAATTCATTTTTAATTAGCCCAGCTTCTAATGAAGTTTACTATTTCACGCCGTGGCGCACATGAACTTCAGAGACACGAATACTAACGATTCCAACACCTAAAGCTCGGACACTAAAATCTCGAACACAAAGACTCACAGACGCTAAAGAAGTTAACAATACGTGCACTGGGCTTATACAGAGTGGTACAAAAAGGTACCGCCAAACTTTCAGGAAACATTCCTCACACACAATAAAGAAAAGATGTTATGTGGACATGTGTCCGGAAACGTTTAATTTCCATGTTAGAGCTCATTTTAGTTTCGTCAGTATGTACTGTACTTCCTCGATTCACCGCCAGTTGGCCCAATTGAAGGAAGGTAATGTTGACTTCGGTGCTTGTGTTGACATGCGACTCATTGTTATACAGTACTAGCATCAAGCACATCAGTACGTAGCATCAACAGGTTAGTGTTCATCACGAACGTGGTTTTGCAGCCAGTGCAATGTTTACAAATGCGGAGTTGGCAGATACCCATTTGATGTATGGATTAGCATGGGGCAATAGCCGTGGCGCGGTACGTTTGTATAGAGACAGATTTCCAGAACGAAGGTGTCCCGACAGGAAGACGTTCGAGGCAATTGATCGGCGTCTTAGGGAGCCTATGACTCGCGACTGGGGAAGACCTAGAACGACGAGGACACCTGCAATGGACGAGGCAATTCTTCGTGCAGTTGACGATAACCCTAATGTCAGCGTCAGAGAAGTTGCTGCTGCACAAGGTAACATTGACCACGTTACTGTATGGAGAGTGCTACGGGAGAACCAGTTGTTTCCGTACCATGTACAGCGTGTGCAGACACTATCAGCAGATGATTGGCCTCCACGGGTACACTTCTGCGAATGGTTCATCCAACAATGTGTCAATCCTCATTTCAGTGCAAATGTTCTCTTTACGAATGTCTACAATCCAACGTGATCAAATTGTAAATTTTCACAATCAACATGTGTGGACTGACGAGAATCCGCACGCAATTGTGCAATCACGTCATCAACACAGATTTTCTGTGAACGTTTGGGCAGGCATTGTTGGTGATGTCTTGATTGGGCCCCATGTTCTTCCACCTATGCTCAATGGAGCACGTTATCATGATTTCATATGGGATACTCTACCTGTGCTGCTAGAACATGTGCCTTTTCAAGTACGAGACAACATGTGGTTCATGCACGATGGAGCTGCTGCACATTTCAGTCGAAGTGTTCGTACGCTTCTCAACAACAGATTCGGTGGCCGATCGATTGGTAGAGGCGGACCAATTCCATGGCCTCCATGCTCTCCTGACCTCAACCCTCTTGATTTTCATTTATGGGGGCATTTGAAAGCTCTTGTCTACGCAACCCTGGTACCAAATGTAGAGACTCTTCGTGCTCATATTGTGGATGGCTGAAAGTTTGGCCGTACCTTTTTGTAACACGCTGTATATTAGTTGTGAAACAAAAGGGACGCAAGTTAGAAACCCTTGAATAACGCCATTGGCTCTTACTATTCTTTTATTTAATTTTCGTGAATTTATATGAAATATTGGGATTGTTCATGGCCAGTTCGAATAAATTTTAATTTAAAAAAAGACCAGATATGTAATGTGGGGTCACGTGAGAGCAGATTTAGTTCTCTCGCATAGTGCATGTTGATGTTTTTCTGTTTGACGAGACATGTTTGACACGGGAATATGACAATTACGTATTTCATGTTTAAAGGCAGAAAAAATATATTTGGTTTAGCACAGATAAACATGACATGAAACGTCATTTCGTCAGAAACCGCCCCAAGTACGCTGATCATGCACAGCGCTGTAGACGGATATACCACCCCTTCGGAGTTTAGAGATCTGCAAAGCCGAGAGTGTTGAAGCATGTATCCTATCACACTCGGACGTAAAAATGTGGAAAAATGTGATCAGAGTAGTGTGGCTGGCTGTCGCGCTCGCTGACAGAATAGCGGCAGCAGAAGCCTTCGGCCACGCCATAAACTTTTACAGCCCGCGAAGGTCCTGTGGCCACCGATACCAGAGCAGCTCCGAGTCGCACTGCGCGGAACGCCTCGTCACGGTGTGTACACACACACACACACACACACGTCGTGTTGCCCACCGCGAGCGGCAACACAACTGAACGCTGCGAAGCGAACCAGACCGTAAACTTTCTGCAGAGCCGGTCGGCACTGACTTCTGTCGCCGCGGCCGGCTCCCTAACGTGCAAAAGCAGACACGGCGATTAGAGCAGGCCATCGGAAAGGTATCAGAAATTTTTCTCTTAAGTTCATTCGTGCTTTGTGTTGCGCAGATCATCTAACTCTCCTAGAGCAACTTAAGCGTTACTGGGCTGGTTTGAATGATATTTAACAAAGAAGAATCCAAAAAGTTTCGTTGAATAATTCAAACAATGTTTTAAGGACAGAAAAATTTAGTGACAGAGGGAAATCACAAAGGAGGTCCCGCAGGCGCTCCTGTTCCTTATAAAAGTGAATGATTTTCGCTTAATATTCATCATGCAGAGTTGGTACCTTTCGACGCAAGCGTTGTAATAAATCCCGCTAGAGATAAAACAACAGACGACATTTTTAATGAGGTGATGTTGCTATTTTAATTCCTATTGCTTGAATGTTAAATTTTGGTGGTTGAAATTATATTTATTATTATGATTTCATTTCTAATTCTTTTGAAATGTTTTCTAAAGAATTATTAAACCGTTCTCGGAAAATGGTTCGTCTCTAAATTCTGGGAAAACACTCTGTATTCAGTTCTGTACAACAAATACAATTATACCAGCGATTGATGTGGCACACAAGCAGGAATCAGTAAGCACGGTAAGATAACCCAAACTTTTGGGTGTACATAATGATGAAAACTTGAACTCGAGGAAGCATATTGCATAGATGCAGAAACAATTAATTTTCTGAGCTATTTTGCGTATTTCCACTCGATAATCTCTTACGGGATAAATTTCTGGTGTAACTCATCACTTAGAAAAATAGAATTGACATCTTAAAAGCGAGCAGTGAGAATAATGTGTGGTGTTCACCTTCTATCGTCCTGTAGGTACCTCTTCTATGACTTACGCATTTTTAGTGAACCATTACAATGCATATATTCGCTAAAGAAATTCATCGTAAATAATCCATCCCATTTTGTAAATAATAGTGATTTGCATACCTACAACATTAGAGGAAAAATAGCATTTATTGCCCATTATTAAAGCTGACAGTGGCTCAGAACGCCGTTCAATATAAAACAATAAAAATTTTTGATCGCTTTCTTAGCAACATATATTGTCTGACAGGCATCAAAACAAATTTTAAATCCATGGACGACTCCTTAGATTCCATGGACGAATTTTTAATTAGAAACTGGTAGCAAATAAAAAAATTGAGTGTGGTTGCATGGTTAGGACAATATAAATATGAAAATAGAAGTAGAAAACTTGAAAATGCCACGATCTCTTTAGTAGAACATTTATTCAGATTACCAGTTACAGCAAAACTGCCGGCCGGTGTGGCCGTTCGGTTCTAAGCGCTTCCGTCTGGAACCGCGTGATCGCTACGGTCGCAGGTTCGAATCCTGCCTCGGGCATGGATGTGTATGATGTCCTTGGGTTAGTTAGGTTTAAGTAGGTTGTAAGTTCTAGGGGACTGATGACCACAGATGTTAAGTCCCATAGTGCTCAGAGCCATTTGAGCAGCAAAACTATGTAGCCACGTTGATTTCCAAAGGTTGCTTATATGTATTCGAATTAGCAGTATTCTTAATAATTGTCTAGGTTGATTTAAGGTGATATAATCACTCAGGACATTAAGTAGTATGATGGTAAGATATTAGTGTGAAGTCAACCCGCTGTTTTCTGCTCTTCGTTGTTAATGTAAACCTCGACTCTTTCAGCAAAACCTCAAAGGTTTGCTTCTTGGTTGCTTGGTTGAGTGAATGTTAGTCAGTTAGTCACATGTTGGATCATTTGAACGATTCTATTATTGACCACACACAATATATATATATATATATATATATATATATATATATATATATATAAGAGAATCGTTCAAATGATCCAACATGTGACTAACGATTTTATATACAGGGTGTCCCAGCTATCTTGTCCGCCCAAAATATCTCTGGAACAATAACAGCTATTGGAAAACGACTTTCACTGGTATCAATGTAGGGCTGGGGCCCATGAATGTACATATTATGAAACATTCTAAAACTAAAGCATATTTGTTTTTTAACACAAACTTATGTTTTTTTTAAATGGATCTCCTATATTTTTTCTTCAGAAATCCATAGCATGACAAAGCACATACACAATGGCGTTTATTGCATCGCAATATTCCATTACATCCCGAGATATTGAGACGCGAAGTTGACGCTTGAAACACCCGACATGCGCTGCTAGCGCACGTCCTGCGGCTCAGGCGTGAACCTCATGCTGCCCGTAATCGCGATGTGATTGACATGCGTAATCACACTTCCATACTTATCAAGAGGTCCGAAACGCATAATACGGTCTGCTGCCATCCTGCATTAACGTCGCACATTCCAGCAGGTATTTATCCCATAGACGAGGGGTGATGCGGTTCTGTAACATATCTGTGTACCGCAACGTTAGTCACAAAGTTAACTTCGCTTATCGTTAATCCGTTACTAAAAAGGTAATGCCGTTCAACGTTAAAACTTTACTTTACTGTATCTAGCGCAAGTGACAGTTAATCGTTCACTCGTAATAGTAAAATTCATGTTGATGCTTTTAGTGAAACGAGCAAGTGGACTAAAAGTTTTACCGTTGTTTAGGACATAGAAGATGAACATAAACATGTTTAACCAATTAGTTTTATTATCACATAATTATCAATGTTGTGTTTATCTAATGCGTTAAATAAATGTTTGCAAACAAATGTTTCTTAACATCACTGGGTAAAATGGCCCTTTGTAGAAACTTCCACTGTGATACCAGCACTACATACTAAACATAGCATCCCATCTCATGCTCAAAGTGATGCCCTTTGGCTTGCATACATAGGGTCACTCTGCGGAGGAAGGATGCCCTACTTCGTGCTACTGTTTCCTCTTTGATGGCTGTACAAGCATCAATAATGCGTTGCTTCATGTCCTCTGGTGTTGTTGGTTCATGTTGGTAAACAGCATCCTTCACTGCTCCCCAAAGAAAATAATCCAGCGGTGTAAGGTCCGGAGATCGGGCAGGCCACCTAACTGGGCCACCTCGTCCAATCCACCTACCAGGGAACTTACGGTTCAGAAGTCGTCGTGCTCGTAAGGCGTTATGTGCAGGGCATCCGTCATGCTGATACCACATGACCATTCTCCGGTTCAGAGGTACGGTGTCCAAGAAAACAGGAAGATTGTGTCGTATTAATCTGGAGTATTGTCTGCCATTTTGGATGCCATTTATAAAGAAAGGTCCGATAATGGTATCTCCAATAATCCCACACCAAACATTAACTTTCCACGGACGTTGATGCTCTACCTGCCGGAGCCATTTTGGATTGTCTGCGCACCAATAATGCATATTCCTCATATTGACAATTCCTTTGTCCGAGAATGATGCCTCGTCGGTAAAGAGAACATCTGCAAAAAAAAATTGGATTAGTCAGAAGTTTTTGCTGAGCCCACCGACAAAATGTTACCCTATTGCGGAAGTCATTTCCATGAAGATCCTGGTGTAAATGAATATGGTAAGGATGAAATTTATGACGTTTAAGAATACGCTGTGCACTTGATTTCGACACACCAACTTCACGTTCAATTTGACATGTGCTGATTTGAGGATTCACAGCTATGGTAGCGAGCACAGCAACTTCAGCACGTTCATCTGTGCGTGTTCTAGGACGATTTCGAGGTCTCGGATTTAAGCTTCCCGTTTCACGTAGACGAGATGTGAGACGACCAAACATCCGGCGCGAAGGCGATGGCTTGTCAGGGAATCGTCTTCTGTACAGTCGTTCTGCCTGAACAACATTTCGTCCACCTACAACAGGGTACAGTACAGGTATGTAGAGTAGGGTAGAAAACAGACATATTAACTTAATAATCATAATGTTCGCTAACAGTACTATCAACAAACAAGCAATCTCATAACGCATTTCCCGTCAACGTACATTCTCCATAGATCAGCAGCATTTCTACCATATCTTCATGTGTGTACAGTATAAGTTCCACAACACAATGTTTATTCACAATGTGTACTACCTCCGTGCCGTCACTAGATTACTCTGATGCACGACTACACTGGCAAGCGGTGTATTGCACGCCAAAGCAACAACAAATGGGATGCTCGGAGGGTGGTGGAGTACAGGAGTTTGCATGGGTCGCAAATCATAAACAAGGCGAAGTGGAAACTGTGGCAGGAGTGGGAACTACGTTGGACACTTGACTAGGTAGAGCCAGGCCCTGCGCGACAGGCACAATGGGTCATATAACGCATTAGATAAACCTTATTTTGGGTGAGCAAGATAAATAAGACAACCTGACGGGTGTACACCGATCGGTGCTGGTTCATATTGTGTACGTAGATACGTAAAACGTGCAAGAGGGAAACTATGTGCTTATAAGAGTTGACGGCAGCAGACCGTACTATTCGTTTCGGACCTCTTGATAAGTATGGAGGTGTGATTACTCATGTCAATCACATCGCGGTTACGGGCAGCATGGGGTTCACGCCTGAGCCTCAGGACGTGCGCTAGCAGCGCATGTCGGGTGTTTCAAGCGTCAACTTCGCGTCTCGATATCTCGGGATGTAATTGTGTATGTGCTTTGTCGTGCTATGGATTTCTGAAGAAAAAATATAGGAGATCCATTTAAAAAAACATAAGTTTGTGTTAAAAAATACGTATGCTTTCGTTTTAGAATGTTTCCAAATATGTACATTCATGGGCCCCAGCCCTACATTGATACCGGTGCAAGTCGTTTTTCAATAGCCGTTATTGTTCCAGAGATGTTTTGGGTGGACAAGATAGCTGGGACACCATATATATATATATATATATATATAGTGTGGTCAATAAGAGAATCGTTCAAATGATCCAATATGTGACTAACTGACTAACATTCACACAACCAAGCAACCAAAAAGCAAAGCCTTGACGGATGTGGAAAGAGTTCAGGTTTACATTAACAAAGAAGAGCAGAAAAGTAATGGGTTCGCTCTACCCAGCCAATTATTAAGGATGCTGCTGCTTTGAAGAACGCTGCTACTACCTCAGTTATATTAATTCTAGTTGTTTATCTCCTTTTGGTAGCAAAATACTTACTTCATTAATGTGCCATCACAAGACATCACTCAGTCGCAGCAGTTTGAAAAACCAAGCAACAGAGTTGGAGCTGCGACATAGTGAGTCCATTAGGGCGCTGTCAGCAAGAGCGCTGGGAAATCAGCGCAGGCGGGAATTAGCGTGCGACAGCAACACATCAGGTAGAACTGGGAAAGCGACCAAGCAAGTGACATGAGAGGGAACCATGTAGTGCCGCAGAGTAGACTAACAGGAAATAGTTGACTGGACGCTTTGGGAGCTGTAGTCCAGTCGGTAGCCGGTGGAATAAATGGCTCTGAGCACTCTGGGACTTAACATCTAACGTCATCAGCCCCTAGAACTTAGAACTACTTAAACCTAACTAACCTAAGGACATCACACACATCCGCCTAGAGCCTCTCGGCCACACCGGCCGGCCCGATGGAATAATGTGCCGTCCAAACACTGGATCTACAGCAGGCCCAGTGCTGTTTGGTACAGAGCCGTTTGTTTCTGGTGGGTCCGAAAAAGCAAACCCTTGGTAAGTTTTTTTCCTTCAGTTCAGTTCTGTCGTAATTACCGCTCTGTTTCTTTAATGAGTGATTCATGAACCTTGCGTATCCTTTAGCGTTGTTGCCCATAAGGCCGATTTTGAATACAAGGCTTAAGACTAATTTGGGAAGTTATTTGGGAAAGTTTTCTCGTCTGGTGGTATTTCTGAATTGTAACGAAATTCCTTATGTGTTGTCACATTCTTGATTTCTTGTTACTGTTTTATTTGGCAGATACTGAGGCATGATCATTCAAACCAAATTTTCATATATACAGTCTAAGAGAAAAAAGACGCACAACGAGAAAATTATCCGAATGGGACAGACATAGATAGATGTAGTGTATGTGTACACACAAACAAATGATTACAATTTCAGAAAAAATGTTGATTTATTCAAGAGAAAGAGCTTCACAGATTGAGCAAGTCAATAACGTGTGGTCCCACCTCTGGCCCTTATACAAGCACTTCTTCGGCTTAACATTGATTGACTTGTTTAATGTCCTCGTGAGTTATATCGAGCTAAGTTATGTTCCACTGGAGAATTAGAATTTCAAAATGTCGACCTGGGTGGAGGGCCCAGCCCTTAATGCTCCGAATGCTCTCCATAACAGAGAGATCCGGCGACCTTGCAGGCCAAGGTACGGTTGGCAAGCACGAAGACGAGCAGTAGAATTCTCGCTGTGTGCGGGCATCTATTATCTTGCTGGAATGCAAGCCGAAAATGGCTCGCCGTGGGCAACAAAACAGGGACAGGGCGTTGAATATCGTCGATGTACCGCTGTGCTGTAAGGTTTCCATGGATGACAACCAACGTGGTCGTGCTATGAAATGAAATGACACTCCAGATCTCCACTTTGGTTACCAGGTCATTTGGCAGGTGACGTTCCAGTTGTTATTCCACCACTGTCCATGGTGTCTCAGGGCACGTCTTCACTCTGGAATTCATTGACTGGAGTAGATTGTCTTCTGCTTCGAACTGAACCCAGATGTCCAGCGAATACGAGTCTGGACATGCCCCGGACAGCTTTGGGTTACCAACCTGACTGTCGCCCGCCATGCGGTCCAACACCCAGAAGTGATGATGTCACCTCCCATTTCATAACAGGATCGCTTTGACTGTCATCCGTGGCGTCTTTACAGCCTAGCAGTACGTCGACGATGTTCTACAGCTCAGGTTGTTGCTCTTCATGGGAAGCTCATGAGATAGACTATTTAGTCTCCTGAGATAAGATTTACAACCTGGTGATGAGAACTTCGTCTCGTGAAATGCATTGTTGAGTACTGTGTAGGACAAAAATTATAGTTGAATGCTAGCAATTATTTTTGTAAATAACTTTCTCCTTCTTGAATCTAGCTATCCACAGATATTCTTACCTTCTGAACTGATGGTATTCTCAATATTTTGCTTTATGTTGTATGAGAGATAGTTCAATGCCTCTGCAGCAGAGGACTGTAGAAAACGAGGTACAGTCAAAATAAAAATTATTTTTGTATTGGTGAAAACCATCAAAGCCATGTGCTTCACTTCTTTTCATACTGTGATACAGTAATATATTTGGCATGCAAATCAGAGAGAATATGACATTTAAATTAATAATGTCTCAAATAAATCCAATTCAAATTGGGGAGTTGCGAAAATTCATGTTTATTTCTATTTACAATACAACACTGATATTGTAGGTGGTTGCTACCGTTCTTTTACTGTACTTGTAGGTAAATCTTGCATGGGTACTCATTACAGCTTAACATCAGTTCAGCGAGCTGTGTCTGCCATAGATTGTATGCCGTAGAACAGACAGGATATTCTAGTTAGAGTTGGGTGATCTAGTCCTGAACTACTTCAGAGAGCCAGATCCTTCTATGGATTTAGTGATTGGTGACACAGGAAAGAGCAACATTTGCTCTTCTGATCCAGAATGTCTCCTTGGAGACATCAGTGGGCAGAATGAAGATTTTGTGGCAGTGTGCTGCAACGTATTCCATATAAGGTGCTGAAGGACACGTTTCGCAAGCTGCAACAAATGCGCTATGTGCATGTTTAGATTTACATATCTCACTAATGTGAGCAGTTTTTCTCAGCCATGAAAAGAATAGATAATGAAGAAAGACAAGTTCTTCTGAACACTGCATTAACTCAGAAAATACTTCACACCTTATATTAGGTGTAAACTTTAACCTACCACATTGGTGTAGAGGTATTCAAGAAGCAACAATTTGATATAGGAGACTTGCTCGTGATGACTGGGTGTTGTATGTCTTTCATCATCATTTCATCATCATTGACTCGCAAGTCGCCGAAGTGGCGTCAACTAAAAAAGGACTTGCAATACGGCGGCTGAACTTCCCCGCATGGGGCATCCCGGCCAACAATGCCATACGATCATGTCATTTCATTTGTAGTCTATCAAATATCAAATTAGGAAACAACCTCGGATTGGCATATAAAAACTATCTAAGCTGCAGCGCATACGCAGAACGTGGGATTATTAACATTCTCTCACTCTGTTTGCACGAGATATTGATCCTAGAGGAAAACCGAATAGGACCTTGTTTGTAGGAAATTTAATGTAGGTTTATTTTGTACTGGAATACGATTTCGCTAGAGGTCGCATTTTTCAAGTTTTCAATAAAAAATGTACAAACATTAGCTTCAAATGCGCTGTCACTCATTAATATTACTAGTATTTTGTTGATGGTCCTGCGTCCTAGCACTGTATAAAACAGCTCAATCAGAGTAATTATTTCCCACATTCTACTATTTTGGTCTTCACTGACTGGGCTGTTATGCCACCTGCTTAGTTGTGCACTTTTAAATAATAAGTCATAGTCTCACCCTCCAGCCCTGACGGGCTTAGGAGGTGAGGACAGTGCCGGCTGGCAGGTGCAGGAGAATGTCGATAGGACGAGCGCTGCCCATTGTGCTACTCGCTTCCTGGAGAGATGACGTGAGTCACATGTCTCTCTGCTCCGGGCATATGCAAAACATTTCTGTGGTCGAAGGAGGATTCTTAAACAACACGGACCGTTTTTCGGGTTATTCTTTAGAGGAACTTTCTACGGCAGATGTAGTTCTTGGGGACATTCATAAAGACATGTGCACTATCTGGAAACAATGGTACCATGGTTCGGTCGACACGTTAGATAAAAGCGCGACAGAGGCACTAAGTAAAATAAAACACAGATATAGGGTGGAATACCAAGACGCATTTAGACGCAAGATTCTGAAAGCGTGGTGTCAATACACTTGATTTGGCTGGCCGAATTTTCCCTGCTTTGGTGGGAGTACAGTGGCGGCAGCATGAGTTTGTCATTGCTGGGATGCTAAATTTAACGTTTGTGACTGGCAGATAGTACTAGAAACGCAAAAATAACTTTCAGGGAACAGACATACCCGCACTTTTCGACACTTTCGATTTTGCTCTCTGTTTTGACACTGCAGTCAGGAGATTTCAGCTGGAGTCTTCGTCCAGCAGACTTCTGTTTCAGACTTTGTCCAAGTACGATGTAGTTGCTTCGTCCAAATAAGCATACTTAGCGAGCCATAATCTCGCGATTCAGTTCGACTCGGTTACTGGGGCAGGCACAAATGCATAATAACTTCACTTGTGTTTTGAGTGTGCTGAGCAATCACTACAAATTTGCTTTGTCATTTTATTATTAATGTTTGTCACATCAGGAGTAACATGTTGCTGGATTAGTTGACATTGTTCAAAAAATATTGATTATCGTCAATAAACTCAAGAATTTGCTTTACCTTTGAGTTTCGTTTCATAATTAGTCATCCCACTGTAGGGTTAGCGAAAATTCGTGATTACACTTAATTTATACAACCATCGTTGGGCCACAAATTGAACACTGTTTAATTAGAAATGTTTTATTGTGCAGAGGTCTAGGTAGGCAACTAGGTAGCATCTTTAATCTCCGTCTAACAAGCCTGGGTTCTCCATAATTTGGAGACCCTGTGGGGATATGAAGTACTTCTGTGGTCTTTCGTCAAGCAATTAACATAAAAACGTTCGAGTGACAACTGATCATGGTCAGTAAATTCGTTTTTTCTCTTCTCTGTTTGGGAAACGTCTGACACACATTAGAACCACAACAATATAATCTTAGATTAATTTACTGGTGTCATTATTTAATGTATGTATTTATGTATAGGTTTTCTCTTGTCTCCTGGATTCTGTTAAACATTTTCGCACCCTATTTAACATGGGCATCAATATAAGCGTTTCAAGTTTTGGATGGTTTTCACACACACACACACACACACACACACACACACACACACACACACACGTGTGTGTTACACTTTTTTTAACACGAAATTATATTATGAAGGTTTATGCAACACATTTGAGTAGTTTTGTTGCGGGTGGAATGAGAATGAAAAGACAGACAAGATTAACAACGAATCGGTCTAAAGTTAATCATCCAACAAACTTGGAGCAATGTCATGTCAGGGAAGAGGTAGATACTGAGGAGGAGCACATAACTTTTCCTACGGAACATACAAATCCAGCACTCCTAACACTAAAGAAAAAGTGGAAGAACGGATGTCGAGCGGACATCAGGCGATATTGCTTAGTAAAGAAGGGAATTTTGTTTTATCGTAGGAATAAAGATGAGCCCTTGTGGGCGATTTGCTTACCTCAAGGAATTGTAATCATCATTAATTTCTTGGCTACTTTAGTTTTTACTCCAACACACTCAAAGCAGTTCGACGATTCTATTCGTGTCAGTGTGATTGTTCGCAGCCTTCACAACTACTTCAGATAATGCCTGATCGGTTTTCTATTGTGGCAGTAAGTTACCCCTTTCATTAAGCTCTTCAGGTCTGGAGCTTCGTATGTCATTTGCAAGAGCTCTGAATTTCTACAAGCTGCTAGTAATTCACCTACTTCTTACATCTATATGGCGAACTAGAAATACATATTTTGATATCATAGTAGTCTAATCGCACTGAATAACATTAATTCATTACAATTTTATGATTCTGCGAGTTCCAGGAGGTCATAAGGAGCAGCAAACTGCTGACGTACGTAAACTGTGCGGCCATTGTCATTTAGGACAACATGCCCATCTATTACACTCGGAAAAGTGCAACCAACCCCGTAATGTATGTCAGCGTATATCATCAGCTACTCTGAAGCTACGTGATTTTCGCACTGTCATTATCGTACAGCTTACATTATGAAGTTCAAGTATTTTGAATGAGTAACTCTGGTTGTTTAATTATGTTAAAATGCACACCAAGAGGTAGTTTTTACTGTAACCTGTATTATTGCTTCTTTCCTTACGATTCACAGATTGTAGCAAAAAGTTGTTACTTATATGACTAACTGTAGACGCAGCGAATGGGACGAATATGGGATGAAGGTTATTAACCGCCGCAGTAGCAACGCATTTTCATTAACGTGTGTTACCAAAGGGGGTGACCACTAAAAGCAAAAACTTTAAAAAAATACGAAGTTCGTTAATTAATGCTGATTTATACTTACAACATACTTTGTAAAGAGATATTTATTTGTAAGTAGAGTCCTGTACCTGAAAATATTGAATATGGCAACCACTGTGAAAAGACTCATCTACTACTGAAACTTAATTTATGGCAGCATGTACTCTCTGTGGGACACCCACAACTGCTGCTAAGGGTTTTCATGCTCCAGTTGTATATGGCACATCGTTTATTTGGATAAAATCATATACATGGGCCATTCCATGTCAATTGTCCCAGTGTAGAAGATGTTCCCAGCTCGACCATCTTCATTTTTGACGAATTTTGTGCAGTATGCACCTGAGGGCCCTACATGAACTTATGCAAAGTTTCAGTCTCACCTGTAACTTGGTTGAGGTATTAGAAACATTTTTGTGAAGACAACTTTTACCGAGACCGAAAAGTCACGAAGAAATCTTCAAGTTTGGCAATCCACTGTTCATTCTGAGTATAGTGGTACAACTTTTTACACTCTGCACACAAATGATGGAAGTAGAGTTCAGAAAGCAATGCATTTGGCATAATGTCAGTTCAAAGAGGGCAAAAAATCATGTCGCGAGAAATTCGTCCCATACTTTAGCGAGGCATAAGTAGTGGGGAAAGTGCGCTATGGACCTGGTCTTTTGCCAAACTACTGTCCGTCTGGGTGTTCAGTATATCACAAATTTGGGCCTGGCTTGTTTGTTTAATTACTGTGCTACCATCCTATAAATTTGCTAAAAAACATGAATGTATCAAAATATACCCGTCTTCAAAGTCATGTGTCTCAAAATGGACACCTACTACATTACATTCATTAACACCATTCAACAGAGCACATTTCATTCTAATAGCAAAACTTATTTTCATTTTGGTGTGTCTTTGGGTACGGTGCAAAAATTGCGTCTTAAATCTGAAATTTTGTTGATTATGTCTGCAATGTTTAAATATTGATTTTGCTATTTATTTTGTGATTTTAAACCTGTTTGTGACAGGTTCATTTCTAAATTTAAGCATTTAACTGTACTAAAGACTGCTACACAATTTTTGTGAAGCTGAATGCTTATTAATTTTATTTGTTTTCTTTATTTACGATTCGACAATTTGATTTTAGTGCCTGAAGCATATCAAGTTGTTGCTAAAATGGAAAAACAAGATCAAGTTAATGTATGCAGTTTTGGAAATACTGATTCCCCAAGCCATTTAACGACATACAGTGCCTTAAAAGGACTAAAAGCTCTAAAGAAACTTTCCTTAGAAGAACAAGACTGAAGTGGGCTGGTGCTCCATCGCGCTGGAACCACAATGTCTGACGGATATGCAACGGCACACCCAACAAATGCTGCACCAGGATCTTGCAGGAAGGCCAAGTACCTGTGACCCGCTACATGACGCGGTATAATACACGGCCCAATCAGGCAACCGCGGATAATATCAGCCCACATATTAATACGAAAACGATTTTGAAATCAATGGGCATGTATGCAGTGGGGAATTTCCTCATCCCAAATACGGCTGTTATGACGGATGAGCTGACTTTCGTTTGTCTAATGCGCTTCATCTGTGAAAAGGATAAGCGGGAATGACTGGAACTTGACGCAGCGGTGTAGGAACCATGTGCACTAATTAGCACGTAGCTCAAAACTGTCGGCCCCATTGCCTGTAGTCACTGGAGGTGATATGGGGAAGTTGCTTTTCATGAAGAACTCGCCAGACGCTACTCGAGGATGCATCCACCGAACCTGCAATACTGCAGGTACTCGTCAAGAGGTTCTGGTCGACCAGTTGGAGGACTTCCTCCTTCACGTCAACAGTGTAATGCGTCCAGCCATTACCAGAGTCTGCCATATTAGCCTTGAAGGTTCTAGTTTCGGTAAGTCGTTGTTCAAATATTATAAAAATGGCATGGGATGTACGGGCACGACCAGGAAATCGTTCGTGAGAGATGCGTTCTGGTAATCAACCATTTCGTCCACTTCCACAATAGATGAACAACATGTCTGTGTTCTCTGAAACCGTATACTCTGCCGTCCTCTAATGCCTCATCTGTCCCGATCACTTAGTGCCAACTGATGTACATGCACTTCAGTTCATTGATTTGTTCACAGATGACACGTGACATGACATCACACAAGACCTTATATGACACGAGACACTGATCTCTGTCAGTGTTTACTGCTTTCCTTACCTTCCAAATGGCGCATTTCTGGACAAGGATTTATTACCAAATATTGCTTTCCTGAGCCCCCTCTACAACGCCAATAACTGTATGATTGACAGTCCAGTAACATGACCATCTGCCCAAAGCAGGAAGTTTCAGCAAGTGAATCAATGAGGTTCTCGAAGACACCGAAAGGGATGTGGAACCACTCTGACCCTATTGCCGTGGCCAGCAGCGCTAGGTTTCTATGTAGAGGATTCATGGCACCAACAGCCCGTTCGAGATGGGTCCATGGATTTTCAGTTGGACTTAAAATCTCAGGATTTGTTTTCCACCGGTCTATGGTAAACTCATCCTGGCGCTCACCGACATATGCCTGTAGACTGTGATCTGTGACACATTACATTGTCCTGCGAGTAGAGGCCATCATGGCAAGGAGAAAAGAAACTTTTTGTAGAGCTTGATATAGTCTAGAAGGATAACTGCATATTGTGTTGATCCATTGTGTCCCAGAGCGTAACACTCCGTCCTCCATCATGGACCTTCACAACTATTGTTGCAGGGCCATACATGTCAACGACCATCTGTCTGATGGAGAATAAAGCGTGATTAATCTGGAAAGGCCAACTGTCGCCACTATTTGAGTCCAGTTGTGATAGGGGAAGATCAGGTAGTATCAGACGGTTAAGCTTTTTTTCAAGTTTTGAATACATTAAAGGCTTGATATGAAAACAATAACCATCATAATGTACTGTCATAAGTAATAAAACAACCAGCCTAGCATTTACTCTTACGAAGGAGAATTACTATTGTCTATTGGTTTCTAAAATTTATCTGAATTTTAACTAAGGAGAAAGGTTGGAGGATTGTATCAGACAGGATGTAAATGCAGAAAATAAGCAAATATTTTTCACAAAACACTTGTTTATTGGTATAGTAAATGTTTGTTGAATTGAGTGATTTTAATAATTTTAGGTTCACAAATAGTCACTAAACGATAAAAATATAATAAATCTGCCATTTTACACAATTAAAAATTTATTTTACTATATCTTGAACACGACTTTTATTTTATATTCAAGAAACAGCCATCGCATTCATAGTACACAGCGTTGCTTTCAAGGTCTGCGCAGTTTTCGTGGGGCCATCCGTACCACAATCGACACCGGATCCAGTCTTCTTCAAAAGTTACGTCACAAGTAAAGCAGTCACACCATCACTTCTAATGTTTTCATCGTCAAATTTTAGTTTTTTCTTAGCATTTTCGCTCGATTTTTCCATTTCTGTTTTAAAATTATCATTCCTTTTACACGACCCAATTTTTCGATTGGTCGAAACTTTGGTTCTAGCTAGGCCTATAGGCTTTTTGTTGAGACTGAGATGTCTTAGGGGACTCAATTGCTGGATCATGATTAGAGGACTCTGGTAATGCAGACGAGGAGCGAGGACTCAGGTAACTGTGGGCAGGCGAGGGGACTGGTGAAGATAGGTCTACAGCAGATGAGGGGCGTGGTAAAGACATGGCAGCAGATGAGGAGCCTGGTAAAGACATGGCAGAAGATAGGCATTGTAAAGACATGGCAGAGTAGGAGCCAGTTCCAGAACTGGTGGTTGATGTACTAGTTGATTCACTGTTCTTGTTTAATGAAGGAGCAGAATCCAAGTCACTGAAAATATTTCGCTTCAGGGGAGAAATCCCTGTGCATTCAAAGCCAGACTTTGCCAACTCCATCCTGCAAATCCTTGAGAAAACTGAGCTCACTAAATCTGCTATGTCTTTCAAGGTTATCTTAGTTTTAGGATATTGTCGCGTCCAGTATGAACTTGCCTCACGATAAGCATTTCTGAAAGGGTTCATAACAGTTCTGTCCCGTGGATGTAGTTTGTGGGAAGTGTGTGGAGGTAGGCTTAACATGTGAATTGGTGTTTCTTTGCAAACGTTATGATGTCCAAGTCCTTGTGGCTTGAGTGGCCATCCACTATTAGTAATACAGTGGTTTTTTCGGTTAGATTCACTCTTTCTACAAACAAAACAAGCCACTTGAGGAAACCATCCTTAGTGAACCATCCACCTTGTGGGCTATCAAAATCACTTCCTACTGGGGCATCTTTCTTCAGATCATTGTCCGTTCGAACATGGGGGAACACAAACAGCGGTGGGATAAAAACATCCCCTGCAGCTTTAATTGATTAATAACTAATCGTGACGTTCATGCCTCTCTTATCTGAGGTCAATATTCCAACTTGCTTTTTACCTTTAACTGACATTACATTCAATCTGTTGGTATGAACAGACGTTACGCCAGTTTCGTCGGCGTTAAAAATCTTGAGGGGCTGAACTTATACTTGTCCATCAACTCAGAAAGTTTGTCGGAAAATCGGTCAACATGTTATTTGCTAAAACTTACTGCTCTCTGTAAACTTGTTGATTCCGCTGTCCTCAGCCGCAGATCTGGATGTCTTTTCATAAAGTCGTAGTAGAAGTCTTTTCCTGCCTTCAATTTTTATTTATTGAACGTATGTTTTACTTTCATTTTCTCAGCAAATTGATAAGCAAGCTTCAGAAACTCTTCCTTGCTTAGTGGCATTAGCTGACTGTCTAGAGTTTTAAGTGAATGATTCAAATGGCTCTGAGCACTATGGGACTTAACTTCTGAGGTCATCAGTCCCCTAGACTTAGAACTACTTAAACCTAACTAACCTAAAGACATCACACACATCCATGCCCGACGCAGGATTCGAACCTGCGACCGTAGCGGTCGCGCGGTTCCAGACTGTAGAGCCTAGAACTGCTCGGCCATTCCGGCCGGCAGTTTTAAGTGAGCATAGAGTACTTGTTCCTGCTCATCGTTGAAAGTTGTAGCAAAATCTTTTGAGTTTGCCAGTTTCGGTTTTTCTACCTCCATGCCCTCTGAAAAGTTCTTAAGCGGATCGCCAAGTGTACTTTTTGGGACTGAAAAACGCTCACCAGCTTTTCGAATTGTCATTTCCTTTAATCGAACTTTTTATACAGCCGTAATCATATTTTCCTCTCCAAGTATGCCTCACGTTTTCCATTTCTCCTATAAAATGAAACATATTCTTCAAAACTTAATTGTAGTTGGCTATGGTTGTTGTTCGATAGAACCTTCAAAGATTATGTTCGATACAACACGACAGACATGAGAAGACAGTTCGACTTTCACGTGCTTACTAATAAGTCTAAACAGATTTACTGCCTAAAACATATAGTACAATACCCCTTATTGCTGGCCGGTCGCTGTGGGCCGTGCGGTCTTAGGCGCTTCAGTCTGGAACCGCGCGACCGCTACGGTCGCAGGTTCGAATCCTGCCTCGGAGATGGATGTGTGTGATGTCCTTAGGTTGGTTGGGTTTAAGTAGGCCTAAGTTCTAGGGGTGTAATGACGTGAGATGATAAGTCCCATAGTGCTCAGAACCATTTGAACCTTATTGCTACCAATGACCTTATAATAGAATTACACTTACTTTCAGGCCCGGTATAGCACTCCAAAATTATCTTCGTACACAAAAAAAGACTCACAGAACAGAAAATGCGCCGTCACTTTCATTCAAAAAGTCGTCGCGGTACAGGATGGCGTAACCTCCCCTCTGGTGCTGTTACACGTGGCAAAAATCAGAAGTACCACTTGTCCGATGTAACCCGCCGTCCGATACTACCCGACATTCCCCTACTGGTGTGAAAATGCCACCCTTCGTTGTCGATGAGCAGCAGTCAGCATGGGTGCATGAACCAGAGCTCACATGCAGCAACGTTTGTTGAATGGTCATTGAAGGGACACTGCTGTCATCTGCACGGTCAGTTGCTCAACAGTTGCGCGTTGCCTGTACTCATCCATGCAGCTGCCATTCACCCTTGGCATCAATGACCCATGATGCACCACAGTTGCCTCAGTACCAGTTTTCGATAGCGTCGGTATATTTTAACCACGGTAACATGCTAACCATTTCGGAAATGCTTACTATTGTGTACGACTTCATGCACGATGGCAAGGAGAGTTGGACTAGAGTGCTGCAGCAAGTTTCCTTGTAGGAAATCTGGACATGAGCAGAAATGATTTTTGAACAAGTTAACATAGAAAACTTGGTATTTACTTAACCTGTGTTTCTCCAAGTGTATAAAGACTCATAGCAAATAATATAGCAAGGAACAGAATCCAGCTTTCAATGTCAACAAGGGTGAGGCTCCCTTGAATAAGCACAAACAATGTGTCCTAGTAAAGAGGTCCCAAGTTCGAGTGGGTTAAGTAGCTGCCACCAGCAATCCCATATTGCGGCGGCAGACAGCGCTCGTGGTACAGAGCCATTGGAGGCGTCGCTCAGCAAGTGCGCACCGTTGGATCCACAAGATCCTGTGTGACCGTTGTTATTGGCAGATGGAAACTTGCAGTTCAGTTGCCAACAGCATAACGTCTGTGGAGTAGTATCGATATGTGATACCACACTTACACCCTTGGCCTGAAAGCCAATGATCGTGCCCGTTAGGACGTCAGATAAATCACCCCGCTTGCGCCTTACAATAACTACTGCACTGTTTGCCGCATCTGCCTAGAACGGGTCCAGTGCCAATGCTGTCACCTACAGGACGTCGGACGTAGGTGGTGGCAATAATAATGTGACTGGGCCGTGTAGTATCTCTGAATCACCCTGTGCATTGTAACAAGTAACCGCTCTATGACATTCCCTTGGCGTCTGCCTAAAGTTACCTTTACACCTATCGATTCTGTTCCGTTAATAACGACGTGTTGCGTTCTACCAGCAAGGATCTCCCGAGTCCAGTAGCGGCGCGCCGCACCTGGGGAATCAGGTTATGTGCGTCGCGCGCGTTTTTTCGTCGTCGAGCTGATAAGACGGGGAGAGTGTGGCGGTGACGTAGGCCCGCCGAAGCCAAGGCGACAGGTGAGCAGGTGGCAGCTGGAGCTGGTCGGGCAGCGACGGGACGAGGGTGGCGGCTGCTGGCCAAGTCTCCGGCTGCGCAGTAATTAGCCGCCCCGGGCTGACAAGGGACGCAAAAACACTCGGCGCATTCCGCAGCTTTTAATTAAAGCAGAGATAACGGGCAGGTTTTATTAAAAAGCGCCGTCCGCCGCGGCGGCTCTGGGCGGCGCTGCCCGCCTCGGCGACCGCACCCCCTCCGCCGCCCGCGCACGCCCCATGCCACCGAGGCTGTCTCGATCACTCACTGTGCGAGGAACGCCTCTGCCTTCAGCAAAGACTGGTGGATGTAAGGCAGATACACAGAAGCCCAAAATTACAAACATCAGCGGGTGACCGTAAGTGCATCTCTGCTTGCCCACGAACAATTGTCTCCTGAACAACACCGACCATTCCTACACTGTATCGCTACTGGTGACGAGAAAAGCTGTAGCGAACACTGTTTAACTTCGATAAGTTAATCACTAGACCGTGTGACGGTGCACCTTAGTAGGTCGTAAACAAGACATCGGTTCCCAATCGAAATGGAGAACTTGCGCAACGTACCATCGTAAATGACAGTAATGCCTCTAACATTCTTCCAACGTTAAAATTGACGTTATTTAGTAATTAATATTTCAGTGCTAGCCATTTTAATCATTGAATTGGTGTTTAAGTTCGTAGTGTTCTTGCAGAAGTTTTAACCCTTTCGCACTGGCTACGATTGCGTACATTATGTTTTCGATGTTGCTGAGCAACATACAGTAAGATTTAAATTAACACATCGCCATTTGACTGTATTGTTGTTTATTTAATTGCGCCCTAGGTTTGGGCCTTTTATGCCGTTTTCAAGTAATATAGTTTGTCTCATTAACATATATTGCAGGACGTAAAGCTCAAAACTGGCCATAAATTAAGAATAATGTTCACTCCCCACGAAGTGATAGATGTATAATCATCATATTGCAAAAATATCAGTAAATAATAGTGGGATCAGGTCATATTTAATAAAAAGAGGTTTAGTTTGGTATATGAAAGATGAACACGTGTCCTGGAGTCGTAACTATAGTCAAATCAAAACGTATGGGTAATCTAACAACTGAATACTAAAATGACAAATGTCAGAAATATACAGGGTGAGTCGCGTAAGACGTAACACCCCCATTATTCCGGAAGCGATTGCACGTATCGACAAGCGGTGTTCGGCGAATCATAGCCGACTATGGGGCACATACTTCCGTACATGAACAATAATCACAACGTTTATATTGCCCAAGATAATGAGGCAAGTACATGTTTTTTAAGTGGGACGCTATACTTCTTTTACCATCATTCGAACCCTCTGAAAAAGACGCGTATAGTGATGTAACGCATGTTCCCATTGTGATTCAAACTTCGCTTAAAAGACGCTGGGAAATATTGTACGATTGAAGGTCGAGGCGGTCGGAAGCGGCTGCAGACTGTAAACACACCTCGCACGATCCGCGGGCCGAGTTGCCGTGCTCTATGCAGCATACACGGCCTACGCTACGTAGGTAAATCCTCATCCACCCACTTTTCAGCAAAGTTTGAATCACAATAGCAACATGCGTTACATCACAATACGCATCTTTTCCAGAGCGTTCGAATGATGCTAAAAGAAGTATAGCGTCCCATTTACAGAAAAATGTACTTGCCTCATTATCTTGGAAAATATAAACGTTTTGATTATTGTGCATGAACCAACGTATGTGTCCCATAGTCCGCTATGATTCGCAGAAAACCGCATGCCGATACGTGCAATAGCCCCCGGAATAAAGGGGGTGCTCCGTCTTACGCGACTCACCCTATATATCCACCGTATAGTTAGCTAAAATGGTTCAAATGGCTCTGAGCACTATGGGACTCAACATCTGTGGTCATAAGTCCCCTAGAACTTAGAACTACTTAAACCTAACTAACCTAAGGACATCACACACATCCATGCCCGAGGCAGGATTCGAACCTGCGACAGCAGCAGTCGCGCGTTTCCTGACTGAGCGCCTAGAACCGCTAGACCACCGCGGCCGGCTCCACTGTATAGTTGTTTTGTCAGTCTAGCAGAACGCGGGCAGTCGTTATGGTGGAGTATTATCACTTCACGCAGTCTTCCTGGTCGTCGTTCTTCCAAGACGTCTCAGCTGTTGACGGTAATTGTCAGCAGTGATGGTTACACCTCGGGGAAGAATTCGTAGTTCGCAACACCATCGCTGTTCCACCAGATGCATAGAATTATCTTCTTTGGGAGTGCGCAGGCCTTTGTACGGTGAGTTGCTGCTTTGTTTGGGCTCAGCCATTCATTTGTTTTCCTTACGTTAGCAAAAAGACACTATTTCCCGTCATCAGTACCGATTCAGGATAGGAAAGGTGGATGTTGTTCACGAGCCAATTGATGACGAGCAAGCAGAGACGCACCTATGGCCACCCGCTGATTTTTGTGATTTTTTTCGGCTTAAATCATGCAGTACCCATACGATTTTGAACCGTCCCCATAGCATGAAAATGTCGCTCGATGGTGGAGTGTCTACAGTTCATCGCATTTGCCAGGTCGCGAACACACTGACGTAGATCATCGTGGATTAATGCGTTTCAATGATCTTCAACAAACCCCCGAAGGTCTTCTACATCTACATCTACATTTGTACTTCGCAAGCCACCCCACGGTGTGTGGCGGAGGGCACTTTACGTGCCACTGTCATTATCTCCCTTTCCTGTTCCAGTCGCGTATGGTTCGCAGGAAGGACGACTGCCGGAAAGCCTCCGTGCGCGCTCGAATCTCTCTAATTTTACATTCGTGATCTCCTCGGGAGGTATAAATAGGGGGAAGCAATATATTCGGTACCTCATCCAGAAACGCACCCTCTCGAAACCTGGACAGCAAGCTACACCGCGATGCAGAACGCCTCTCTTGCAGAGTCTGCCACTTGAGTTTATTAAACATCTCCGTAACGCTATCACGCTTACCAAATAACCCTGTGACGAAACGCGCCGCTCTTCTTTGGATCTTCTCTATCTCCTCTGTCAACCCGACCTAGTACGGATCCCACACTGATGAGCAATACTCAAGTACAGGTCGAACGAGTGTTTTGTAAGCCACCTCCTTTGTTGATGGACTACATTTTCTAAGGACTCTCCCAATGGATCTCAAACTGGCACCCGCCTTACCAACAATTAATTTTATATGATCATTCCTCTTCAAATCGTTCCGCACGCATACTCCCAGATATTTTACAGAAGTAACTGCTACCAGTGTTTGTTCTGCTATTGCCGGCCGGAGTGGCCGAGCGGTTAAAGGCCCTACAGTCTGGAACCGCACGACCGCTACGGTCGCAGGTTCGAATCCTGCCTCGGGCATGGATGTGTGTGATGTCCTTAGGTTAGTTAGGTTTAAGTAGTTCTAAGTTCTAGGGGACTTATGACCACAGCACTTGAGTCCCATAGTGCTCAGAGCCATTTTGTTCTGCTATCATATAATCATACAATGAAGGATCCTTCTTTCTACGTATTCGCAATACATTACATTGGTCTATGTTAAGGGACAGTTGCCACTCCCTGCACCAAGTGCCTATCCGCTGCAGATCTTCCTGCATTTCGCTGCAATTTTCTAATGCTGCAGCTTCTCTGTTTACTACAGCATCATCCGCGAAAAGCCGCATAGAACTTCCGACACTATCTACTAGGTCAGTTACACATATTCTGAAAAGCAATGGTTCCATAACACTCTCCAGTGGCACGCCATAGGTTCCTTTAATTGAGAACAACATGCTGTGTTCTGTTTGCTAAAAACTCTTCAGCCACACAGCTGGTCTGATATTCCGTAGGCTCTTACTTTGTTTATCAGGCGACAGTGCGGAACTGTATCGAACGCCTTCCGGAAGTCAAGAAAAATGGCATCTACCTGCGAGCATGTATCTAATATTTTCTGGGTCTCATGAACCAATAAAGCGAGTTGGCTCTCACACGATCGCTGTTTCCGGAATCCATGTTGATTCCTACAGAGTAGATTCTGGGTTTCCAGAAATGACATGATACGCGAGCAAAAAACATGTTCTAAAATTCTACAACAGATCGTTGTCGGAGATAGAGGTCTACAGTTTTGCGCATCTGCTCGATGACCCTTCTTGAAGAGTGGTACTACCTGTGCTCTTTTCCAATCATCTGGAACCATCCGTTCCTCTTGAGACTTGCGGTACATGGCTGTTAGAAGGGGGGCAAGTTCTTTCGCGTACACTGTGTAGAATCGAATTGGTATCCCGTCAGGTCCAGTGGACTTTCCTCTGTTGAGTGATTTCAGGTGCTTTTCTATTCCTTGGACATTTATTTCGATGTCAGCCATTTTTTCGTTTGTGCGAGGATTTAGAGAAGGAACTGCAGTGCGGTCTTCCTCTGTGAAACAGCTTTGGAAAAAGGTGTTTAGTATTTCAGCTTTACGCGTGTCATCCTCTGTTTCAATGCCATCATCATCCCAGAGTGTCTGGATATGCTGTTTCGAGCCACTTACTGATTTAACGTACGACCAGAACTTCCTAGGATTTTCTGTCAAGTCGGTGCATAGAATTTTACTTTCCAATTCACTGAACGCTTCACGCATAGCCCTCCTTGCGATAATTTTGACATCGTTTAGCTTCTGTTTGTCTGAGAGGTTTTGGCTGCGTTTAAACTTGCAGTGAAGCTCTCTTTGCTTTCGCAGTAGCTTTGTTGTTGAACCACGGTGGGTTTTTCCCGTCCCTCATAGTTTTACTAGGCACGTACCTGTCTAAAACGCATTTTACGAGTGCATTGAACTTTTTCCATAAACACTCAACATTGTCAGTGTCGGAACAGAAATTTTCGTTTTGATCTGTTAGGTAGTCTGAAATCTGCCTTCTATTACTCTTGCTAAACAGATAAACCTTCCTCCCTTTTTTTATATTCCTATTTACTCCCATATTCAGGGATGCTGCAACGGCCTTATGATCACTGATTCCCTGTTCTGCGCTTACAGAGTTGAAAAGTTCGGGTCTGTTTGTTATCAGCAGGTCCAAGATGTTATCTCTACGAGTCAGTTCTCTGTTTAATTGCTCGAGGTATTTTTCGGCTAGTGCACTCAGTATAATGTCACTCGATGCTCTGTCCCTACCACCCGTCCTAAACATCTGAATGTCCCAGTCTATATCTGATAAATTGAAATCTCTACCTAAGACTATAACATGCTGAGAAAATTTACGTGAAATGTATTCCAGATTTTCTCTCAGTTGTTCTGCCACTAACGCTGCTGAGTGAGGAGGTCGGTAAAATGAGCCAATTATTAACCTAGCTCGGTTGTTGAGTGTAGCCTCCACCCATAATAATTCCCACTTCTGCTTCACTACAGGATAAACTACTACTAACAGCGACAAACACGCCACCACCGGTTGCATGCAATCTATCCTTTCTAAACACCGTCTGTGCCTTTGTAAAAATTTCGGCAGAATTTATCTCTGGCTTCAGCCAGCTTTCCGTACCTATAACGATTTCAGCTTCGGTGCTTTCTATCAGCGCTTGTAGTTCCCCTACTTTACCAACGCAGATTCGACGGTTTACAATTACAATACCGATTGCTGCTTGGTCCCCGCATGTCCTGACTTTGCCCCGCACCCAAAAGGCTGTTGCCCTTTCTGTACTTGCCCGAGGCCAACTAACCTAAAAAACCGCCCAGTCCACGCCACACAACCCTTGTTACCCGTGTAGCCGCCTGCTGTGTGTAGTGGACTCCTGACCTATCCAGCGGAACCTGAAACCCCACCACCCTATGGCGCAAGTCGAGGAATCTGCAGCCCACACGGTCGCAGAACCGTTTCAGCTTCTGATTCAGACCCTCCACTCTGCTCTGTACCAAAGGTCCGCAGTCAGTCCTGTCGACGATGCTGCAGATGGTGAGCTCTGCTTTCATCCCGCTAGCGAGACTGGCAGTCTTTACCAAATCAGATAGCCGCCGGAAGCCAGAGAGGATTTCCTCCGATCCATAGCGACACACATCATTGGTGCTGACATGAGCGACCACCTGCAGATGGTGCACCCTGTACGCTTCATGGCATCCGGAAGGACCCTTTCCACATCTGAATTGAATCCCCCCGGTATGCACACGGAGTGCACATTGGTTTTCTTCCCCTCTCTTGCTGCTATATCCCTAAGGGGCCCCATTATGCGCCTGACGTTGGAGTTCCAAACTATTAGTAAGCCCACCCTCTGTGACCGCCCGGATCTTGCAGACTGAGGGGCAACCTCTGGAACAGGAGAGTCACTAACGTCAAAACGATCCTTATTAATACGAGAAAACCATTTTCTTGCTGTGCTCTTTCCAACGGCATTATCCCTATACACGACGCAAATGTTTCTGGCTGTCACCCCTCTACTGAACTCAAACACAAGAATATGTCGGAAATGTTCCGATTTCTCCACTCCATTTTATAGCGTCCGCAGCTCCACTCACTACCTTCAAATGACAAAATGACAGTATGTCACCTTATATAGCAACAGTGAAGTACAAATAAAAATGACAATCGACAATAGACCCGTAGTAATCGAAATACCAACATAGAAAACAAAACCGCTACGAACTAACACACCAACCTTATACAACAACAGAAAGCAGAGCGAACTATGAAATTTTACTTACTGTGCAGCTACAGTTGTAGCGTTAGGCTTTGGGCGGAGTGGGGTTCTGGCTGGGATTGTGCAGGTGTAGGCTTTCTGTGAGACACCACCTCTGCCAAACTCTTCTCATACTGTAAAGTTGACTGATACCCAACGAATACCCAACGACATCTCCTTAGTTACTCGTTAGAGTAATTATTAGTCACTCGACAACATGTGGAAAAAAACAGTATTTAGTCTTCACTCATTATACGAGGGTAAGTCAATTATTATCCGCAAAGTAGTTAAAAATTTTTATTGTAATAAAATAGTATCTTACAAGAACATTATCTTTCGACATAGTCTCCTTGCGTTTCAATGCACTTGGTCCATCGTTGTACAAGCTTTCTGATGCCCTCATAAAAGAAGGTTCTCGGCTGAGCTGCAAGCCAGGAATGCACTGCTTCTTTCACTGCTTCGTCCGAGGCAAATCGACTGCCCCTTAACGCATGTTTGAGTGGACCAAACAAGTTATAGTCAGAAGATGCAAGATCGGGACTACGTGGAGGATGATCCAGTACTTCAGATTTGAGTTTCTGAAGCGTTTCAGCAATGTGGGCAGTATTATGCGCACGGGCATTGTCGTGCAACAACACAACACCTTTTGACAGCAATCCTCGGCGTTTGCGTCGAATTGCAGGCTTTAGCCTGGCGGTAAGTATCTCACTGTAACGTACAATGTTTATTGTTGTGCCCCTTTCCCCAAAATGTTCCATTACTGGCCCTTGTAAATCGTAAGCATCAGTTTTCCTGCGGACGGTTGGGTCTTGAACTTTTTCTTGTACGGCGAATTTGGATGTTTCCATTCCATACTCTACCGTTTCCTCTCCAGCTCGTAACGATGGATCCATGTTTCGTCAGCAGTAATGATCTTGTCCAAGAAGTTGTCCCCTTCGTTACAACAGCGATCCAAATGTTTTTTGGAGATGTCCAAGCGCGTTTGTTTATGCAGCTGTGTGAATTGTTTTGGTACCCATCTTGCACAAAGTTTATGAAACCCAAGTCTGTTGTGGATGATTTGTAGGCAGAACCGTTAGTAATTTGCAGACGATGTGCCACTTCGTCACTAGTTAATTGTATGTCTAACAGAATCATTTCACGTGAACGCTCAATGGTTTCTTCATCTGTGGCGGTAAATGGTCGTCCGGCTCCTTCATCACTTGTGCGACCATTTCAGGATTTTTTAATCCACTCGTAGACAATTCGTCGTGGCAAAACACTGTTCCCGTACTGTACCGAAAGTCTTCGATGAATTTCGGTCCCTGACACGCCTACAGAGCACAAAAAACGGATCACTGGACGTTGATCTTCTTTGGTGCAAATAGACAGCAGAGGAACCATGATTAACAGCACGACAGCGATAACGAAACTAACCTAGCAGCTTGAAAACTGGAAAGTATAAAAACAAATAAACAAAGAAGGTGTCATCAATGTAAAGCGACAATACTACCAAAATAAACAAAAATATAACTAAATTGCGGATAATAATTGGCTTTATCTCGTCCAGTGACTCACTCTAGCTTCGTTTTAAGGACAAGCTCTTCACAAGAACGTAGAAAGAAGTCCTAATGCCATTGATATTTTTCGCCGTCGGACATTCGTGTTATCGGTATTCCTTGGAGCACTGTACGTCGCAGATGCTTCTTTGCTGCGCATGTGGTTGACGTTAGTTGCAGCTAAATCAAACTCGGCGCCACAGGAAGCCCAAAAGAAATAGCTCAGACAAATCACAGCAATTACAACAAAATCTAATCTAAAGAAACTATGCTACAAATAGGGATAACTCTAACCTCGACCTCCTCTTCCCACTAATGCGAAACTTGCCACACTTGTTCATTTATATGCTACTACAGTAGGTGATTTTCCCACCAGTCTACTACATTCATCAGAATTGTTACTCATGGAAAATGTCGTACGCTCACATTACAATATTAAAAAGACTCATGACATCACTACTACCCCTTCCCTGCTACCTTTCTCCTCCCCCAATCACCTTCACTCCCTTCCACTTTCTCTCCTCATCCTTCTTCACCTTCCTCTCCCCTCCCCCCTCTCCCGTACCTCCAACTGGTACCTACATAAAACATTCACCGCAGTTGCAAAACGTAGTACTCTGATACGACGTTCTGAATAGAGTAGACGGGTTGCTGACGCAAGTATTTAGATAAATTTTAAATTTTTGTACACCTCCTTTTTCTACTTATTGTAAAATATTATCGTACATGATTTAGTTTTTCTGTTTCGGATATGAAGATGATACTGAGCGATCGAAATTTGTTATCTAATTAAAAATGTACAACTGAGCCTGAACAATAAACGCTTATTATCGTAAATATTTATTGAACAATAAAATTTTCCTCTGCCATCTAGAATTTAACAAAACTTACTTAATGTACAGGGTGTTACAAAAAGGTACGGCCAAACTTTCAGGAAACATTCCTTACACACAAAGAAAGAAAATATTTTTATGTGGACATGTGTCCGGAAACGCTTACTTTCCTTCATAGAGCTCATTTTACTACTTCTCTTCAAATCACATTAAATCATGGAATGGAAACACACAGCAACAGAACGTACCAGCGTGACTTCAAACACTTTGTTACAGGAAATGTTCAAAATGTCCTCCGTTAGCGAAGATACATGCATCCACCCTCCGTCGCATGGAATCCCTGATGCGCTGATGCAGCCCTGGAGAATGGCGTATTGTATCACAGCCGTCCACAATACGAGCACGAAGAGTCTCTACATTTGGTACCGGGGTTGCGTAGACAAGAGCTTTCAAATGCCCCCATAAATGAAAATCAAGAGGGTTGAGGTCAGGAGAGCGTGGAGGCCATGGAATTGGTCCGCCTCTACCAATCCATCGCTCACCGAATCTGTTGTTGAGAAGCGTACGAACACTTCGACTGAAATGTGCAGGAGCTCCATCATGCATGAACCACATGTTGTGTCGTACTTGTAAAGGCACATGTTCTAGCAGCACAGGTAGAGTATCCCGTATGAAATCATGATAACGTGCTCCATTGAGCGTCGGTGGAAGAAACTAAAATGAGCTCTAACATGTCCACATAACATCTTTTCTTTATTTGTGTGTGAGGAATGTTTCCTGAAAGTTTGGCCGTACCTTTTTGTAACACCCTGTATATGACTCTTTTACAGTTCCTGAAGACATGAGCGTTAGAATATCACAATAAATGTAATAAAATTCCTTCAGCACAATGCTAAATAAATTGAAATTAGTACTGCCCCAGTAACACTACAGCAACAAAAACCCAAACATTTCACAACACTCGATCTGATAGCCCTAATAAGCGCAAACCGAAAAACACTCTTCAATCAGAACCACCTAAATACAATCAATAAAATTAGAATACCGAACCACACACATTGTAACTGGACGTAAATACGTACACTATAATTCTAAATAGTACATCTACTAGTCACTCCCTCGCCAGATACTCAATAGTAGCAATAAAACTGACAACCAATTAGAATGCTACCTACGCAAATCACCAATTACCGTTCCCTGCATAGCAGTTACGCCCACAGCGGAATGATAACAAATGAGATTTCGAGAGCTCTCGTTTTCACAAACGCACGCCTAGCGTGCAGGCAAACACACAACACTGTGCACAAGGTCTGTCCATGTGGAATACGACTGGCAAAACCGTTACTCAGTGTACTGTACACTGTACGCAGCTCTGAATTAAATCAAACGACCAAATTTCTCTGCCGGTGTCAGCGCTCCTCTTGTAACACGGAAACCCCTGTCTGTGTACCTTCTGGATTCGTCGTCCTGACCTGTTGTGTGAACGCACTGCCACCACGCCCCACGTCGACCTTTAGTGGATTCAAGGTTTCAGCTCTTTAGCACACCAGTTCTCCACTAGACTTCGTCCTCTTTGGCTGTCCACCCATACCTGCAGCTTCAGCTGCAGATACTGCGATGCCATTTCAGAGGAGTCGGGCCAATGTTCCGGTTGGGGCCCGGTGTCATCTCTGAAATCTGTACTATGGCTACCGGTGGAAACTTCCCTTCACGTTACAGCATCTCCTGCTTCGCTGTCCTCAACTGCAGGCGCAGCCGCTTCATCGACCCCTGGCATCAAACCAAGGTCGTTCACATCCCGCGTTGACCGTCAGTGATGCTGCACGATTCCCGACTGCTTCACCGCGTTCCTGGCACTAGATTCCGGAAGATGGTACCTCGTAGTGAGCTAAGCAGGCGACTGTCATCAGTCGTTTCACAGGTGGTAATAAAAATAAATGGAGACGGCTTTATCTATACTGAGAGCAGGCGTTGGTTGAAGCCATGGGGCAGGGCAGTCCGCCATCTTGTTAAGACTTACATAACGCTTTCTCCCTCAAAATACTGTACGAAACCTGCCATTTCTATTTCAAACCACTGATCTGACAGTTAATCTTAGTTTTCCCTTAGATGCGACATACTTTCTTGGATGGGAAAGCAAGGGAGATGAGAGTTTAACGTCCCGTCGACATTGATATCATTAGACACTGAGAACTAGGTCAAAATGTGTCAAGGATGGAGTAGAAAATCGGCCGCGCCCTTTCAAAGGTACCATCGCGGCGTTTACTTGGAGTAATTTCGGGAACCCACGGAACAACTAAATCAGGATGCACGGACGCGGATTTGAACCGTCATCCTCCTTAATCGGATCCATTGTTCTAACCACTGCACCACCTCGCTCGGTATATATTCTTGGAGGCATACTCATAATCAGACAGTTGAGAACTTAATTCATTAATGTGAAATTTCATTCATTAAGCATTGACTACATCACAGCAAATCAGCCGATCGTTGTAACTGAAGTACTATTAGCTGTAACAGTTAACAGTATAAAACTCACAAAATACTTCCGATTATTTGATTATGAAAATGTACGTCTTTCATAATTCTAGAACTGAAATGAATCTTTTTGTCACAGGTTCACGACAACATTGTATAAAAATTACTGTTTGAGATTTGGAGCAATTAAGCATTGCCATTAAAACGAAAAGCTTACACTTAGTGCCAAGCAAATCCTATCTTTGTCTCACACATTTCTCCCTCTACCCTCCCTTATAAGAATGATTAGGTCCTACTGCGACCAGCATTTTCATTTGATAGTTTTTCTCAATCAGGAATACATATTTCAGTCACTAGTGCACCTATATTCAGTTATGAAACCTGCAAAATGGAATTTCTACAACAAAGAGGTTATACGCGTAAAAGGTCATTTTATATTCAAGAAAATAATGCTCCAGTGCTTTGTGAAATTAAATATTTATTTCACTTTTACAAATAGAACAAACTTTCAACTTATTAACTAGTGCAGTTTATCACAAACCTACTTCACGGTCCTTCGAAGGCAACTACATTACTGCGTCTGCATGCACATTTGTCTTTATGAGGGAAAGACTTGCAGTATTCTCGCTGTATGAGTCTTACTAGATTGTAATACCAAGTGATTACCAAGTGACCATTGATGTCTCATGTGATCACAGAAATAGGAAAAAATATTGTTTAAATATTTATTTATAATTCACGAACCATTAAATCAATGGAGTTCTGTGGACATACGTGTTGCGTGGCCACCAAAAACAGGTGTCTCACCTAGATACCACTTATTGCTCTAGGATTTTGTAGTTACAACTCTTCATTTGGACTTCACTGGATAAACTATTAAACACTAAAATACTCTTCATACACGTAGTTCCTATTCTGCGTAAGGTTCAGATTACTATTTCGCTCCATGAGGTCCCAGATTGGCTTCTGAGGAAGCTCGATATTATTCCCGGTTTCTTTGTTCTCTTCACACACATTGCACAACTTTCACTCGATATAAAAAACTGTGTCCTGAGGTGGAAAGCTTTTTGGCAACACTAGAAAGTAAACAGATTCGTAAAATTAGCATTAGATCTACAACTTTTTGATGCACAAAAAATAGTTATTATTTTGTCGAGCAGGAGTTCTCAAAATAAAGGGAACTCTTCCAACATAACAATTAACACATACCAGAGTTCTCATATATGCACAAAAAATAATTAATATGATGAAAATTCTAAATAAAATGTTTGTCACCTAGACACATCACACACTCGCTGGATGGTCTGGAAGGTAAACTGTCAAGTAAAAGATACCGGTAAAACGCTGCTGCAACGCCAGCTGCCAACAGCAAATGAAAACAAGTGCAACTTCAAATAAATGAGAAACACAGACATCTTGCGTATGGTTACTACAAGTACATTTAAGTAAAATTACTTCGAAACATTTTTCTACACTTACCAACATACATGGAAATAATTATTAGAATCGTAAAACTACTCAACGTTCTATTTAGGCCTATTTAACTGCTAGCTTTTGACATGCGTGTTATGATTCTCATCGTCAGTTGTTATGATGACAGGTGGCCAATGCTAAATAGAAACATATATTGCAGGTTTGGCAGTGAAGTCGGTAAGGATCTGGCTGCATAGGCT
Source organism: Schistocerca nitens (assembly GCF_023898315.1). Classification (NCBI taxonomy): domain Eukaryota; kingdom Metazoa; phylum Arthropoda; class Insecta; order Orthoptera; family Acrididae; genus Schistocerca; species Schistocerca nitens. The sequence continues at coordinate 441,398,013 of NC_064620.1, read as the reverse complement.
GTGTCTACAGCGACTGAAATAATTAGTAGTCGTGGGTAAAAAATAATATATATTGTACTTGTGTTACATGCTTCTTCAAAAAATGGTTCAAATGGCTCTGAGCACTATGGGACTTAACTTCTGAGGTCATCAGTCCCCTAGGACTTATAACTACTTAAACCTAACTAAATCAGGGACATCACACACACCCATGCCCGAGGCAGGATTCGAACCTGCGACCGCAGTGGTCGCGCGGTTCCAGACTGTAGTGCCTAGAACCGCTCGGCCACTCCGGTCGGCCATGCTTCTTCATATGCTGCATACATATAACTACAAACAGATATCTAGAGAGGAATTACTTATGCCATACTTGACTAAGCGCCTTGTTAGAGGTTGCTTCCTATCAGTTGAAGGCTATACTACATTCCTAGTTGAGGTGCCGAACAAGAGTGGACGAGAGTTCGCTAGATATTCGATTTAGCTTCACAAACAGAACGATTCGTGCGTCCAGACACTACGCAAGTCACCATTATAGCTCAAAATCCTTCCAGAAACTAGAGACAAACCTATAGACACAAGCTTAGAGCAGCAGTGTTTTGATCGGATCAAGATGCCTACCGACTGAATTTCTTGGATTCGCAGTTGTGACGTCAAGGCCTCTCCTTTCATTTTATGATCTTGATCATCTTGACTCCGCAGTTAATATTAATGTTAATAATAAAACCACTTTAGCATCATTATTACACATTTAATGTATTACGACTGGTTTCGTTTCTTTCAACGTCTTCAGGTCGTCGGCTGTTGAGGAAAGCAGGAAATTACGCAAAGCTACGATGTCTAAACCAATATTTGTATGCAATTATTCCACAGTCGACTGTACAATAAATCGTATGGCTCTATCAACTTAGTGACAATATATGTTAGTGTAATAACTGGTATTTGTTCTCTTCTATTGTAAATAATTGTGGCTAATTTTACGTAGCTCACTTGCAATTTTATTAACAGTAGATGATAACTTCCTGGTCATCAGTTTGAATTCTCAGACATTTCTAACAACAATGCGTCCTCTGTAACTTTATTATTCATGACTTATGATAGTTCCGTGAGATAATTGCCATTTTTACATAACTACTTCGTAACTGTATTTTATAGTTCTGTGTGTCAAATGACGAGACAGTTTGTTGTAAGCAGTATCATCTGATCCCTTGTCATTGTGCGTAGAAGTATTGAAAATCTTTTTCAGCAGTCCTAAAGCATCGACTGCACAGCGACCAGCGCCGCGCCACGAAACGCATCAAGAAGGCGCTGACCCGCGCGCCAGTGGAAAGAGCGGGCAGCGTCACACTTCCAAGACGACAGAGTTCAACACCCACTGTCACTGCTGATTTAACGAGCCGCCTGTCGCTGATCGGCACCAGTTTGGTCGCGGACTTTGACGGCATCAGTGCTGAATAATAGAAAGACGTTCCTGAGCCTGCACTCTGCGAGTAGTAGTAGATTGTCAATGTAATTGGATGTAGAAAACACAAGAAGTTAAGTATCGTATGTTCCCTTAATACAAATAAAGTTTTCTGTTAATTCGAAAGTCTTTTGTTCCGGTGATTTTGGATTCCTGCCGCCAGTCACCACAACTTCTCCTCCTCCTTGTTTGTGTCTGTACTGACTCCCACAGTAGCGAACACAACATTTTGCTCATATCTGTTTTCCAATTAATTACGCAGTGGCTTTTATTCTTTACCAGCTTTGTACTTGTGCATGATAGATGAAAGTCAAACGCACTTAGATTTTAATTGTCAATACACGATTGAAACTACCCTATTTAATTAGTTTATCATTTCACATGTTCAGAAACAACGCGCTTTCTTGTAATCGCTTTTGTCCGTTGCTCACGGTCACTCTGTGTGCGTACATTTACGGTGATTTTGCTGTGTTGTGTACAATTACTTTAAATGTGTAACTGGTTACTCACTGTTTTATCCCTCTACGCCAGCGCAAACTTGTGTTAGCTTTGCCGTCTGTTCCTCTATTGAAGAAACATGTAGCAAATTAAGCACAGCTCGCTTATATTTTGTTAGCAACAAACAAAAACTACCCAGTTCAGCTATTTACAATTCTTTTATACGTTCCATGACGTTATTTAGGACAAGAAGACGGTCAGATCTAAATTTAAGATAACAGTGGAACTACCACCAGTGCCTTACAGGTAGCCAGGTAGACTCAACGTAATTATGATGACAATAGCCTAATGCTTGTTCATGCCTAAACAATATTGGAATATCTATCATTATAACTACGTTGAGTCTACATGACTACGTATAACGAACTTATCATAACTGCACTATTAGCTGAAATCTAGATCTACAATAAAAGGAAGAAAACAGATATTACTGAAGGCGCTAACCTCCTATCTGTCCTGAACTACATCACAGTCACAATCATTCCCACTGAATCGAACATGAAGACGTTATTTGTTGTAGCGGTTGCTATTTTGATCACTTTGTATGATCAAAATCACCGGATCTGTTTTACTATACGTCATTACTTCACAATCGACTGTATAACAAGTCGTATATTGTTATCAACTAATGATGACACAGTTTTGCGTAACCAATTGTGTTTGTTCTCTTCCATTCTACATAACTGTAGCTAACTTAAAACAGCTCTCATATAATTTTATTAACAACATACGACTGGTTGCCTTATAGTCGTTCTGTGACATAAAAATTTTCGTTCCAGATGCATATTCCTTTATTATCCGCAACTGTATGTTCTCTTGCTGCCACTGCTGTCAAATGACGTAGTTTGGTTCAAGCTCTGTCATCTGTTCCCTTGTTGTTGTGCATAATTGTGTCGACAACTTTGGTACGGTTCTATGGTTCACGTTTACGCATTAGTCGCGCTCTTTAATGCCGGGTGGTTATAATTAAACTTTCCCTACTTAACACGTTGCAACATGCAAACTAATTACTATACAAGTACTAAATTTGGTATCATTAATGTCCAGAGTACAGGTGCGTGATTTCCATGCGTCACAGCGCAACCGTTGAGTTCCAATTATGGCCACCAGGTGCCTTGATCAGTCATTATGATTCATAATCTCACACACCTGACGAGTCGCAGTGCACTTGTTGACATGTTAACATGAGCTTGGACAAAAGGAACAGGGCATTATTGGTGTAGCTCTATTGTCAAAACAACAGTAATGCTGCAGCCACACTTCGAGAATATCGCCGGCTTAAAGGATTACGGAAGGGTTCTCTTTCTCCACCTGCTGTGCGGAACATGATGAAGTAGTTCGAGTCAACTAGAAAATTGACGTCGCTCCAGGAAAAGGCCGACGACCGGCTGCACCACCGGTGGTTGATGAAATCGCTGTTGCTATGGCACCGCTGTGCGCAATTCCCGATCGTCAGGTAGTGCGCTTGCTGTGTCACGACAGTTGAACATCCCCTGCTCCACTGTAGGGAAGGTGCTTAGAACCATTCTCAAATGGAATCCGTACAAGATCGATATCGAACAGTAGCTTGTGGCACAGGACGCACAGCGACGTGTTGCCTTCGCTCTCCACTTCCTCACAAGGATTGATGTTGACGAGGGCTGGCTCTGGACCATTCTGTGGACAGACGAAGCTCATTTTTCTCTGATGGGTGATGTGAACACACGGAATTGCCGAGTGTGGGAATATTCACCTCCAATCACTGTGCATCAAGTTCCTCTGTGTCGTATCCTGCCCACTCGTCTAATACAGGGTACCTAGGAAGCCGTTTTCTCGGGGAGCTAGGCAACAATTCAAGCAAATCGTATTAATAGAGTTTACTACAGTAAGTTAAATTGACAATACTTAACTTTGCGTTTTCACAAAGAGGTGTCGCAAGTAATTGGTGACAAGCAAATAATCAGTGTCCTGTGGCATATACAATTTCAATGCAAAGCTAAACACAGCAGTTCATAAGTCGCGGCTGAAGCGTTTGGATGAGGACTTGTCTAGTGCTGCCGCGACTAGGCCGACTGGCGCATAACTCTTCATAAAGGGCCGATCCTGTCGTGATGTCGTCCTAGTCAGCACACTATTGGCTGACGTCGTCTCAGCTGTAACGTTCCAGGTCGTCGTGCCAGTGCTTGATGTTACGCCGGAACACTGTATGGTGAACGTGTCACTGTACAGTGTGGCTTCACTGCAACGTTCATCATTGGCCCGTTCTTTTTTGAACAGGTTGGCGCTCAAGTACCAAACACGTGCTGTGTGACTGGCCAGCGTTACTGAGATGTGCTTCCCCAGCATGTTGTACCTGCCGTACGGGAGAGAGACGCATTAAATTCAACAGTTTTCATGCAATATGGAGCTCCAACGCACATCGCACGTGAAATTCAACTGCTTATCAGAAACACATTTGGAAACGATCGAATTATCAGCCAGTTATTTCCAACTGCTTGGCTGACACGATCACCTGATCTCACTCCCTGTGATTTCTGGTTGTGGGGCTACCTAAAGGACAGGGTTTACTACGGAATATTCACAGATCTGCTGATCTGAAGCGTAGTATATCAAGAGCAGTAGCCAGCAGACCTACGTACATGCACTTTCAAATTCTTCTGGACACTGATGGGCACGATACTGAGCCGCATTAATGCTACCACGTTTAGTCCTCGTACGGTAATTAGTTTCCATGTTATAACGTGTTAAATAGGGAAAGTTTAATTATAACCACCCGGTATTAGTTCTGTGCTTAAGGTTTCATCACTGCTTGTAACGATTACTATCACACGGACGAATATCGTACTCGACAGGACAGCATGTCGTGTTTGCTCCCCATATTTCCGCCAAGCGGTCGGCAGAATGGATCCTGGATATGATCTTTAACATTACACACAGTAACCGAGACATCTATTCCACGACTTCAGCACAACTCTCTCTCTCTCTCTCTCTCTCTCATTCATATATATAGGCTTGAAGATACAGTGTGTTGTTACAAAATACAGTGTACAATTATTTGCATATTTACAAACATATACAGGTTTAGACCTCGATCTATGAGTAACATCAGTATTATTACAGATGTATGTCCAGTGTCCTTAACCATTCCTCAGCTTCCTCACTGGCGTGATGGATCTCCTCCATTGAACCACTGAACCCTTGAAGTCGGTAGTCCATAACGGTGTGGCTGATTGTCTGAGGCACGTCTGCACAGTCACAGAAAGGGTGATCAGCAATCCTCCACGTGTGCTTCCAAAACTGACATCTACCATGTTGGGCTCTTATCCGGTAAAGTGATGTGCAGATTTTCCTGGGTTGGTTGAAACCTGGGGGTTGTTTGGTTGGATCTGAGATCAGTCCAGATCTGTCTGGTTTTGAAGACAGCTAGTCGCTGCACCAAGCTTCACTTACTGTAAACTAATCTTGGGCCAACTTCTTTCCTAGAATAAAAGAAGGGTTCCGAGATTTCAGTCTGAGATCATCATGTAAACAGTCTTCATTTGTTGGTAAGAGAGGGTTGTCACAGCACTTATGCCATTCTTTCTTCAGTGCTAATGCTCTTCGGAGATGAGGAGGTGGAATGTTAGGAAGTACCGGTAGGCACTTCTGAGGAGTAGACTGGATGGTGCCTGATATAATCCTCACTGTGTCATTCAGCTGGACGTCTACCTTCTTTGTATGGGTACTGTTAGGCCATACTTGACGGCAGTATTCAGCTACTGGATATACTAGGGCAAGTGCTGTGGTTGTGAGATTTCGTATAAAGGCGTTATCAATGCGAGTCGCCCGTCTTATTCGTTAAGATCTGTAGCTTTAGCCTAACTTGCTGTTTTGTTTAACCGCAGGCAACCTGAAGATATTTAAAGAAACGAAATAGGTCGGATTACTATAAACGTGTAATAATACTTACGAGGTACATTTCATTAACCATTAAAATTTTACGTTATAGCTCCATGGTTTACTATAGTGCCAGCTCACCACAGCGCGGCGCTAGCTGTGGCAAAACGCCTCAGAGCGCGTTCCTTGGGCAAAAACATGCCTCAGCGCAGTGCCACCACGGTTGGTTGGGTGGGAAGCACAACGTACCGCGAATTTTCAATTCACCGCACATAGTACGAGGGCTGTCTAATAAGTCATGCAACACATATTTTCTCGCTGTTTTCTGCTCATTGAAAAATGAGGAATTTGTTGTGTGACATCGTGGAATACTCCCTCTTCAACCCTTATAGTTTTATGAAGTTACGATATTTGGTGGCACTATACGTAGCCTTCAAAATGGCATTTGTAGCGGAGGTGCTTTCCAAGCAGAGAGCTGTCATCGAATTTCTTTCGGCGGAAAAAAAGAGAAGTGTCTACGGATACCTGGTAGTGAACGAAGACACGCTGAGTCGTCGGGCGAGGGTGTCTGTCATCATCGCGACGGAAACTGCCTTTACGTCGACCAATGGTGTAAACGCCCAGAAGATGACCCCTACGTCGGGCTGAAACCGGTTGGGGGTATAATAATAATAATAATAATAATAATAATAATAAATGCGATTAAGACTGTCCTTAAATAATTGACTGCCTTTTTATCCATCGTCATTTGATAAGTGGCGCTACGCCACCACTTTGTACACAGTGCGACCAAGTTTTAACTGTCCGCCACTTACTGACGGACTGCCCATTTTTTAACCGTTTACGTTCCCGCTTGGGTTTGCCGTCTGAGCTATCGGCCGTTTTAGCAAATGACGCGCGGGCTGCCGACCGCGTTTTACTGTTTATCCGCCAAAGCAATATGGTGAAGGCCATTTAATTTTTACTTTTGTACCCTCGTTTCTGTATGGTGTCTTTTTAACTCCTTTACCGCGCGCCTGTTTTTAGCTGTCTTCTATTTTGTCAATTGGGACTGACCTATAGTCGTTTTCTAACCCCCCCCCCCCCCTCTCTCTCTCTCTCTCTCTCTCTCTCTCTCTTCGTGTTCTATAGTTTTGACTTGGGCGCGTTTGACTCCAAATGTTTTTTGTGCCCCGAAGCAAAACAAAACCAAAACCAATGTACAGGTGTAGTGCGAAAGGCACTTGCGAGCCTCAGAAGTACGCTCCGCTGAGTTCGTTGCAGCATTGTTTTGTAGCTGCCTGGTCTAAGGCGATGACCGCACCACATGCAACACTAATGTATAGTCAGCAGTACCAGCACTGCATAATTTTGGTCGCTTTCTGATTGCCAGATATTACGTTTCTTACGAAGTTTCTTTTCTCGTCTAGAAGAATGCCTAAATATCTACAAACATTTTCTGGCGAAGAAAAATGACACAATTCGCGGTCGCCGAGCGACTCCTCATCCCAGTTCAAGACTGTAACTAGTAAAATCTAGTCCCGCCAGTAAGTTTAATAGAAATACGATTTATGAAAAGAGACCCTGGTAACTCTGTAGGTGAGTGCAACACAGCTAAAAACAGGTGAGGTGTACGCCACCGATATTCTGCCCACGGCGAAAGTATCTACTGCTTGTCTTTGTGCTTGCCAAACCCTGTCTTGGCCAGCATAGTTGTGAGATCTCTCCCCAGTCGAGAACGTTTAGTTCATTATTGGCAGGGTTCTCGAAACAGTTCGGGATTTTGAAAGTATATCTCGCGCCAGTCGGACAGAATTTGGCACGATGTCCCTCAGGACTACATACAACCTACCAACCAATTCCAAGCCAAATAACTGCTCGCCTAAGGGCTTGAGGTGTACCAGTCCATTGACTGACCAACACGTCAATGATCTGCTCTCTTTGCTCTTTCTCTTGAATAAATCATCTTGGATTCGTTCTTTAAGAGCTTCTCGGACCATTGCTCCAAGCTTCAGTTTTTATGTTACTGTACACATTGAAATATTTCCAACTTTATTTGGGCAATAAGGGCTTTTATACGCTATGCAGCGCTTTTTTACTTTGTTTGCGAAGACGGCGTTGCACTGTTGGAAGTAACTGGAGCTGCTCGCTTATATTTACTTCCTCGTGAATTTCAGTTGTAGTACGAGTTCTCCGATGTTTGTTCTGTACACGCATCAACTGATCTTCCTTATGACACGTACTCGGGGATTTTGAGATCGCGAAAAACTTGCATTTGCGCGAGTCTGCTTGATCCACTGCAACGTGTACACCACTGTAGATCCAGCTACGCCAATTTTTGTCTCTTTTGCCCTACCACAATAGTCTTCCTGATTAAGAGCTACAAATACAGTATATTTCTCAACTGCAATCTCCTGCTACCGTTTCATTAGGAGCTAGTGTGTTGTGAACTTGATGAAGTATGCAAACATACTGCTAGATGCACACAGTGTACCGTAAACTAATGCAACCTGACTGCCACACAGACACCTGCATGAATGAGGCCTATTCAAATGTAAGCCTCTTAGGTAATGTGACGTCAGTGCTGTTGTGGGTGCTCTTGAGCGTTACTCTATGGCAATGGTTCCCAACCTGGCGGTAATTACCCTTGAGGTGTAAAATTAAAATTTTTGAGGGGCAAAAACTAAACGATTCAATCATGTTTCAATGATGAAAGTAAATTATTTTTAAAAGATCATTACTATTATCACAATTCTGTAAGACTCTCATATTGACTATATAAGTTATCAATAGTTACTTTTTGTCAACAATTAGTAGCGTTAACGCGATCGAGTTTATAGGTTCCTCTCAAAGTCCGCCCACTACACACATATCTTGTGATTTGTCGCGTATAGCGCCGATGATAAAAGTGAGCACATATGCAACAAATGTTACGTTCTCAAAAAAAAATGTTTTCTCCAATTTGTACATAGTACCTCCAGTAATCCCGAAATTGCTTCATTACTTACTTGGAAACAGATAAGTGAATTAATTGACAGCACGATACAGCAGTAACGACATAAGGGCTACTATAGCGCTGTACACATTATTATTATTTCTTTACTTTCTCAGACTTTTTAGAAGTCTGGTTAAGAATGGAGTGACGCGGACCTTTATCAAGCGTCACTTCCTTTTTGCTGTACGGTACATGTTATATTGCATTTAGGAACTTTCGGGTAATTGAACATGTATCAATAATTACGGATTTCTGTAATTGTATATATATGTTTGGATGTAGCTGTATTGCATTGATGTATTGGTGGATATTGTGTGGTATGACTCCTGTAGTTGATAGTATAATTGGTATGATGTCAACTTTATCCTGATGCCACATGTCTTTGACTTCCTCAGCCAGTTGGATGTATTTTTCAATTTTTTCTCCAGTTTTCTTTTGTATATTTGTTGTATTGGGTATGGATATTTGATTAATTGTGTTAATTTCTTCTTTTTATTGGTGAGTATGATGTCAGGTTTGTTATGTGGCGTTGTTTTATCTGTTATAATGGTTCTGTTCCAGTATAATTTGTATTCATCATTCTCCAGTACATTTTGTGGTGCATACTTGTATGTAGGAACGTGTTGTTTTATAAGTTTATGTTGTAAGGCAAGCTGTTGACGTATTATTTTTGCGACATTGTCATGTCTTCTGGGTTATTCTGTATTTGCTAGTATTGTACATCCGCTTGTGATGTGATCTACTGTTTCTATTTGTTGTTTACAAAGTCTGCATTTATCTGTTGTGGTATTGGGATCTTTAATAATATGCTTGCTGTAATACCTGGTGTTTATTGTTTGATCCTGTATTGCAATCATGAATCCTTCTGTCTCACTGTATATATTGCCTTTTCTTAGCCATGTGTTGGATGCGTCTTGATCGATGTGTTAGATGATACGGGTGCTTGCCATGTAGTGTTTTCTTTTTCCAATTTACTTTCTTCGTATTTGTTGATGTTATGTGATCTAAAGGGTTGTAGAAGTGGTTATGAAGTTGCAGTGGTGTAGCCGATGTATTTATATGAGTGATTGCCTTGTGTATTTTGCTAGTTTCTGCTCGTTCTAGAAAGAATTTTCTTAAATTGTCTACCTGTCCATAGTGTAGGTTTTTTATGTCGATAAATCCCCTTCCTCCTTCCTTTCTGCTTAATGTGAATCTTTCTGTTGCTGAATGTATGTGATGTATGCTATATTTGTGGCATTGTGATCGTGTAAGTGTATTGAGTGCTTCTAGGTCTGTGTTACTCCATTTCACTACTCCAAATGAGTAGGTCAATATTGGTATGGCATAAGTATTTATAGCTTTTGTCTTGTTTCTTGCTGTCAATTCTGTTTTCAGTATTTTTGTTAGTCTTTGTCTATATTTTTCTTTTAGTTCTTCTTTAATATTTGTATTATCTATTCCTATTTTTTGTCTGTATCCTAGATATTTATAGACATCTGTTTTTTCCATCGCTTCTATGCAGTCGCTGTGGTTAACCAATATGTAATCTTCTTGTTTAGTGTGTTTTCCCTTGACTATGCTATTTTTCTTACATTTGTCTGTTCCAAACGCCATACTTATATCATTGCTGAATACTTCTGTTATCTTTAGTAATTGGTTGAGTTGTTGATTTGTTGCTGCCAGTAGTTTTAGATCATCCATGTATAGCAAATGTGTGATTTTGTGTGGGTATGTTCCAGTAATATTGTATCCATAATTTGTATTATTTAGCATGTTGGATAGTGGGTTCAGAGCAAGGCAGAACCAGAAAGGACTTAATGAGTCTCCTTGGTATATTCCACGCTTAATCTGTATTGGCTGTGATGTGATATTATCTGAATTTGTTTGGATATTAAGTGTGGTTTTCCAGTTTTTCATTACTATGTTTAGGAACTGTATCAATTTAGGATCTACTTTGTATATTTCCAATATTTGTAGTGACCATGAGTGGGGTACACTATCAAAAGCTTTTTGGTAATCAATGTATGCGTAGTGTAGAGACCTTTGTTTAGTTTTAGCTTGATATGTCACCTCTGCATCTATTATCAGTTGCTCTTTACATCCTCGTGCTCCTTTGCAGCAGCCTTTTTGTTCTTCATTTATAATTTTGTTCTGTGTTGTATGTGTCATTAATTTCTGTGTAATGACTGAAGTTAATGTTTTGTAGATTGTTGGTAGGCATGTTATGGGGCGATATTTAGCTGGGTTTGCTGTGTCTGCTTGATCTTTAGGTTTCAGATAAGTTATTCCATGTGTAAGTGTATCAGGGAATATGTATGGGTCTGCAATGTAACTGTTAAATAATTTAGTTAGATGTGAATGTGTTGAGGTGAACTTCTTTAGCCAGAAATTTGCTATTTTATCATTTCCAGGGGCTTTCCAATTGTGCGTAGAATTAATTGCTTGGGTGACTTCATGTTGCAAAATTATCACTTCAGGCATTTGTGGTATCATCTTGTATGTATCTGTTTCTGCTTGTATCCACCGTGCATGCCTATTATGTTGTACCGGGTTTGACCATATGCTGCTCCAGAAGTGTTCCATGTCTCTTATGTTTGGTGGATTGTCTATTTTTATGTGTGTGTTATCTATTGTTTGGTAAAATTTCTTTTGGTTTGTGTTGAATGTTTGGTTTTGTTTCCTTCTATTTTCACTTTTTTTGTATCTTCTAAGTCGTTTCGCCAAAGCTTGTAATTTTTGCTTCTTTTCATCTAATTGCTCTATTGCTTCTTGTTGTGAGATTTTACCTAACCTTTTTCGTTTTTTGTCTGATATTTCATTTCTTATAAATTGTGTTAACTGTCCGATGTCTTTTCTCAGTTTTTCTATTCTGATCTGTAGCCTGTGTTGCCATGCTGGTTTTGTGGGTTTCTTCTGTGTGTTGGTTGGTTCTGATCTCTGCCTAGTGTGTATATTTAGTGTAGTGAGTGCTCCTACATAAACCAGTAGTTGTAACTCTTCCATAGTTGTGTATTCATTTATTTTGTTGTGTATGATTGTGTTGATAGTTTTTATTGTTGTTTCGACTTGTGGGCTATTTGGTGGTCTATGCAAGAATGGTCTAATGTCTGTATTTGTGTCTTTGTATTCTATATATGTCAACTGAAATTTTTCTTCTATATCTAACATGTGTGTCACTTCGTGTTCTATTTGTGCTTGTGCTGGTGGCTGTCTTAAAATTTCATTTTCCTCTGATTGTTTAATTGATGCGTGTTGTTCTTTGTTTGTTTGCTCTGGGATGTTTGAGTCCATTACTGTATTTTCTTCTTCTTCTTCTAATTGCACATTATTTTGTTCCAGTATTTGTTCTACTTGTTGTTTGATGTTTTCTAATTCTGACTGGGGTATCCTGTTATTTTTTATTATTACACGAATCTGATCAGCTAGACGTTGTTCTGTTAAAAATTTTAATTCTGGGTATCTGGTAATAAATGTTGTGTATACTTGTGATCTGTATCCAGTTGTGTTGGTTCCTAGGTTTGTTGCTTGGTAATAACAGAACATGAGGTGTCGATTAACTTCATCTGACCATCTCATCCTCTGTCTTTGTTTTCCTTCTAGGGTGGTTGCAGGAAGCATATCCTGCAAAACACCTCTATTTGGATTTAAATCATTTTCCAGTTGGCTAGCAGTGTCATTACCATTGTGGGCGGGCATAGGGTTCAAGCGCCGTCCCCGACCATGACGGCGCTTGTCCGAGGCTTCTTTAGTTCTGTCCTGAACCAAGTAATCACACTAAAAGGGGGGTTAGCCCTATTAGTGGTTTGTTCTTTTCGTCGCCTTTTACGACTGGCAGAACATACCGGAGGCCTATTCTTTTATTTCTATTATTATTATTATTATTATTACTATTCATGGTTGTTGTCAGAAACAAAGCATTAAAAGCGTGAAGTCTTCCAATTTCTGACAGTTTAGAAGTAAGGAGTGAAGTATTGAAGTTTCAGTCTTATTTATTTAGTTTCAGACTGAACGATTTTCCGTGCAGCTTCATCTTCTTTCGACTAGTACTAGTTGTTCTCAACTCTATCATCACGTCACCTGTAATACATGTTTTCTGTACTAAGCAGAACAGCTCCTGAAAATCGATATTCTTTGCCCATAAGAACCTGACTATTAGACTGCAACTCCAACTGAAGTAAGGTTTTGGAATTCTAGTTTCTATAACCTTGGCGTGTTTCAACCAAATATGATTTCAGATATACTATTTTAAATAATTTTTTCAAACTTTAAATTACAGATTGGCTGAATTCATTCTCATTGGCCAAAATAGTTCATTCGAAAATCCCCAAATAGCTTTTAGCAAATATGAAGTCGTTCGTTTTTCACATTATGATAACCTAAAAAATATGTGTCTGAAAGAAGGTTTTCATTCTTCTTATGCTTTCTTTGCACTACGCTGCACACCACCATATTTTATATTTTTATTTTATATTTTGGCCTTATTTTCAAAGTCTCAGTCCTTATGGCAGTCTTTTAGGATATCTTTACAAGTGTATTTAGGCAACGTGTAGGTCTTTACCTTCGGAGCCCTAGATATAACACTCCTGTCAATATACAATTGCAGGAACGAAATTACTTTCCAGAATGTATGTGGGACTCAGTTTCGAAAACATTACCGGAAATTAACAGAGACAGGGATCTGATACATAACTAAAATTGTAACCAGTCTTAATCGAAATGATTTATTACAAACCAAAAATCACACGTCAAAATGGTCACCAGTTTCGATTTTATCAAAAACTGGTCATCAGGTCATCAGTGGTGAGCAGAGACGACGGCAGAGCATTGGTAGTTGTCGGAGGACACTACCAGTAACTGATCCTGACTGGTGGTGAGCAGTGACGACGGAGGGCCCTTGGTAGGTATTCCAGGACGCCACTGTTAACTGCTCTTGAATGGTGGTGAGCAGAGACGATGGCGGAGCATCGTTAAACGTCGGAAGACACTACTGGTAACTGCTCCAGCCTGGTGGTGAGCAGATACGACAGCGGAGCATTGATTAAGAGTCGGAGGACTTGATTGGTAACTGCTCCTACCTGGTGGAGCAGAGACGACGGCAGAGTATTGGTTAAGTGTCGGAACACACCAGTGGTAACTACTTCTGCCCAGTGGTGAGCAGAGATGATGGCAGAACATGGTGATTGTCAGAGAACACCACTGTTAACTGCTCCTGTCTGTTGGTGAGCAGTGACTATGGCAGAGCATTCGTCCAGTGTTATAGGACGTGACTGGTAACTGCTCCTCCTTCACGTCTCATTGTTCCGGTGTTGTCGCTGCTCGCCACTTGATGAGACACAGCCGATTGTATTCTTAATGTGTATACTGACAAGAATTTGAGTGAATTATTAACAAATCGTTAAGTCCTTGAAATCTGGTAGTCATGAGAAGACAGGATTCGGTTGCAATTGTGGACGGGACCGTAATCAGTTACTATTGGTTGCCTTTTACAGTTACACACAATTTATTTTAAACCAGTGATTCCAGACTCAACAATAAATAAAAATACCATACGTTATTAATGAAGGAATAAACAACTCTGTAAATAATAGTGTTTTCAGTGAGTTACAATTATCAAATCACCTTTAAATACAGACACATTAGTTAATATTTTAACAGCGAACCACTGTGATCTGCGCAGAATGTCTTACACGCCAGGAATGGCAATAAATTAAGAATTGTTTAAAACCCGCTGCAACTTACAAATTACAGGTACTGAAATGTTAAAGGCAAGTCGCTACAAACACAGCAAAAGGCATCCGACGCCAGGAATGGCTGTAAATAAGATTTTAAAGGCTTACTGCGTAAATACAAATACCAAATTATAATTTTAAGGCAAGTGATCACTATCACGGCTGAAGGCCTTACACGCCTGGAACGTCAATAATTTAAAAAACTTAGAAAGCTGCTGTAAAACAGCAAATACAATAGCAAATGTTAATTGAAGAAAACAAGCAACTGATCACCAAACGGGTGAAATAAGATGATGATAAACTTTGTAACACAACTCTTAACATCCACTGAACACTACTCTGCTAGATTTATTCCAGAAGGCGACAAGAACTATTAACTAGACTTACATAACCTTTAATGTAGGCATTACAAGGTACAGTAATAAATAATACAATAATAAAACACAAGGACCAGTACATAAGTTCCTTAAACGGTACTGAGGCAGATTATACCCACAGAAGGCGTGGACTGAAGGAGCGTTACACTGAACTACTGGTCATCCGACCTCCCTTCAGAACACGCATGTCTTACAAGAACCAAGAGGCCACAGACGGTGCTCCAGGAATCGACCTCTGAGGAGGTCAGGCAACAAACACTTTAGCGAGCGATGAGATAAGCAGCCAAGAGCTGCATACACTTCACAAGATGGTAACTCAGACTAGTGGCAGTCTAACGAATGACTAATGATAATCTTGCTGAAGCTACCTGACGTCTGATAAACCAAATGCAAAGATGGAACAATACGCTAAAGCCGGAACTGGCGGTCTGCACTACGTCTCCAGAATACTGTGCTTAGAGCGCCCGGAAAGAGAAAGGAATCACTACCCTACCACCAGGGTAGAAGAATCTCAGACCGGCCTACAATGAAGAAAGCTGTCAAAACTACCCGCCTTACCAGACAGCAGCAGCAAGGCGAGGAAACGTACATTGCCGTTACATACACTAACCACCAGGCAGGCAACTGGGAAGTTAGCGGCCATCAGGCAAGAAAAATTACCCCTGGTTGAACTTAACAAATTGTAACAAGTTGAACGCAGTAAATAGTATTAAGAAGTCGAGGAAAGCTAATCAGATCCGCCTTCCCCAAGCACTCCACTCGCTGCTCTTCGCCCAGGCGACGCTACGAGCAGCAACACGAAACCATGTCACTGGAAAATATCACAATGGTGGAGGTTTCTCTACTTGGATTGAAATGCACTCATCTTAAAGCTGGCTGGATCCGGTTTACGACGAGGTCGTGCACCCTCGGGACCACAGCCCTTCCATCCGGCTGTCCGTGCGTGCCGCCAGCGGTCCCAGCGTGTTCTGGCACTGCGCGGACCTGGCTCCCCCTGAGTCCCCAAGCGAACTGGCACACTCACACGACCCGGAAAAACAACGACGTCGCCCCAAAGATAGGGCAACATTTACTACATATCGATAACCGCCGCTGCTGCCACTAGCGAACAGGCAACGCTTGCGAAACCGAGTGGCGCCAGTCAACACGAGAAGAAGACAAACAACCGCAACCATGCCACCTAAACGATACCGTCTGGCCTCCAACAGAGGCACCACGCGAGCCGCAGCACGGCTCAGTCCTTCTGCATGAAGACGTCATTTTTCTCTAATTATGTTTCCCGCGCAACTGAAGGCTTTCTCGCTGGAGGCAGTCGTGGCAGGTACATTTAACATTTTTCTTGCTACACAAGCAAACCGAGGAGCCTTTGAGAGTTACTTTTACACCACTGCGTAGCTCATACAGCTTTTTTCTATCTGCTGACATCATGTATAAGAGGAGTATCTTCTGGTCAATTCTGAAATTTTGTCTTCTTATAACGTACCGTATTTTACTATTGGTTGCTGAACAAATATATGCTCAAATTATTATTTTCAGAATAATGTTGGGATCCTACCATTAATTATTCCACGCACAATTAAAATGATATCTACATAACCTTAGAAACTTTCCTTCGGCACACTCCTGTAGAGTCTGTGGCTATTCACACTTTATCTTTTCGTTATCGTTTATCTTCGTGAACGTGAGGTATTTTTATACCACAAACTTTGAAATTTTATGCCATACTGACGTCCATTTTCTGCCCTAGAATGGCACCGACAGCTTGTTTCAAAGATTTTATAAATTGAAAATACATTAAATCAGCCTCCAGACTTCTCAAGGGGTATTATAAGATTCAGACGAAATAAAATTACGTACTTTTTCATCATTATTGTGAAGAGGAGAACATAACACCATGGTAGAACCAAATGTTAGGGCAGCTTCTCGTCGCCCTCTACAACTATGGCTTTCTTAAATGACTTACGAAATACCATTTCTTTGGTAGTCACAACCAAGCATTTTAACACAGCCACGTTTGTTATCTAAAACAGTCTTCACTGTCTCAAACTGATAATCTACTTATTGAAGCATGTCACACAAAAAACACAAAATGAGAAAAAAACAAAACAAAACAAAAAACAATATCGACGAGATGAAAGGCTCATCTTTAAAGACGAATTCGATCTAGCACGGAACATCTTCTCTCGATGTAGAAAACCGTAGCCGTAAATGAATTAAGAACGGCTAATACATGTGGGACAAGATTTTTCAAAAGCTGTTCGCTCAAAACCGCGTTTACACTTTGGGCTGGCCACGGAAGATGTTTATATACTCTCGTATAGGCCGAGAGCCTTAACAATACTATTGTCCTGGTAGGTGACAAACGTAATTTCCTCACGAGAGACATGTGCAGTTCTAATCGATCTTCCAACTAACTTCGAATGTTTGTTCCAGTTTTTGAGCAGCCTGGAAACACCAAGCACAATAATAATATTATGTTTCAAGTTTGGTGAGGCTGTCTCTCAGACAAAGAAAATAAATAATGGAATAAACATTCTCTTTATTAGTAATAAAAATGTCATCAAAAAGGCAGCTAAGGAAACGCTTTGAATCAAGGAGAGGAAAAAAGTAAAGAAAGAATGGGTAACACCGGACATGATAACCAAGATGGATGATCGCAGGAAATGGAAAACTGTAAACACAGAAGAAGAGAAACGCAACTACAGGAGGTTAAATAATGAATTAAGAAGGGAGACGGAAAAAGCAAAGGAGAAATGGCTGACAGAAAAGTGCGACAAGATAGAGAAATTACAGAAAGAAGGAAAATATGATTTGATGTACAAAGGAGCAATGGGTTTGACATTCAGGGAAAAGAGAAACAACAATGGACTAAAGGAAGTAGAGGCATCATACGGTAAAATGGTGAGTGAATCCCAAGAAATAATGAGATAGGAAGAATATATAGGATAGCTATATGCTGCATACAGCCGACCAAGTGAAAAAGGCCTTGGGATAGAAGAAGAAGATGATAAAGTTGCAGATGATGAAAATGGAAGTGCAATACTAACAAGTGAGACTGAAGAATCTGTGAAGGAGATGAAAAATGGAAAGGCAATGAGAATTGATGAGATTCCTGCGGAACTGTTGAAGTCATTGGAGAAAGAAGGGAAAAGGGAGTTGATTGAATTGTGTAATCAAACTTACATGACAGTAAAATGGCCAAAGGACTTTACAGAAAGTATCCTAATACTTACAGAAAAGAAAAAGAACAGAAAAATGTGTAAGGAACATAGAACAGTGAGCCTGATAACGCATTCAGCCGAAGTCTTACTGAGGACTCTCAACAGAAGGCTATATGTAAAGCTTAATTGCGTAATAGGAGGTGAACAATTTGGTTTCAGGCTAGGAGTGGCACCAAGAGATGCCATTGGGCTACTGAGAGTGATAGGCGAGAAGTACATGTAGAAGAAAAGGAAGGTGTATGTTGTGTTCATTGATCTTGAGAAGACTTTTGACTGTGTCAGATGCGACAAACTGATGGAAATGCTAAGGAAACATGGAGTTGACTGGAGGGATAGATGGCTAATTAGAAATTTACATTTGAACCAGAGAGCAAGAGTAAGAATAGGAGGTGTGATGAGTGAAGGAACTGAACTGGGAAGAGGTGTAAGACGAAGTTGTTGTTTATCACCAACACTGTTCAATATATATCTGGAGGAAATTATTAGTGGAAGTTTAGATGGAAGGAGAGGAGTTTGTATAGGGGGTCGGAGAGTGGACTGTATAAGATTTGCAGACGACATGGTTGTGATGGCAGAGAGTGCAAGAGAGATGGAACAAATGTTAGATGATCTAAACACAAAATCAGAAAAATATGGAATGAAGACTAACAAGAAGAAAACGAAAAGCATGGTAATTAGAGGAAAGGGGAGAAAATGGCATATGTAAATTGGGGGAGAGGAAATTGAGCAAGTGAATAACTTCAATTACTTGGGTAGTGTAATAATGGATGATACGCATTACTCAACAGAAATTAGGAAAAGAATTGCAATGGCAAAAGAATAATTCAAGAGGAAACAGAAATTACTTTGTGGACCACTAAACAAAGATGTGAGGAAAAGACTTATCAAATGTTACTTCTGGAACGTTGCACTATATGGTGCGGAGACCTGGACATTGAGGAAGGAAGATGAAAGAAGATTGAAGGCACTAGATATGTGGATATGGAGAAGAATGAAAAAAGTGAAATGGGAAGACCGAGTAGGGAATGGAGAGTTGGAGAGGAAAGAAACATGCTGAAAGTTATCAGAAAGAGAAAACGGTCCTGGATTGGACATTGTTTGAGGAGGGACTGTTCATTGAAGGAAGGAATAGAAGGAATGGTGGAAGGAAAAAGGGGAAGAGGGAAAAGAAGATATCAAGTGCTGGACAATATCAAAGGAGGAAAATATTCAGAAATAAAAAGACTTTCAATGGACAGACAAAAGTGGAAGAGGCTTAACCCATGGCAAGACCTGCTGTAAGGCAGAATACCATACATACATTATTAGTAATTCAGTTACGAACAGGAATAGAATTGCTTTTCAATCATTTCCATTTATTTTAGGAACTGTTTATAAGTAAAAGTGGCAGTAAATAAACATAAAACAAATGTTATGCAACTCTTGGGTCAAATAATTAATATAAAACACACGCTAGCGTATAACCGAAAAACTAAGGACATAAAAGCAATACAGAATGTGATTTTCACTCTGCAGCGGAGTGTGCGCTGATATGAAACTTCCTGGCAGATTAAAACTGTGTGCTGGACCGAGACTCGATCTCTGGGCGTGAGTCGTGCTTGGGTAGCTCAGATGGTAGAGCACTTGCCCGCGAAAGGCAAAGGACCCAAGTTCGAGTCTCGGACCGGCACACAGCGCACACTCCGCTGCAGAGTGAAAATCTCATTCTGGAAACATCCCCTAGGCTGTGGCTAAGCCAAGTCTCCGCAATATCCTTTCTTCCAGAAGTGCTAGTTGTGTAAGGTTCGCAGGAGAGCTTCTGTGAAGTTCGGAAAGTAGGAGACGAGGTACTGGCGGAAGTAAAGTTGTGAGGACGGGCCGTGAGTCGTGCTCGGGTTGCTCAGATGGTAGAGCACTTGCCCGCGAAAGGCAAAGCTCCCGAGTTCGAGTCTCGGTCCGACACACAGTTTTAATCTGCCGGCAAGTTTCATTAAAGCAATACATTTGCACACAATGTACGTCACACTACGCAATAAATTTCAGAAACTTTGAAGGAAACAGAAAAACTACTTACACAGCTACTAATTATTTCGAATTTACTCACAACGCTTGTGCAAAACTTTAGTATGTTCCAACATATGAAACTTTTGTACTTTGTGCAGCAATATTTCGTTTTTCTGTTTTATTTTGATGTACAAATGTACTCTGCCAAAAGTGTTTGCTGGTGCTTGATCTTGTTGTAATCTTTGATCTACTTTGCAGAAAACGAAAATTCTCTCACACAGAATATGTGGAATATTTGTAATTGCTGTTCTACCAAGGATTTCTCATAAAGCCGATTCCTCCTTCAGTTCCTACTTCAGTGAGAAGCACACAAATGCTAATCAGACCGCTAATGTATTGAGTTACACATACATTTTAATGATCACGAGCCCAGGAGAGACGCTGCAGGCGATGCCGACCTGTTAGTAAAGGCACTCGAGTGAGTCGTCTGCAGCAGTAACCGATGAAAGCCAAGTTTCGCTGCACTGCCCTAGTGGATACGTTCGTCGTACGCCCCACACTGATTCCTGCTTCTGTTTCGAGCAGTGTTGCTTTACTATTAGCACTGACAACCGTAAGCAAACGTCGCTACTGAAGTGAAGGCCGCTGGCCACTGCGTTATCTGTGGGGAGAGGTAATGCCTGAAATTTGGTATTCTAAGCATAATCTTGACACTGTGACTCTCGGAATATTGAATTCCCTAATGATTTCCGAAATGAAATGTCCCATGCGTCTAGCACCTGCTACCAATCCGCGTTAATTCCCGTTGTGAGGCCATAACCACCTCGGAAACCTTTTCACGTGGATCACCCAAGTAGAAATAATAGCTCCGCCAATGCACTGCCCTTTTACATCTCGTGTACGCGATACTGCCGCACTCTGTATGTGTGCATATCGTTATCGCGTGACTGTTTCCAACTCAGTGTATTCCAAAATTCTGAATTTCTACTCAGTCTCCCTTAAATGTAGTTTGTTGATTTTGCTGCTCCCACTATCATCGTTGTCGTTAACTGAGCTTCAGTAAAACAGCCTACGCAAACATATACCTAGCTAGTAACGTTGAACTGATGGTGCAACATGCTGTCAGGTGCAGCAGTCTGAACGGGTCCCGTGAATATTGTCAGGTTTTGCGAAAACCCAGATTGGCCTGCCGTAACCACCGTGCTTTAATATGCAGATGTATCCTTCGGTTTCAGTCCCAACAGGCTGAGTTACTCTAAACTGTAACAGTTGCGGCGGAGATAAGACCAGGCGGAATGGAAGAGGAATTTTTACTTTTCTGAATACGGACCACATATATGTCACCGTTGTTTGAATGCTACTAACACCAGTCCTCTTGTTAAACTTCATTTACTTATGAGTTTTAGGTCTTACACTATACTATGCCTGAAAATACGTAAATAAGTTAACTTTTAACAAATGTACCGTTTTTATTAGTGGCGAAAAAGCTGTAATAATGTTTCTCTTTCTTACTAGAAGCATAAAACAAATTTCTCATAAACAACCAATATTGAAATACGATTACTGAATGAGAAACCTGCGCCTAATCTTATTCCTGCTAATTTTGTGTGGTTCTGTTGAAATTCAAATCTTTCACATACACAAGTATCCACTCCAGTTAAATGTGAGTTTGACATTTATTGTGTACTGTCGACGAAGTATTGAAATTTTAATGTTCATATGTTTCATGACCGATATATCATAATGGCCAGATATCTTTTCCATTATAACTATATATGACGGTAGTATCTGTTCCCGAAAGAACACATACCGTGGATGACCATGCAGCTTTGCTAGAAATGAAATGATAATTAAATAGACACCCTAGCTGCAACCAGGCGTTGATATACTTCACTGGGGACATGTTGAAAATGTGTGCCCCGACCGGGACTCGAACCCGGGATCTCCTGCTTACGTGGCAGACGCTCTATCCATCTGAGCAAATTGCAAGGATTTTCTTCCTAGGCCTTAAGCAGTAAAAAAATTTCGTTCTTGTTTGATATGTGGCCTTCACAAGAGTTTCAGCCTTTCAAAATTAAAATTCAAATTTCCTTGTGCCTGGCCTTAAGCCGTGAATTAGTTTCAAGTTGGTATGTGGCCTTCAGGCGAGTTTTCAGCCTTTTCAAATCAAAAGTTGAAAAATTTTGTCTAGGCCTTAAGCCGTAAGAAATATTTTCTAGTTTGTATGTGGCCTCCAAGCGTGTTTTCCAGCTTAAATTAAAAATTTGAATTTTCTTTGTCTGGGCTTTAAGCCTTGAGATTGTTTGGGTTTCGTATGTGGCCTTCAGCCGAGTTTTATGTGAGGCATTTTAGGATAAATTCTTTAGCCTATTTTAGTTGAAATTTAGCTCTTCCCTTTAGGTATTAAGCCGTAAAATCGTATTCCGCACGGTGTGTGACCTTCATTCGAGTTTTAATCTCTCATAAATTAAAATTTCAAAATTCTTGTCTTTTCCTTAAGTCATAAGATTGTTATTCTTTAGTATGAGGCCTTCAGCTGAGTTTGAGACGAAATATTTTAAGATAAGGCCTTCAGCCTTTTCAAATTGAAATCTCTTCTTCCTAGGCCTTAAGCCGTTAAATTGTTTTGTTGATATGTGGCTTTCAGCCGAGTTTTCAACCTATTTAGATTAAGCATTGAAAATTTTTGTCTCGGCCTTAAGCCGTAACACTGTTTTTGATTAATATGTGGCCTTCAGCCGCGTTCTACGGGAAAAATTTAAGCTAAGGCTTTCAGCCTGTTTATATTGAAGATAATTTTTTTTCTAAAGAAGTGAAACTTGCAGAAGAACTCCTGTACCTCAGTTCCTTGCTTAGGCTTTGTGCCTTGGATTTCGATGTGGCCTTCAGCCGTTCTAAATCAAATCAAAGGAGGTCTTTTGTTAAAAACGTGAGAGTTTTTGATTCTTGCTTGATGGGTTTGTGTGTTTCAACAAATAAAGTTCATATGTTGAGTGCAATTGACAGTGACTTATTTTGGCCCCTTTCCACAAATATAACCTCATCTGCTCTGTCCTGCTAGCCCAGGGATTTCAGACAGTTTCAGATGATGATTTTTCGGCTCGATGTTGAAGCGCAGCATTTACAGTCGCACGAATGTCGATTTCGGATACGGCATTCAGCGCGTAAATCGCAGGACATTTTCATGAGCCGCGCGCCGCCTAACGAATACAGAGACGCGCAGCTGCGTGCGAATCACAATCAGCGTGCGGTCCGCCCCGCCTCGCCCAACCTGCGGACGCGGAGGCCCTCAAACGAACTAACAGATTCACCACGAAACCGAATAACGCAGTCTTTTTTGTGCGGCGAGTATCAAAGTAATCTGCAAGCGAAACATCCTAAATGAGTTCCTCTTTCGCATCGAGCTGTCGGGACGATAAATCAATTCCGTCGCGATTCCCTTTGTCGAGCGACTCATATTCCATCGGCACCCGGAAAGGCCAGATGGGGGCGCGCGATTTATTCAGTGGACAGGGCTGCGCCGCCGCCCCGTATTACGCGATCCACAGTGCGTATTTTATCACGTAGCCGCGTTACGTGACAAACGCACAGGGGCACACGTATTCCGGAATGCACAGGGCGTTACCCGTCAATCGACGTACGGTGCGATGGATTGTGACTAAATGAGCGAGGCGTGCACTGCTGCCTAGGTCTTAACTGATTTACATATTACGTCTGTAATCAGCAGTGCGTTTAATACAGTGATCCCATGCATTAAGGGAAGATTCACATAAAAGTTAAAATTCAGGAAAACATAAAGCAATTGCCAGCTTAAGCTGGTATAATAACCAACTAGTTTGTTTTTTAATTTGATACGATCCACAATACCTTTAACTTGTTGTCGAGTCACGGCACGCTGATCAGAGGTGTCACAAGAACATTATTTTCTAGAATATGAGCAGCTACAGGTGTGCTGGCGGAAATAACGAAAATTCAGTTAACGAAATGTTCACAGAACGAAAAGAGGTTATATTGTAGAGGTCTAACACTGCACTACGCCGTGCTATGTATGAAAAAACAACGACGTCTATTTCAGAAGGTCATGTATCCTGGCATAGTATACCTTCTAGGCGGTAATAATATTCTCAGAGTAGCACACTTCGAATTTCAGAAGAGTTACTCAACTGAGAACACCATTTTCACATTCACTCAACAAATTTTACAAGCACTAAGCAACGAAATAGAACTATTTGTTATATTCTCTGATTTGACTCCGTTACTCACAATACCGAAATTGTGCTGGATAAAGCGAGGATTTATGGAATTGATTATTTAGCAAACCAATGGAAATTGTCATACGTAACTAAAAGAATGCAGAGAGTTGCACCGAACAGTTCAAAAAATGGAAGCATGAGAGATTTTCCTGGTTGGGGAGAAGACACTTATGTGATTCCTCAATACTCAGTCATACGTCCAGTATTGTATCTCTCATATGTGAAAGAGCTTCGGTGTAATATTAACATACAACAAGGAGAATTAGGTTTTTTTTGTGGATGATACTACTGTTGTATTCAGTACAAACATACATACGGCAACAGAAGAAATGGTAAATAAAATTTTTGTAAGCATTACTGAGTACTATCATGTATGACGAACAACCGCAGCCATAAGTAAACATTTTGAATAACAACTCCACTTCGCTGTTCTTGCACATATTTATTTAACGACAGGTTTTGTAACTCAGAAGCCACATCATCAAATTATATCGGTTAAATTAATTCTAATATAATAGATCAAACCCGATGATGTGGCTTATAAGCTACGAAACCGATCATTACATAAATTATTTACAATAGCAGCCAAATAATTATTATTTAAGATATTATTGAGTGGTTTTCTACGAATGGTCTCAATTTCTAAATAACGCAATATATTCAGTTCTGCACCTCTAGAGGTACTACACCAATGATCAATGTAACACATGATAAGAAAGTAAGAACTACGGTGGAGACGTCCAAATTTTTAGGTGTCCTTACCGATCTAAATTTAATTCCGGAAAGAAACGCCGTTTGAAACTCCTAAAACAACTTAGTTCAGTCATATTTGCACTTCTGAGCATTGCAAATCATAGGGAGAGATAAATCAGTAAGTTATTTTCATTCAGAGACGTCATATGGGGTGATATTCTGCGGTAACTCAAATTTAAGAAAGGAAGTGTTCGTTGCTCAAAAACGTGCTGTAAGAATAATATGTGGTGCTCCCCCACGATCATCTTGCAGACAGCTGTTTAGGGAGTAAGAAATTTTGGCTATGCCTCATAGTATATTGGTTACCTTACGTCGGTTTCCGCAAGTAATCCACTACGTTTCAAATGGAACAATGATCTACGAAATTACAATACCGGAATAAAAATGACGTTCATTACTCCAAAGATAAAGAATTTATTTAACGTAAAAATGGGTACACAATGTTGCCACCACAATTTTTGGTCACTTACCCAATAATATAAAATGTCTAACAGACAGCAAAGTTAAATTCGAAAACAATTGAAAAAGTTTTCCTTTGACTGCTCCTTCTATTCCGTAGCAGAATTTCTAATCTGGTAATGTTTAAAAGATGGAAAATAAAGAAGAAGAAGATTTGTAGATGATCGGCATGTAACCATATTTCAATACGAATATGACTGTAAAATGAATCGTTCCACATCACTGCAATAAGTCGTACAAATGACCTACGGAACACGTAACTAACTAATCAACCATTTCAGAAATGTACTCTTAAGCCAGCTTTCACACACACACACACACACACACACAAACGCGCGCGCGCGCGCGCGCGCGCGCGTGCGGTAGACAGTCATTAAACATAAAAAGAAGGAGTATGAGTATGTTCGATATTACACTTCGTAACATCGCCATCTTTGACATGACATGAATTAAATTACAGAATAAAATTTGTACAAGAACGTGAACGTTTCAAGCTGCAGTTGTTTCTCCACGTTGGCAATATAGACGTAATATCAATAAAAGCATGCAAATAAACAAATACATCAAACTATTTATTACTTACTTAAAGAGTACATCAGTTACCAGGGTATGTGACAAAGATGAATGGCCATGTAAAGCTGTAGATGTATACATGAATTGAGCTTTTGTTTCCCGAGTGTGTGTGTGTGTGTGTATGTGTGTGTGTGTGTGTGTGTGTGTTTGTGTGTGTATGTGTGCGTCGGAATGAATTAGTCATGAATACCACGAGGCCGTGCGGTCTAAGTACACTAAAACCTAACGACTACTTAATCTCGTAAACATTTCGTTAATTAAATTTCCTTTACTTCCTTCAGTACCACGATCCTAACGTCTAGTTACGAGTGGTCCAGAAAACGATGTTCCTGCAATAACTTCATCTGATGAGCCTACATTGTCTTGAAAACCAGTTAATGGTGCAATAAATCGTATCACATACAGTAAACGAGGTGGTTGCCTGTTATACTTGAGGGAGCTGTAGAAGGTAAAAACTGTCGGAGAATACTGAGATTGAATTATACGGAATAAATGAGGATGTCTTATGCAAGTGCTCCTCTGAGCTTTGCACGGGAGGGAATTTCGTGGCGGGCTACACCAAACAAACCAAAAGACCGATGAAACAAAATAGTTAAAACATATTCTTTCTAAAGCTCTGTTAAATCCACAGATAGAAGTATGCCAACGAAGGTTCAGAAAAGTATGATCATGCAGTGAACACATCTGGTGGCTGACAACAACATTACAATAAGGAAGTTGAGGAACACCACAATAGCATTCGTCGACTTCAAGAAGGCCTACGACTTCATAGATACGGAAATACCCTTCAATACACGGGAATAAATGAAGACGGACAAGAAGCCCAGAAAGCTGATGCAGGAAACATTAACAAATATAGCATCCAAAGCCAAGTTTATGGGAGAGTTCTCGGATCCATTCAACACAGGAGTGAGGCAGGGAGGTGATCTGTCACCCACTCTATTTAACTCGGTTTTGGAGACAATGACAAGACATAAGGATAGAACCGTCAACCTAAAATGTTTGGCCTTTACCCATGATGTATCCATCATACAAATAACAAGAAAGAGGCCAAACAAGCTCTAGCAACACTACACGAAATCTTAGTCAAAACAGTACCACAAATCGGATATGAAAAAACGCAGTACACGGACACAAAATGCGCAGACAGACGCCCATTGGTAACGAAGTATGGAAAGATAACGAAAGTAGAAATATTCAGGTAAGTGGAGAAGACTATACAGAAAACAGGACTGAGCTCTATATCCAATGAAGAAAGGATCAGAAAACAATAAAAGCGTACAAACTTACATATAAACATTACAACAAAAGATATATTTCCATCAATACCAAATTAAGACGCTATAGTACAGTAGTGTTACCAGAAGCGTTGTACGGCTCAGAAACAACAGTAATCAAGGAAAGAACGAAAATCTAGGAAATGGAAAAAGAGAGGAAAATACTGAGAAAGATCTGTGGGACTGTTCGAAAAGAGGAGATCTGGGTAAAATGACAGGCAACGAAACTGTACGAATAGACAGAGACGATTACAAACAACATCAGAAAAAAAGGGCAAAGTTCTATGGACCAATACATACAAGAACGAAAATAGTTTGACCAAAAAATTTTTAACATAATGACAACTAATATAGTGAAAACCACCTGGGTAAAGGAAACTGTGGAAAACGTCAAGAAACTGAACATCTCCACAGAAGGCATGACAGATAGGGAAAAGTACAGAGAGCAAAAATCACGAAATAGAACTTATAGCAAACGCCTAAAAAGAAGAAAACAGGAAAGAAGTAGGCAGAAGAGAGAAAGAAAAACACAGAGAATGTATGAGAGGATTTTGGAAAGAAGAAAGAAAGAGACAGTGTGTTTTCACTCTTCTTAAGAGGAAATTAACGATAGTAGTAGTGATAATAATACACTACTGGCCATTAACATTGCTACACCAAGAAGAAATGCAAATGATAAACGGGTATTCATTGGACAAATATATTATACTAAAACTGACATGGCTTGGATGGCGTGTACAGCTACAGCTCCCCATGCAGCTCCAACACGATACCACAGTTCATCGAGAGTAGTGACTGGCGTATTGTGACGAGCCAGTTGCTCAGCCACCATTGACCAGACGTTTTCAATTGGTGAGAGATCTGGAGAATGTGCTGGCCAAGGCAGCAGTCGAACATATTCTGTATCCAGAAAGGCCCGTACAGGACCTGCAACATGCGGTCGTGCATTATCCTTCTGAAATGTAGGGTTTCGCAGGGATCGAATGAAGGGTAGAGCCACGGGTCGTAACACATCTGAAATGTAACGGCAACTGTTCAAAGTGCCGTCAATGCGAACAAGAGGTGACCGAGACGTGTAACCAATGGCACCACATACCATCACGCCGGGTGATATGCCAGTATGGCGATGACGAATACACGCTTCCAATGTGCGTTCACCGCGATGTCGCCAAACACGGATGCGACCATCATGATGCTGTAAACAGAACCTGGATTCATCCGAAAAAATATTTTCCCATTTGTGCACCCAGGTTCGTCGTTGAGTACACCATCGCTGGCGCTCCTGTCTGTGATGCAGCGTCAAGGGTAACCGAAGCCATGGTCTACGAGCTGATAGTCCATGCTGCTGCAAACGTCGTCGAACTGTTCGTGCAGATGGTTGTTGTCTTGCAAACGTCCCCATCTGTTGACTCAGGGATCGAGACGTGGCTGCGCGATCCATTACAGCCATGCGGATAAGATGCCTGTCATCTCAAATGCTAGTGATATGAGGCCGTTGGGATCCAACACGGCGTTCCGTATTGCCCTAGTGAACCCACCGATTCCATATTCTGTTAACAGTCATTGGATCTCGACCAACGCGAGCATCAATGTCGCGATACGACAAACCGCAATCACGATAGGCTACAATCGGACCTTTATCAAAGTCGGAAACGTGATGGTACGCATTTCTCCTCCTTACACTAGCCATCACAACAACGTTTCACCAGGCAACGCCGGTCAACTGCTCTTTGTGTATGAGAAATCGGTTGGAAACTTTCCTCATGTCAGCACGTTGTAGGTGTCGACACCGGCGTCAACCTTGTGTGAATGCTCTGAAAAGCTAATCCTTTGTATATCACAGCATTTTCTTCCTGTCGGTTAAATTTCACGTCCAGAGAAATAATGAAGGAGAGTTACGTCCGGCGACTCTGTCCATCGACCAGGAGGTATGTCTGGCCATAAAGAAATAATACTCCAGACGACGATTTCCTTATGACCATACCGACAATCGTCTTGCTAGTGGAACATCACACAACAACTCAGTCAGAGCAAAATGGTTCAAATGGCTCTGAGCACTATGCGACTTAACTTCTGAGGTCATCAGTCGCCTAGAACTTAGAACTAATTAAACCTAACTAACCTAAGGACATCACACACATCCATGCCCGAGGCAGGATTCGAACCTGCGACCGTAGCGGTCACGCGGTTCCAGACTGAAGCGCCTTTAACCGCACGGCCACACCGGCCGGCTCAGTCAGAGCATTTTGAGAATATTCAGAGTACCGGTTCCACATTAACTATTATGAGCTCCAGTGACTTGATAACGGATGAGTCTACACCAGACATTTATGCTTTCCAAGTTCCTAGTTTCATGCTAAAATATCGAGTAAGTATTTTCTTCTAACCAATTTGGAGCATATTGTCGTAGAATTTGCTGAAAGAATCTGTGCCTCCAATTGCCAAGAAAGATAATGATAAATTCGTGGGCGATGTGATAAATTTCTGAATAAACCTTCTCTATTTTTCACTAATGCAGGCGATATTTTCCGAGTACCAGAACCGTATTAAAGGGGTCCAAATAGGTTCGCAATCCCTATCTTAACTTATGTAAACTTTACTCGTATAGAAGGTACCTTTTATAAGAAACTATTGGGAATAAAAATCTGTAAAAAAATATGGCTTGTAGGTGACGCAGTTCTTACGACGTGAACAGAAGTTCTAAAAACAAGGACTAGTTTTAAGATAATAATTATATCTGTAAAAAGTGACATCAATATAAGAAATTCTCTACATTTTTCTATGTACGCGAGGCTCTAACGTTTTTGACATTTACAAGATAAGTGTGGTGTCACCACCAGACACCACACTTGCTAGGTGGTAGCCTTTAAATAGGCCGCGGTCCGTTAGTATACGTCGGACCCGCGTGTCGCCACTATCAGTGATTGCAGACCTAGCGCCGCCACACGGCAGGTCTAGAGAGACTTCCTAGCACTCGCCCCAGTTGTACAGCCGACTTTGCTAGCGATGGTTCACTGCCTACTTACGTTCTCATTTGCCGAGACGATAGTTTAGCATAGCCTTCAGCTACGTCATTTGCTACGACCTAGCAAGCAGTATTGATATTGTGAATCATGTACCGTCAAGAGTGACGTTCATCATTAATGGATTAAAGTTAAGTATTCCACAAGCTACGTCCGTTTTTCTAAATTCTAATTTCCTTGTCGTGTTCCAGACCTCACGCCAGCTTGCGTGAGCTAAAACGCGTGCATTTCGACCTCCTCTAGTAACACGGTGTTGGCTCTCCTGCCAACCACAACAATAAATATGCAAAATACTCTGATTAGTGTATCTTGTAATTTTTAACAAATTCTGGCAGGTAGAAGCTGAGTAAAAGTACGCCTCATTCTTAAAAAAATACAAGTTACGGGAGACAGCCATTAAAGTTGTCATTGCAATCCAGTTCCATAAGATTGGTTGTCTGCATCCTCTTCCACTTCATCCTGCAATCTGATTTTTCCCACTGGTCTGCGTTGTCTTGCCCTTGTTTCAAGCTCTCCAATAGCTCTCTTTGATATCCTAACTCTTTCTTTATGTACATTTAACTTTTTTTTCACTGGGAGACGACCAACAGCTTTTGGCAGATTCACAAGTCTTCACACCTTGCCGCATTTTCTTCATTGAACGTTAACACTGCATCCACCTTAGTAATTGCTGCGAATTGCTGTCTTGGAAATTCTGGCATAAATTATGTTGTGTGGCCACAAAGACATTTCTTCATTAGTTTTACATCTGACAAATCTCTGAAAGTTTCTTTCAAGACCTCTGTCATTGCAAGAAGTATAACTGGTTTGTGTCTAAGATTTCTCACCATTTTGCTGTTCTCTGTTGTATTTGCACCATAAATTACTTCCTGGGGGGCAAGTTCATGAACGGGTTTTCCGTCTGTTGAAGAGAGAGGAAATAAAACTGCCCACATTGCTTTTCTCTTGGTTTCTACGATACTAACGTTTTTCCCGATATCCATGCCATAAAACAATTTTGGGTTCTATCTATGGCAGAATCTGTGAGACTGCCGTACTCTTACCATCTAATCCTCTATCATCTTCCAATTTCTTTCCATTGTATGCAGTTTTCAGTCGTCGCAGCGTTGGACTCATCCGCTTTTGTACATGACTTGTGCACTACACTTTATTGGTAGCTACATTCCTCCGCATAGGTTCTAGGCGCTTCAGTCCGGAACCACGCGGCTGCTACGATCGCAGGTTCGAATCCTGCCTCGGACATGGATATGTGTGATGTCCTTAGGTTAGTTAGGTTTACGTAGTTCTAAGTCTATGGAACTGATGACCTCAGATGTCAAGCTCCATAGTGCTGAGAGCCATTTGAACCTCCACATAGCGTCTCTTCCTCAGCTGTTTTGAAAGCTTTTGTATCTGCGTCTCCGAAGTAACTGACGAATCTTATCTTCTTCAAACGTTCAGATTCTTGTAAAATGGTTACACCCACACAGTGTTTTGTTTAACAAAATCAATAAACAAGAAATAAGGCAATAATGAATACGTATTATACATATCCTTGGAAAGGGCAAAATCCATCGATTCACATAAATGAGGAAAAATGAAGATTTCAAGATTTCAACTGACACGGAGCCTGTTAAACCCCTAATCGTAAAAATATACCATTGCCGAGTGAATAACATATTACTGTGTAACAAAGCAACGTTTGAAAGTGGCCCATCAAAATGTGAGAACAGCGGCATTAGCACTGAAGAACCAAGTGATATTATCTAGTATCTTTCCCATTTGCTTCGATTGGTCCCAGGTAGAATATTTGAGAGGGATATTTAGATGATACCACTGAATCGGTTGGAAACATTAAAAAAAAGAACTTACGGGACAAACAATGTTCAGTTTTCGGTGCTCTGTTCAACGGTACTGATATTGTAGGATCTTGTCTGGTGGTTTAGTGGCAAGCTGCGTGAAAGGAAACCGGAAAGTTGCAGGATCGTATCTCGGTCGGACCACGTCCTACTTCAGTCTGCACTCAGCCTCGCCTTCACTTCTCAGTGATTTCAAGACTCAGTAGAGCGGCACAACGCTGTGGCTGCAAGTTGGAGTTTGGGTCCTCTTACGAAGCGGTACGTTAGGCGCAAACAAGTTGTCGAAGTGCCTTCAAAATGAGAAATTTGCACCAGGCCATTGAGTCAAACGAAAATATTATGTTTTTTAACACGACTCCGTTAGAAATTCTGGAGGTCGCTTTGTTTATTCCATTTTCCCGCGGTTTTCCGATCATTTAAAGTTCACCATTCGAATAACACTTATGGGTTTTCCGGCGACGTCGTTTATCCGAAATATATTGCACTCGCGTTACGGATCAGCAGAGCCGGTAGATGTGAAGCACACTGTAAATGTATCGTGTCGTTGCATTTTGAAGTAATTCATTTATACGCAGCACAGATAAGCGTTTGAATTTATTTGTACGAAAATCATCTATTTATATGAATATAAATTCAGCACATGAATAACTGAAATACAAATATTCAAATGGTTCAGTTATTGACATTGCAAAGCATCATAAATAATGTTTTAAGCAGATAATCCCAGGACTGCAGCCCAATAAAATTTTACCATTTATCTTAATCCTGCATTAATAATTTTTAATGGTTACACGAAAGGTGAAAAGGACGTCTCGTCATCTGTTGCTAAAATCCATAGTTGTTCATCGCTGTTAGCCGTCAATTACACATCTGGTAATCTCTGAATAATGGCCTCCTTTGAAACGGGTGTCGGATAAATTCCATCACTCGTTCCAGACCTCAGTGATTTTGTCTTATGATTTATTTCTACATTTCTGTTCTGCGAATCACTATGAAATGGTTGAGGGCACTTTTTATTGTGTCGTATATTAAGATTTCTTCCTGTTCCAGCAACGGATGCAGCATGGTAATAACGACTACTTACCCGTCACTGTGAGAGGTGTTATTTGCTAAATTGTATTTGCTCCATTTCTGTTCAGTTGATATATGGTAGTGGAAAATAATCTCTAGCTTCTGTTCTGAAAATTGTTCGTGATTTTGTAACAGGGCTCTCGTGAAATTTGCGACTTCACCTTGACCTTGATCACGTGATACTCAAGGCGTTCCAACGTTTCTGTTACAGCATTTCGACAGTAAAGCAAATAACCATTCCCACTGTCCTTCTTTGTATATCCTTCTTTATACACCTAAATATCACCAGTTGCGTTGAAGAGATATATGTCCCAAATGCTTCAGTATTATTCGCCTATGAAATGTAGAAGACTTTTCCACTCAATCGCTTTTGTAGACAAATTACAGCTTTCCATTACCCTAACAGTAAATCACTCTGCCATATACTGTATCTTCAGCAATTCCTAAGTGGTCTTTCCGTTTCATGTATCTGAATACTCCACACATTGTTACTTCTCAATATTTATATGACTTCTCTACTCATGACTAATTAATCCTGTAGTCAGCAGATGCTAAGTTACTACTTTTAATGAAATGCACATATTTTCGTCATTTAAACCCTTGCAAATACTTTGCCCAGACCTAATTGGATACTACTGCAGTTTCTAGAGAGTTTAAATTCTTCATAGATTTTATTTGCACATTCCATTACAGCTTCAATTCTTTTTGAAAATATAAAATTGTCCGCTATGGAATGTAAAGTTTTTACTTTATTTGCTGATGCAAAATTTCGATTTTATGATTATTATTAAGGAACTTACAAAAAACTACAGGGAAAGAATAAAGCAAGTATAACAAATCTACAAATTTGCACCGCAAATATTGAGGAAATGGAAGACGTTGTTGACGTTGAAACTTCCCCTTAGAAAAATTTATGAGTTACTGTGCTGATAAACCTCTTACATTATTTGATTTTCAAACAGTTGAGCAAAACTGAACGTACTCAGACATTTCTGTCTTTACTTATTCTGATCAACACTAAACTGACACACAATATTTTTAGCGCAACGCAATCTGACTTTCAATAATCCCTACAAAAGAATGGCTCTGAGTAACAATAACCTATACATTTCATGAATCACTTACCTCACAAAAATCTTCATGACTCTAACTACTGCAATACAGCGAGCGCCAATACTGCCAGCTAAATAAAAGATTCTAACTACTGAAGGCACTAACTACTGATAGGCATAGTTAGCAAATGAAAGATTTTGATAGAGAACAAACAATGTATTTACCTTAATGATGTTAAATGTCATCATATATATATATATATATATATATATATATATATATATATATATATATATATATATATATATATATATGACATCCAGTATTACAAATTTACTCTTTCTGATGGACACACGTCCAGATCGTCCGCTCTCAAAATTCTGCCATCTCTCTCCCCACATTCACCACTGCTAGCGGCTCACCTCCAACTGCACAACGCTACGCGCTGTTCACATCCAACTGCCCAACACTACAATAGGGAATATTTCAACAATGCCAACCAGCCACAGGATGCACACAGCACAGTCAGTGATTTTCATACAGAGCGCTACGTGGTGTTACCAACATAAAGACCTAAACAGCCTACTTACAATGTGCGGTTTTTACAGGTTGGATTGGTAGTCAGAGGCTCTTATTGTTAGCTAACTTACAGATTGTAATAATACTTAGAAAGTGTATTTTCCATGCAAACATACACTTTTTTAAGTGGAACGACGGCTATTGATATTAGCAGACTAAAGATAGCGTAAGTTAGAATGCCAGTGGTGTTTCTTGAAGGATTCTAGTGCGAGTCGTACATGAGATTTTTTTTTACAGTGAGTAGCTACTTGGTTATTATTGATTTTCGGTGGCTCATACCTTTTGGATCAATTACTCACAACACATAGTTCCTATTCATTGTTCTTACTTCCTATCTTCCTTAATTTCTTTTATAAATTTGGAAATAATTTTCTCTTAAAGTATTCAACCATTGACGTCAGTTTCTCTTTAAAACATTTTGAATCTTGTTTCCCTTATTACATTCTTGAACGACTTCTTTCTCTGTAATGAATGGTTAGTCTGAATGTGTGTGTGCGTAATCCCTCACTCCCGTGGGCCTCCTGATTTCAAAGAGTCGTGTTATTCATGTATGCATTTCGGATCTTTTTAACAACAATATTCAGCACCAGCACTCCATGTTAGTCCAAGGCTTTTCCGTTAATATACATTTTGTTCATATGCTTCCCTTTTAAAGATTTAATCATGAAATATATATGAAGTAAAAGCCACTGCTGATGTTCAATAACTCACCCACCATTTACCCAACTCCTTATCGACACACTTCCAGGACAGCTTAGCTCAAACTTGTATGACTTTGTAACCTCCCCACAAAAATGACTGAAAATAATTAAATGAAAATGGAGCCAAGTGTAACCTCCCCGTAAAAATATGAAAATGAAAAGAATTGAATAGAATTGCAAATAGTGCCAAATGTTAGCTTCCCACAGTAATAAAACTCAATGATAATAAAAATGTGCAAAAATGTTAAGTCCCCACAAAATTAATGTTACGGTGAACCTGATAAATTTTATAAGGGCAGCTGCGCTGACCTTAGGCCCTGTGCAATAATTAATCTGATAAATTGATTCTGGGAGGAAAAGCATAGGAAATATTGTTTCAATTGGAATGATTCTTTTCTTAAAAACGATTGCTTTGAAAACAAAATTATTATTGGGGCATTTCTTGAACAAATTAATTACAATTAACAGATGTTATTGGCTGAGCGCAATGCTGCTTCATTACCTTATTTAACAATATACCTCGTCCCGAACCGTGACCAGAGACCCATGTCGACGCCCGCCGACTCCTCTCACACAACTTCCGCTTGAGTACATCTCGCAACTGTTCGTCGCGACTCCCTACTCGGAACTGAACTCTCGCGCGGTCAAGCGCAAACTAGCAACGATAAATAACTCTCTGGTCAGAGATTCTGTCATGCCTCGCCATCGCTGTTAATGAAAACATATGTAACGTACGAGTTTCATAACCCTCCACTGGGGGGGCAAAAATTTGGCAGCGATGGTGAGTCATTTGGACTTGCCGTGAGCAACAAATTTTTTCTTGACTAATTAACTTTACAATCACAGAATATACAGATGTAGAACATGAAGTAAATGTGGTGCACATGTACCGAGTACAAAACATATTAGACAATGACAAAATGTGAGTGCAAAACATATTAACAAATGACATAAGTGCACACGCACTGAAAAACTCTTTAGCATTTTCACAACAAATAAACATAATGGCAAAAAAAATCATGTTCACAAGTGACATAAGTGCACATGTACTATAGTTCAAAACATATCAGCAAATCAATAAGTAGAAATCAAGTTAGAAAAATGATAAAAGTGCACACGCATTGTAGTTCAGAATATATCGAAAAAATGTATAGCCCATGAATACAAATCATGTTATCAAAAATGATTTTCACTATGTTACAAGAATTAGGATAGGAAAGGGAAGGATTGCGTCATGGTTGTAGCACTTTAGGTTGCACGCAGCTGCACTGAAAGTCCATATCTTTCCACAGAAGTACAACACCAAGTGAGACAATCTGAAGTTCTTTACCCAGAAGTGTTTATCAGCGTAGACAAGACACTGAAATGTCGTAGTAATATTCCATGTTATCATTTTGGCAGTACATCAGGTACACCAAACAGTGGGACCATAATAACGTCTCCATCGCTCACGGTGGTGGACAGCATGTCGTGTCAACACCACGCTCTTACAAGGCACACCACCGTAGAATTAGTGCAAAAACCAAATATAGTGCTCCATGTTCAAGAGGATATACAGGACAAATGGATATTGCAGTAATTCATGGTAGTTAGGTCAGAAGGTGAAGGACGTTAAGTCACATACTAGTCTTCATTGGGAATTACATTAGTAGTTTGCGGCATTCATAGCCCAGTTATTGAACATTTCTGTACCATGTATGTAGTATTACAGAAAAATGTTCATTAATTGTTTTACAGAGAACATTGAAATTCGTTGCCTAATTACAAATCATCAGAAGTCATTCGTTTTACAGAGAACATTTTACAGAGAACATTGGCATTCATTCTCTAGTTACAAATCATCAGAAGTCATTACTTAAAACAGGAGGTAGTCAATAACATAGTATTACAGAATAATGTTGATAATTAATCATTGGTCATCCCAATACAGTAATCAGTAGCATTAGCATTCATTTCTCAGTTACAAAGCATTATTAATTAATCATTGGTCATCTCAATACAGTAATCAGTAGCATTCATTTCCCAGTTACAAAGCATTATTAATTAATCATTGGTCATCTCAATACAGTAATCAATCGCATTCATTTGTCAATTACAAAGCATTATTAATTAATCATTGGTCATCCCAATACAGTAATCAGTAGCATTAGCATTCATTTGTCAGTTACAAAGCATTACTAATTAATCATCGGTCATCCCAATACAGTAATCAGTAGCATTCATTTCTCAGTTACAAAGCATTATTAATTAATCATTGGTCATCTCAATACAGTAATCAGTAGCATTCATTTCCCAGTTACAAAGCATTATCAATAGCATTCATTTCTCAATTACAAAGCATTATTAATTAATCATTGGTCATCCCAATACAGTAATCAGTAGCATTCATTTCCCAGTTACAAAGCATTATTAATTAATCATTGGTCATCTCAATACAGTAATTAGTAGCATTCATTTCCCAGTTAGCATTATTAATTAATCATTGGTCATCCCAATACAGTAATCAGTAGCATTCATTTCCCAGTTACAAAACATTATTAATTAATCATTGGTCATCCCAATACAGTAATCAGTAGCATTCATTTCCCAGTTACAAACCATTATTAATTAATCATTGGTCATCCCAATACAGTAATCAGTAGCATTCATTTCCCAGTTACAAAGCATTATTAATTAATCATTGGTCATCCCAATACAGTAATCAGTAGCATTCATTTCCTAGTTACAAAACATTATTAATTAATCATTGGTCATCCCAATACAGTAATCAGTAGCATTCATTTTCCAGTTGCAAAGCATCATCTCAATACAGCAATCAGTAGCATTCATTATTCGAGTGACATACTATTCAGAGCTAATCAGTATTACTCAGAACTCTCTTAAACTGGTATCATTATTTGGGACTGGTAATACATTTTTTTTTCTTTCTTTTTTTTAGCAATGTATTGCTTTGGGTAATTATAGGGGAAAGCAAGAAGAGAAAAAGAAAAAAAAATTGCTTCATTCGTCATGAGTCAGCTGTAGCAAGGTTATGAAACAAATAGAGTATATGTGATCACATTCATAAATGACATTGATTTAATGAACAACTGCTTATAGCACATTAATTTCATAAATAATTTCTCCTGCAAAAATATATATGAAAATGGATTATTACGTTGAAAGAAGAAACGCAATTTATGCTGAAAAGTAGTGAACTTCGTATTAACAGGTAGTGAAATGTGTATAAAAATGTGTTCCATAGCTGTCCTTTCCAAAACCTTCAGTCATTATACCATGAAATATAACACCTGCTGTCAAAGCGAACTGCAACAAATACTTAAATAACTACATAGCATGAATACATAACTTCCACATTATCCTCATCTGTAAAGAAAAACTTCATTATCTGTATTATCATAACTCCATTATTATCGTCACCTGTAAAGAAAAACTTCATTATCCATAGTAGCATATTCTTCATCATTATTCATCACCATTCATTATCATCTGCAAAAAATCACTTCATTACTCATTATACAACTATTCCTTATTTCTATCATATTTCATCACTAAAACTAAGATGTGTAGTTCTGTCTGACAGCCTGCATCAATCGCCTTGTATTCTGAAAGAAAAAATTAGTTAAGACTGCTATTCTACGATGTGTATAGTATATTCTTGTTAATGCTTGTTAATTCTGATCCATTTACTCTTCATTACGAAGTATTGCATTCTCTTTCGTTCATTCCGAAGGTGAAATTCCCATTTTGTTTAATTTATTTCTTTCACGCATCATTTCTTTCTGAAATTGATGAACGTAGATTAATGTCTTGCATTTACATCATATACTCACTAAATAATGACTGGTTTATGGTAACATAATTAAGCATACAGCATAACATGACAAAAAACGTAATATGTGAAAAACTTATATAGTGTTCAGAGGCAAAAATGTACTCAGGGTATCACAATGTAACAGTAAAGTAGTCACGATGTTGAGATATCATAAGGCAAAATGTCAAAGTCAACTGGTGTTTGCTATATCTTAACTATTTCATAGTGCATACAAACAAAACATGAAACAATCGTATATACCTAAGAAAGACAAAATGTAACGTTCGTTGTGTTCAGCTTGAATGTTGTGTAGTTAATAGAGGCGAGAATTAAAGACTTTAATGGAGAGAAAATTTAATAAAATTAATATGTCACTAGATAACATTGCATAATTATTCATAAGATACGTAAGTTTATCTGGAAATGTGCACAGTCTGATATGTAACGACAAGAAGAGCGACCTGTTAACCTTACCTAGCCGGGCACTTGCCAAGAAAAAATACGATAATCATTGGTAATTAGTCATGTGAATATAATTGCATAAGTGATCATAAAATTAGCAAAATGGCATTATAGCATGTTAAATCATAAAGTGTCTTCATTCAATAAAAGGTTTGATGTTTGACCAATGGTGGTTGCCTTTGAATTTTCTGGTTCTCAAAGTTTCGACGTGTACAACATTGGGGTGAGGAATGCTGCGAATCCGATATGGACCTGCGTATAGAAGTTCAAATTTACTGCACCTACCTTTTCCTTTGTTGGATAAATAGTGTGTACGTACTAATATTTTCTGCCCAATGTGAAAGTCACGGCGCGTACAAACCTGTTTTTGCTGTCTTCTCCGGCGCTCTGCGGCACGTTTGATGTTGTTCAGCGCAATGTCGATTATTTCGTGGTGTCGTAATCGATAAGATGTAGGAAAGTTTACTAATTCTGTAATTTTGTTAGGTGGTTCAACATTTTTCAGTATAACAGACGTAGATAGCACAGTGGATTCATTTGGTATGGAATTAATTACATCTTGGAATGAGAGTATGTGTGTGTCCCAATCAATATGTCTTTTGTGGTAGTATATTCTACACAGTTTACCAATTTCTTTCATTAATCGTTCACAAGGGTTCGAAGAAGCATGGTACTTGGATATATAGATCGGAGAAATGTTTCTAGCTCGTAACATGCGTGTCCATATAGCAGAACGAAATTGTGATCCATTATCGGAAATTACTTTCAACACATGCCCTACATGGAATAGAAAATGTTTTACAAATGCTTTCGAAACGGTTTTAGCAGTAGCTTTGCGTAACGGAGTGAAGGTAACAAATTTTGAAGTGAGTTCAACAGCGACAAAGATGTAGCAAAAACCTCTATTAGTTCTGGGAATCGGACCAAAAATGTCTACAGCGGCCGTATGTTTTAATTTAACAGGTACAATCGGATGTAATGGAGGAATATGTGAAGTTGCGTCTGACTTAGCTTTCTGGCAGATTTTACATGACGCTAAAACTCGTCGTATACGTTTCTCCATGTTGGTAAAATAACAGTTTTGTCTCAGTGTAAGAAAGCATTTTCTGGTTCCGTAATGTGCGTAACTTAAATGAGTATACCAGATTAATTTGTTAACAAGCTCATCAGGAATGCATAATAACCAATTGTTGCTGTCAGGATGAGAGCGGCGAAACAGAATGTCATTGCGTACAGTGTAATGGTTTCTAATCGTAACATTATTCTTATCTTGCCAAAGGTGTTTAATCTCTTTCCACACGTTGTCTTTATTTTGCTCTTTTGCTATGTCCTGTAATGACGACGAAATAAAATTTTCAAATGCAACTTGTTGAATGTACATAACGCTGAAATTTGCTTTGCAGAAGCTGGTTGCGATATCTTGCTGATTGTTGCTGAGAGAACGAGATAGTGCGTCTGCTATAACATTTTGTGTGCCGGGAATATGAACAATTGTAAAATTAAATTCCTGTAAATAAAGCTTCCATCTGCTTAACCTGTCGTGAGTAAATTTAGCTGAAAGTAAAAATTGTATCGCTCTGTGATCTGTGTAAACGGTGGTATGTCTTCCATAAAGAAAGTGCCTAAATCTCGTAAAAGGCCAAACAACACATAATGTTTCCAGTTCTGTGACAGAATAATTACGCTCAGCAGGTGATAGAATGCGACTTGCAAATGCGATGTTTTTAATTACTGTAGAGCCATCTTGCTCAATTTCCTGGAAAATATGTACTCCTAAAGCGGTGTTAGAACTGTCGATGGCAATGGAAAAATTTCTGGTAAGATCTGGGTGCGATAAAAGTGGTGCATTCAACAAAGCATGTTTCAGGTTCATAAATTCAGAATGTGCTTGCTTATCCCAGGACCAAATAGTGTTTTTACCTGTTAATTGGCATAATATAGGTGTGTCTAAAGCAGAGTGATGAATAGATTTACGAAAAAAGTTAATTAAACCCAAAAAACTGCGTAATTGTTTTTTCGTCGTAGGAACAGTAATGTCACATAAAGCTTGAAGTTTTTCCGGGTCAGGCGCAAAGCCTTCTGCTGAAATTACATGTCCAAGAAATTTTATAGAAGTTTTGCCAAAGTGCGATTTACTGAGATTAACTGTGAGTCCTTGTGCACGAAAAGTTTGCAACAGTTGTTCTAGAATCAGATTGTCTTCAGACCAGTTAGCTTCTGCGATAAGAATGTCGTCTACGTACATCGTGATTCTGTCTTTAAGTTCCGTCGGAAGTATTGTGTTCAAACCGCGAATAAAAGCTGCTGAAGAAATAGTTAAACCGAATGGTAATTTGCAAAATTGATAACAGTCGCCAAAACAGAGATAAGCTGTGTACTTTCTGCAGTTCGGATGGAGCTGAATTTGCCAAAATCCCGATTTCAGATCTAATGTAGAATAAATAACAGTACCGTGAAATTTCTGTAGTAGTTCCTCTAGCGTCTGTGGTCGATCTGTTTCATTAATAATAATGTCATTAATGTGACGCGAATCAAGTACAAGGCGAAGTGAGCCTTCCTTTTTCTTGACAATATGTAGCGGGTTTATGTACGGACTAACTGCTGGTTCAATAATTCCTTGGTCAAGCATATCCTGCAATTCTTTCTTAACCTGTTCTCTATGAATATACGGAATGGGATAATGCTTTGCTTTAAATGTGCCGTGCTGTTTGACTTGAAATTCATACATAAAACCGGACATAGTACCAGGAATGTTGTC
The DNA here is from genome assembly GCF_023898315.1 of Schistocerca nitens. Classification (NCBI taxonomy): domain Eukaryota; kingdom Metazoa; phylum Arthropoda; class Insecta; order Orthoptera; family Acrididae; genus Schistocerca; species Schistocerca nitens. Next base: position 441,355,342 of record NC_064620.1, on the reverse strand, counting down.
GAAAACTGGAGCTTGCTGTAAAAGAATTTTGTGTAGTTGCGTGCGTTCGTCGTCTGTATTTGCACTGCTTTGTTTAACCTTATCAGAAATCATCTGCATTACATCATAGTCAGCTTCGTCTGGAGTATTATAGTTATGTACGTACGTATCTGTGAACAATGTGGAATTACAGTCTATGCTACGTGATACGGAAATGACCTCTGTGCGATTAATTGTTTGTTCTTCCGCAGATAAAGAGTGCTGAAATTCTATAGCAAATTGTATATTTTCATCCTTCAACATTAAATAGGAATTCTGAAAATCGATAACTGCGTCGTGTTGTACCAGAAAATTCGTACCTAAAATAACATCTGTTGTCACTAAAGGAACAATCCAAAAATTTGAATGAAACGTGTGACCTGCAATACAAAATGATAAATGTGTCTGTAATTTAACATCTACTCCTTTACTCGATACTGCTCCTTTCACTTTCGTTTTGCCTAATGGTAATGTAGGATAGGTATTCTCTTTGTTACACTCGTTGAAAGTTTCTTCATTTATTACTGACATAGGTGATCCAGAATCGATTACTGCTGAAAATGTCGATGAAACAATTTTAATTTCGATGACAGGGTGTGAAATAGTTTTTTGAACAACTGGTCTTTCCTGTAAAAGAGTGTCTCGGATGTCGTCAAAAGTAATAACATTTTCGTGAATAACATTCTGCGTGTCTAAACTATTGCTTGTGTTACTGGAAGATGCGACCTGTACAGTATCTAGTCAGATTCTATCTGACATGTTATTATTTTCTTGAGGATGTTGTGGCATTTCGATTATTTGAACTGTTCTGTTATTTCTTCCAGACGTATTACACTCTGGATGATACCTACTGTCGGGTTCATTCATGAGAATATGTTGTTGCTGATCATTTTGCTGCTCGTAAGACCGACTGTTATTATACGTACGCTGATAATGGTGCTCACTGTTTTTACGTCTATCGTGATAATCATTCCTATATGGTGCATTGCGATAGGAACTGAAATACTGAGTTCTCTGTACGTAGTTATTTCCTTGCTGGCGTGCATTACTATTTGTTGTAGCTGGGACTATACGTGCACGGGGCGAAACATTAAAGCCTGGCTGACCTTGCACACTGCATTGTTGGTCAAGTATCCTAACCGGCTGGCTTTCATGCTGTTGTGGTGAAAAACGTCTGTTATTACCAAAATGTGGTTCCTGTTGCTGATAATTTTGACGACCTTGATAATTAAAATTTTGTCTGTTATTAAAGTTCTGGTGGTTGTCATTCCTAAAGCGTCAGTTATTTTTGCTATTGAAATTACGTGGTTGATCGTAATTACTGTAAGTTTGTTGGCCTTGGTTGTTATATGAAAAAATTTTGTTTACGAAGGAATAATGTGATTGCTGCACTTCTAAAAGCTGCAGCAGATCCCTGAATGCCGAAATATTTTCTTTTTGCTGACCCGTTAGAAGTGACACTCTTAATGATCGTGGTAATTTAGAGATACATAGTTGAATAAGTGCAGATTCACTATAAGGTTCACTTAAATACTGATTTTGTTGGACCATGTGCTCAAAAAATTGAGTGGCACTGGGAAAATTTGAGTTCTCATAATTTGGCAAACTAATTAATTGATCTTTAATTCCGCGCTGTGTCGTCTTCGACCAATACGCTGACAGAAAAGCATTCTGAAATCCTTCTACCGAATAACATTGTCTCGCGATCGGTCTCATACGAGTTGCCGGTTCGCCTTCCAAAAAACTGCAAATAAATTCAAGTTTGTGTGTTACGGACCAAGTCGGTGGAAAAGCAAAGCTAAATTGTTGTATCCAATCCAGTGGGTGAATCTGTGTTCTGTCATTTTTAAACACTTTAAATTTTCTCACTGACAGAAAATGTTTGTAATCAAAATTATCGTCTCTGTATGATGGAACAGGTTCCGGATTGTAAGAGAATCTATTTGTCTGTGTCTGTTCGGAATCTAAGTCGCGTACTCTCTGTAGATTACCTAAATTATACGCGCTGCGTGAGTCTGACAAATGTTCGCAAAGTGGCGTCTGCTGTGATGTGTTATTAACTGAAATACTTTTCATCTCTGTTACTTCTTGCTGTAAACTTGACAACTTTCTACGTAATGTATTATTAGATGAATCGATCTCATTGATTGTCTGTTGTAGATTTTGGAATTCAGATGTTTGATTAAATGAAACCGGTGCATTATCGTCTGATTTGCTGTCATTATTATTTTCTATAACGTCAATACGACTGGCCAATTCATCATATTTTTCAGTCAGTATTTTTACCTGATCATCGTTTTTAGTGTCAGAAGTATTAATCTGTTTTTGTAATTTACGTGTGGTTTCGTTCAACTTTTTAACGCCAGCTTTGATGACATCGCAATCCTGTGTTAGTTCTAATTGTTCGAATCTGTCTTTCACTGTCTGAATATCTGCTGTGTGCGTATCTGTTTTTTATTTAAGATCGGAAATTTCATCGCGTAATTCTGTGTTCAACTGTTTGATGGTATTAATTTCGTCGGACACTGTAGCAATATTGTTGTCTACGTATGTTTTTGCTTTCGCAAACAATTTACGTTTGTCTTCTTGTCTCTGTGCTGTGATTGTTTCCATTACTTGACGTTTTACTTTATTTTGATCCTGTATAAATTTGCGGAAACGCGTATCACTGTTTTGTATGTGGCGATTAAAACGTTCGTCAATCTGAGTGTTCTGTTGGTCAAATTTCGCGTCTATCTTTGCGTCCATTGTGCGCGAAACTTCTGCTGTCATTAATTTAAACTCGTCGCGTAATTGTGTTGCCTTTTCAGAGCATTGTTTACCGACTGTACTAATTTCGTCTCTGAGTGATTCTGTTGCAGCTGTTTGCATATCCCTTAATTCTTGCGCAACAGATCTAATTTCTTCGCTACTTTTTCTTGAACAAGCCTCAATTTCCTCGCGTAACTGTTCCTTAGTGCCATGACACTGCGCGGCAACGGCTCTAATTTGTTCACTAAGCTGTCTGGAATTGTTATCTAATTTTTCATTAAAGTATTGTTTGAGTTTTTTATTATCTTGTTTGTTATCTTCACTCTGTTGTCTGACCTGTTCACTAAGTTGTTTGAGATCTTCATTATTGTTATCTAGTTTTTCATTAAGTTGTTTGAAATTTTCACTAAATTGTTATTGTAGCACTTTTGCCATAATTTGTTCCAAGTCAAAATTAGCATTTCTATTCTCTGTGCTGTTTAGTGGTGTACCTGCAATTGTCACGTTTTGTGTGACCATTTGGTCATTCTGTAGTTCACAAAAAGGTTTACTTATCGGATGTGTACTGTTGGTCACTATTTCGGAATTAAATGAATTCGTCGTACTGTCAGTACACTGTCCATTTTCATTAGAAAAATTTGTCTGTACGTTAGTTGAATTTTCCAAACAGGGTGTGTTAAGCTGGGCGGCGCTCATTACAATAGAGCGCCCCGCGTCATCAATTGTCGTCAAATTAACAGAGGAGACAATTGAGTTCGTTTGTTCATCATTAAGATAAAAATAATCATCAGTGGTTGGAACGCACTGACTGTCAGTAAACGCAGCATTGTCATCACTACACTGCGTGTCACAAGTACTATCGGTCAAGTTGTTTAAGTCGACCATTTCACTCATTATACCTCGCGATGCACTATTAACAGTCTTTCGCGGCATTTTTACACAAATCACAATTATTCACAAATGAAATAAAGACAATACAAAAAGCAACAAACACAAATACAACAAAGAGCAACGAATTGCCGATGATCTGAGGAAAGAAAGTCACAAAATTAGTAAAAGCGTTGCGCCAAATCCTAATTATATTTAAGTATATGAGAGCAGATATCTGACTGTTTCTTAGAAGATTCTCAAAGAAATACGATCCTGGTCCGGATGTCGCCAAGTGTAACCTTCCCACAAAAAATGAACGAAAATAATTAAATGTGAATGGTCATCGTGCTGTAAAACGTAACCTCCCAGCAGAAATAAAAGAAAACTCTATGATAATGAAAACGAGCCAAATGTTTGCTCCTCACAAAATTATAGAATAATAATGATCCAAATGTAAACTCGACACACAAATTGAGAAATGAACATTAATCATTAAACACACAATAATAGGGCAGCACCGCTGACTTTAGGCCCTGTGCAATAATTAATCTGATAAATTGATTCTGGGAGGAAAAGCATAGGAAATATTGTTTCAATTGGAATGATTCTTTTCTTAAAAACGATTGCTTTGAAAACAAAATTATTATTGGGGCATTTCTTGAACAAATTAATTACAATTAACAGATGTTATTGGCTGAGCGCAATGCTGCTTCATTACCTTATTTAACAATATACCTCGTCCCGAACCGTGACCAGAGACCCATGTCGACGCCCGCCGACTCCTCACACACAACTCCCGCTTGAGTACATCTCGCAACTGTTCGTCGCGACTCCCTACTCGGAACTGAACTCTCGCGCGGTCAAGCGCAAACTAGCAACGATAAATAGCTCTCTGGTCAGAGATTCTGTCATGCCTCGCCATCGCTGTTAATGAAAACATATGAAACGTACGCGTTTCAACTTGTTAGCATATTTAAGAGCATTTTCCAAGCTGATTCTCATACAGAATTAATCAAGGCCGAATCGAGGCCTGTCCACGAATTGTTTCTTTCCAAGCAGACATTCAGGGTAATTACGTGGTTGGTCAATTCAGGCGGCGACCCGAGATATCTTCTGTAACAAAATACCGATTTAAACTTACATAATAATGTACCAAGCTAAGTAAGAGAGTAATTGCCCGGCAGCCAACCTACCTCTATACATAAATGGGTGGGTTATAATATTACAAACGTTATCTTCCTATTTGATACAGATCATGATAATCTTCATAAGTAGTTCCGTGTGTGGGTTGGTGGAATGATTTTCACGTCATATCTATTGCGACAAGTTGCATAAAATTTATCTGAATGTAAGCACTAGACCCTATTCTGTGTTCAATTAGTTACTCTGCCAATTGGTACGTTTTTCTACAGATTTTTTATACAAGTTACACGTTTTATCTTTCTTGCGTTTGGTGTATTTTTAAGGCTACTTTGATTTCGAGTCGAATGTGTCCAATAGGAAATAAACTGAAAAATGTGGAACCTACAACGGACCATGTTTTCTTTGTTCATAGATGACTGCTTCATCGGCAAAATGTTTGGGGCAGCAACTAACGTAATACGCTGTGTCACTGATGGTGCTATAGGGTAGACAGGTGTTGATATCCGCTTAAGAGATCACACTGAAGGTGGCTCCACGGTTTGGGGGACTGAGTTGAGTAGACTGGCCTATATTCTAGGTAAGAGGAGCTCGGAAAAGCACATAAAGAATTTCAGACTCAAGGGGGCAGGCCAAACAAACTACGGGGATAGGCCTAGGAGATATCGGCGCTATAGTTGCAAACTGACGTAGCTGTACTGAGAGAGGTTCAGAACTCTAACAACTTGTAGAAAGCCAATGAAGCAAAAATCATTATAGAGGCAGAAAGTTGGCAAAAAGCGGAGATACTTTCAGCTAAGTTTGTACCATGGACCTAACAGTGTTCAGAAACGGTAGATTACTTTCAGGTGGTGGTGACGTCTTTATTGCTTTTAGAAGTACTTTGTCTTGTAGTGAAACTGAACTAGGTGACTGGTGTGAGTTGATATGATGGGGACTTACACTCGACGACAGCAATAAATTAAAGACTGATATCATTTAATGACCCCTCCACTCAGGTGACACAGCTGTTGAAAATTTCAGGGAAGGGAAGTTTTAAACATGGCTGCTTGGTTCAGTGACCGTTTCTAAATTAAAATTGAAACAAATAAGCCTTCGCTCACAAGTCTTATTGGCCAGGTTTCAACACTTTTAAGAGCGCCTTCATCAGAATTAAACAATTAAAATGGCCTATAACAAAGTTCCAAATTTATATGAAAATGCATTTTTTATGAAAAAGAGGGTAAGTACTGACTGACAATAAAAACAGAAGCAGTACTTACATGTCACATACAAAATAATTAACAGGCCAGAAGGGCTTTAGTCACAAAATATATAAAAAGGAACGCTTGAATGCGAGCCACTATGGGCTGCTCGTACCTGTTCAGCCCTTGTGACCGAGGGCTCATTTGTTTCAATTTTAGTTCAGGGAAGGTTTTACTGTCATTTCGAACAGCTACACGACTCATACAATTGTCAGTGCATTTCCTTTACTCGAGACCCACAGTCATAATGCCCTCTTAGAATGAAATTACCGCCATTTGACTGCAAGTTTTTTTATAATTCATTAGACGTCATACTTGCTGGGTAATGACTGTTTCACTCTTTAACTTGATAATGGCTACAAAGTCGACATCGCGGTGGTGTGAAATTAATGAATAATAAAAAACTTACAGTCAAATGATGCAATTTCAGTTTAAAAAATCGTGCAATCTTAGTTGGTGGTAACTATACCCTCGATATGTTGGTAAAAATAAGTGTTTTTAAACCGGCGGTAGCCATAAAACATCATCCTGAAGTGTACAGCGTACTACATCCCTTTTCCGAAACGTATTTCGAGCCGTTTCAGGTGCCCACGCGAAGTATAAATTGTTGAGATAACACACTAAGATGTTTTAAGAACAAAAAATCCTGAGCAAACCGAGAGCATCCTGATGGAGATAGAAACTACTGATCACAATGTCGTTGCAGCGAGACCGAATACCGTAACACCTTCAAAAAATATACATTTAAAAGAAGCAGTCGCACATTTGCCTGAAATCTTACATACAACCAGTCTGCATTCCTTACAAACTAACTATGTAAGTGCGAGCATATGTGCCTTAAATTCAAAGAAATAATGTTGACGTCAGTTTCCCCAGATTGGGAACGGCTGCTACATAAGAATTTTTTCCTTTTCGTATCTAACATAGAACTGGGGCAAATAAGTAGTCCTGTACAATCAGATAGGTAAAGGTGAAATTAAACTGCCCGTCTGATTTCACTCTTGTACTGTATAAGCACATTACCTCCAAAACTCGAATTTCGGAACGTAATTTCCGACACGGTCTACAGCTCCGTTCATAGGCGGCGCGCGGCTCTTTCCGGAGATGACGTGTACAGAGCGGTAAAGCATATAGGCACGCCAGAACTAATCCGCAAGCAGCCGCAACGCAATTCGAATTTCGCCAGACTGAATTTTCGTCGGGCTTGAAAGCGCGGATAAAAGCACTGGCGCAAGCAATAGGCTGTTCGGCCCGTTCCCCGAGAGCGGACGCCCGTTTGAGCGGCTCTTGCTCGCGCTCGTCCTCATTCACAGGGACCGAATCACTGTCTATGTCCGCATTTAATCACCCCGAATCGGTAAAGACAGAAGCACGGCAGAGAGCAGTCTTTTGGTAGCGTTCTAGAAGACCGGCCGTGCGCTCCGTCTCACCAGAAAAGGGAGGTCTTCGCTTGGCGATGGAGAGGAAACGCGGTGGCCGGTTCTCCCTTGCCTCTTGCGCTCGTCTTCTGTTCTCGCTTTGGGTCTTTAAACATTCGATGGACGGAGATGCGGTTCAAAACTGGACCTAATACGGAAGCATGTCAATCACCAAGGCTTTCCTGCATACACTGAAAGTCGATCTTAATACACTAGATGATCAGCAGTCTCTATGTGAAGCAGAATAAACCACTGGATGTCGTGGGAGGTAGATCAGCCAGTATAAAAAGAGGCGTAGAGTTTTGTCATTAGTGAAGCATGACTGTTTGTCAATTATTTGAACTATGTGTGTATGAAATGAACATGCTTAAAGATATCTAGTGTCACGATGAAAATTAGTTTCCTTGAACCATTGTGAAAATGAAAATTACTGTAAATGGCTTATTTTGAAAGTGATTTTGGAAGAAATGTATGGAATTTCTTAGTGTTTATACTGTATGTCTGTAATATGTATTCTTTTTTTGTCCCAACTGAAGTTGGATGGTAAAATTTTTGTTTTTGTACCCAACACCACTTAGGTGTTATAGATGTTTCCTTGAAGTATCCCTTACAGGAAACTTCAACGAAACATGGGGCATGTGTAACACCATAGCTCTAATGTTGTACTGATTTATTTCGCTTTTGTTTCATTTAATGTTACATCGCTGAGCTTCTGTAAATGTGTGTGATTGAATCGATAACATAAAACTGTATATTTCTTTCTTTGCACAAACTTTGATGTCATGGTTTGGTTCTATGCAATTTAGTATATCAATCGTTTAAATGCTTTGTCCCATTTGGAGGGAACAAAACTTACTGTATATAATTGTAATTTTGTGTGAATAATTTTTTGTAGAAATGTCTATATGTGCGAATGTTCTGTTTTGTTTAAAATGATTGTTTACTGTTATGTAAACTGCTGATCCTCACTTAGGGTTCTTAGTTAGTTTGTATGTAAAAGGTGTAGTGGTTCCCCTCCGGAACGGAACTGTGTAGCGCGCGCAAATTGTGGTTGGCCTAGGTGGAAAAGGTGGAACTGATAGTCAGTCGGAGACGAGCTACGAGTCGGAGACGAGCTACGAGTCGGGGACGAGCTACCAAACTGTGCTCTGCCATGTAAAAGATGCATATTGTGCTGGTTCCGAGAGAGGCTTTTTCTGCTTCTTTCCAATGCCTCGGATGGATGGATAAATAGCTGGAACTATTCTGGAATTTGTATCTGTCGTCGCCACCAAGAAATGACAGAGTCCAGCAATTCTGTCTGCGAATCCACCTACCAACATGCAGTTGCCACCACGTTCCGCAATCACTGTAACGTAATACTACAATGATGTACAGTGAAGGATCAGCTTAATGGATGTGTTAGTGTGCTCAAATATAAGGTAAATTTTATCTGAATTTATGTACCTACCCTGATTTTTTTTCCTCATCATAACACCTCTCAGGTTCCTCTCCGTTTGAGCTAAAGTGATATCCGAGTGTCCTTACTAAAAGAATATTAAAACCCAATATTTTGCTCATTAATGCCTCTTCAACATAGTAAAAAGATTAAAATTAAGGTGGTAAGAGAGTGAGTTAAAGTAAATGTTGTTTGCTGAAAATATTCCTATTAAAACTGCTTATTAAAGTGCTGTTGCTAACGTTAAAATTAAAAGTTCTTAAGACTGAGGCTTATAAATCAAATGATCACGTTGTTGTCTGTAGTAAATTCTAAAAGGTGAGTCAGTTTCTTGCAATTTTGTCAACACTGGGTTTCGCTGTAGTAAAAGTGAGAAAGCTGAAGTTGTGAAACGTTATATACTCATGATTGCTAAGTGTTTGTCTCTCTTGTGTATTAGAAGTGCATATTAATGGTAATGTTATAAAGACCATTCACTTTGTGTAAGCCCAGAAAGTAATAGTGTGTTTCGGTATCTGTTATAATTTTGCAAATTGTTTCTGCTGCTCTGTTAGTTCCAATCTTACCGTAAACATATGTATGTGTAAGAGTTCACTGCACTCGCGTGTGACAAAGTATAGGTTGTGTTGATCCGTTATAGTTACTTATATCTACCTCCTTAAACGAGAACGTTAATCTTTCTCTTGCCTAATTAGGCTGGCGACCGTTTTCCTTATTCTATAAACAGTATAGCTAGGCAAATTTTTGTTTGTTACTGTTCAAATATTTACGTAATTCTGACTTTCACTTCCGATAAGCCACCTCCGTTAGGTACAACACGGTCAACATAACAAAATTCCTCTCAGAGGGTAACACTGATCTGTTGCTTTATACCATTATTACTCTAACAAAATAATTCTGTTTTGCAAATTGCCTCCAGTTTCGAGGTTATGGTATAGCAGTAGCAGACAGGAGTGTTATACGTGGCTTTTCCGTGACAGGACTATTTGTTCTGTTGGGGCATAATAAGTAATAAACCAAATTTGGTATTTGATTATGTAAGCTATGTAAATGCTGTTGCAGTGTTATACTATCCTCGGTGAAAATGAAGAAGAATTAAGGATCTTTTGAATTGGAATTACAGTCTTATGAGTACATAACATGGATTGAGAGTAAATGAAAGAAAGACGAAAGCAATGAGAAGAAGCGGAGATAAGAACAGCGAGAAATGTAACATCAGAAAGCAGACGAAGTAAAGGAATTCTGCTACACGGACAGAAAAATAACCATGCCATGATGGACAGAGCAAGCAGGACAGTAAAAGCAGACTAGCACTGCCAAAAGCGGAATTCCTGGCCAAGGAAGGCGTGCTAATATCAAACATAGGCCTTAATTTGAGGAAGAAGTTTCTGAGAACGTCCGTTTGGAGCTCAGTATTGTATGGCAGTGAAATAGGACTGTGCGAAAACCGGAAAAGAAGAGACTCGAAGGATTTTAGATATGGTGCTACAGACGAATGTAGAAAATTTGGTTAATTGACAAGGTAAGGAATGAGGAAGTTCTCCGCACAATCGGGAACGAAAGGAATACGAGGGTGAGTCAAATGAAAACCTTAAATTTGTAATAACAAACCGAAATTTCGCGCCGCTATCCTGTAAGTTGGTAAGCGTGCTACAAACAGCGTGCAGAATGGCCTTTAGGTGGCAGCATAGCGTAGATGCACACATACCGTCGCAGTATCAGTATAAAGTTGGCCGCCCCATTTGCGACTTGCACCGGGGAAGAACAGTGTTCTGTTATTCGGTTTTTGCGTAGTGAAGCTGTGAAACCTATTGAAATTCATCGACGAATGAAGGTTCAGTACGGTGATGCATGTTTGTCACAGCAGCAAGTCTACGAATGGAGTAGAAAGTTCACAAATGGTGTGACTTCAGTGGAAGATGCTCCTCGTCCAGGTCAGACACAATGAGTTGTGACTCCACAGAGCATTGCAGCAGTTGAAGCCATAGTGAAGGAAAATCGCCGAGTGACACTAATTGACATTGCAGCATGTTTACAGATTAGTCATGGGTCAGCACACAACATTGTGCATGATGTGCTCCAGATTCACAAAGATGGGTGCCACGGCAGCTGTATCCTGAAATGAGAGAACGAAGTGTTGATGCTTGTGAAGAACTTCCTCGGCGCTTTGAACGAGAGGGTGATGGCTTCCTTGCAAGAATCGTTACTGGGAACGAAAACTGGGTTCACTTCCACCAACCGGAAACGAAGAGAGGGAGCAAGGAATGGCGTCATTCCTCATCACCAAGTGATTTCCATATGTTTGGACCACTCAAAGACGCAATGGGAGGAAAGAAGTTCCATTCTGATGAAGAGGTACGCCACGCGGTGCATGAGTGGTTGCGCGGACTACCAAAAGAATTTTTTTTCTAAAGGAATTTATTCACTTCGTAAGCGCTGGAGGACTTGCATTGAGCGTGGAGGGATTATGTTGAAAAGTGATACAGCTTGGTACCACTTCTGCACAATAAATAATATTTAAAAATATTTAAGGTTTTCATTTGACTCGCCCTTGTCTGGAAGAAGAGACAAAATGATAGGACACTGTTAAAACATCAGAGAATAACTTCCATGGTACTAGAGGGAGCGGTAGAGGGCAAAAACTGCTGAGGAAAGCAGAGATTGCAATATATGCCGCAAATAATTAGGGGCGTAGGTTTCAAAAGCAACTCTGAGATGAAGAGGTTGCCACAGGAGAGGAGTTTGTAAATAATTGCATCAAACCACGCTCAGAAGACTGATGAGCCAGAAAATATAGAAACAACGAGACGGAGTCTGTCAGGAGAGTTCATTGACTTCGAACTTAGACTAGTGTCTGGACATCACCTGAGTAACGACAAATCTCAAATCCACCACGGACGTTCCTATCCTTATAACAATGGCCCAGTCGACCGTTGTGATTGTGAAGTAGAAGCGCAACAGTTAAACCATACTAGGTAGACTGACGGACGGGTGCCACCGATTGTTGGGGAAAGTGACCGTAAACAATGCATAAAATCTGCGGAAGGAGCAATTCGAGAGTCCAAGTGCTACCAGCAGTCAAAATATTACAATGACTGTGCGCATAGAGCACTATAACGGGATACAACGAACGAGCAACTTCTCCTAAGCCACACATTCCTGTTGTCAGTGCTACGCGACTCTTCAGTTGGTGCCAGTGAACGGTTGATGACTGGAAACGAGTGATTTGGGCTGATCAATCACGTTAGACATTGTGACAATGCGATGGAAGGGTCTGAATATGTGGAGAATGTTATCTGCCATCGAATGTAGAGCGCACATTGAAGTACGAAGGAGATGTTGTTACAGAATTGGGGTGTTTTTGGTGCCAGGGTGTTTTCCCTTTACTGCGTTTAATAAAACGCTAAATGCAGAGGAATATGAAGATATTTTACTGCATAGTGTACTGCGTACAGAGAGGAGGAGTTTGGAGACGGTGACTGTGTGAACATGGCACCCTCTGATAGAGCACCATCTATGGGGCTATATGTTGTCGACAGTAATGATCCAAATGGAGTGATCTGCCCAGAGCTCCACTCTGAACTCGACGTTGGATTGAGTCGACTTCGCTGTTAAAGAAAAATGAGCTTACATTCCACGACAGATATTCAGACTGTTCGCTAAAAGTGTCTCCAAAAGAATTCAAAGAATTCAAGCAGTAATAAAGGACATGAGTGGACACGTTTGATCATATACTGTGTATAATATTAAAAGTTGGTCAGTGTGTGAGGATTCGGAATGCTGACAGTTACCCTGTCCAGCGCCAGAGCTAAAAACGGTTTGGTCCCCCCGCACCCCGATGTTTCATCATGTACACCAGTACAACTCCTTGTTTCTGCGCTTCACAGTTCACGATTTCGTTCCTTCGGAGTTGAGCCGTGCATGGCTCGTGTTCATCCCATTCATTGTTTGTCATCTTCTATTACGGTAGAACCGCCTCGTTTTCATAATACACTTACTGGCGTCACTAACTTCCTGCCTTATTTGCCCGTGAGTGGCAGCAGCAGTGCTATCGATAAGCGCACTGTCGTACCATCTCTGGAGCGGCCGATGGTATTTCCGGGTCGTCGTGTGTCGAGTAGGGAGTGAGTGGGAGACGCACGAGCAGTGCAGTCACGAAGGAGCAGCAGTCGCGGATGGACCAGCAGTCAGTCGGTCGGTTGGCGTGGAGCAACAAGCAAGCACCCGCCGCGAGGTGTCGGGCTGGAGCCGCTGGCGGCGTGCGCGCGCGCTTGGAGTGTGAGGTGCTGCTTGCGAGTGCTACGAAGTTCGTCGTCCACCGATCTTGGACATGAAAGTTGAGTCCTCACTTTACTTACTATCGAGCCTCAACTGTTACATTTCTTCGTTTGATCCTGGTTGTCGCTTTTGGGACATTCCCGCAAACATCAGAGTGTGTGTATTTAAGTCGGCTAAGATTCCATCCGTCTTCCTGTGAAATTTAACTTTAATTTATTCCCTGTTATTGAAGTTCACCATCGGTATCTTCTGCCTTGTGGCCGTTGACGTTCCGGTTACCTGCCCTGCTCGTTGACTTAATTTTAGACAGTGCATTCTCCTCGTCGTGTTGTTGCTGTCCAGGGCGGCGTGTAGTTCTACAGCTGAGGTGTTTTTGGTCGTTATGGGCGTCAATATTCTGTGTGTCGTGTATTGAAATCTTGTGGTCGTTTTGCTGGTTGCGTGTAGCGGAACTGACTCGGTTGACTGGTCGGTCGGCTGTCTGTCGGTTGGTTTGCCTCCAGATTAGTAAGTCGTTGGTCAGGCTGCCTGTCTCACCTAAATGGGCGCTAGTGTTACAATCCCAGGCCGAACCTTGGAAACTTCTGAGCGCCATTCCTTGTGTGTCACGTAGTAATTCCCCTGTTTGGATTTTAGTTATTTGGTTGATGTGCAGCTTTCAGCCGAGTATCAATATCTCTTAAATTAATGTTCTTGTCTTGCCCTTAAGGTATGAGATGTTATATTTTTATATGGGGCCTTCAGCCGAATTTTATGGGAGAGCTTTTAAGGCCTTCTGCGTTTCAGATTGAAACTACTTCTAGGCCATAAGCCATTAAACATATTTTTGATATGTGGCCTTCAGCCGAGTATTGATATCTCTTAAATTAATGTCCTTGTCTTGCTCTTAAGGCATGAGATTTTTATCCTTTATTTTGTATGAAATGTTTTATGATACGGCCTCCTGCCGTTTGATTGAAACTCCTCTTATTGTTTAAATGTGTGACCTCCAGCCTAGTTCCATTAAAATTAAATTGCTAAGTCCTTCAGCCGATTTGATTGAAGATTTAGAAAATATTCTTGGGTGAAAGCTCCAGAAGAACCCTGTATTTCAATGTTGCTTAAGTCTTGTGCCTTGGATTTTGAATGTGGCCTTCAGCCGATCTAAAGTTAATCAAAGGATGTCGATTAAAGTTTTGAGTGTTTTGCATCCTTGTTGTAATATTGTGTGTTGATAAATAAAGTATGTATGGTGAGTGCAACTGACAGGATCTCATTTTGGCCACTTTCCAAAACCTAATCCGCTCTGTCCTGCTAGCCCTGGCATTTCAGGAGTACCTTCAGAGGGAAGAAGACATGTCTTTGTGGAGAAGATCGAATAAAATTTTGCAGGTAAACGTGACGTAAAGTGGCAGAGACAGCCAATGTTAAAGTTGTCAGAGAAGTAGAAATTCTATCTCGATGTGACGCTTACAGCTTTCGAAGCGAATGATCAATATACGAATTTGGTGTAAACATGAATAAAACAAAGACCACTAGAAAGTGGAACAACGACTTCTCATCAAAATTGAGAATAACACTAGTAGAAAAAGCGAAAGACTTCTCCTATATACGAAGCAAGATTGCACAGTTCAACGCCACAGCGCAGAGAACCGGAAGAAATTAAAACTGTTCTTAAATACACAGTAGCACAGCCACTGTCGACTCCAGGCAGAGGTGCTGACGTAGCTAGACAGCAGAAAGAATCAATCGACACTGTAAAGCGGTCGCGGACGTGATCACACGTTGCAACGTCGGCACCAATCGAGAGGCCCAAGTTACACATTCAGCAGAGCGTCCACTGAGAGAGGTCTTGTTACGTGGAGCAACAAGATATACCTCGGACGCAAAGACACCTGTCAGTGCAGTTAAGAATCTGTAACAAATCGTTAAGCAAACACAGCGGAATGTGGACCGCTGACCACTAGCAGAGAAGCCGACCATATTCGCTCGTACCAAACGTGTTCTCCTGCTTGCCATTCCGATAGGTCAACATCCAAGTAACCACGACAAGCCACTCGTGGGACTTTGCATTGGCCGCCACCTACCACTGAAGGTCTTCCAACACCACTACATCTCCTTGTCATACTAGCACCGTCATCACTGCTTGGTGAATGGGCCATCCGGGGCCTCTGTTCTTGATCACCTGCTGGAGATTATGACTCTCCCGTTGTTCAGATATGTGATTCCTTCAGTTCAAAACCTCAGCATGTTACAGGAAAACATGGTCACCTTATTGACTTCTATGAACAAGGGAAACATTTATCACTATTTCGCATACTAAAATCTGCCGGTGTTATCCATGTAGTATTAGGTGACTTAAAAGTATTATGCCACTGGGCACAGTCAAAATACAAACACTAAACGTACACATATGACTCTTGGTTAGACATATCATGGTATAATGTCTGCAATTACTGTGGGGCCTAACAGTCCGGCAGAACTGTATTTACGGACTATGGAAAGTCAACCACTATTCATCTACCAAAGATTGTAATTTCTTGTTACGTATTCATCAGTGCCAAAGAAAAGCTATTGACTCAACTACCTTTCAACGTCTGTACGTCTGCGTCACAGCAAACCTAAAAACATTCTTAAATCTACGTCACAATTTTTGCGTCCATTGAGATTTTGACAGAGCATAATATCCATTTGTGTATCATCCAGGATAGTCAATAACAAAATTCTGTGCTGGTATTTAGTCCCACCAGCACGTACGGGTCTCTACTGGAGTTTTTCTCTTTGACATAGCGTGTTTTCTACTTCCTCACTTTTACTGTGCCTACTGGCATAACACTTTCAGGGTACCTATTATTACATGGATTGTACAGGGTTGTCAGAAACTGTGAAAAAGCTTGTAAGGTTGTTGCAGGGTAGCTTATACTGAAAAATAAGTGTTTAGAAAAAAATCGGTAAGTTGTGCCGTTCCCGATTTAATTAGCAGTGATGTTAGCCAGTCAGGCTGCTGCGCGCGCAAATTCAGGCGGATGGCCGGCCGGGGTGGCCGAGCAGTTCTAGGCGCTGCAGTCTGGAACCGCACGACCGCTACGGTCGCAGATTCGAATCCTGCCTTGGGCATGGATGTGTATGATGTCCTTAGGTTAGTTAGGTTTCAGTAGTTCTAAGTTCTAGGGGATAGATGACCTCAGAAGTTAAGTCCCGTAGTGCTCAGAGCCATTTGAATACTCAAGCGGATCGCCAGATATACGAGGGCGATACAACTATTTGACATGGGACGTAGTAAGGATATAACCGAGCCAAAGGCTGAGCAGTCAGCTGCACTGTGATCTACGCTTGAGAACAACTGACACTAATTTTAAGTGGCAGACTGCTTGTATTTGTGCGCGTAGTTGTTGGTATGTGAAATAATGAGGTAAAATTACATATGCTTCCCTTATTCACAGAATTTGATAATGGAATAATGTCTTTCCCAGAGACGTTTTTTAAACTAAGTAACGAAAGGTACATCAAAATATCCATACTAATGCTGTGATGCATGTATCGATACCAAAAGTAGACCGGTATAGATATTAGAAGTAGATTGGTCTTGTCGAAGATTCTGGATTCTGATATGAATATCAAGAAGTCCGGAGCATATATGGAAATGTAACTTGAAGCATCGTAAGTACGAAGTAGAATAAACTGAAAGTAATTAAAATTTGATGCTCCTGAAACATGGTACACATTAAGTGGGCAGATAGAACATGTTTATGAAGAAGTATTAAGATAGGTGAGGTAAGAAGTCTCTGGAAGACCTCTACGAGAAGTATAGACTAGATAATTGGGAAACTGCAGCGCTATCTAGGAACCTGGCAGTGGAAGGAAGATGATAGTGCACAAATAGTAGCGAAAGAGATCAGAAGATCCAAAACAGGCTATGTACGATACTGAGTATAGTACTTAGGAAGAAAAGAAACTTCATAACAAGAAAAGAAGAAGTAGAGGACAGTATCAAATCTCTCACTCAATGTTTTAATTTATTCGCTGATAACATATGACTGGTTCAAAAATGGTTCAAATGGCTCTGAGCACTATGGGGCTTAACAGCTGAGGTCATCAGTCCCCTAGAACTTAGAACTACTTAAACCTAATTAACCTAAGGACATCACACACATCCATTCCCGAGGCAGGATTCGAACCTGCGACTGTAGCAGTCGCGCGGTTCCGGACTGAAGCGCCTAGAACCGCTCGGCCACCGCGGCCGGCACAGATCACTGAACGTGGCACCAGATTTACTGATCAAAAACAATTTTTCATATCATTAGCTGCACTTACTGAGACGTCATTGTGAAACAAATTACACTGTAATAAAATTTCGTAAATGTTATTACATTGAAACTAGTATTGAGATAGACAACACCTTTTATTGCAATGCAACCTTCAAAAGTAGTAACAGTGGCTGCATGCGATCTCCCACTCTTTTCACAATGGTAATGCCGGAACCTAAAAGTGTCGCGACAGTATCTGGCCTTGTTTCAGGGTCAGGTTATCTAGGCTTCAGTTCTGAATCCCGCACCACAAAACCGCCCGAACAACAGAAATACACAAAAGAATATATCTTTGTTCTAATACTGTAATCTGGGCCCTCTTATAACAGCAAAAGCCCCATATGTAATTATTTTGTATGGGATTCTTCGTCTGAATTTTTCAGTAAACAACTGATCCGAATTAAGTCAGCATTCATCTCTCATACCCCTTTCTCCTTAGCGTCATATGACAGTCTGCCAGTGGGATCTGGTCAAGCACGGGGTACTTCCGTTGGCAAAATTACTAAGACTTCTTTAAAAACGGTTAGCAAAATTTACGATAGTTCAAAAGGAGCTATATTTCACGGAAAGCTTATTTATTCCATACTTATGTAAACTTTTTTCTCCCTGTCTACAGCAGTTCTAGAAGCATGGAAAAACCATTTTAACTAAAATATATTGTTGATGAAATATTGCAGGAAATGTACAAGATGTCGTAAGACCCATAGTGACTGTCAGATAGCTAACTGGCTTGTGACGTCTTAATATAGTTGCTGTGAAATATGTACATAAAATGTCATATGAGCATTGGTCATCAAATGCTTCGTTAGGGGGGTATGGGTATTGAAAAGAACTTTAATTCTGCAAAATTGATGTGCACAACTTGAACGTATACGCAATACAACTGGACCGTAACGTGATTGTCCTAAACACAATGTTACAGAGAAGTACAGTTACGTTACAAATTTTTACATAATCTTTATTTACTTTGCATTTAGTACATAGTGCATTACAACATGCATGTTACATGTATTCAGTTGAAAAAGACGTACCACGTCTTTCACAAACGGCTTTAATACTTATCATACTCATGTTGTACAGTTCACAGAACAGGGTCGAATATCGCACCATGAACGTCAATGCACTTTGTGCTCTAGCGATAACGTGTTGTGTTTCTTGTTCAATTGCCTGTGGTTGGTTCCTAATCAATTGAGCAGCGTCCATGATGCTACGAAGCAGTTCATCTCGTGTATTTACCTTCACCTTGTGCACCTCTGATTTCATCCAACCGCATAAAGAGAAATCTAAAAGTGTAAAGTCAGATGATCTTGGAGGCCAGTTAATAGCACCGCCATGGAAAATCCAGCGATTGAGGTAGGTGCGGTTGAGATGGTTCCTCACAGGTGAGGTAACATGTGGAAGGGCACCGCCATGTTGAAAGTACGTTCCAGCTCTCTTGGCTAAAGAAACGTCTTCCAATAGTTGCACAAATCAATTTTCCAAAAAATGCAGGTACCTCTCTCTCGTCAATCGCTGATTCATAATAAATGGACTTATCAAAAGGTTACCGATCATGCCGCACCAAACATTTATGGCAAAACGAATTTGGAAATTGCTATCCACTGAAGCCCGTGACCATCGATGATTATTGCGTGTGATGTTTATTCCACGTCGTAAAAACTGGGCTTCGTCAGTGAATAGTATGTACGGAAGCAAATTAGTATTCTCAATTACCTAGTGACAGTATTGAAGTCTTTGAGCATTGTCGCAAAGTGGAGATTTTGGAAATGGATGCAGGTTTTCCGCATCTAATGTCTCCCATACACGTGTCTGTGGGATATTGATACGCAGGAATATTCTTCGTATGCTCGTACTGGGTCTTCGCTCAATACTTGCGATAATTTCTTTCTTTCTTGCAAAGTTTGCCGGCCGCTGTGGCCGAGCGGTTCTAGGCGCTTCAGTCCGGAAACGCGCGACTGCTACGGCCGCAGGTTCGAATCCTGCCTCGGGCATGGACGTGTGTGATGTCCTTAGATTAGTTAGGTTTAAGTAGTTGTAAGTTCTAGAGGACTGATGACCTCAGTGTTAAATCCCATAGTACTCAGACCCATTTGAACTTGCAAAGTTTGTTGACGTGCACGCTCGGACGAAAAATGTTTACTTGGAAGAGATCCTGTTGGACGCAAAGTGATAAACACTTTGGTAAACACCCTGCAATCAGGTAATCGTCGAGTCGGAAAGCGCCTGTGGTATTCTTCTCTTGCAGCGATAGCACTACCGTCGAAGAAGCAATAAACATACACCAAATGTGGGTATTCCTCATTACTGAAGACGTGTGGCATTGTTAGCAGTGCTTTTACGAAAACAGTTAACCCCATACACACCACAGCTAACCGATCCGTCGCCGGTACACTACACAATGCGGCTTACACGGCACAACTGCGCAAACAACGGGTGATTGTACTACGTACGTCACATGATCATGATACGTGGTAGGTTGCATAGCGTAAACATGGCATATATATAAAACAGTTAACCCCATACACACCACAGCTAACCGATCCGTCGCCGGTACACTACACAATGCGGCTTACACGGCACAACTGCGCAAACAACGGGTGATTGTACTACGTACGTCACATGATCATGATACGTGGTAGGTTGCATAGCGTAAACATGGCATATATCCATGCTTTTTTGCAAGAAAATCACGTTATCGTTCAGTTACTGCGTATATATTCACGTTGTGCACATTAATTTTGCAGAATTGAAGTTCCTTTCAATACCCATACCTTCATGACGAAGCATTTGCGGACCTATGTTCATATAACATTTTTTGTTCAGAATTATACCATCACTGTAACAGTGATAGTATAATTATATATATATATATATATATATATATATATATATATATATATATATATATATATATATACTCCTGGAAATTGAAATAAGAACACCGTGAATTCATTGTCCCAGGAAGGGGAAACTTTATTGACACATTCCTGGGGTCAGATACATCACATGATCACACTGACAGAACCACAGGCACATAGACACAGGCAACAGAGCATGCATAATGTCGGCACTAGTACAGTGTATATCCACCTTTCGCAGCAATGCAGGCTGCTATTCTCCCATGGAGACGATCGTAGAGATGCTGGATGTAGTCCTGTGGAACGGCTTGCCATGCCATTTCCACCTGGCGCCTCAGTTGGACCAGCGTTCGTGCTGGACGTGCAGACCGCGTGAGACGACGCTTCATCCAGTCCCAAACATGCTCAATGGGGGACAGATCCGGAGATCTTGCTGGCCAGGGTAGTTGACTTACACCTTCTAGAGCACGTTGGGTGGCACGGGATACATGCGGACGTGCATTGTCCTGTTGGAACAGCAAGTCCCCTTGCCGGTCTAGGAATGGTAGAACGATGGGTTCGATGACGGTTTGGATTACCGTGCACTATTCAGTGTCCCCTCGACGATCACCAGTGGTGTACGGCCAGTGTAGGAGATCGCTCCCCACACCATGATGCCGGGTGTTGGCCCTGTGTGCCTCGGTCGTATGCAGTCCTGATTGTGGCGCTCACCTGCACGGCGCCAAACACGCATACGACCATCATTGGCACCAAGGCAGAAGCGACTCTCATCGCTGAAGACGACACGTCTCCATTCGTCCCTCCATTCACGCCTGTCGCGACACCACTGGAGGCGGGCTGCACGATGTTGGGGCGTGAGCGGAAGACGGCCTAACGGTGTGCGGGACCGTAGCCCAGCTTCATGGAGACGGTTGCGAATGGTCCTCGCCGATACCCCAGGAGCAACAGTGTCCCTAATTTGCTGGGAAGTGGCGATGCGGTCCCCTACGGCACTGCGTAGGATCCTACGGTCTTGGCGTGCATCCGTGCGTCGCTGCGGTCCGGTCCTAGGTCGACGGGCACGTGCACCTTCCGCCGACCACTGGCGACAACATCGATGTACTGTGGAGACCTCACGCCCCACGTGTTGAGCAATTCGGCGGTACGTCCACCCGGCCTCCCGCATGCCCACTATACGCCCTCGCTCAAGTCCGTCAACTGCACATACGGTTCACGTCCACGCTGTCGCGGCATGCTACCAGTGTTAAAGACTGCGATGGAGCTCCGTATGCCACGGCAAACTGGCTGACACTGACGGCGGCGGTGCACAAATGCTGCGCAGCTAGCGCCATTCGACGGCCAACACCGCGGTTCCTGGTGTGTCCGCTGTGCCGTGCGTGTGATCATTGCTTGTACAGCCCTCTCGCAGTGTCCGGAGCAAGTATGGTGGGTCTGACACACCGGTGTCAATGTGTTCTTTTTTCCATTTCCAGGAGTGTATATATATATATATATATATATATATATATATATATATATATATATATATATATATATACTATTATAACTTGGCACCACGCGCTCCGACTGGCCGTGGGATTGCCCTGTTGCAGTTCGTCAGTAGACGGGCAGCGCTATGGTTATCGGCTCACACATATAAACGACCCTCGCCCCGACACTGCCCCAACGTGATGCGCACTCGTGTCGAATAGGTCTTGCTGTTTGTGTCCACCTCACGTCAGAGGCATTCACATGTAAGCTCGCCTCGGAGCACAAACACGTCACCTGCGATTTAGTCATACAGTAAGCATGGCAGCACAGTATTCGTTTCAAGAACAACGAGATATGGGTTTTGTTTATGAACTAGCCGACGGTAATGCGCTTGAAGTTTGATGGTTGTATGAGGAACGGTACCTAGCAAGACGACACCCACACCCGCAAACGTTTACAGCAATTCCTCGGCGACTTGGCGAAACAGGCTCGTTAGCGGAATATCATGGTGTTGCTGGAAGATCTACAACACCACGGGATGCTGCAATTGAAGAGACTATTCTCGAGTTCTTCAAGGAAGCACTTACGACAAGTACACGAGGGATTGAACTCGACGTGGGGGTTAGTCTGGGAGGTTTTGAGGGATGACGGCTATTTGGTTTCCACCCTGTCAAGACCTAAATCCTGTGGCGGACTTTGAATACAGGCTAGGGTTTTGCCGGTGATTTCTCCGACGTTTTGCACGAGATCCCGACTTCCCCGCCATTGTGTTATTGACCGACGAGTGCACCTTCCATCAGGATGCCTTTTACAACACTCGAAACGTTCATTACTGGGCAAGGGAAAATCCTCACGTCACGTACGTCCCCGGACACCACGAATGAATTTCGCTCAACATTTGGGCCGGCGTTGTGGGTGAACATCATATTGGGCCGGTCCGTCTACCTTCTCGAATTACCGGGGCAGATTACCTTCACTTTTTGCCAGAAACTCTACCCGGCCTGCTGGAAGATGTTCTCCTGGACATATGGCTACGCATATGGTTGCAGCATGCACATAACAGTCATGCTGTGCGCTGATATTTAAATGAAGACTTCGACGGCCGCGTAATTGGCAGAGGTTCTCGTAAGATATAGCCCCCGCGATCACCAGACCTCACGCCACCAGAGTTTCTCTTGTGGGGAATATTCAGTGTTCTAGTTCACCCACCCGGAAGCGTATCACCTAGAAACGAAGAGGAATTAACGGATCACATCAGGGCAATGCCAGGTATCTTTGAAAGAGTTCGGCAAAACACCGTTCGACGTTACCAAGTTTTCGTCGCGTAATAGGCTCGCCAGTTCGAGTACCTGCTTTAAGAAAACAAAGGCCCTTTTCAGGTCCGACAAATGTAAAAGACTTTCTGTACGCGAACTAACAGCTGTTGACGGGTTTCTTTCCACTAAGTCTTATCATGAAACTACAATGGGTGTGTCGGGACCCGGGCGGATTCGTCTCCAGGCCCCCAGAGTGGAAGGCTGGCGCGCTACCACCGAGCGTGCGGACCGCCTTGGATACATCGCGATCCCCGGCAGGCAAAGCATTAGCGGTCATGCGTTGTCGAGAGCATCCGGCAATAGGGCACCTTACGACCAATCGGAACGCGTGGCGCCAAGTTTCCGCAGTTTAAAAATTGTGCGTTGTCGACCTACACAACATTAGTAATTTTGGTTTCTACTGGCATCAGCTTCTCCACCCTGTCGATTATAAATAAACGTCACCCCTTATCACAACATTATGATCGCTGAATCTGTCACGGTGGTAGCGAATATAGAACTGCCGTGCTGGTCATACCCATCATTGTAATTAAACGACGTCAATGTAAAGGGACGCTTGGTCTAGGGCTAGCGTCTTTGACTAGCAATCAAAACGTCTTGGGTATTGGCATGGAGCACAGCCTCTGCTTAAAAAAAAAGCTGAACCTCGTCCGAGCCGGCCGCTGTGGCAGAGCGTTTCTAGGCGCTTCAGTCCGGAACTACGCTGCTACTACGGTCGCAGGTTCGAATCCTGCCTCGGGCATGAATGTGTATTATGTCATTAGGTTAGTTGTAAGTCTAGGGGACTGATGACCTCAGATGTTAAGTCTCATAGCGCTTGGAGCCATGTCATCCACAGTTCACAAGCGTCACTGGATACGGATATGGAGGTGCATGTAGTCATCAGACCGCTATCCCGGCCGTATGTCAGTTTACGAGACCTTAATAATGACGTGTTCTTGCCAACTTGTACTCTGATCCGGATTTTTGTTTTCCTGCCCTTCTAGTAATTCCCAATATCCATAAATCTATTACCCACTCAGCTGTTCTCATCTCTTTAAAATTCTTTTCATTGCATGAACGTGAATAGTTCACATGGTTGTATGAGCCTAATCAGCTAGTATGACGATCAAGTCTAGTGAAAACATCCGCAGCTCGTGGTCTCACGGTCGCGTTCTCGCTTCCCGAGCACGGGGTCCCGGGTCCGATTCCCGGCGGGGTGTTTGTGTTGTCCTCATCATTTCACCATCATTCATGAAAGTGGCGAGATTTGTCTGAGCAGCGGATGGGAATTTGTACGGGCGCTGATAACAGCGCAACTGATCGCCCCACATACCGAACATCATCATCATCATCTAGTGAAAACCGAAAAATGTCCGTACTGGTCCACAGCTGGAATAAATCAGTCAGGAGTTGTCGCTTCTCTGATGTTCTCCATACACAATCACGTCATGCACGATTGAACAGCGTTGAAATACCTCGTCAGGCTATGCTATATGATCTCGTTGGTCAATAGCCCATACTTCGGTTTTCTTTCACTACTGAACCATCATCTTTACATCCCTCTAGCTCGAAAGAGGTTTGGCACCATCAAAACTTCAAATATTTTTAAGTGATAAATTAGGAAGAAAAAGGAAAATTTTCTAATTTCAAACAACCGGAGTAACTTAATCATGCAGAAGTATCAATAGTCGTTAGCCGGGAAGCGTAAACATTTCAAGACCGTTATTTGCTCAGGAAAACAGAAAACTCGACACTCTTGTAGATGATTACAAGCAAGCACAGACCGAACTTCCTTCGCAACATGTAATAGACACTAGGTAAGACGAAACATCGCTTAGTGGGGGTTTGTCTAAGAAGTAAAGATACGGTAAAAAATTCGTTAAGCAAATGTAGAAGAACTGAACACCGCTGCCAACTCGAGAAGGCAAAACAGATTGGTTCATTGTGATATGACGTCGTAGAGTGGAGTCTCTACAAATACTCTACCCACCCTAGCTTAGAGCACTCGATCGCTAGTATCAATGGTGTTCTTATCATTCGCACTCTATTATTTAATTATGGTATGATAACTTCTTATGTGAGAGATTGTTCTAGTGTTGGTCTTACACTTGCTGCCTCATGAGAAGATCAGCGATCTGTATCCAAGGACAATGAAGCGCAGCATCCAGTATTGAAGTCAGCACAGCAGGCGGCACTGCTGGGTAGTCTAGGGGTCTACCGACACAGCTCCTGTCCAGGACAGAAACTACACTAGCGTCGCACGAATCTGATGACCTACCGTACCGGCGGGCCAGGTTCAACATTCAGCACCACATCACAGCATCTGACATCGCGGTCCACCTGTGGGGCAACATGGGCAGATATGACGGGGACTGAGTATACCCCAAACCGGTGTGTGAATCACAGACGTTGCGGTCACCGCCATCTAGAAGCACGGATACCGAGGGAGTGTGTCTCCTTGGCCAGCGGGCTGCAAATCGACGTACAAGAGTGTCATCCAAGCTGATGCAACGTCTTCGGCAGCCGCGATTCCGCTTTTGTAATCAGTGGACTGCTCTCCAGATTACATAGACACCAGCCGTCACAAAGACACGCCAACGAATTGTATTCTGAGTAATAAATGGAGTAATCTTGAATGCTGTTTTATTGTGTCTAATGACGCCACACAGACCCTTAGTCTCCATTTTGAAAAAAGCAGTAGAGGTTTCCAGTCCGGCAGTGGGTGATCGCTCTCCCCCCCCCCCCCCCCTTCCTTTTTTATGAGTCATCACTCTTTTCAGCATTCTTCTGTGGAGCCACATCTCAAATGCTTCTATTCTCTTCTGTTCCGATTTTCTCACAGTCCAAGTCCCACTGCCATACAATGCTGTACTCCAAATGTACATTCTCAGAAATTTATACCTTAAATTAAGGCCTATGTTTGATACCAGTGGACCTCTCTTGGCCGGGAATGCCCTTCTTTCCAGTGCTAGACTCCATTTTACGTACTGCATCCTCCGTCAGTCACTGGTTATTTTGCTACCCAGATAGCTGAATTTTCCTGAACTTTCTTGTACTTCTTTCTTCGAAAGATCAACTGACGTATTTCTTCCTTACCCATGGTTTCTTCGCAGTTACCTTCTCTGTACCAACTAATTTGATTGCCCTTTCTAGAGATGTCCAATTCTCTTCAACTGAACTGCCTGCTGAGCTATTCCTTGTCGCAGTATCTGTAGCCTCAGGGAACTTCAAGCGTATCTCGTCATCCCTTAGTACTTCCGTACCCCACTCCTTTGCGCATGTATTCTTCTTGGCTAGTCTCTTAAATTTCAGCCTACTCTTCATAAATACTAAATTGTGGTCTAATTATGTACAAGGGTAGGGCTTAAACTTCAGGATCAGATTTCGGAATCTCTGCCTAAGCAGGATGTAATATAACTGAAATCTTCTCTTATCTCCCGGCCTTTTCCAAGTATACCTCCCCCTCTTGTGATTCTTAAACAAATTATCGCTATTACTAGCTGAAAATTAATGCAGAACTCAATTAGTCTTTCTCCTCTCTCATTCCTAGTACAAAACCCATATTCTCCCGTAACTCTTTCTTCCACTCCTTCCCCTGCAATCGCATTTGAGTCTTCCATGATTATTAGATTTTCATCTCCTAGTACGTACTGAATTATCTGTTCCATATCCTCATGTACTTTCTCTGTCTCTTCATCCTCGGCTTGCAACGTCGGCATGTGTACCTGAAGTATCGGTTTTGGTGTTGGTTGCTGTCTATTCCAACGAGAAAACCCTATCTTTGCACTGTTTTCAGTAACTCACTCTCTGCCTTTCCTTCCTTCTCCCGTTATGCCCTTTCTGCTGCTGTTAACATTATGCTACACTCGTCTGACCAGAAATCTTTGTCTTCTTCACTGGCCACGACTATACTTAGATTCAGCCTTAGCTTTTCTAGCTTCCCGACCACGTTCAAACTTCTGACGTTCCACTACTCGCTGAACCTATCCTTTCGTTGGTTATTAAATCTTTTTCCCATGGTCACCTCCATGTTATCAGTCCCCTCCAGAAGACCCGACTGGGGAACTAGTCCGGAATCTTCTGCCAGTAGGAAATCGTCATGACACTTCTGCATCCTCATGCAGCTGATAACTGCTGATTCTTCTGCTCTCAGGGGCTATTTCTCACCCCAAAGGATGAGAGTGTCCTGAATCCCTATTCGCTCCTCTGACTTTGACAAGGCTCTTGGGAGAATGGAGATAACGTCTTATGCCGGAGGTCTTCGGCCGCCATTGCTGATAATTTTTATTCAAAATTCTAGTCCGGGAATGAGGACGTTTTGATTACTAATCGGAGACGCTACCCCTAGACCACAGTCAGTTCGCTGGCAACCTCTACAGAATGTTTTATTTTTGCAATTGCCGTCGCACTGTGTTCGCTAGCATTGTTTTTCTAGAGAAATACAAGCTCATCAGACTTTGGTCAATGGTTTTCTTACTAATGGTAAGCTTCTATACTAGCTTTTTCATTACAAGTATGATTTTAGCTTTTTTTTCCTTTTACTGCAGTTTTAACCAATAACTGTTTTCAGTATGCTGAACTGACCCCAGACGGAATAGATGTAACAGATTAGTGACTGTTTTTATGGCTATAGCACTATGCGGCGAGTTTTTATTATCATTGGAAGCTTGTAAGGCTCTGCACAATAGGTAATCGAGATCATGTAGACGTTTAGGTCTGAACATTTAGAGCTAGATCGCTAGTGCTTCGCAGCGTGATATCAGTGTGTTACTCAATGCGTCAGTAATGATCGTCAAATGAGTTCAGTGGGGAAAAAAATGGCTCTGAGCACTATGGGACTTAACATCTATGGTCATCAGTCCCCTAGAACTTAGAACTACTTAAACCTAACTAACCTAAGGACAGCACACAACACCCAGTCATCACGAGGCAGAGAAAATCCCTGACCCCGCTGGGAATCGAACCCGGGAACCCGGGCGTGGGAAGCGAGAACGCTACCGCACGACCACGAGCAGTGGGAAAAATATTAACTCCATTGTTATTGGTTGGTTGTAATGGGACGAACCAGTGGCCATATTCCAGATTCAGAAAAGAAACAACCGTCGTGGGGACTGCGGCACTGCCCGTCACTTGTAATGGATCCCGGACCTCTCCAAAGCATCCGGAAACAGCGTTTATCAAATAAAGACGTGTTGTCGTGGCGATCTAATGTTTTAATTTATAATATTACAAGCAAAAATCGCTCGATTTGAAATAGTTTATTTCACGACCACTTTCGGCACTAACAAGCTGTCACCTTCAGGTTTTCAGATCTCCCAGAAATATAACTACACATTAGCCTGGTTTTATTTTATTTAGCAAGTTTTATATATTTGACAAACCAGTGTGGAGCTGTATTATTGCAACTGGAGAATGTTCTTAGTATGTCGACGAGACTGATGTGTAGTTATATTTCTGGGAGATCTGAGAATCTGAAGATAAAGACTAGTGACTGTCGAAACTGGTCATAAAATAAACTTGTCATAAAATAAAACGTTTCACATCAGACGATCTTAGCTTATAATAGAGCAAATTACAGCGTTTACTGTGAACGTGATTTAAAGTGTCTGTCAGTTTCTCTGAGCACTTGAGTTATCACTGACGAAGTTCTTTGTTTGACGTATGTGATGGTAAACCTTAAGACTTGTAGTAGTATAGCGGATGATTGTAGATTACTGTTGCCATCTTCAAACCGCAGAAAGTATCCTTCCTACTCTCTAACTCGTCTTACTTTCTAAGAATTCATAAAAAAGTATGTGTGTTATACTGAAATTGCTGTCAGTTTCATCATGTTCGTTGTTGACAGCTAAAATGAAATCAGGATCTAAAATGCAAAGGAAGAATTTCAGTATTTCAGTTTAACTGAGCAGTTATTGAAAATTTGCTAACGTTTGGTAACTTTCGTGTATAGCGCTTATGTACATTGTTAAGGTACCTGAGACACTCAAGTCAGTCCGTTACGTGTGTACAGGGAAACACTATTTTTTCTTTATATAAATCTGGAAACAGACTGCGTTAGAAATAGTTAATTCTTATGCGTTCTCTATCAGGGCGTTTGGGGTTTTAGAAATGTTTTTGAGCTTAGAAAAACAATGATTGTTTGCCACGAATGGAATTTCGTGCATTTGCGAGTCTAAATTGAAGTCTAGCTGAGCGAGAAGTGGGAAGACGCTGGCACACACTGGCGCAAGGACCAATTTAAATTGTAATTAGTATAAATCCGATTCAGTATTTGCAATCTATATGGAAACGAAGAATATCGATTAACAGTTCTCCAGAAGGCTTTACGCATAAGTGGGATTTGCACAACGAAATTGGATCTAAGTCACTGACTACAGATTTCTAGAAATGGTGATAGTTAATTATTTTATCAACGTCTGGAACGAATGTTTACCACCCAAACACGGAGCATCCATCTTGAGCAACACATGTGCACACTTCTATATCTACGAAAAATTAAAAGACGAGTGCAGATGTGATTCGATGTTGCGTGGCTATGATTTGTTGGGATTAAGTACAAAAAGGGGTTATTTACTTATTATATTAAAGCAGGTTAAAACAAAAAATTATTTCTAAATAATGTGGAAGTGCGTTGTGACTCACAGCACTTACTTCCACTCCAGCTGCCAGTTTATTGATTTACATTCGACATCACTATCCATGCCAAAGCTCGGAATAAAAATGCAAATGTTACAGAAGATATCACACAGACTAAATGCGACGTTCTGAAGGGCCAAGTCCAGTTGGAATGGATGTTCCGTATGTACACTTTTTCCGTAATTTTAAATGCATATTGTACAACAACCGTTTTGGGTTGGAAATATTACTTTTATTTGGATGTCAAAAAACGGCATTATAAGGTTTGGAAAAGATAGGAAGATGAATCCTATGAAAAGTATTAAGTGCAATCATGAAAAAAAATGGTCATTGTGTTTTGCGATCAAATGAGTAAACATATTCATTCTACCCTAAAATAAAAGATGATATCAAGAAAGACGTGTTACACTCTATGGACATCTTCCAAAACGGGAAAATGGACGGAGAAAATGAATGGGGAACAAGGAAAAAAAGTACTTACCAGATACGCGAATTGAATAAGAGATCTTCCTCAACAGAGAGAAATGAGAGTAGAAGTCAAAAAAATCAAGGGTTTTTGGCAAGTTAAAGAGTTCTGGATGAATATGAAGGAAAAGTTAATAAACAGTTAGCTTACTTTATGCGGGGCGACGGCCTTGCCGCAATGGATACACCGGTTCCCGTCAGATCACCGAAGTTAAGAACTGTCGGGCGTGGCCGGCAATTGGATGGGTGACCATCCGGACTGCCATGCGCCGTACCATTTTTCGCGGTGCACTCAGCCTCGTGATACCAATTGGTGAGCTCCTCGACCGAATAATAGTGGCTTCGGTCAAAGAAAACCATTGTAACGACCAGGAGAATGGTGTGCTGACCACATGCCCCTCTAATCCGCGTCCTTATCTGAGGATGACACGGCGGTCGGATGATGCTGATGGGCCACTTGTGGCCTGAAGACGGAGTGCTACTTTATGTGGCCCTTAGCTGTCACGTAACAAAATAAAATAAAAAAACTTTATAGATATTAAGGGAGTTACGGAACTACAATGATAAGCCTAAACAATATGATCAGTCAAATCACGAGACCGAATACCGTCTAGTGGAACTGCGCTCACGTGACGTATTAAAGAAAGTAGATAAGCAGAGCAGAGACGAATGGGAATCATTTTATTGACGACATGGAGAAATTCCACTGGTATACGCGACTACAACGGACAGGCCACTATGGGCCAGCGACTGTGTACTTGCCTCTCAGAAACGGCGAAACAGCAACATGCTACTCTCGTGAGCATCATCGTATGGAATTGGAAGGGCGATGTAATCATCAGTAGGCGACAGGGTGTCAACCTTAACACCTAACCACAGAACAGAGAGATAGGAAGCTTGTCCTCTCTATAAATTATCACAGGCGACGACCTGTGACAAAAATTACGCCATGTCTCAATGCTAGGGAAGAATCAGTGTTCCAGAACACAGCATTCAGCTTACATTGTTAAACATGGGGCTGCTACGTCTTTCCGTCTTGACCTGAGGACATCGTCAGTTACGATTACAACTGACTCGGGCATTGCGACAGTGCAACGATAGAAACGTGTCTCCCGTGGAATGAATCACATTTCTTATTACAATAGATCAATGGTCTGAACCGGATACGCTGTTATCCAGGCGAACTGTTGCTCAAAACATGCAGCACACCACGCACGCTGGTCAATGAGGACAGTATTTTGGTTTGGGGAACATTCACCTGCATTTCCATGGAAGCTACGGTGGTAACCAAAGGCACCATCACAGTCATGGACTAAGTGAACATTGGTATTACGGACCAGCTGCATCCCACCACAGTTGACACTTTCTCGACGGCTATGGTATCCCTTCCAGCAGGATAAGTGGCTTTGTCACTAGGCCAGAATTGTGCTGCAGTAGTTTTAAGAGCATGAGAGTGAACCCACGTTGATGTTTTGGCAAGCAAATTCGCTGAACATGGCCTGATGGAATAAATACGGCACGCAATCGGGTTCCAGGTCAGCGCCCACATGCTACCGGCACGAAATTTACGGGAACTTCGTTACCTGTTCGTGGTCTCATAGATATCTGGTGCTACATATCTCCGGAAACTAACCAAAGCCGTAGAATCATGCCACGTACAATCTCTGAAGAATTGCCCTCCGAAGATGAAACAAAATGATATTTCATATGTGGTCTTAACGTTTTGGCACATCTATGTACACAGGGTGACTCAGCTGCCCCTACGGATGTTGTTTTATGCAACCCTGAATGTTATATCTGACCTTCATAAAACACGCGTGAGATTTTTATCTCTCACTCGCTACTCGCGTGCTATATTGTAAGGTGTATGCTTCGCCGGCGATGGGCGAGGCATGACAGAATCTCTGACCAGAGAGTAGTTTATTGTTAGTTGTTGCTTGTCGCGAGTCTGCGCCAGTCTGCGCGAGTCGACAGTAGAAGTCAGTCTGCGCTTGTCTGCGCGAGTCTGCAGTTGTAGTCAGTCGGATTCAAATGGCTCTGAGCACTATGGAACTCAACTGCTGTGGTCATCAGTCGTAGTCAGTCGGATACAGTAGCGAGTGGACGGTAGTAGTAGGGAGTCGGCATGCGTCGGCTGTGTGCTCTGGTCGCGACTCTGGTCAGGACTCTGGAGGATGAGTATTGCTGTAGAAGGTAAAGAAGCAGCCTTGCGCATATTTAATAATGTATGTTAACTGTAATTTAATTTGTTCAAAAAAATGCCCCAATAATAATTTTTTTTATCAAGTAACTTTTTTAAAGAAAAGTATTCATTTCAATTTAAAGAATTTTTCCACTCTTTTGAAGAAAAAGCATTCATTTCAATTTAAAGAATATTTCCTATGCATTCCTTCCAAGAATAAAAAAAAAAAAACATACGCCAGCATTGCACGAAGCTGTGTCGATAAATAAGAGCAGATATAGTTGCAGTTTTTATTGAGGTAAGAATTTTGCTTTTGTTATTCAGAATACAGGGCCGAAGGTCAGCGCTGCTGTCCTTATAAAATTTACCAGATACTATTATTTCTGTTAGGAGGTTACATTTCCTACATGGTCCATCATTTAATTAATATTATTGTTGGTTTATGGTCAATTTCAATTCCTTAATTTTTGTGGGGAGGTTACGCATGGCTCCATTTCACATTATTTTCATTTATCAAATTACCTGCGGAGAGGTTACACTTGGCGACATCCGGACCAGGATCGTACTTCTTTGTAAATCTTCTGAGAAGTAGTCATATATCTGCTCTTATTTACTTAAATGTAATTAGCACTTGGCGCAACGCATTTACTAATTTGTCACTCTTTCTTTCACAGATCATCGGCAATTTGTTGCTCTTTGTTATAATTGTGTTTGTTGCATTTTGTATTGTCTTTGTTTCATTTGTGAATAATTTTGATTAGTGAAAAATGCCGCGAAAAACTGTTAACAGTACATCGCGATGTACAATGAGTGAAATAACCGACTCTAATAATTTGACCGATAGTACTTGCGACACACAGTCTAATAATGACAGTTCCCCATTTACGGACAATCAGTACGTGCTGATCACCGGTATTGATTTTATTGCTAATGATGAGGAAACAAATTCAATTGTGTCCTCGGTTAATTTGACGACAATTGATGACGCGGGGCGTTCTGTTGCAATGAGCGCTGCCCAGCTTGACACACCCGGTTTGCAAAATTTACGTAGCGAACAGACAAATTTTTCTAATGAAAATGAACAGTATAATCAAAATACAACAGATTTATTTAATTCCGATTTAGTGACCAATAGTACACATCCGATTGGGAAACCTTTTCGAGAATCACAGAATGACCAAATGGTTACACAAAACGCGACAATTTTAGGTACACCATTACACAGTACAGAGAAAACAGCGGCTAATATTAGGATGGATCAGGTTATGGCATTATTGGTACAACTTAGTGAAAATTTCACACAAAAACTTAATGAAAAAAATAGACAGCAATTCCAAACAGAATGAAAGACAAGACGAAAATTTCAAACAACTTAATGAAAAATATGACAACCTTAATGAAAAATTAGACAACAATTCCAGACAGCTTAGTGAACAGATTACAGCCGTTGCTGCGCAATGTCATGATACTAAAGAACAATTACGTGAGGAAATTGAGACTTATGCTAGGAAAAGTAGTGAAGAAATTAGATCTGTTGCTCAAGAATTAAGGGATATGCAAACAGCTACAACAGAATCACTTAGAGGCGAAATTAGTGCAGTCGGTAAACAATGCTCTGAAAAGGCAACACAGCTACGCGATGAGTTTAAATTAATGACAGCAGAACTTTCGCGCACACTGGGTGCAAAAGTAGAAGCGAAATTCGACCAACAGAACTGTCAAATTGACGAACGTTTTAATCACCACCTACAAAACAGTGAAACGCGTTTCCGAAAATTTATACAGGAACAAAATAAAGTAAAACGACAAGTCATGGAAACAATTACTGCGCAGAGACAGGAAGATAAACGTAAATTGTTTGCGAAAGCAAAAACATACGTAGACAACAATATTGCTACAGTATCGGACGAAATTAATACAATCAAGCAGTTGAACACAGAAATGAATGATGAAATTTCTGATCTTAAATCAAAAACAGATACACACACAGTAGATATTCAGACAGTGACCGACAGACTCGAACAATTAGAACTAACACAGGATTCCGATGTCATCAAAGCTGACGTTAAAATATTGAACGAAACCACACGTAAAATACAAAAACAAATTAATGCTTCTGACACTAAAAACGATGATCAGGTAAAAATACTGACTGAAAAATATGATGAATTAACCAGTCGTATTGACGTTATTGAAAGTAATAACGACAGCAAATCAGACGATACTACACCGATTTCGTTTAATCAAACACCTGAATTCCAAAATCTACAGCAGACAATCAGTGAGATAGATTCCTCTAATAATATGTTACGTAGAAAATTGTCAACTTTACAGCAAGAGGTAACAGAGATGAAAAATGTTTCAGCGTTTAATACATCACAGCAGACTCCACTTTGCGAACATTTGTCAGACTCACACAGCCAGTATAATTTAGGTAATTTACAGAGAGTACGTGACTTAGATTCCGAACAGTCACAGACAAATAGATTCTCATACAATCGTGAACCTGTTGAGACATACAGAGACGATAATTTTGATTACAAACAATTTTTATCGGTAAGAAAATCTAAGGTATTTGAAAATGACAGAGCACAGGTACACACTTTGAACTGTATACGTCGATTTATTTTTGTACTTTCACCAGCTTGGCCTGTAATGCAGAAACTAGCATTGGCATGGATACAGCAATTTGCTTTTGAATTTTCACCAGCATTGCCTGTAACGCAAAAGCTAAAATTTATTTGCAGCGCGTAATTGACCTCAGGGGATTCATTGCGCTTCGATGAATATGTGCCGTAGCGTGCACAGGGCCCCGAGCCGTAGTAGTGCTGTTTCACCTTTAGTTTTCTGCACTGCTGCCTTTTCTTCTACTCTCCTTTATATCTATCAAAATAGCTCTTTAACTATCGCTGTATCTAGGATTAAAAATGAGTGAAGAAAACCCGATAAGATAACTTTTACCGAAAGTGACAATTTTTCATTAGACACTCCAGAAATGACAAACACGAGAACATTAATAACAGACAAAAATTTAATCATCAGTATGTGTAAAATTATCAGCAACAGCGAACGCATTTTGGTAGCAACAGACGTTTTTCACCGCAACAGCAACAAAAACCAACCGGTTAGCATACCTAACAACAATGTAGTGCACAAGGTCAACAAAGATTTATTGTTTCGCCGCGTACGCGTATAGCGTCGGCCTCAACAAATAGTAATGCACAGCAACAAGGAAATAAGTACGTACAGAAAACACACTATTTCAATTCCTATCGCAATGCGCCGCATAGAAATGACTATCATGACAGACGTAAAAATAATGAGCACAATTTTCAGCGTACATTTAATAACAGTCGATCTTATCAGCAGCAAAATCATCCGCAACAACATATTATCATGAATGAACCAGACAGTAGATATCATCCAGAACGTAAGACGTCAGGAAGAAATAACAGAACAGTACAAATAGTGGAACTGCCACAGCATCCTCCCGAAAATAATGACACGTCAGATAGAATTTGATTAAATACACTACAGGTTGCATATTCCAGTAACGCGAGCAATACTTTTGACACGCAGAATGTTGTTCACGAAAATGTTATTACTTTTGACGACATCCGATACACACATTTGCATTAAAAGACAGAATCACAACGTATGTAGACGACATTCTTATTGCAGAAGATAACTGGTCTGAACACAATCTGATTCTTGAACAACTGTTGCAAACTTTTCGTGCACAAGGACTCACAGTTAGTCTCAGTAAATCGCACTTTGGTAAAACTTCTATAAAATTTCTTGGACATGTAGTTTCAGCAGAGGGCATTACGCCTGACCCGGAAAAACTTCAAGCTTTACGTGACATTACTGTTCCTACGACGAAGAAACAACTACGCAGCTTTTTGGGTTTAATTAACTTTTCTCGTAAATTTATTCATTACTCTGCTTTAGACACCCCTAGATTATGTCAATTGACAGGTAAAAACACTATTTGGTCCTGGGATAGGCAAGCACATTCTGAATTTGTGAACCTGAAACAAGCCTTGTTGAATGCACCACTTTTATCACACCCAGATCTTACTAGAAATTTTTCCATTGCCACTGACAGTTCTAACACCGCTTTAGGCGTACATATTTTTCAGGAAATTGAAGAAGATGGTTGTACAGTAGTTAAAAACATCGCCTTTGCGAGTCGCTTTCTGTCAGCTGCTGAGCGCAATTATTCTGTTACTGAACTTGAAACATTATGTGTTGTTTGGGCTTTTAGAAGATTTAGGCATTTTCTTTATGGAAGACATACGACCGTTTACACAGACCATAGAGCGATACAATTTTTACTTTCGGCTAAATTTACACACGACAGATTAAGTAGATGGAAACTTTATTTGCAGGAATTTAATTTCACAATTGTTCACATACCCGGCACACAAAATATTGTAGCAGATTCACTATCCCGTTCTCTCAGCAACAATCAGCAAGACATCGCAACCAACTTCTGCAAAGGAAATTTCAGCGTCATGTACATTGAACAAGTTGCATTTGAAAATTTCATTTCGTCGTCATTACAAGACATAGCACAAGAGCAGAATAAAGACAACGTATGGAAGGAAATTAAACACCTTTGGCACGATAGGAATAATGTTACCATTAGAAACCACTACACTGTACGCAATAATATTCTGTTTCGCCGCTCTCATCCTGACAGCAACAATTGGTTATTATGCATTCCTGACGAACTTGTTAACAAACTAATCTGGTATACTCATTAAGTTATGCACATTACGGAGCTAGAAAATGTTTTCTTATACTGAGACAGAACTGTTATTTTACCAACATGGAGAAACGTATACGACGAGTTCTAGTGTCATGTAAACTCTGCCAGAAAGCTAAATCAGACACGACTTCACATATTCCTCCATTACATCCCATTGTACCTGTTAAATTAAGACACATGGCCGCTGTAGACATTTTTGGTCCGATTCCCAGAAGTAATAAGAGGATTTTGCTACATCTTCGTCGCTGTTGAACTCACTTCAAAATTTGTTACTTTCACTCCGTTACGCAAACCTACTGCTAAAACTATTCGAAAGCATTTGTAAAACATTTTTATTTCATGTAGGGCATGTGTTGAAAGTAATTTCCGACAATGGGCCACAGTTTCGTTCTGCTATATGGACACGTATGTTACGAGCTAGAAACATTTCTCCGGTCTATATATCCAGGTACCATGCTTCTTCGAACCCTTGTGAACGATTAATGAAAGAAATTGGTAAACTGTGTAGAATTTACTGCCATAAAAAACATATTGATTGGGACACACACATACTCTCATACCAAGATGTAATTAATTCCATACCGAATGAATCTACTATGCTATCTCCGTATGTTATACTGAAAAATGTTGAACCACCTAACAAAATTAAAGAATTAGTAACATTTCCTACATCTCGTCGACTACGACACCATGAAATAATTGACATTGCGCTGAACAACATCAAACGTGCCGCAGAGAACCGGAGAAGACAGCAAAAACAGGTTTGTATACGCCGTGACTTTCACATTGGATAGAAGATATTAGTACGTACACACTATTTATTCAATAAAGGAAAGAGTAAATGCAGTAAATTGGAACTTCTATACGCAGGTCCATATCGGATTCGCAGCATTCCTCACCCCAATGTACACTCCTGGAAATTGAAATAAGAACACCGTGAATTCATTGTCCCAGGAAGGGTAAACTTTATTGACACATTCCTGGGGTCAGATACATCACATGATCACACTGACAGAACCACAGGCACATAGACACAGGCAACAGAGCATGCACAATGTCGGCACTAGTACAGTGTATATCCACCTTTCGCAGCAATGCAGGCTGCTATTCTCCCATGGAGACGATCGTAGAGATGCTGGATGTAGTCCTGTGGAACGGCTTGCCATGCCATTTCCACCTGGCGCCTCAGTTGGACCAGCGTTCGTGCTGGACGTGCAGACCGCGTGAGACGACGCTTCATCCAGTCCCAAACATGCTCAATGGAGGACAGATACGGAGATCTTGCTGGCCAGGGTAGTTGACTTACACCTTCTAGAGCACGTTGGGTGGCCGGGATACATGCGGACGTGCATTGTCCTGTTGGAACAGCAAGTTCCCTTGCCGGTCTAGGAATGGTAGAATGATGGGTTCGATGACGGTTTGGATGTACCGTGCACTATTCAGTGTCCCCTCGACGATCACCAGTGGTGTACGGCCAGTGTAGGAGATCGCTCCCCACACCATGATGCCGGGTGTTGGCCCTGTGTGCCTCGGTCGTATGCAGTCCTGATTGAGGCGCTCACCTGCACGGCGCCAAACACGCATACCACCATCATTGGCACCAAGGCAGAAGCGACTCTCATCGCTGAAGACGACACGTCTCCATTCGTCCCTCCATTCACGCCTGTCGCGACACCACTGGAGGCGGGCTGCACGATGTTGGGGCGTGAGCGGAAGACGGCCTAACGGTGTGCGGGACCGTAGCCCAGCTTCATGGAGACGGTTGCGAATGGTCCTCGCCGATACCCCAGGAGCAACAGTGTCCCTAATTTGCTGGGAAGTGGCGGTGCGGTCCCCTACGGCACTGCGTAGGATCCTACGGTCTTGGCGTGCATCCGTGCGTCGCTGCGGTCCGGTCCCAGGTCGACGGGCATGTGCACCTTCCGCCGACCACTGGCGACAACATCGATGTACTGTGGAGACCTCACGCCCCACGTGTTGAGCAATTCGGCGGTACGTCCACCCGGCCTCCCGCATGCCCACTATACGCCCTCGCTCAAAGTCCGTCAACTGCACATACGGTTCACGTCCACGCTGTCGCGGCATGCTACCAGTGTTAAAGACTGCGATGGAGCTCCGTATGCCACGGCAAACTGGCTGACACTGACGGCGGCGGTGCACAAATGCTGCGCAGCTAGCGCCATTCGACGGCCAACACCGCGGTTCCTGGTGTGTCCGCTGTGCCGTGCGTGTGACCATTGCTTGTACAGCCCTCTCGCAGTGTCCGGAGCAAGTATGGTGCGTCTGACACACCGGTGTCAATGTGTTCTTTTTTCCATTTCCAGGAGTGTAGTACACGTCGAAACACTGAGAACCAGAAAAACCAAAGGGAACCACCACGTGTCGAACGTCAAACCTTTTAGTGAATGAACATACTTTATGATTTATCACACTGTAATGCCATTTTCTAATTTTTTATGACCGCTTGTACAATTATATTCACATGAACACTTATTGATGATTATCGCATTTTTTTTTTTTTTTTTTTCTTGGCAAGTGCCCGGCAAGGTAAGGTTAGCAGGTCGCTCTTCTTGTCGTTACACATCAGACCGTGCATATTTTTCCAGATGAACTTATATATTTTTATGACAACTTATGCAATTATAATTATGTGACTACTTACTGATGATTATCGTAATTTTTTCTTGGCAAGTGCCCGGCAAGGTAAGGTTAGCAGGTCGCTTTTCTTGTCGTTACACATTAGACAGTGCACATTTTCCAGATAAAATTACGTATCTTATGAATAATTATGCAATTCTATCTAGTCATATATTAATTTTATCAAATTTTCTCTCTATTAAAGTCTTCAGTTCTCGCCTCTATTAACTACAGAACATACAAGCTGTACACAGAGAAGATCACATTTCTTGTCGTTATAGTCCCTAGACCGTGCATATTTTCTATTTTTATGTATGTATGATTGTTTTCCTGTTTTGTTTGTATGTACTATGAAATATTTAAGATATAACAAACACCAGTTGACTTTAACATTTTGCCTTATGATAGCTAAACATCGTGACTACTTTACTTTTTTTTGCTGCTACATTGTGATACACTGTGCTCATTTTTGCTTCTGAACACTGTCAATGTTTTTGACATATTACGTTTTCTGTCATGCTATGCTGTATGCTCAATTATGTTACTATAAACCAGTTTTTATCTAAAGGGTATATAAATTAAATGCAAGACATTAATCTTTGCTCATCATTTTCAGAAAGAAATAACGTGTAAACGAAATAAATTAAACAGAAATGGGAATTTCACCTTCGGAATGAACGAAAGAGGATGCAATACCTCATGATGAAGAGTAAATGGATCAGAATTAACAAGCATTAACAAGAATATACTATACACATCGTAGAATAGCAGTCTTAACTAATTTTTTTCTTTCAGAATACGAGGCGATTGATGCAGGCTGTCAGACAGAACTACACATCTTAGTTTTAGTGATGAAATATGATAGAAATAAGGAATAGTTGTATAATGAATAATGAAGTGACTCTTTTGCAGATGATAATGAATGGTGATGAATAATGATGAAGAATATGCTCAACTTTCCAGATAAACTTACGTATCATATGAATAATTATGCAATTCTATCTAGTGACATATTAATTTTATTAAATTCTCTCTCCATTAAAGTCTACAATTCTCGCCTCTATTAACTACACAACATACAAGCTGAACACAAAGGAGGTCACATTTCCTGTCGTTATACATCAGACCGTGCATAGTTTCCATTTTTATGTATGTATGATTGTTTAAAATGTAAAATGTAGACTGGAAATGCCAAGGAAATCGTTTCTGTAGAAGAGAAATTTGTTAACATCGAGTATAGATTTAAGTGTCAGGAAGTCGTTTCTGAAAGTATTTGTATGGAATGTAGCCATGTATGGAAGTGAAACATGGACGATAACCAGTTTGGACAAGAAGAGAATAGAAGATTTCGAAATGTGGTGCTACAGAAGAATGCTGAAGATAAGGTGGGTAGATCAGGTAACTAATGAGGAGGTATTGAATAGGATTGGGGAGAAGAGAAGCTTGTGGCACAACTTGACTAGAAGAAGGGATCGGTTGGTAGGACATGTTTTGAGGCATCAAGGAATCACAAATTTAGCATTGGAGGGGGCGTGGAGGGTAAAAATCGTAGAGGGAGACCAAGAGATCAATACACTAAGCAGATTCAGAAGGATGTAGGTTGCAGTAGGTACTGGGAGATGAAGAAGCTTGCACAGGATAGAGTAGCATGGAGAGCTGCATCAAACCAGTCTCAGGACTGAAGACCACAACAACAACATGATTGTTTTCCTGTTATGTTTGGTCGACTCGCGCAGACAAGCGCAGACTCGCGGCGTATGTTTCCCGGGAAGAACGACTGACTGAAAGCCTCCGTGCGCGCTCGAATCTCTCTAATTTTACATTCTTG
Organism: Schistocerca nitens; assembly: GCF_023898315.1. NCBI lineage: Eukaryota > Metazoa > Arthropoda > Insecta > Orthoptera > Acrididae > Schistocerca > Schistocerca nitens. The sequence goes on along the minus strand of NC_064620.1, from coordinate 441,313,751 downwards.
ATCTCCTCGGGAGGTATAAGTAGGGGGAAGCAATATATTCGATACCTCATCCAGAAACGCACTCTCTCGAAACCTGGCGAGCAAGCTACACCGCGATGCAGAGCGCCTCTCTTGTAGATTCTGCCACTTGAGTTTATTAAACATCTACGTAAAGCTATTACGGTTACCAAATAACCCTGTGACGAAACGCGCCGCTCTTCTTTGGATCTTCTCTATCTCCTCCATCAACCCGATCTGGTACGGATCCCATACTGATGAGCAATACTCAAGTATAGGTCGAACGAGTGTTTTGTAAGCCACCTCCTTTGTTGATGGACTACATTTTCTAAGCACTCTCCCAATGAATCTCAACATGGTACCCGCCTTACCAACAATTAATTTTATATGATCATTCCACTTCAAATCGTTCCGCACGCATACTCCCAGATATTTTACAGAAGTAACTGCTACCAGTGTTTGTTCCGCTATCATATAATCATACAATAAAGGATCCTTCTTTCTATGTATTCGCAATACATTACATTTGTCTATGTTAAGGGACAGTTGCCACTCCCTGCACCAAGTGCCTATCCGCTGCAGATCTTCCTGCATTTCGCTACAATTTTCTAATGCTGCAACTTCTCTGTATATTACAGCATCATCCGCGAAAAGCCGCATGGAACTACCGACACTAGTAGTAGTTGACAGTAGTAGTTGACAGTTCCAACAGTAGCACCAAACAATGGTCAACAGGTGCAAATAGCAGTCCCATAACATTTCATCAGCAGTATTTGAACAGCTACAACAGTGGCACCCAGCAATGGGGAGCAGGTGCAGCCAGCAGTCCCATAAAATACACCAGTAGTAATTAAACAGTTCCAACAGTGGTACCCAGCAATGTTGAACAAGTGTAGGTAACAGTCCATAATATTCACCAGCAATAATTAAACAGTCCATCACATTTCATCAGCAGAAATTAAACAATTTATCACGTTTCATCAGCAGAAGTTAAACAGTCCATCACATTTCACCAGCAGAAATTAAACAGTCCATCACATTTCATCAACAGAAATTAAACAGTCCATCACATTTCATCAGCAGAAATTGAAGAGTTCATCACATTTCGGCAGCAGAAATTAAACATTTCCAAGTGGCACCCAGCAATGATAATAGATGTACGCACGAACCACAGTTTGAATGCACACACAATTGCTTTTACAAAATTATTATGAATGCACTTACACTAAATATACAAATTCATAATAAACACACAAATGATATCAGATAATTATCATATTAATTATTACAAATACACAAATATCAGTAAACCTATAATATTTATGGGTGTCAGTGCAAGCACAACAAATAAGTAAAATAATATTTAGGAGGTAGATCGGAACCAATTATTTGGGATTAGGAAAGGAAAACCACACAACACACTCACTCATCTTTCATCCACATACTAAGTACTATTGTGTAATTGAATAGTTTTAACTGTGTAAATGCAATTCTGTCAAAATTTGATGTGTAACATGTGTATCAAGATTAGTAGTGGCAGCAGTGTATAATAGTCAATAGCAGCTGGTCAACATCGTAGTCATCATGTCAAGACAATTGTTTGCCAAGCCACATCGAAATATACGGTTGCTGAACAGCTGTCAGTTTGCCAACATACGCAAATACTTCTTTCCCTATTGATTTAACAATGTGTGTGTGTGTGTGTGTAGACAATCTTCCTTCCACTGGAGTGTTCTAGTGTGCCATCTTCATCCTTCTTGTTCTATATAAACAAACAACAAAAAAAGAAATATATGCTCCTCACTTACCTTACCTCTTATTCACCAAAACTCCAATAATCATCAGCATCACACAATCTCAATACTTCAATAATACCTCTTCAATACATCCATACATATAAACCTTATCACCAATATAATGTCACTTCCATATCAACTCTTTCCCCTATTCAGCCTCCTCCAAAAAGTACAGATACAATCCTAGTGCAAACTTCAATTCATCATCCCATACAATCCGCAGACACAATGTCCACACACAACCTCTGTGTAATCCACCTGAGCCAAATCTTCTGCTCATCATGAATTATAAAATATATTTTGGTTACCTTCTCCATCATAAAATAAAATAAATACATACATGACCTCTAACAGCCTTCAGTTTGAATAACTTTTAGTGAGTGTATAGTGTTAATGATCACATAAGAATTTACATGAATAAATGATAATATTTCACACTGTGTACACCACTTCAAGAATCATGGCAGAACAGAAGCAAAAATACGGAGTATTTCTTTGTGTCCAGTGTCACTTGTTATTTTAATTGCTCACGAAGAATGCAGTGTAATAAAAGTCAATAGTCTAAAGCTAGTGTTCGTATTTCATGTCGACAGCTTTCTTTCTATAATAATGAATTTATACAGCTTCCATAAAACCTCCAGTTCATGTGACTTCAATGAAGGATAAGTACCCATGCAGTTTGTAGAATTATAGCAGTTCATTTTCTTATCTTAAAGTGTAAAGCATTGAACGTAAGCAAAACATGCAATAGCGAGTAAATATACCATTAGAGTACAGAATGTCAACAAGTGGATGCAGCACAATCTCTACAACGAGGCTCTGCCAAGCGAACAATCTATAATTAATACCATAGTGTAACCTAAACTCTATGTTCGTACACAGTATATAAGCATTTCTATATACTAAATTAAAGAGTAATTATGACAACAAAACAGAAATGTGTAAATAAACAATCCATACGCAAAGCAGCAAGTATATATCTTACATAGTAAATAAGTCATTAGCATCATATCAGCATAAGCAAATAAATGTTTGTATGTAATCTTAATAAGTAAATATGAAGGCGCAAGCAGATAAATCACAAAGTGTAACTTACATACATAGCCATATCAGCACAACTAATCAGGTGACAAATATAATTTATAAATAGGCACAGCAGGCACATAATGAAAAATTTGACATCAGTCAATAAGCATATCAGTCAAGCGATGCATAATATACACAAGTAACAACCCTGTTCATTAATAAAACATTGTCAAAATCAGCAAATGTACGCAAGCATATCGCTTCACAAGTAAATTCATAGAGCATAAAATCTAACACAAAGTATAAATCACGTAATCGCGAGCAGCAAATTACGTTAAAGTACATACCTAAGTAGAAATATGTTACCTGAAAAATAAACTCCATTAATAGTTAACTTTTTAGATTATTACTTTCTTCCTCGAAATTACATTCTTCCTGAAATTTTCTCGATAGCAAGTCTTCTTAATGTCGGACATGCAGAGAATTTACCTGTAGTTCTTAAAGATTTTATACAACTCTATCCTGGAAAAACTGAAAATTAATACCATGATAAGTTATCAGTCACTATAGCTTATACTGAATTTAACCGGAGAAAGTAGACTGTGTATTTGTTTACAGTTGTCAGTGCATTTGCACTGAGCGCTCGATCAGCTGTAGGTAGGCGTGACTTAGGAAGTAATTGTTTACGGTCAACGGTTCCCTTGTGCGGCGCGAGGACTGATTTTTGCTTTGTGTATGTGCTGCCGCTAGAACACGGCGCGATATCCCTGTGTTCTCTGCGTGTTTACGTGTAACTGCTAATTTTCTCAAAAATACATCATTCTAGAAAAATTTTAACGTTCGATATATGATGTATTCACTTAGAGTGCCGTGATTTAAGAGTACCTACTTCAACAGTGTTATCATGAATAATTTTGCAAACTCTATATGGACCGTTATAAAGCAGAAAAAATTTGTGACACAAGCCTTTTCCTTTGTCAGACAAACGATGAGACTTAATTAACACCTTTTGACCAACTGACAAAGTTTTAAACGACCACGACGTTTAGATGATTTCTCTCTTCTAGCAGCCGCAGATGCAGTATTTTGTAGAGCCAGGTTGACAACTTCAGAATGCTGTAGTTTCCGTGTAGTTGGAAAAGGAACAATTTCAGAAATGCGATTTTTCGGGGCTTCATTTTTTAATATCAATATTGGCGGTAAAGAAGTTGAATCATTAGGGAGTTCGTTCAGGATGTTTTGAAAAATATGAAGATACTGATCCTACGTTCTGTGATTATGATAACAATAAAGACGACACAATTTATTAATTTCCTCCATCCATCTTACTGATGGGTTCGATTGAGGGTGAAAAAGTGAAATGAAAATTGGTTTAATCTTACGAAGCCGTAGAGTATGAAGCCAAATTTTAGAGTGAAACTGTGATCCATTATCTGATATAACTTTATCAATATGACCCACTTCTTTAAGAAAATGTTTAATGAAAACATTAGATACTAAACGAGCTGTTGCTTTGCGTAAAGGTGTAAACACACATATGTTGGTGTCAATTCTACTACTACCATAATGTATGCAAAACCATTAGTAGAACGAACCACTGGACCGAACAAATTGACTGCAACCATCTCCTTTAATCTCTCTGGAATGATAGGAAACAACGGTGCTCTGTGAGAAATAGTTTTGACATAATTTACATTTAGCAAGAACAAATTGAATACGTTTTTCCATATTACTGAAGTAGTAATTTTCTCGTAATTTATAAAAGCATTTTCTGGGACCAAAGTGTGCATAGCTGAAATGTGTATACCAAATCAGTTTATTAACCCACTCATCAGGAATGCATACTAACCAAACAGAGTTGTCAACCGATTTTCGTTTAAAACGAATGTCATTATGAAGTAAATAATACTGTCTACTCGCTACGCTTTCCTTTCTCCTCCACTTCTCCTTATTGTCTTTCCAGATTGGATCCTTGTTTTGCTCCTTAGGGATGTCCTGGAGCGAAGACGAAATAAAATTTTCAAACGCCGAACCTTGAATATACATCAAACAATAATTGTTTTCTTTGCAGTCTTCGTCAGCACTTTGTTTCAAACCCATAGGTGCACGTGATAGAGCATCAGCAATAATATTAGAAGAAATCTGGATGTAAACAATACTAAAATCAAATTCCTGTAGATACAGTGCCCATCGTGATAATCTTCCATGTGTTAATTTGTTGACATAAGAAATTCCAGAGCTAGATGATCGGGTAAACCTTGGTATGTCTGCCATACAAAAGGATGTGAAATTTTGTGAAAGCCCAAACAACAGCCATAGCTTCAAGTTCTGTGATCGAATAATTCTTTTCTGATTGAGAGAGAACACGGCTTCCAAATGCAATAGTTTTCTGTAATACGACGCCGCTTTCTTATATCTCTTGAAATAAGTGTGCACGTAGGCCTTTGTATGATAAGTCCGTTGCCAAACAAAAATCTTCAGATAAAACAGGGTGTGAAAGAAGTGGAGCAGAAACTAAAGCGTCACGAAGTTGTTCAAATTCTAATTGAGCTTCCTAATCCCAACGCCAATTAGAATTTTTTCCAAAAAGTACACATAAACGAGGTGTGGCCAAATTGTCCAATCTAACAAAGCGTCTAAGAAAATTACAGACACCAAGGAAACTACAAACATCACGTTTAGTAGGAGGAACAGCATAATTACGAATAGCGTCTAGTTTCTCTGGATCAGGAAGAATACCTTCTATTGAAATAATATAAGCAAGAAATTTCACCTGACAACGACCAAATTCAGATTTTACCGAGTTCACTGTAATGCCAACTCTAGCAAAAATACGTAATAATGAATCCAAAATTCTGTTATGCTCACTCCAAGAACGTTTAGCAATAATAATATCATCAACATATGAAGTAATATTGTTACGAAGATAACAGGTAAAATTTCATTTAAACCACGAATGATTGCTGCTGAAGATACAGTAAGTTCAAACGGTAATTTCCGTAATTGATAACAGTTACCAAAGGCTAAAAAAGCAGTGTATTTTCTACATCAGGGTGCAGTTCAATTTGCCAAAAACTTTCGCGGAGATCAACTGTGGATAAAACTCTAATTCCATGGAAATGTTGAAGAAGTTCATCTAAATTTTGTGGGCTGTCAGTTTCAGGAATGATGATCTTATTTATCTGTCTGGAATCCAGAACCAAACGAATTGACACATCCTTTTTAAGAATGACATGTAATTGGCTAGTATAAGGACTGACTGCTGGCTCAATAATGCCTTGGTCTAACATGGATTGAAGTTCACTCTTAACCTTGTCTCTATAACCAAAGGAATAGCGTACGTTTTTCCCCGAAATGGTGTGTGTTCTTTTACTTTACATAAATATTGTAAGCCTTGTATAGTTCCTGTGTGATGACTAAATAATGTAGCAGGTGAAGTCAAAATTTGGTGTAATTCTTTTCTTGCAACGTCATCTGTCACTTCAGCTTTGTTAACCTTTTCATCAATTAATTCTTCACTATTAATCACATCATCCATCGCGACTCTGCAGCTACTGTCGTTGTCATGAATGAACACATTGTCGTCATAATACTCAGCGGAAACATCAGAAGTAAGAAACCTTAAACAATTTGTGTCTGATTCAGATTTCGTTACACACTCTAAAAATTTCAAACATCTCGGCATTCCAGCAACAGTCAAGTTCACACTTCCTTCCTTAAAGTTTAAAATTGCTTTATCTGTTTTCAGAAACTCCATACCTAATATAATTTGTGTACTGAGTAATGTAACAATAATAACATTAGCAGGAAATTCATATCCTTGGCAAATAAAATTTAAGTTGGTCTGTTGTTTGACTTCCACACTTTTTCCAGAAATAGCTCCTCGAATTGTGGTTTTAGAAAGGGGTAACACAGGACAAGCAATAGTTCTTACACATATACGAAAAACTGATTCTCTAATAACATTCAATTAGCTCCCAGAATCTAAAATCGCAGTGAACTTTTTCTTACTCACACATACTTCAATAACAGGATGTAAAAATGAGTCTACATTATTTTCCTTTTCGTCTAGCAAAATATCTCTCATGTCTTCCAAGCGTACGTAGTGTAAAGTCGTAGTGTCATTACTTTCTGGACCGTTTGTATTGCTGCCAGAAACCGAAGCTACAAATCATTGTCGATTGTTTGCGTCACGTCTTTGATTATTCGCGTCACTTCGCGGATCAATTTCTACGATTAGCACTTGTCTCTCTGAAGTTCTGTCACGTGGAGGATGCCAGTTAGGTCCCTCATGTCTGTTAGAAGTAAATTCTTGGTTGTGCCTGTTATTAAAATTTCTATTTACATAGCTATCTGCATGACTACTTCTTGTGTAACTTCGACTGCCACTTCTGAAATTATTGTTAGGTCTACTACCCTGGTTATTTCTGTAGTAAGAATTTCTATTATTTTAAGAATAATTTCTGTCTTGTTGATACCGGTGTGCCGTTCGCTGGGTTATTCAGTGGTTTGGTATTTAACTAATTTGTAAATGGAAATGATAATCTTATTTTATTACATTGAGTAATTACTAAATAATTTTTCTCCCGGCTAAAGATTTGATCAAGTTGCTAAAGAACTCCAAGTTAACGTCGTGTTAAAGTGTTGTCTGTAAGTTGTGTAAGTGTCACTAAATCACAGTTCATACAACAGATTCTATACAATTGTTGATTAAGATGGAGGCAGTTATCTTCAGCAAAATGATCATTAAAACCACCGAATATCAGCCGCGCACAACACTGACATATGTTACCTGAAACAATATTCTTCGCAACTCGTGCGTAATTAATTTCGGCTCCATACATCAGCCAGAAAAGTTCCTTATAAGGATCGTGCTATGAGCACTGTTTTTAAAGAACCAATCTGATTCGAATCATTTTCATTAAAATGAGTTCGGGACCACCGGTGCACATTTATTTTTACACATTTGTATTACTTTCAGCATTTATGTCTGCAGAGTTGCGTAATTAGAATTTGCCGCTGTGATAATTGTTAAGATGGCGGCAGACAATTGATAGAGACTTTCTATTGTTAGAGCAAATAAGTATTTTAAATGCTTATTGAACTTTACAGAAACTCTACTTTCGTATTGTGCACTATTTAGACTTCATCAAGCAAACATTTGATTTGTTTCTAAGGAAAACACAGACAAACACGCGATACAAATCGCTATCATCAATGACTGCGCTCGTTGCAGCGGAAAGAAATAATTAACACAGATAATGTTTACTGAGAGAGGAATTAGAGTTACAAATAATTAATCACTCATATTTATAATAATAATGAACTCTATTTTCAAGTAATAATTAAGAAATAATTACAATTTCTTAACAGACCTCAGTTTGATATGCGTCTTGCGTGCTGAACCTACAAAAGCCAACCAACAAAAGGTAAAAACAAAAGAAGACAAACGCAGATCATAAAAGGAATTTACAATTATCATTGTCTTTGTATGATACACATCGATGTGTCCAATTACATCGTAGAATATTATATAAATAATTAATTCACTATTTTTTCAAATGTGGAATAAATAATATTTATAACTGTTAGAGGCATAATTTCCTCTCGTCGCACTGTAGCCAAAAATTTATCTCGTGGATGTTACAATGACCCTTGGGCTGAGAAAAAAAAATAGTTTATCTATTGTATTTTTTTTTTTATCAGTTCACGTAACCCACGTAGATTTGATTCTCTCAAGACGCATATGTTTAGTTTCAATGTTGTTTTAGACATGACAAAATTAAAGTTGAATCGAGTACTTTAAATGACTTCAGTGACTGTATTATCTTGGAAATTGCTGCGGATACTTTCCGGATTAACTTATCCCGCCTCCCCCTCCCCTCCCCCCCCCATTTGGGTTCACTGGACTCGTAAAACCGGGAATAAAACCGTCCAAGGGGCTTCAAGAAAATACAGACACCTACTTTTAACAGTCAGGGTTGACATGAATGTAATAAAATATGTTGGAAAATGCCAATTTATGACTCTGTTGTAAGCATCTGAGATAATGTATGTTTTTTCATGGTGGTATATCACTCGTTTATCGAATGTCATAAGAATTTGCTGCTGTCGTCGGAAGACCGCCCCCGTGTCGAGCCGTTGGACCGCAGACAGGAAGTGGCTGCTGCTGCACCGCCCCCGGCCGAGTCGGTGGGGCGTCGGCTGCCGTCGGCTGCATCGTGGTTTGGATCTGCTGCTGGCTAGTAGTCGCGCTGCAGTAGGGCTTGTTTCTCCTTTCCCACGTCCCTCAGTTTAAGACGAGTACATGAAATGTCAAAATATAAGCATCAGTGACAAGAGAATTACTATTCTCATCCTGTGGAAAAGTTTATTAGTGTCCTCTTCACTTGCATTCCCACGGATGGAATTAGACTGTTTTTGGAGTGTGTTCTATATCTTGACACTGTTCAACACACATGTAAGTTCATCACAATATGCACATTTTGAACACTGGCACCGTTAATCATACAAGTGTCCGTAGTGTGCTTCGTTTACTTAAGCGGAATGTAAATATTTTCGCGACGCGCTGCGTAGCCAACGTTGCATTATTGTTTTGCCGCGCGGCTGTCTGTACAGTTGTCACATTAAATTTGGAACGCGGAGACGCTTCATATCAAACTACTAAAGGTCATCAGTTCAAGTTAATTATTAATACAGTCAACAGTACTCAACGTTCATAGCGTTGCTGCTAACTTTGACAGTCCAAGAGCGTTCATAAGGTTACGTGATCACAGTTTTTATCACTGTTTATCATTATTCACAATATAAATCACAGTTCTTCACGCGTCCAATAGTTCCTGCGAAACACGTTTCACTGTTCTGATTGCTGTCAGTAGTTTTCCAGAGTACTTAACAGACAATCTATATGCAAATGACACTTTTCAAATAATGAGGCCTGGTACACTTGCACGTAAGTTCATATTACCATGACTAAATAACAAAATTTAAAATTTTACACTGTGACATGAACATGAGACAATATAAAACTTTCAGAATCTGCTACATTATCTTGACCATGAGATCATTACTGAACAGTCCAGATAACAGTACATTTCCATTTTTATTACAGATACATATATTTATACATTTAGATTTTTTTAATTGGGTTTGATTTACCATGTTTTTGGGACAGATGTCCATGTTCGCTTTATCTAACCGGAATGTTGCTCATAAGAGCATTTTAAATGACTTCACAGTCACATAGCTCACACACCACCAACACTCGCTACGTGTGTGGGACTACATGACTCAATCTTATGAAAATATTATTGTTATATCCATTCTACGAACAAATATATTATTTAAGCATTCTAATCATTTCTATGCTGCGTATAGAAAGCTAAAATTCCTCACATTTAATGCAATAACACTCAAGTGTTTTTCAAGTTATTTATCCCCTTTAGAGTAAAAATATATTTATTATGGAGATTCTCTACTCCTTGTTCAAATAATTCAAGTACATTATAGTGTAATACTTGACATGAAAGCTTATAAACTAATACATAGATAATATTATCACATTATTACTGCTAATTATTTTACCATAAACATTATATTTACAGTTATGGGGTAGTGCACTTGCACTTCTGATTGGTCCTTTGTATATTCACTTCGTTTTTCTTACTCCAGGGGACCGAGTACGATGCTGTGCAATAGGTCTTGTGCAGATATACTTTCATATTATACTGGTAATCGTTTATGATTCCAGGGCGTTCAAAGAATACTTCGAGGTACCCGGATAATAATTCTCTTAATTGTCTAGCCTCTGAAGCATTAATGCAAGTTGCCTCTTGCACTTTCTCTTCTATTGTTGTGACGATGTCACTCATGTTGCTGGGTGCATCGTTATATCGATTTTTGTGACACATCTGTGGGTGCTTATGATCCAACACTAACAACTTCTGTTTGCTGACAGAAAGATTCATTTTTCTCATCAGCAGAAGGTTCGCACCGAATTTCCGATTCAGCATTAATGTCATGGGTCGCTGTTGGTACTTAAGTGCACATGTCCCACGGGCGAGATCAATTACATCTTCTCTTTCCCAAAGGAAGTCAAGACCCAGAAGCACCGGTACTGACAAGTTATCCATTAGTAGGAACGTGCATAATAAGCGATCATTTCCCAAGGAAACTTCCACCTGTGTCTGGTATTTTATACTCTGTGCCTTTTTTCCCAATGCCCCTATAACCTTACAATTTGCAACCGGCAAAATCGGCAATCTTCTTGTCTCCCATACTTTCTTGAAAAACTGCGTGTTCATAACTGATACATTCGCACCTGTGTCAAGCAGAATAGTAGTTGTTACACCATTTACAGCTCCGGTGACACTTGCTTGGATATTTTCCCTTTGTGGCTTATCAGAGACAGCAGGTTCCTGATATAGCTCATCTTCGATCCTGTTGCCATCCTGATACCGTATCATGTTTATTTTTTGTTCCGTCGACCTATTGTCTTCATTGTTGGCCTGGGTCACCTGGTGAAGGCCTACAGGGACCGAAATTAGTTTGTTGGCTTCTGAGTGTTTTGTTTTGTTTCCGAAGGTACCTCCACTATTCTAACATTTTGTGAGTTTTCATTGGAGGAGGCCTGCTTGGATATTGATTGCTTGGTATAGGTATAGCCTGTACATAATTTTTTGGCTGACCTGAATTGATAGAATTTTGCTGCGGCTGCCAATGACTTAGCCCTGGCTGTCGCCAATATTCACTGTCACCCCGCATTTTTTTAGGCTTGTCTTTATATGGACTGTCTGACCTGTTGTCATTTCGTCTCTTTCGGTTGCTATTGTTTTTGTTTGGGTTTTCATTGTGGTACGGCCTCTGATTACCATTCGGTTGTTGGTGTTCTTCGGCCTTTTGATAATTACTGTTATTATTATTAGGATAACCAAAATTTTGGTTGTAGGGATTCCTACTACTATTATTATTATTGTATTTTCCGTTACTATAAGCTTTACTTTTATTTTTCTTTGGACTACATTCGCCCCTATTTCCATTATTTCCATTCCATGAATTTTTTCTATTAGGACTATTATTGCTGCTGATCACGTCAGAATTTTTTCTGGCGTCTTCTTGCATTAGATCCAGATAATTACAGACAGAAATTCTTTCAGATCGGTGTCTGTAACATTAAATATTTCGTCTCTAATATGTATGGGTAATATAGCTTTTAACACTCGCAATAAGTCTCTGGTGGTTACTGGCTCATCCCAGTACCGTGTCATGTTAATATATTTTTCAAAGTACTTTCTTAAGGAACCTGACTTCGGATTGTACATTTCTGCATTGTAAACAGTTTTACGGAGTCGCTCTTGAGTAGACGCTGACCAGAATTGATCAAGGAACGCCTTCTCAAAGTCGTGGAAAGTCTTGCAAGTTTCTGCTGCATTTAATGCCCAGAGCGACGCATCACCAGAAATATGTGAAACCACAAACTGTATTTTCTGTTCTTCCGACCATGATTTTGTAAGAACACTTTTGAAGTTTCGAATGAAAACTACTGGATGTATGTTTTTCTTGCTTTCTTCGTTAAATATTTGAAACTGTCTATGCTTAATTAGGCTTTCATCATGCATTAAAGTAGTTAAGTGCATGGAATTGCTATCATTCGCAGGTGGTGTGGTTACTTTATTACAAGTACATTCTATTCCACTATTATTGTTCCTTGGTGTCACATATTGCTCTGGTAATATAGGTTGATTACCAAAATTTGGTCTTCCTTCTGGTGCATTAAAATTCGCCGTTAGATTATCTGCGACCTTTTGCCTGTCAGTACCAGTGTTGTCATTACTGCATACTGTCAGATTTTCAAAGTTTTGATTTTCAGAGCTCAGCACCCTGGCTACTTCTGTTCGGACTTGCTTTCGGATTTCCGAGGGAATGTTCTCCTGCATTGTTTCCACAGCGGTAGCCAAGGCTTTGAATTGGTTCTCTAGTCTATCTACTTCAGTTTGAAGACTATTGACCTGAACTGGAAAGTTTGTTAACGGTGCGATAGTGGTTTTTACTGCATCGATCTCCGGCTTAAAATGGGTAGTAATAGCATTATCACGATCGACCAACACTTGATTTATCCTACGGACAATTTCTTTATCTCTTTCCAGAAAAATATGGTTTATATTTTCCATAAATTTCTTTTCCTTTTCTTGGTCCCTGAGCTCCTGTTGCTGTTTTTCTATAAGCTTTTCCTGTCTACGTTTTTCCTTTTCCTGCTGACGTTGTCTTTCACGCTCCTGCTCTTTAATAGTAAACTTTTCAAAAAATGCTGTTAGCATATCCTGTATGGACATAGCTTGAGCATTGCTAACTTCTGCCCCTTGCCCAGAACAAATATTGTCATTAATTCCTAACTGGTTGAATGCAGGAGGTGTCAGTTTGTTTTGCCAACTCCTCAGTTTTACTATCACTCGGCACATCAGTTTCTAAATTATCATTCATAATTAAATTTTCTAATAATTCGACAGAAATATGGGTAGATTGTTCTACCTGAGACTCTGATGTCATCTCTGCATCAGTATGCTCATTCGGTTTTTTTTTTTTTTTTTTTTTTGTTTAACCATTCTATCACCAATATAGCACAACAAATATATAAATCACTGACAAACACCAGTTGACACAAAATGATCTTATAACTAACACATATACACAAATAACACTCAAAAATATTATTCTCGCAGCCAGAATATTCAATTATTACTACTTATCGCTGCAGGTATTGATTTTAATTTTAAATTGCACACGCAGCGAGCGTCGATCGTGTGATGCTATGCCACTACAGAACATGGGCATCTGCCCCTACCTGAGTTGATCGAGGGCTGCGGACTGCACTGCTTATACCAAGTTACTGTTGCATCGGCAGTTCGGTAGGAAGATGTCAATGCTCATGAAACAAATAATTAAACAATTATTAATAGTTTGTTTTGGTACCCCGTACCTGTAATAGATCACAATTTAAATTATTAAAATGAATAAATGTACATTGGTGGCCCCACGTTGGGCGCCAGTGTGGCGTTCGCTGGGATGTTCAGTGGTTTGGTATTTAACTAATTTGTAAATGGAAATGATAATCTTATTTTATTACATTGAGTTATTACTAAATAATTTTTCTCCCGGCTAAAGATTTGATCAAGTTGCTAAAGAACTCCAAGTTAACGTCGTGTTAAAGTGTTGTCTGTAAGTTGTGTAAGTGTCACTAAATCACAGTTCATACAACAGATTCTATACAACTATTGATTAAGATGGAAGCAGTTATCTTCAGCAAAATGATCATTAAAACAACCGAATATCAGCCGCACATAACACTGACATTTGTTACCTGAAACAATATTCTTCGCAACTCGTGCGTAATTAATTTCGGCTCCATACATCAGCTAGAAAAGTTTCTTATAAGGATCGTGCTATGAACACTGTTTTTAAAGAACCAATCTGATTCGAATCGTTTTCATTAAAATGAGTTCGGGGCCACCAGTGCACATTTATTTTTACACATTTGTATTACGTTCAGCATTTATGTCTGCAGAGTTGCGTCATTAGAATTTGCTGCTGTGATAATTGTTAAGATGGCGGCAGACAATTGATAGAGACTTTCTATTGTTAGAGCAAATAAGTGTTTCAAATGCTTATTGAACTTTACAGAAACTCTACTTTCGTATTGAGCACTATTTATACTTCATCAAGCAAACATCTGATTTGTTTCTAAGGAAAACACAGACAAACACGCGATACAAATCGCTATCATCAATGGCTGCGATCGTTGCAGCGGAAAGAAATAATTAACACAGATAATGTTTACTGAGAGAGGAATTAGAGTTACAAATAATTAATCACTCATATTTATAATAATAATGAACTCTATTTTCAAGTAATAATTAAGAAATAATTACAATTTCTTAACAGACCTCAGTTTGATATGCGTCTTGCGTGCTGAACCTACAAAAGCCAACCAACAAAAGGTAAAAACAAAAGAAGACAAACGCAGATCATAAAAGGAATTTACAATTATCATTGTCTTTGTATGATACACATCGATATCTCCAATTACATCGTAGAATATTATATAAATAATTAATTCACTATTTTTTCATATGTCGAATAAATAATATTTATAACTGTTAGAGGCATAATTTCCTCTCGTCGCACTGTAGCCAAAAATTTATCTCGTGGATGTTACACCTGTTACTGTTTCCGTATGATTGATTATTCCGGTAAGAATTTCTGTTATTATAATTGTCTGTGTAATTTCTGTTAGAACGTCTGTTATTGTCATAAGGCTGGTATCTATTTTCCTGTCTGTTTGTCTGTCATTTCCAAAATTACCGCCATAACATCCGTTCCGATCATTATCCATTTTCTCTGAAAATCTATCGTGATTACCGTTACTGAAAAAACTACAAGAAGTCCCATCTTCGTTGTCATACTCAAGTTCTTGTAGCAAAGTCTTAAGAGTTTCAATGTCGTCTTTACATCTTCCAGCTAAAGCAATGTGTATTATCGATTGTGGCAGCTTAGTTACACAAATACGAATTAATTTAGTCAGGCTATAAGGGTTGGAAAGGAATTGATTCTTTCGAATTATGGCTTCAAAGTATTCTGCCAGCGTGCGGAACTCAGACTGTTTAAAATTACGCTGCATAATAAGATTCTGTTTGAGTCAGTCTTCGTGTTTTCGGACCAATATGCCATTAGAAATGCATGATAAAAATCTTTTAAATTATTACAATCTCTAATAAGTGCGCGCATGCGCGTCGATGGTCGTTTTCTAAATATCCACACATAAATTCCAGTTTGTGACTTAGTGGCGAATTTGGCGGAAGTGCGTACATAAATTGATCTAACCATGAACATGGATGTATGTCATTATTAGAATTGCGAAAGATCTTAAATTTCCGAACAGTTAAAAAGTGTTTATAGTCAAAGTTTTCGCCTCGTGGTAACAAAGACCTACCGCGTCTGTCCCAGTCCGAAAGTCGATTATTGACAAGTTCGCGCGCCTGGCGCACTCTTTTTGCAGCTCGTAAATGAAATCAATTATTTTCTTCAAAACCCCCCGCTATCGGCGATTCTAAATTTCTTCTACTGTCTTTTCCTACTATTTCGCTTTCTATTTGTTTTACTTCCTTTCGTAAAGCCTCAAATTCCCTTTTAACGCGTACATTAAATTTTCCCTGATTTTCAACATGTAATCATATCAGTTTTAATTGTTCCTATTTGTGATCCCAAATTTAATATTGAACTCATCAACTGCTCCATATTAACTGGTTCGAAATTCTGGAACTCTTCGGTTTCTGCAAATGGCAATGGAGCTGTATCATCTGAATCTCTGTCCCTATTTAAACTAATATCTGAAATATCCTCGAGTTTTTCCGTTAAGTCACCAATTTGTTCTTTCTGTTTATTTACGTCTTCCGTAAGTGACGCGACTCGGGTTTCAGTATTCACACATTTAATAGTTAACTGTTCATATTGTTGTGTTAGGTTATTTATTCTGTCATTTGGTAAGATTCCTCGATTCGTTTAAATATTTCTTCCTTACCGTGTGCACGTTGTAAATTTAACTCTGAAAATTTTTGTACTGTCACGCCCTTCTCTTTTTTCCTATTCTCTATCCTGTTCCTTTTGTCTGTTTTCTGTTGAAGTTAATCTATTATTGTGAGCATTCAAAATCGGTTGTACTTCTTCTCTAATATCTTTCTTTAATTCATCTTTCATGTTTTCAAAACATGTCCCTATTCGTGAGTCTAACCGTGTTGCCATTGTTCCCATCTCTGTTTTAAATACAGATCCTAACTGTGATTCCATTTCTCCCATATCAGTTTTAATTGTTCCTATTTGTGATCCCAAATTTAATATTGAACTCATCAACTGCTCCATATTAACTGGTTCGAAATTCTTTTCGCCCCTAACATTTCCCGTAAAACTAACTTCCTTGGTCATAGCTGTAAAGCTATCTGTGTTCGATAGTATTCCAGCATCTTCTATCGTTAATCACGTATTCTGAAAATTTTCTGAGTGTGAAAAAATTTGAACTGGTTCCGGACTATTTTCCCGGCTTATTAAATTGTTTTCCACTCAATTACTCACCATACTGTTCTCCTGTGTTGGCGCGTTCACCATGTTAACAATTTCGTTATTCTGACTATCCATCATCCTTGCCTTTTTCATCGATCGCGTAATTATTTACAAAACATACAAAACTCGTCACTATACGAAAATTACACACAATATAACACTTTACCACCAACAATACCATTCACACGAAATGCTTCCCGACAAACAAGATTAACGAACAATTAAAACCTTCACAATTGCACAAAATTGTATACGACACATCAAAAATTAAATTCTGCAAAAATACCATTAGAAGAATGATAAGACTACTACAAATGTTCAATTACAAAATCTACACATGCAATATAGACTACAATTACTAAGCTACAAATTACTACAACAATACTACTGTCTACTATTTTTACTATCAAAAGAATTCCAAGGGACGATCCGAAGCAGCAGTCGCCACGTGCATGGGGGCTTAATTAAAAAGAAAAGACTAACATTAATAAGTGCAATAATTTTACTAGCTGTGTGACCGGTTACGAAGTCTCGTAACCGGTTGGCCCTGACTATTATTAGCACACAATCTGACTGCATAAAATAAAAATAAAGAATGACAAGGAATTTCCACTAACACAATTGAATAATAAAGTCCCCAGCAACTGTAAAAGCTACGAAACAACAAAGCACAAGTGTAACTGTTCTGTGTGTGGTAGTGTTACTCAACGTACATGTATCTGGCTCGGTTCTTCCTCGATACGACAAATTATTTTAAACACCATTTACAATGAACTAACTGAAAAACCAGAAATACTATAATTGCACATAGAAACCAGAATTATAAGTCTAATAAATGAACACGAGCCAAGATGCTTTGTTGACTGTACCTGTGAGCAAGAGGGATTGTTATTAAAGAAAACTGTAATACCTTTTTACCTCATTATATATTGACGGAAATATTCCATTACACCAGCATCATAAATCAAAACCCCATCTCCTTTCTCAAATACACTCCTGGAAATGGAAAAAAGAACACATTGACACCGGTGTGTCAGACCCACCATACTTGCTCCGGACACTGCGAGAGGGCTGTACAAGCAACGATCACACGCACGGCACAGCGGACACACCAGGAACCGCGGTGTTGGCCGTCGAATGGCGCTAGCTGCGCGGCATTTGTGCACCGCCGCCGTCACACTCAGCCAGTTTGCCGTGGCATACGGAGCTCCATCGCAGTCTTTAACACTGGTAGCATGCCGCGACAGCGTGGACGTGAACCGTATGTGCAGTTGACGGACTTTGAGCGAGGGCGTATAGTGGGCATGCGGGAGGCCGGGTGGACGTACCGCCGAATTGCTCAACACGTGGGGCGTGAGGTCTCCACAGTACATCGATGTTGTCGCCAGTGGTCGGCGGAAGGTGCACGTGCCCGTCGACCTGGGACCGGACCGCAGCGACGCACGGATGCACGCCAAGACCGTAGGATCCTACGCAGTGCCGTAGGGGACCGCACCGCCACTTCCCAGCAAATTAGGGACACTGTTGCTCCTGGGGTATCGGCGAGGACCATTCGCAACCGTCTCCATGAAGCTGGGCTACGGTCCCGCACACCGTTAGGCCGTCTTCCGCTCACGCCCCAACATCGTGCAGCCCGCCTCCAGTGGTGTCGCGACAGGCGTGAATGGAGGGACGAATGGAGACGTGTCGTCTTCAGCGATGAGAGTCGCTTCTGCCTTGGTGCCAATGATGGTGGTATGCGTGTTTGGCGCCGTGCAGGTGAGCGCCTCAATCAGGACTGCATACGACCGAGGCACACAGGGCCAACACCCGGCATCATGGTGTGGGGAGCGATCTCCTACACTGGCCGTACACCACTGGTGATCGTCGAGGGGACACTGAATAGTGCACGGTACATCCAAACCGTCATCGAACCCATCATTCTACCATTCCTAGACCGGCAAGGGAACTTGCTGTTCCAACAGGACAATGCACGTCCGCATGTATCCCGTGCCACCCAACGTGCTCTAGAAGGTGTAAGTCAACTACCCTGGCCAGCAAGATCTCCGTATCTGTCCTCCATTGAGCATGTTTGGGACTGGATGAAGCGTCGTCTCACGCGGTCTGCACGTCCAGCACGAACGCTGGTCCAACTGAGGCGCCAGGTGGAAATGGCATGGCAAGCCGTTCCACAGGACTACATCCAGCATCTCTACGATCGTCTCCATGGGAGAATAGCAGCCTGCATTGCTGCGAAAGGTGGATATACACTGTACTAGTGCCGACATTGTGCATGCTCTGTTGCCTGTGTCTATGTGCCTGTGGTTCTGTCAGTGTGATCATGTGATGTATCTGACCCCAGGAATGTGTCAATAAAGTTTCCCCTTCCTGGGACAATGAATTCACGGTGTTCTTATTTCAATTTCCAGGAGTGTATATTCTGACAATTGCATCTTCTTACATATATACATTACACCAACCGAACAGTTAAACATGTCAGTCAACACTCAGATCGTCTACTCTCTCGCCCAACATAACAACGACTGCTCTCGACATCCTCTGAACTACTACTGCGCCAGTGGAGGCGGCGGAATAATAATCTTTGGCGCAATCTCTGGCGCTGTGACTCAGTGTAGCCACCTTTCAACGTTAATCCTGTCAAAAATTGGATAGAAACTCTAAGTTATGTCTTACCAAGTCATGCGAACTTTGAAGGAACTAAATGACTAGGGGTGCTTGGTGGCAGAATTCGTTTGCAAGGCTCTGTGGCTGGCAGACAAGTACAACTTGTCTTCTGCTTGGTACCATGTTGTCTATGTGCCGAATCTACCTCGTGTTATAGACACTTGATAAGAGCAAGTGATTGGGCATATTCAGTCGATTTCGTTCGGGATTGTGCTCACATAGTTACTGACTTGCAAGCTTACACTTAACACTAGATGTACCAAGTGGGTCAGTTTTGACTTACGAAGGTTTTCCGAGGACACTACCCCCTTCCATAACCATCTAAGGACCAAACGCTCACCGAGCGAGGTGGCGCAGTGGTTAGCACACTGGACTCGCATTCGGGAGGACGACGGTTCAATCCCGTCTCCGGCCATCCTGATTTAAGTTTTCCGTGATTTCCCTAAATCGTTTCAGGCAAATGCCGGGATGGTTCCTTGGAAAGGGCACGGCCGATTTACTTCCCAATCCTTCCCTAGCCCGAGCTTGCGCTCCGTCTCTAATGACCTCGTTGTCGACGGGACGTTAAACACTAACCACCTAACCTAACCAAACGCTCCCGTGAGTTTTCATAATTTAAAGGGTTGTAGAACTCAAAAATTTTATCACCCTAGCTCATCTAGAATAAAAAAAATATACCTGTTATACGAAAGTACTTTGTCGGTCATTTTAATGCAATTTGGTATCAGTAACACCGGTTTTCTGACACTACATAGTTACTGGGCGTGTCTCGACGCTATTCACGAGCTGTTGGAGTATATTACGACACTTTGGCTAGAAAATAATGTGAAATACGAAGAATTCTGTGTTCGGGTGATACTTTATATCAGCGCCACTCTCCGTATTCTACAGACTAGCGACATGCAGACCTACAAAGTGACACTGGGAAGCCAAAGCGTAACCTATTATTAAGTGGGGAAACCCCCTACCCCCTCTAACCTCTGTTTGTGACACTGATAAAAGTTTTCTTCCACGGCAGCAGACGTCAGGCGCGCCGCCTTTACGGAAGTTTCCTGTCAGTACATATTCGTCTGTGGTCAAGCCGAGTGGTTCGAGGCAGTCCTGGCGTCAGCGATGCCAGCTTGCATTTTATTTTCACGAGTTCAAGTCGTTAAAGCTACAATGGCAAGACGACGTAGCCTCGTGAAGGCCGAGATTTTCTGCTACCTGGAGAACATTTCAAGGACGTTATCAAGTGGAATCTGGTAATGAGACGAGGAGGTCGACAATTTTGTTTCAGTGGAAACTGCTGACCCAAGTGATTCAAAGCGTCAAATGAACAGCAAGCAGATACTGACGATGGCGTAAACATGCACAACGTAAGCTTGAATCATTCTACCTAAGTTTTTGAACCAATGAGCGCGCAGTCCACTGTACGCCTTTCTTTCTTTTATTCTGTAGGTGTCGGATTTACGGATTCTACCCGAGTACGTGGACGCCCCTCCCAACCACGAGACAAACATGTGTGCAATGTAGGACGGGATATCTGACACGGAAGATGACGGCTACCTGATGGAGTGGGTAGTACAATGATAAATAAATCTTTATTCAAAACTCAAACGCAGTGTCACTAGTCATCTAATCTAGATGCGTATGTCAAATTTCGTCATGGATGGATTGCCGATGTTCCCTATCTCTCATGCGTTACAAAGAATTTTGATATGTGATTCAAAATGGTTCAAATGGCTCTAAGCACTATGGGACTTAACATGTGAGGTCATCATTCCCCTAGACTTAGAACTACTTAAACCTAACTAACCTAAGGACATCACACACATCCATGCCCGAGGCAAGATTCGAACCTGCGACCGTAGCAACATCGCGGTTCCGGACTGAAGCGCCTAGAACCGCTCTGCCACAGCGGCCGGCTGATATGTGATTCAATTCGCAGCTGACAATGGCAATGATCCAGGTGTTGTGGGCGACTCACAAGATGGCGATGGCGTGGCGGTTGGTGCAGATGACGGAGAGGCGAGAGGTGGACGTGGTCGCGGTACATTGGGTGCCAGTCGTGGTACAGCAGCTCATCGTGGACGAGGAAGCGAAATTGCCGTTCGGCATCCACTCCCTGGAGAAGAAATCGAGAGTTCCAATGGCACCAGGTGGACACGGATTGAGCCAGTGACGCGGTAGGTAAGCGCAGCGTCCAGAACGTGTTGTGGGAGATACCGAGGCTGGCGGGAGACGCCAAACGACATGTCGTACAAGACCCGCCACTCCTTGCGTTACGGCTATATGTCAGCGACCAGACCCTAAAACTGATAAAAAAGTACACTGAAGAAAAGGCTCACAGCACAGTTGCTAAGAATGAGTGATCCCTAAGCCTGAAAGAACTAGATGCTTTGATTAGATTACGACACACTCGTGGAGCATATGCCACTTTAGGTACCTCAAACAAAGATTTGTGGAGCAAAAAGTGGGGACGTCCTTTATTTCAAAGCAGCATGTCAAGAAACAGATCTGCAGAAATATGCAGTCATCTTAGATTTATTTCTATTTCACCAAGAATACAACGTAAGGAAACTGATAAATTTTGCTATGCTTCAGATATATGGAATCTGTTTAGTGACAACTGCATTGCCTGCTACAAGACAGGTGAGAACATGACTATCGACAAGCAACGCTATCCTTGCAAGTTCCCCATTCATACAGTACCTGCCGAGTAAACCTGATAAGTATGGGATAAAACACCGGATTTTGTGTGATGCTGACAAGCGGTACATCTTGAATGGATTCCCTTACCGTGGCAAACGTGAAGCTCGTGATCTAAGCCAGGGTCTTGGTCGGCATGTCGTTATGAAGCTGGCACAGCTATTCCTCAACTGTGGTCGTAACATCACGACTGGCAACTTCTTCACGCCATGAAATCGCCGAATGAGCTGAAACAAAAAGGAAAAAGTTTAGTTGCACTCTTCGGAGATCACTCAAAGAGGTCCCTCCTGCGGTGCGAAGTGGGGACGACACATTGTATTCAACATATTTGTACACGTCAAGGACAGTCTTCTCACAGTATAGCAAGGAAAAAAAAAGTCTTTATTCTGAGTAACATGCATGCTGGATGTCAGGTGAATGAGAATACTGATAAGAAACTTCAAGAAACTGTGAAGTTTTATAATGAAACTAAGGGTTGACTTGTTATACCGGTAGTTTACCAAAGGACTAGACACTACAGTGTCTGAGCTGGAACCCACCGATGGCCTGTGAACGTCTTTTATAACATTCTTGAGCTTGTCACGATCAATGTTCACACAATTTTTAAGTAACTTACCTCTACGAAGATTTCACGCCGGGACTTTGTCCTCAGAGTAGCAGATGAGCTTACCGTCCCCTATACACTACAGGGAGGAGAAAGTGTCCCCTTGCAGGCACTCGATACTGGCGCTGGTCAATTTGCAAATAGAAGGCGTTGTAAAATTTTCTCCAAACAACAAAACGCGAATAAAACATCAAACGTATGCTTCAAGTGCAACAAGTATGACTGCAAAATCTGCCAAGCAAAAGCTCTTGTCCCGTCCCAGCTTAGACAATGCTGTCAACTGATTGTTCCTTAATATTTCCAAATATTTATAATTATAGACAGAATGTGTTTGTTCTTATGTCTTAGTTCCTTGATTGCAATAAACAAGAAAACATGGAGAGCATTTTAGTTACCTACTGCATTTTAGAATCTTTCACAAATATATGGTATTTACCTTATTTGTCTGTAAAAGTAAAAATACTATTAGCACCCATATAAACAGTATGTTTTAACATTGTTTCAATCTTTTTATAAAAAAAACCGTTGTAACATTGTTTTATTTACTTTTTATAACGATGATTGATGAAAGACTATGGAACATGTTCTGTAAAAATTTAAAACAAAAATAATATATTTCTGAAAATTTATGTTTGACACTGTACTATTTACTTCAGAGATCAAATTATCTTTTGTTCACACTTCAAACTCTTCCTGAGTGTACTGTCAACATGGCGACACACCAAACACCACGTAAATACGAATAAAACCGTATTCTCCTACAGTGGGTCAGAAATGACCCACATGTTACTACTAGGGGCACGGCGAAGCCCGTTAATTCTAGTTTTGATTTACGTGACTATACGTTACGTCAGTTTCCAGATAATGGTGCATTATGCTTCATGTTTCATTTTGCAGTTGAGTTTAACGTGGGAAATCCTAAACAATTGTCTGCACATTCAACACGTGGGATCAGTGTACAACTTCATCTTGATCATCTAAGGTTCCAAGTACTTTATCTCATTGGTCTGGACATTAATGCTGTTATATGCTGATTGTCTTTTGTCGGCTATACCCGTATGACAAATACGCTATGTTTTGCACAAGCAACTAACTTTATATTACGTGTGAGAGTACTCTGGGTCTTTTGCGATCTTATTTTGATTCTCATTCGTTTGCATTGAAATTAAACTTCCGCGTGTTACATATCTTCAAGCGCGTTCACAAAAAAACTACATTCTCGAAATGTCCTACATTTATTCTATGTGCATTCAAAATAGTGGGGGGGGGGGGTAACCTACATTAATCAGACATTTTAGTTTTATTAAATAAAATTTTCAGCTACATATATAATTATATAATGCTGTTTAAATTTGGGGCACGTGCCAGCAAGGATGGAGTCATCGAGATGATTTCAGCTACCACAATATCTCATGGTTGTTCAAATTATTAGATGTTGAAAGACACAGCAAAAACGTTTACTTAGCTCTAATTGTGTCTGTAAGATGCGGTTGTGTAGTTAGTAGCTTCATGAGATCTATTGCAATGATTATACAGTAGTTTCAGTTAAGTCTTGATTCATTTATTTAACCCTCTTTAATTATTCAGACCGAGCGAGGTGGCGCAGTGGTTATCACACTGGACTCACATACGTGAGACGACGATTCATACCCGCGTTCGGCCATTCTGATTTAGGTTTCCCGTGCTTTCCCTTAATCGCCTCAGGCAAATGCCGCGATGGTTCTTCTGAAAGAGCACTGCTGACTTCCTTCTCCGTCCTTCTCTAATCCGATAGACCCGATGACCTCGCTGTTTGGTCCCCTCTCCCGAATCAACCAACTTTAATTATTCCGTGGCATCTTTGTGAAAGTTTCTGCCACTACTAAACTTGAAAAAAGTTATTCACCTATTTGTTCACATATGGCTCGGATTTTATATAAATGGGTAAAGTTTCAGGACACAAAATCTGGTGTCATGGTCTCTTATAAATTCATAGGTTAAAGCAAATGGCAGTGACAGGCTTTCAACTTTATTGATGTCGATTATTTACACTACATGCATGACGGATTTTGGAATAGACATGCCATAATTAGATGTATCTCCATCCAATAAATGTATCAAGACCAGATACGGTATTCCTCGCAGTTAATGAAAAGTTATAGTGCTACTTCGACATAATACAAGAGGTCGATACGATGTGTGGTACACAACATCTAGTATTAAAAATTATAAATGTACACCCGTAGTCAGAATGCAAAATCAATCTACGAGAAACCGAATCAATAATGTGACAAAACATAAATAAATTACCTGGATGGTCACAAGCAAGAACTCCTTTTTTCGATTCATCTATTAACGAAGAGCAAGCATAAAAGATATCACCATAATACAAGTAAGGAGAGTTGTGGAGCAGTGTAGATATGTTACTATCAAGCAAACTTCCCCAACTGAAAACATATATGAGCCGTGCGCCTGCTCGCCTTCGTTCCATTGACAGGTTGGCGTCGTGTATTGGGATTGTCACCTCTCGTTTTCTTAGTCTGTTCACTGGCGCCACTACGTTTGCTCGCTTTCTCTGTCCTTTAGTGGCAGCAGCGGCGTTTATCGATAGTGAGTACTGTGGTACTATCTTTGGAGCGACCTCTAGCTTTCCGTGTCGTGATGTGTCAGGGCAGTTCGGTTGGGGGCGCCAGTGAGGTCCGCACGAACACAGGACTCGCTGACAATATTACTCGATGAACGGATGTGGTCGCGAGAGTGCACGACCACGTCAAGGACCGCATTCAGCTAGTCTAACTTGAATGGATCGTTAAATCCGAGTAGTGAAAACGCCACCATTGTGTGTGTGTCCGTCCGCCGAAGTGACGTCATGGTAAGAAGCTGTTAGTTGGCGATTCATACTGGGACGTTTGCCTTGCCTTTCTTGATCGAGAGTGACCGTTGGTTGGTCGTCTCAACGGACGACGTGTGTTTGGTCTTCCGACCTCTTCTGGGTCCTCAATGTTCGTGTCGACTTGTAATTCATCCCAGTTGCTCCACAGCGACTGGTGTTAGTATTGTGTGAGTTGTTTGCGAAATTGTTTTCGCGGATCCGTGTGTGTCTAGTGTGGTTTTGAATGAGCAGTCATTTTAACGCTGTCTGTATACTGGATTCGTGGAGGCAACTTGTTGTGATTACCTGGCTCAAATGGCTCAAATGGCTCTGAGCACTATGGGACTTAACTTCTGAGGTCATCAGTCGTCTAGAACTTAGAACTACTTAAACCTAACTAACCTAAGGACATCACACACATCCACGCCCGAGGCAGGATTCGAACCTGCGACCGTAGTGGCCGCGCGGTTCCAGACTAAAGCGCCTAGAACCGCTCGGCCACTCCGGCCGGCAGATTACCTGGGATTACTATTGCATTTGAACATGTTCTCTTGTATAATGTTTGTCATTTTACGATTCCGAAAGTGTAGTCTGCCCGTCTGCCTGGTATGGGTTATTCCATCGTTGTATTGGGCATCGGACGTTAGGTAGATTTTGCGAGAGTGTTGGTCTTGTGTTTGAACTGTGGTTTGGTCTGCCATCCTGTTAAGTGAGTATAACACTGGACTGCCTGTCTCACCTTACTTACGTTTCAGGGACTTTCCCAGGTTGACCCTTTGAGGACTGTCTGTGGATCAGTCCCTTCTTGTTTGGTCAGGTTGTGTTAATTGTTTAAAAAAATAATATTTTGTTTCAATTATTCCTATTGCGGCCTTCAGCCGACAAGTGATTTGAATCTCTTCTTAATAAGGCCTTCAGCCGTCTGCGTAGCTTGTGTTACAGTCAGTAATTTTATGATTGTTTTAAAATTTATGTTAATATTTTCTACGTGTAATTATCTTCCTGATTTGTAATTCAGGCCTTCAGCCATTAATCGTTCTGTAGTATTGCTTGTGGCCTTCAGGCAGCAAATAATTTGAATTCTCTCTTAATAAGGCCTTCAACCATCAGTGTAGTTTGTGTTACAGTCAATTCCTTTAAAATGATTGTTGAAAATTATTATCTTAAATAAAGTGTATGTTTTACTGAGCAACACGTTTTCCTGCTTTCCCTAAGTCCCACGTTTGAATATAAATCCCCACTGGGGTGAAAGAATATGGGAAAACATTGAAAAAGCCGCGTCCACGAGAAAGCCAGCACGGCCTACTGTATCCAAAAAACCAAACAGTGTAAACAAAAAAGAAAATTCGATTAACATAGACGCAAGCCGGAATTAAAGAAACTGTCAGCTAAATACTTCCCTCCCTTCTCGTGAGACACGCTGTAAAAGGGACCGGGTCGTGTAGCATTCCAGTCTGACGTTTCTTATTTGCCGCTTTCGTGTTGTTGCAGCCGTAATGGCCAGCAGTGTACCTGAGTTCGGCGCCTATCGGGAAGGAGGCTAGCACGGGCAGAAGGCGGGGCCTTCCCGACACGGCCAGAAGCCGCCTGGGCGAACGAGAAGCTAGCTATCCGGCGCCCTGATCCGGCCTGCTGCCGGGTTTACACGCGGCGCCGGCGCAGCTTACGGCGACTGGCGGCCTTATGCTAATGCCGGCGCCGGGAAGTGGCGCCTCTCACCGGCTTACTAAACCTCCACCCGCTACCTGCGACACGTGACCCGTCGCCGGCCCATTTCCAACGAACCGCAGCTAAAGCCTGCCGGGACAACGTCACATCCTTCCCATCCTCCTACGCCTTTATCTGGAGCGGGCTCTTCCACACCTGCAATCGATAACTGGCCCTGTAACCTCTTTTCAAACGAAAGCAGCAATTTACCTCTTAAAGTATACGTAGCAGCTGATCAATTAACCTCGACAGACATGGCAGTGGTGGAAAGAGCCTGGAGTCGGGGCGAAATTTATTACACGTGGCTCAAGTGGAATCACTGTGAAGAAGCTTCCACGTGCTTCTAAGTGTAGTTTGAGAGGAATGCAATGGAATAGTTCAAACGGCTCAGAGCACTATGGGACTTAACTGCTGTGGTCATCAATCCCCTAGAACTTAGAATTACTTAAACCTAACTAACCTAAGGACATCACACACATCCATGCCCGAGGCAGGATTGGAACCTGCGACCGTAGCGGTCGCGCGGTTCCAGTCTGTAGCGCCTAGAACCGCTCTGCCACTCCGGCCGGCCGAATGCAATGGAATCTTAACCACTATTGTGGGCTACACGTTGAGCATACAACTACATAGAATTAGAAATGTAAAGTCAGTACATCATTTCGTCGAGCGCAGAGAACTGTACTCCTGCGCCTGACAGGTGCGTGTAGAACATCAACTGAGACGCCAGTGGGCAAAGCAGTAAGAAAGGGAGGTGCAAAGTATTGTTTAAAGAAGGGTGAATATGATAAGGTAAAGGACATACTGGACAATAGAGCCATATTAGATAAGAAATGAAAGACATGCATTGAGAGAGAAGTGCAAGGCATCTGAGAAAAGGCAGAAACAGGGAGGAGAACTTGCCACTTCCTTCCTGACATAAAATAAAGATGGAGAATGTCATATTTCCTTCCTACCAAGGGAAGTATACACTGTCGAGACATGGTCCATATCCTAGCTAGTTACCGAAACACCACAGATATCTGTAAATGTGTAGCAATAGACAACCCGGCCGGGACTGTATCGTCTGAAAGTATGTCATTAGACAAGATGGTGCAATCCTGGATAGGAATGTCTTGGCAGTACTCTGAACGTGTGCCATTAGGCAAGATGGTACAACCCTGGATAGGAATGTCTTGGCAGTACTCCTGTTAAATAATAATGAATGAGGTTTGGCACAAGCAGAAATTGGGACAACCAGTTTTATGTCCTTGAACACAAGGAGAAAAACACATTTATTAAACTTCCTGGCAGATTAAAACTGTGTGCCGTATCGAGACTCGAAATCGGAACCTTTACCTTTCGTGGGCAAGTGCTACACCGACTGAGCTACTCATGCACTACTCACGACCCGTTCTCACAGCTTTACTTCCGTCAGTCCTTTACCTGCTACATTCTAAACTTCACAGAACCTCTCGTATGAAAATTGCAAGACTAGCATCCCTGAAAGAAAAGATATTGCGGGGACATGGCTTAGCCGTAGCCTGCAGTATGTTTCCAGCTCAGTCGGTAGAACACTTACACGTGAAAGGCCTGAGTTCGAGTCTTGGCCCGTCACACAGTTTTAGTTTGCCATATCAGCGCACACTCCGCTGCAAAATCAAGATTTCTTTCTGGACACACTCACTGATATGCTGCCAGTAGCTACGAACAGTACTTTCTTATGTCACTGAGCAGTGAACATGACTTTCAGAAAATTAAAGAGTCACTTGTTGGCAACGAGAAACCAGGTTACTTTATCCACCATTAGGAAGGTTCACTCAGAGCGTAGGTTCGATTACTGAAACAGGAAATGTCTTACAGAATTCATAAATACCGATTCCCATGCGGGAGAGCCGGCCGTTGTGGCCGAGAGGTTCTAGGCGCTACAGTCTGGAATCGCGCTACCGCTACGGTCGCATGTTCGAATCCGGCCTCGGGCATAGATGTGTGTGCTGTCCTTAGGTTAGGTTTAAGTAGTCCTAAGTTCTATGGGACTGATGACCTCAGAAGTTAAGTCCCATAGTGCTCAGAGCCATTTGAACCATTTTGAACCGTGCGGGAGCGATCAGTACTAAGCAATGGCTGCATCAGGTGAAGCCTCATGGGTCGAAGGACGTAGGATAGACGGCACCCAGGGAGGCCGTGATAGGAGGGTGAGCAGCGGCTGCACGGGTCGTCGTAGTGGCTCGAGGGCCGTTGTCGATGGCAGGCGGCGACCGCTCGGGGCGACGGCGAGGCAACTCGGGAGCGTGCTGCAGGCAGAGCCCTTCCAGGGTGTGGTCGGCGGTGCTGACGGCTTGGCTGCCCATCGAGACGACTACTGTTCAAGACTGTGCTTGAGCTCCCAGAACAACTTTTCTGCTGTGGGCCTAACAGGCACGTTTCTTTGGGTCGAGACAGTAAATCTACAACGTGCTTACTGTAGTATCAACTCTAGGGCTTAGCCTACTGTAATCGTGACATGTGATACACGTTAGGCTACCAGTGTGGTTGGTGGCACCTTGAGTGCAAGTTTATCTGAGTTGAATTCAGTGTTGGAAGGCACTACCTACAGATGAAGCAGCGCCACTCACGGATTGTAGCAGTCACAATTACCGTTCCTCCTCCACAGTTGGCGGATAAAGACGCTCTGGAAAAGTTGGGGCTTGGCGCAGAATCTTCTCGCCCCACTTTGGCATCCCTCAAAGATGTTCAGGTCACCAGACAGATAGTGTGGCGAGACGTTGTAGGGCACAAGAAACTCTCTGTGCAGGATTTTGTTCTAGAGGGCCTGTAGGCGCTTGATGTGGCTGGGAGATACATTTCCCCATATCTCAGTGGCATAGTTAATGAAGGACCTAATACTTAACCTGTAGATATAGATACCAGAACTGACTGATGGAAGACCTCTCGTTAAGTAGTGGATATAGCGCATCATCTGTTCCGTTGTTTGCTTATGCGCGTGAATAATTTGCTCCTTCGACGTGGGCTTCTGATCTAAAAGACCCCCAGGTATTTCGAGAATTTCGTCCATTGAATGGGATACTCAAAGAGCACAACATTGGCAACCTCTGGGAAACGACGCTTCGTCAGGATCATAGAGTGGCTTTTGGGAGCATTGAAACTGACTGTCCAGTTCGCAGCCCATTCTTCAAGCAGGTGGCAAGCATCTTGCAGTAGATGGCACTGGCTACCTAGTGCATGTGAGAAACGATGTGTCATCGGCATGCATAGCTTTGATGAAACTTGGTGACTTTGGGAGATCTGCTGTGTAGGCATTATACATACTGGATATAAAACGGAGCTTGCGGCACCCCGGCCTTAATATCCCCATCGGTAGACAGCTCTTCTCGAGCACTGGCTGGCTGTGGACCGAGCGGCTGGTTAAGTACACACCCGGTAGATGCACACAAGAACACTATCCGGTCGGCACGTTCCCAGCGTAGAAAATAGGTCCGTGATTGTGGCGCCGTGTGGAGTGACGCTGGTGCCGCGGCGTTGTGTGGCGCTTTCTACAAGCGGCTGGTAAATATTCCTATGTCTAACGGCAGCAGACATGCAGTTCCACTTGTGAAGTGCTGTTTTGTTTATGGTATAATGTAGTCTACAACAGACCTGCTCACCAATCTGCTCACGGTGACATTTGATGGGGGAGGAAGGGTGAGGGGGAATGTAGGGGAGGGAGGGATCGGAACAAGATAGCCTGGCAACGAGTCTTAATGCTACGGCGGATTATGTCATGTTATATAGAGATGTATCACGCCACTGTGGCTCATTAATGCGCGGCAAATTTATTTTCTAAGACTGTTATATTACTAAGAAACGGCACTCAAATGAAACATGTCTTAATATTACGATGAAGAGAAGAACATGGGCAGCTAAGTACGAAACACGATATTTCTTACGACTTACGTAACCCTATGCTGGATACCGTTTTATTACTAAATTGAAATTGACAAATTTATATTTCGTTGCCGTTTCATTTAAACGTTGAGCATAGACACACAGTATCTCAGTCAATATTACCTGCTTTTCTTTTCACTCAAGCGTTAGTTACTAGTACCAGTCTTGTACCACTGTAATTCGAAGCTGTTAGATTGCAATCTCTCAGTGAGCTCTTGTTCATAGATTTGGTTCTCTTCAGAGCGGAAATAAGTTGCTGGTACAATTATGTAGATCGAAACACTGACTTAATTTCGGCTGAAGTCATGAAAATTTATAATGAGGAAATAAGATTCGACGAGAATAATTTTGCTATCGAACTTATGATGGAACTGTCGCACTGTATGTCTCTAACTGTAGAGGGATTTCCACACTGTCAACATTAAATGAATACCAGTATAACTAGGCAATGCTTCGCAAACTGAAAAGCGATATCATAACTTCCTCGATCTGCAGATTCATTTGTTGAATGTTTCTCCAGAAAGCCGGCCACTGTGGCCGAGCGGTTCTAGGCACTTCAGTCTGGAACCGCGCTGCTGCTACGGTCGCAGGTTCGAATCCTGCCTCGGGCATGGATGTGTGTGATGTCCTTAGAGGTTTTAGTACTTCTAAGTTCTAGGGGACTGATGACCTCAGATGTTAAGTCCCATAGTTCTTAGAGCCCCCCCCCCTTTTTTTCTCCGTTTTATGAATATTTTATTTATTCACATTGCTGAATCGCGCTTTCTTTAATTTTTGCATCCCCACTTCTCGTTCTTCACCTTCCAGCTGTCCCCAATCCTTTGCAGGGACGGTATTCTAATGCAGCTGTAAACTGAATTTTTTTTTCATTGTGTCCATGATTTGGAAATATATTAAGCATACCAAGACACCATACAATGAACATATAGTCACCATGCACTAGCCTGTTGTACACTGACGTTGGGGAGTCTGACACTCGCTTTGAAATTCCTAATACGGCCATCATGCTGCTTCTCATCGATTTAAAAAGAGCAACTCTCCGATTTAAGTAAGTGAATATGATCGCATCTAAGGCTACCCCAAACCTATGATCGTTGCAGGCAATGCACTGGTAGCGCTGATCCTGTGCAACATAATGACGCCTGTGACCGCCCGATATTACCGCCAGCGCTCACTGCCCAGGCGACGAACGAGCGTATCACAATGCTTAACTACAAATTTTGCATTTTTTAGTTCCTAGACCAGATCTGATCACGATGCTGCTAGGCGAGCAAGAGCACTCTGACGTTTAATAGTGAATGCTCACTGCCAGAAGGCTGTGTGGTGCAAAAGTGTGAAGCGACCAGGCAACCACGACATGGTGACGCACTCGTGCTTCCTCCATCCAAATGTGCGAGTTTCATAGGAGTCGAATAGTGGCCTTTCGAGTGGTGGCATGGTCCCTTCGGAGAATTCTCACTACGCTATCTGTTGGTGGACGACCTTGAAACCATTATCAGCACATGTACTATTCCCCAAGTGGCAGAGGCCGTCATTGGATCAAAATTGACGTCGTCTTTCCAGGTGTACTAATTTTTTACCGACAGTGTGTTTACCAGGTTGAACAGCAATTGCCCAATGAGGATGCTTCTGTATACAAGAAAGTATCGTCTTTGGACGACCGTAAGGAAGTGCAGAACCACAAAATTATCACTTGATAGAACGACTGCCAGCTCACAGTGAAGACGTATAACTGTAACTTAATACCTATAAAGAGGACAAAGACTTCAGTAGTATCTGATTAAGATGTTTGTAGCGAACACCGTGAGCACGCTAAATTGAGTAAATATTGTGGGGTAATACTAATAAGGAATTTGAGAGGGAACAATCACATGTAATTAGTAGTGGGGAAGGTCAATGGAAGGTTTAGATTTGTTGGAAGGGTTCTGGGAAAATACAGTGCATTTGTTGTTGTTGTGATCTTCAGTCCGAAGACTGATTTGATGCACCTCTCCATATTACTGTATCCTGTGCAAGCTTCTCCATGTGCGATAACTACTGCAACCTACATCCTAATGTAAGTTGACTCTTAAAAAGAAGAAGACAGCAACCAGCCACTATTAATAACGCTACTTATTTAACTAAATAGCGCCTTAACCGCTTTCGAACAGACAAGTTCATTATCAGATGACTGTTCACGAGAATCACAAGATGCACTTTACATAATCGTCAGTTTAAGATTTTTATTCTCCCACTTGGTGTGTTGGCGCCCTACGGTAGAAAACAATGTTAGAAGCCCCTTATGTGAACGTAACTAACCTCGAAACGATATAATTTCAGTGCACCATACTATGTTACTATAATTTCTACTGTCATATTATTCATTTTATCTCACTTGTATTTTGTTTCCTGTATATAACACAGTATTTACATAATACCACGTAAGTAGCATTCACACAAACTGGTTACTGCACCTGTCAACTTCATCTTTAATATTACGAGTATATGCTTATAAAGTAAGGTTTATCTCTGTTCTTTAATTGTTCATTAGTAACTTTTATTCTTTATAAACATAAATACTGTGAAAGCAAAGTAATCTATATATAGTAATACCTCTGAAAGAGAACATCTCTGGCACTGTTGTATTTGTGAATCCACCATCTTTGTAGCAGCTTCACATGTGGCAAATTCTTTTTGGTATGTCTGTCTGTGTGTGTGTGTGTGTGTGTGTGTGTGTGTGTGTGTGTGTGTGTGTGTGTGTTTGGTGCTTTGCCCAATTGGTGATATGCAAATTATATAAGTGCTGCACAATATTTGCAATATTTCAAAAATACAATCGTGCAACTTTGCAACAAAATTTAGTGGAATTTTCGATATAAGTACTATAACCACTTAACCTCACATATTTGTTTACTCTGTATTATATCTTTGGAGATTAGTTATGTTGACATATGGCGCTTCTAACATTGTTTTCTATGGTAGGGCACCAACACACCAAGAATATTTCACTGCAGTGGGAGAATTCACCTCTTGGTCTACATCTGCGATTTTTACTCCCCACACTTCCCCCTG
This sequence comes from Schistocerca nitens, assembly GCF_023898315.1. NCBI lineage: Eukaryota > Metazoa > Arthropoda > Insecta > Orthoptera > Acrididae > Schistocerca > Schistocerca nitens. Next base: position 441,279,355 of record NC_064620.1, on the reverse strand, counting down.
ATACTAAATTGGCAATCCCTTGGTATCTCAGAATGTGTCCTATAAACTGTTCCCTTCTTTTGGTGAAAATGTACCAGAAATCTCTTGCCCCTCTCCCACCCCAAATTACATTCAGTACCACCTCAGTATATGATGAAACCATTTAAACTTCATCATTCTTCTGTAGCACCACATTTCGAAAGCCTCTACTCCTTTTTTGACTGAACTGTCTATCGTCCATGTATCACTTCCATACATGGCTACACTCCAGACAAACAAAATACTTCCTAACACTTAAATCTTTACCTGATGTTAACAATTTTCTTCTCTTCAGACATGATGATACATCTTGCACGCTAATTTTTGTCATGGCTGGCCCTTCCAAGCGTGCCACTAGTCCTGCCGGAATATCATCTATCACTGGGGCCTTGCTTCGACTTTTATCTCTCAGAACTATGTTAGATTCCTCTCGCAGTATCATATCTCCCATCTCATCTTCATCTACGTCCACATCTGTTCTATAACACTGCCTTTAAGTTAATTTCCCTTGTATAGACAGGCCATACGCTCCCGCCTTTCAGCTTTCCCTTCTTTGCTTATAACTGGATTTCCTTCTTAGCCCTTAATGTTCATGCAGCTGCTTCTCTTTTCCCCAAAGGCGTCTTTAATTTTCGTGTAGGCTGCATCTAACTTTACGCTTGTGAAATATACTTATAAATCAGTACATTTGTCTTCTAGTCATTCCTGCTTAGCCATTGTGTACTTCTTGTCAATCTCATTTTTGAAACGTTTGTATTCCATTTCGCTTGATTCATTTGCTGCATTTTTCTCCTTTCCCCAGTTAAATTCAATGTGTCTTGTGCTTTTCGCTTCGTGTCTCTTTTTTCTATTTGTTTTGTTTTATTATTATTATTATTCGCGTAACAACTCATATATTAAATGAAATATGTTACTACGAAAAAAAGACTCCAAATACCTTTTAGTGGTGCTGTGCTATGCCTTTCTTTGGATCATTAATTTTCAACAAAACAGAATATATTGTGTTCTTATTGTTCTGGATCTGGCTTTCTATTAAAGGAACATTTTTTCGTTACTGTAACTCGCCATAAAGTTCAACATATCTTCCTTACTTTACAGTTATTGAAAAGGTTAATGAAAATTTCGTCGTTATCAATACTGATGTTACAGTACGCAATGAATGTTCAACATCATACTTCTGCAGTGGATTTTTGTTAACAGTAAAACAACAATAAGTACCACGGCTAACACGAGAACATGAGACTATTATCGGAGAAAAAGATGTTTTTACTATCAGGTTGCCAGACCAGAACTGCGCACAGCAAGATTTCTTTTATGTGATGAAAATAAATTATCTCTTTTCACTATTAGTACTATATTATCAGCAGCCCGCGTCAACCTGTAAAACACATCATAAAATCTGCTGCTCTGCTCTGCAATTCCGAAGGCTGAAAGAAATAATTTTACTTCACTATTACCTGACCGCTTCTTTGCGGTATGATAGATTTCATTTACTGCAATTTAAATGAGCCGCGGCAGCGGCTGGTTCGTTCGTAGCGCCGCTCTGCACCACGAATAATATTTAAACAACTGAAAATGTCTTAAAGGGATGGGATAAAATACCAGGCAAGCTTGACATAAATCATAATGCAAGGTTTCACTAAGTAACTCTATTCAAAACATTTAAACAATTTGATTAATTACACACCTTTTCAAAATCTTGCTTAATGGCGTCCCTCTTACAAACTTGACAAAAGAATGCTACGCTAGCATACAATATCACGTCACAGGCTATCCTACTCCCGTAACTCCAACAAGACGACAGAGAAATTAATGTTCGTTCTGTATTATTTATACTAGTCACACATTCTCATCTTTGTTTGATATTTATCGTCTGTGGCGGTTTCGGTACTCGCCGACACAGATATTATCTAAAATAAATAATAAAAAAATACATAATTTTATACAATAACAAAACATGATACACAATGTTTTCTCTTTATCACATAATATGTCTTTTGCTAAGAGACGTTACATGCTATCCAAGGATTTCTATTCGTCCTTGTCTTTTTACCTATTTGATGATCTGCTGCCTTCATTTTATCATCTCTTAAAGTTACCCATTCGTCTTCTATATATTCCTTTCCTCTGTTCCAGTCAACCATTGTCTAACTCTCCCTCTGAAATTCTCAACAATCTCTGGTTCTTTCAACATATTCAGGTTCCATCTCCTTAATTTCCTACATTTTTCAATTTCTTCAGTTCTAATCTACAGTTCATAACCAATAAATTGTGGTCAGAATGTAAAGTAAAACCAATACAGATTGCTAGCGTGGCCTGTTCCAGTGTATGGTGTGCTTATACAGGGTGCTCCACTGATCGTGAACGGGCCAAATATCTCACGACATAAGCGTCAAACGAAAAAACTACAAAGAACGAAACTCGTCTAGCTTGAAGGGGAAAACCAGATGACGCTAAGGTTGGCCCGCTAGATGGCACTGCCATAGGTCAAACGGATATCAACTGCGTTTTTTTTTTTTTTTAAATAGGTAGCCCCATTTTTATTACATATTAGTGTAGTATGTAAAGAAATATATACGTTTTAGTCGGACCACTTTTTTTCACTTTGTGATAGATGGCGCTGTAATAGTCACAAACATATGGCTCACAATTTTAGACGAACCGTTGCTAATAGGTAGGTTTTTTAAATTAAAATACAGAACGTAGGTACGTTTGAACATTTTATTTCGGTTGTTCCAATGTGATACATGTACCTTTGTGAACTTATCATTTCTGAGAGCGCATGCTGTTACAGCGTGATTACCTGTAAATACCACATTAATGCAATAAATGCTCAAAATAATGTCCGTCAACCTCAATGCATTTGGAAATACGTGTAACGACATTCCTCTCAACAGCGAGTAGTTCGCCTTCCGTAATGTTCGCACATGCGTTGACAATGCGCTGACGCATGTTGTCAGGCGTTGTCGATGGATCACGATATCAAATATCCTTCAACTTTCTCCACAGAAAGAAATCCGGGGACGTCAGATCCGGTGAACGTGCGAGCCATGCTATGGTGCTTCGACGGTTTATGTTACCGCTGTTGGTGAATGACGCTTCGTCGCTAAACAGAACGCGTGCAAAAAAATCTGTCATCGTCCCGTAATTTCTCTTGTGCCCAGTGGCAGAACTGTACACGACGTTCAAAGTCGTCGCCATGCAATTCCTGGTGCATAGAAATATGGTACGGGTGCAATCGATTTTTATGTAGCATTCTCAACATCGACGTTTTTGAGATTCCCGATTCTCACGCAATTTGTCTGCTACTGATGTGCGGATTAGCCAAGACACTAGCTAAAACACCTACTTGGGCATTATCATTTGTTGCAGGTCGTGGTTGACGTTTCACATGTGACTGAACACTTCCTCTTTCCTTAAATAATGTAACTATCCGGCGAACGGTCCGGACACTTGGATGATGTCGTCCAGGATACCGAGCAGCATACATAGCACACATCAGTTGGGCATTTTGATCACAATAGCCATACATCAACACGATATCGACCTTTTCCGCAATTGGTAAACGGTCCATTTTAACACGGGTACTGTATCACGAAGCAAATACCGTGCGCACTGGCGGAATGTTACGTGATACCACGTACTTACACGTTTGTGACTATTACAGCGCCATCTATCAGAAAGCGAAAAAAGTGATCCAATTAAAACATTCATATTTCTTTACGTACTACACGAATATGTAATAAAAATGGGGGTTTCTATTTAAAAAAACGCAGTTGATATCCGTTTGACCTATGGCAGCGCCATCTAGCGGGCCAACCATAGTGCCATCTCGTTTCCCCCTTCAAGTTAGACGAGTTTCGTTCTTTGTAGTTTTTTCGTTTGATGCTTATTTCATATTTGGTCCGGTCACTATCAATGGACCACCCTGTATAGTAGGCTGAGGAAACACGCTACTATGATCATGACAGGTCTGTGAAGATCAGGGACGGCCAGGAATTCTTCATCCAGTCTGCATCTACACACATAATCCATAAGCAACGTACGGTACCTGGCGGAGGGTACCCTGTGCCACTCCTAGTCATTTTCTTTCCTGTTGCACCTACAAACAGATCGAAGGAAGAAGGATTGTCTATACGCCTCCATATGAGCCCCTATGTCTTGTATGTTATCTTCGTGTTCCTTCAGCGATATGAACTTAGTGGCAAGACAGTGGTTATGCAGTCAGTTTCAAATGCCGAAATTTTCCCTAAAGTGTTCCTCAAACAGAACATCGCCTTCCCTCTACAGACTCCCAGTTCAGTTCCCGAACTATCTCCGTAAATCTTGCGTGTTGTTCGAATCTACCGGTAAAAAATCTGGCCCTCTGAATTGCTTCGATGCCTTCTTTCAGTGCGGATCCAAAACACTCGAGCACTACTCAAAAATGAATGACACTAGTGTTGTATTTGCGCTCTCTTTTACAGAATAACCACACTGTGCTAAAATTTTCCCAATAACCCTAAGCAGACGATTCACCTACCCCACTACAGTCCTCATGCTCGTTCCATTTCATATCGCTTTGCAACGTTAGGCCTAAATATTTAATCGACGGGACTGTGTCAAGCAGCACGCTACTAATGCTATATCCCAATATCATAGTTTTTTTCCTACTTATCTGCGTTGACGTTCATTTTTCTATATTTAGGGCTAGCTGCTATTCATCTGACCAACTAGAAATTTTTTCTAAGCCATCTTGTATCGTCACTCAACGACGTCACCTTCCAGCACATCACAGCATCATCAGCAAATAGCCACAGACTGCTGTTTACCCTGTCCGCCAGATTATTTATATAAACAAAAAATAGCAACGGTCCTATCATACAACTCTGGGGCACTCCCGACGATACCTTGTCTCTGATGAACATTCAACGCTGACGACAACGCACTTTTTTTCTGTTTCTTGACAACTCTTCGAACAGCATCTCGAAATGCGGAAAGCAGAATGTCTTTGTATAACCGTTAAACTGTCTTTAAAGCAGTCTAACGTACGATTGGTGAGATATTTCTTCACCAAGCGATCAAATACTGTAGCAAGCTCAGCAATCAAGAACTCGCTTACAGAATATCTTTTCAATACATTAACGGTTTATAACCCATGTACACATAAATTATTTGGAAGATTTTTTGAAATGAACGGCTTTCAACTTAATTTCTTCTTTAGAAGGTCGTTATAAGTAAGGACCCTAAATACATGCTGCGATTAAAATTGCCAATGGTAGAGTGTTTATGCTGACAATTTTGACCAGAGCACTATTCTGTATTATATTTGCCCCAGGTTTCAGAACCACTGGTTCAAAAGCTGTGTTTTTTATTTCTTGTTTTAGTCAATAGACAAATGTGTAGACCTTTTTTCATCTTCTTTGACATTAGTGCTGTTAGTACACATGTGCTAATATTATTTTAATCTTGCTTAGGAGAATGCTTCCTCACACTACTGAATTACTTTAGAGAAACAGATAGAGCCGCTGCAGTAAATTACGTGCCCAGAGAAACGGAAGAAACATACCTTCACCTTGTAGCGAGAAACTCAGTTTAATTAACTGCTACGGGGCAGGCTCAGTGATTACTGAAATATAAATCAAACACTAACATCTCGTATAATTTAGACGAAATATGTCTTTGGAAACTTACATAACACGACAGAGTTGTTCGACCCATTTTAAATTGAATGAAACCAATTTCTTATAAAACAAAACCAAATTTCAATTTCTTAGCCAGTATGAGAGATATTTTTGTAGTGCTTCTCATTGTTTTTCCTGTACTTGCTATTATATCATGTGATATCGAACAATCAAACCTATACAGCCCGAAAAGTATCTGTTTACGAAATTTTTCCAGCAAGAGCATGAAAGATTTTAGCTTTGTTCGCATTGCCACAAATTCCTTTTTTTTCCTCGGTAACCTCAAATTTTAGCTGACAAAAAATTAAACCTGGTGGTGTTATGAATATAAATAACGTAGGGAGCATGGCTTAGCGGGAGACTAAGAGGGATAACCGTGTTCCCAGAAATTTATCGCTCGCGTGTGATACAGCATAAAGCCGCTCTGCCACGGGTCGGGAACGGCGAAGTCCACGAGGAATGGGGTGAGATCTGTAACGACATGAAGTAAAATTTCACAGTTTAGAGCATTTTCGAACGTTAAATAGAGCATACCTCATGTTATATTTTCGCAAGGTATCACGAACCGGTATCACGTCATATTGCTTCCTACGTCTCAGGGGAAATAGGACACCGAAATGGAACACAGAATTACGTAGTTCAAGGTCGGTACTAGATGGTTTTGTGTTAGAAATGGTTCAAATGGCTCTGAGCACTATGGGACTTAACTTCTGAGGTCATCAGTACCCTAGAACTTAGAACTACTTAAACCTACCTAACCTAAGGACATCGCACACACCCATGCCCGAGGCAGGATTCGAACCTGCGACCGTAGCGGTCGCGCGGTTCCATACTGTAACGCCTAGAACCGCTCGGCCACACCGGCCGGCTTTTGTGCTGCGGAAATTTGTTGTTTCAAGGCAACAGTACATTTAAGGTGCGTGAATAATAACCCGTTTTGGGTGCCGGTATGATATTTGATGATAAAAAGAGTCGTGAACGATACGTGGACAATAATGAGTGCTAGAACACTTCTATATGCGAATATATAGCTGAGACATTAAATCACTTCATACATCTTCGTCAACAAAATCTTTATTCATTATTCACTATGATCAGACCAAAATTAAACCGTAGCCAAGATATGATGTTGAAACGTGATTGTTAAGTCTGCAAACATTCGTCTTAACAGAAATACAATATTTCGCCGTGGCAGTGATATACATTTTTGCAGATCACAGTATGCATATCTCTGTCCCGATCTCCGTTTCTCTGAGTCTATATTTTTTCTGCGTTCTCTCTCTGTCTTTCTCTCTCTCTCTCGCTACTTCTGTAAGGCACTCTGAATTATATCAAGTATTGCATAGCACAGTAGAATACTTGCGGCAATCAGAAATTATCCAAATGTCTTCTCTGGGAATGCCAGAGACAGAGCAGCACAGGTCAATACCCAGGCAGAGTGCTATCAAGATAGGGCCACTGATGGAGCAGCAGAAACATGGAAGCCATTGCAACACCATGAATGACCAGAAAACCTGACCCAGAGACGTAGCAAATTGACATCTCGGCGACGAAGGGATATCGTTATAATGGTGACTAAATAAACTGTCACAAGCGTGTGTAAATCAGATGCAAGAGTAACTATGCAGTTTGCTGACATGGAAGGAAGATTGTTTGAAAGATGAAGCTGTGAAGTCTTGAAATGACCAGAGAGCCGACCAAATGGAACAAACTAGAAATGGGAGGCCTATGTCGGTCGATCTTCTATTCGTCTAGGCGCCTTAGATCTAATATGGGGCAGCAAATCCTGTCTGGAGGGACATGGTCACTGTGAGATGCAGTTCCTACGTCTGGTTCAAGACTGATGGGAACCTGCGGCCAACATCACCGAGGGGCCCAGATAACAAGACCACCCTCCGTCATCATGTGAATGAGCCTCTGCTGGCACTCGCCGCTGTAGCAGACTTCGATAGTGCCACTCTTGCTCTCCTGACTGGAGGCCATGGCACTTCTTCTCTTCATGGCTTCACATACTCCTAGCAGAGTTGATAGATATCTTTCCTGTGTGCAGTCCATGACGTGGACAGGGGTGTTCTGGCCATCATCTCTCAGAAGCTATGTTAAGCCCACTTGGTGCAGACATGACAGCACCAATGCAGGCGACGTGACGGCCACGTGACATTGATGCTGGTGATCCCAAATGCAGCCAATTGCATGCCAAGTGCTGAGAGACACACCCATGGAGGTATGCTGAAACCAGCCCTACCCACACTAGCTGCCTGAATGTTGAAGCGTCAACCGTTTTTATGTGGAGAATAAATATTTCATACTATAATACTGTTTTAATAACAGCTTCGCACTTTAGACTGGTGTGTACACTGTGAGGCGGCGCACTGACCTCAATACACCATCCACAGTAGCATGCTAATCTCCAGGATTCTACATCTGTCGTCCAAAGTACTGCTGTAAGGAACCTTTTGACATGGTAGATGTACCTGGCTCCAGAGGTGCAACTGCAGTCTCATCTAGCAGTCCAAAGAATGCATCTTTGGTTGTTTTTTGTTTTGCATATTACAGTCATACCTACTGGGCAGGAGATTCATACATTCTTGAAAGCAACGTCTGAAAAAGCGCAAGATACAGCCAACCTGTCACAATTCAGGAACAACCCTTGAGAACGATACTTGTGACCTGTTAGATACCAATTGAGATTTATCGGGGAATGAGTTGCCATGAACAAAGGCAGTGTCAATTGTGTGATACTTGTAGGATGGTTATCCATGAAATGCAACAGTGTATTAAATGTGTGTGGACCATGATAAGGACTAGTTTTTTAGTGTCTCTGGCTGTATACTTACAGCAGTAGTAGTTCATAATATGTGTAATTGTCAAATATAGGAGACGAAAATACCGGAAAAAAAATCCAGCGTTCGTTGCACGTAACAGTTAAGTTTTCTAAGGGACAAGTGGCTGCGGTATGGGAAAACAGTTCCACATTACAGAAGCAGGTATACGCCTTACAAACCATAACCGTGTTATGCGAAAAGGTACAGCATTTGCAAGGTAGAGAGAGCGCAGCTATAGAAGCTTTGTTACAGTGACTTACGTATGTGCTTAATCCTCTTGGGTCAGTACCAGCGACACCAATCACACAACATATGACATCAATGGGAATTAACGCTCCAGTCCTACAAGCAAAGCACTTTCTAACGATAAAGGAAGCATTTACCTACCAGTAGTTTACTGATCAAATTATTGATTATAGTGATAACCCCCAGGTAGCATCTGTTGCAATCATCCCAAAGGTATCGCCAGGTGGTACCAGAAATTATAACTTTTGCTGCGGCTACAGGTATCTGAATGCAAGAATTGTCACCAGTGAGTACCCTGTAGAAAACCTAACGAAGATTTTAGGTAACTTACATGAATGTAAATAAGTTTCTACGGCGGATTGGGAAAGTAGTTATCACCAGTTGGAAACAGTTCCATAAACCAGTTCTAGACTGCGTTTACGATCTCACGGGGTTATTACCAATATTATAGAATGCAGTTTGGTCTCAAGGTGCATTAAGTACTTAGATGGTTAAAATCGAAACAGATCATGCCCTGTCCTGATGACATAACTGTCTTTTCTTAAAACATGTAGGAGTATGTACAACGATGGAAAGAGACGTTCAGGAGGCTACATACAGGATGTCTGACAATGAGTGTGGGTAAAAACATTTTGTAACGCTGGAGATGAATTATCTGAGACACATAATTAGTCAACAATGTGTGAAAACTGATCCACGTTTAATTTCTGCAGGATGTGAGGTTTTGGCATTATAGTCAACAAAACAGGTTTAGCCATTTCTTAGACTTTGTAATTATTATTGAAAATTGTTAGGGGTTTTGACCTATTGAACCATTAAACCATTTGTTAAGGTAATGAGCAAATTTTCCGATGTCTATTTAGTGCAAACTGAATTTGATAAGTTAAAAATAAAAATTTATGTCAAGTCCAGTGTTGATGTTTCCAAACTTTGAAAAGTATTTTATCGTCTAATGCAAGTAATTTAGCAATCGGATGTGTTCTCAGCCAAAGTTGGTCTGTAAGGAACATCTGATAATACACGCTTCATGACAGTTAATAAAGCAGAACTAAATTATTTTAATACAGAATAGTATATGTTGGCCATCACCTACAGTATAACATATTCCCGTTGTTATCTCTATGGAAGAAATTTAGGGTAGTAACAGACTGTGGTGTTTTGAAGAGGATATTTGGACTAAAATATCCGTCAAGTAGACTGATTAATTATGCTCTAAAATTAAGTAAATTCGAGTGTGAGATAGTACACAATCCATGCACACAGCATGACAGTGCCGATGGCTTCAGCAGAAAGGTTGGAGTATTGCGAGCATTGGGTATAAGCACAGCTTAGTGGTAGGATGCACAGGATGATGATGTTGACGATAAAGTATTTTGGACACAGCTGCAGTTTGCAGTATACGAAGGCTTGCTATGCAGAATGACAAAGTGTGGCCCATCAGTGGTGATGCCTGCAGCATTTGAAGAGGAAGTACTGAGCAAAGCACATGAGTATGCACTGTCAGGTACGTACTGTTAGGTCATGAAGTACAGAGCGTAACTGATCAACCTGTTTCAAAAATAATTTGTGGATATCAAGCAAACAATATGGGGAACAATTTGTTAGAAGCTGTGCATCACGAACGAAAGATGTTAGAGCCTAACTATCAACAGGTTCCTATACAGAGACTGCTGGAAGCATCCAAACCATTTCAAAAGCTAGGTCTCAATGTTCTGGAACCAAACTACTGAACACCACGGGATAACCAATATGTACTATGATAGGTCGCTTTTCACATTATGTCAGTATGACAGAAGTACCAAAAAGCTACTTACAGTGGATCAGGCCACTGTCAACAATTGTCATCACTCTACAACGCATATACAGGGCCACAGAGGCCCCTGAAAGCCATACCTTTGAAATTTCCCTGTAATTCTTGATTTGATCTCAGAATCCCTTCTAGTATTTCTTCGCTTACCCTTTGACATCCCTCTTATCAAGTCTGAGATAAATTGTTTTTCAGTTTTTTTTCATAATTCGATATATTTGGCGAAACGGCATTAATGCACATGTAGGGCTTTAGAGGCCCCATATTCCACATTGACTTATATATTTGTTTGGGAGCAGTTATTAATTCAACAGTCACGGTAGTAGAGGCTATGGGGTATTACAAGCAGCAGTAGTATTTGTGGTAGTAGTTGTAGTAGTAGTATAAGAGCAAAGATAATGAAAATTACTGATATTTATTAGAGATTCGGAATACCTTTAAGCTTTTTACAATTACATGTTTTGCAGTTGCGCAGTAGTGTTGCTCTGTGCTGCTTTTATCACCATCATGATTAATTTATTAGTTTGTTGCCCCAGTGATGTTTTTATCATTATGACTTGTTCAGTTTTGCATCAACTATTGTTCGAGTTATCACAGCATCATCAAGAAAAATAAGAGAGTCAGTATGTGCAAATGCAGCTAATTCTAAAAGTGTTGTCACACAGTGCTTTGAAGGAGATGATTCCCACGAAAAAGGAAGTATTTTTGCTGCAAGAATTAGTGAATAATCAAACTTTGAACCTGCTGATACGAATGTTCTGGTAGATTACAGTACTTTTGGTCGTATAAATTCATCAGAGCCTGAAAAATCAAGTTCCACATCAACAGCGCAGAGATGCCAGCACTTACATTAGTCTTAATGAAACCATTTGGAATTTAAATCCTCCTGCAATTTCCTGTACGCGAGAAAACATTATCTTAAAGAAGGCACCTGGTCCAGCTTGTTGGTAGGAAACCTGTAAACATAAGGATACCTGGCGCTATTTCAACTACTAGGAAATACTAGATGAAGTCAGCAACTGAACAAATATAGAAGGCAGAAGAGTGACAGCTCCACATGGTACAATACAGTATTCATAGATCAGGGCACAAATTTTATGCATCATCTACTGAAACAGCGATGCAGCTTACTACATGTTCATAAGCTTAGGATTAGCTCTCTCCACCCTTAATCGAATGGAAGAACAGAATGCGTTCATAGCATAGCTTCTAAAATGTTGATTTGTTATGCATAAATACACATCATAATGTTCAGGACGTCTATCTCTCATACATTGTGCACACACAAAACTCCAAAATGTGCAGTAATATTAGGTTCTTACCCTACAAGGTATTACATGGTAAGAGAACACCGTCATTTTTTGACACATTGAAGCCTAAACTGAAAAAAAAACGAAGATTCAGCTACGAAATTTGCGAAGACCTTACACAGTGTTTGGCAATAAGTGAAAAAGCAAATATAAATGCACTCAATCCTCAAAAACAGACAAAACTGCGTGTAAGTTAGCACAATATAGAAATGGAAAATGGATTTTATTCATGAATCTCTACAAACCTAAGAACAAGACAAATAAATTCCTGAGCCTGTATCAAGGACGGCATCAGGTCGTAGAGACAACATCTCCCATCACTGTCAATTTCCAAATGTCATGCATTTAGGACGTGTCAAGCCGTTTACAGGAGAACCAGCATGAGACTTCATCCTCATTCAGCCAACAGCCTTGTCAGAAAGGACGGAGGAGAAGGCAGAGGTTCGGAGCACTCCATTGCCCTTATGGCCGGAAACTACCCTAAAAGTGGAAGAATCAGCGATGATCATAGGCGTAAGACAACGGAAACCACTGTATTAAACTTACATAACTTATATCCACAGGCCATGTGGCCAGTAATTGAAATAATATAATGATGCCAATGGGGACATTGGCAAACATTCTGGATTAGTCCCCCATTCAGATCTCCTGGAGGGGACTACCAAGGTGGACGTGACCATGAGAAAAAGACTGAGTAACTTACGAAAGGCTAACGTTCTACGATTTGGGGTGTGGAATGTCATAAGTTTGAATGTGGTAGGGAAATTTGAACATCTGAAAAGGGAAATGCTAAGGTTCAATATAGATGTAGTGGGACTCAGTGAAGTGAAATGAAAAGAAGACAAGAATTTACGGTGAGAGGAGTATAGAATAACATCAACAGCAGGAGAAAATATTATAATGGGAGGAGGAATCGTTATGAACAGGAAGGTTGGGCAGAGAATGACTTACTGTGAACATACTTCAGTGATAGGTTTCTTCTCATCAGAATCGACAGCAAACCAACACCGACAATGGTGGTTTAGGTACACATGCCGACGTCACAAGCAGAAGATGAAGAGAAAGAGGAAGTGTATGAGGTAATTCAGTACATAAAGAGCAATGGTCATGAGGAATTGGAATGCCATTTTAGTGGAATGAGTAGAAGAAAGGTTGTGGGAGAGTATTGGCGTGGTTCTAGGAATAAAAGAGGAGGAAGGCTAACTGAGTTCTGCAATTAATTTTACCTAATAATAACGAATAATCTGTTCAAGAATCACAAGAGGAGGAGGTATACTCGGAAAATGCTGGGAGATATGGGAAGACTTCAATTAGATTACATCATAATCAGGCAGAGATTCCTTGATTGTAAAGTGTACCAAGGAGCAGATATAGACTCAGATCAGAGTTTAGTACTGATGGAAAGTAGGCTGAAGTTTAAGAGACTAGTCAGGCAGAATAAATGTGCAAACAAGTGGTATACCGAAGTACTAAGGAATAAAGAGATAAGCTTCAGTTCTCCAAGGCTATAGATACAGCAATAAGGAGTAGCTCAGTAAAAGTTCAGTTGAAGAGGGATGGACATCTCTAGAAAGGGTTATCACAGAATTTGGAAATAAAAACATGGGTACAAAGAAGGTAACTGAAGATACAATGGGTAACAGGAGAAATACTTTAGTTGATTGATGGAAGAAGGATGTGGAAAGACGTTAGGGAAACTTCAGGGATACAGAAATACAAGGGACTTAGAAATGAAATAAATAGGAAGTGCAGGGAAGCTGGAGTGAAATGGCTGCATGAGAAATGTGGTGAAATCTAAAAAGAAATTATTATCAAAAGTACTGACTCAGTATACAGAAAAGTCAAACAATCTTCAGTGAAATTAAAAGCAAGTGAAGTAAAATTAAGAGTTCAGTGGGAATTCCAATGTAGAAGAGAGAGCTGGTAAATTGAAAGAGTACATTGAAGGCCTCTATGAGAGGAAAGACGTGTCTGATGAGATGACAGAACAAGAAACAGGAGTCGATGTAGAAGAGACAGGGGTTATAGTGTTGGAATCACAATTTAAAAGAGCTTTGCAAGACTTAAGATCAAATAAGGTAGAACTGATGGATCATATTAGTAGGGGGTCATATTCGTTTGAGGTCAGTTTGCGTTGTTGTCACACTTATTCAGATGACAGCTCTCTCTGAGTGGTCCCCCACTTCCCCACTGTGTGGGGGGAGGGACGGGTAGAAGTGGAAACGTCACAGTGATGACATCAGCATCCCCCTCTCATCCCCCTCCTCCATGAAAAATATGTTAATGACGGTTTAACACCAGACATAGATCTCAAAGTGATGGTATGAAAACAGAATGTATGTCTGTGTACAAACTTGTAGTCTTACACTGCTTGGATGTGTTCCACCAAAGACAAATGTATCAAACTACTTACAAAACTACAAGACAGCAACCTTCTATTGCGATTGATATACTGTGGTGTATGGTCTTCTTCCACTACAGGAGACAAAATCTTACATAGGTTTGTGGAAGCAGCTTCGATCAGTGGCCACTTGCTCCAGCTCATCAATAATATATTTAATGGGATCGCCACATATGCTCGATTTCAACATGCATGTGGTATTTGTTTTCTGTGTATCTTATCAAGAAAGTCATATCAAGTTCTGTACCAGGTGACATTAGCAAAGTTTTGATAGTTTGTAGTTTTACTCCAGCGGATGTTACAAAATAACAAAGAGAGAGAGAGGTGCAAATTGTAGATTTTTGTTGAACGTAAAAAAGACTGTGATTTTACTCTGACACACGAAAAGATACTGTGAAAGATACTGTTCTGTATTGATATTCCGTGCTTCTGAAATTCTTTGATACTCACGTACATAATAATTTATTTACAAGTTTCCCCACACACTAATTTGAATGTGAGGAACACCCTCAATTATGCTGATTTTTTCATCAAACTGAAATAAATCTGTTTTTTTGCGGAACTATGACTGTTTTATTCTCATGGTTACTGAGAGGTGTTTTTCTTTTGCTTTTTTACAGATGGTAAGTATGGTCACTCATAAGAGGCAAGTCTACATTAGATATAACTGTTCCACTGTAAATATTCATCACACAACAGCTTATAGCATTGATATTTATAGATGTTTCGGTAGAGTGAATGTTTTTGGAGTTGAAAGTTCTCATATTTACTCAGATGGATGTTCCAAAATAACAAGGACTTTCTGCAGTGATCACATCAAAATGGTGGTAGTTTTCGATTTATTTAACTGTTATCGATCTTATAAATGGTAGACATGTACAAGAGATGTGCGATTGGTTAATACATATATCAAATGTATTGTTACAGAACTCAAATGTCGGCGGTTTGCTCATCTGTCATCGACAACAATACTCTAGATCAAGTTCGTAATTTTACTTAGTTGGATGTTACAAAATAAAGAGAAGGGAGGGGATGTGAATGGTAGCTTTCTGCCAGGTGTAAAACTGACAATGATTTTTTTTCTGTCATGCGATTAGATACTGTTAAAGCTACTGTTCTGTGCATCACATATCCACATGCATGACAGTAATTTTGAGTGCTCAGAGTCTAGGAGAGTGCACAGGCCTTGGGAGCTGTTGAAACGGCCATCGATAGCGGGTGTAGTCGTCCCAATGTATTGAATAGCAACCAACCATAACGGAATCAAAGGTTGCAGGTCACGGTGCCTGCCACCCTACTGAGTGCAGCCCCTGGAGCTGCCTCTTCCCACCGCAGGATGTAGCTGAGGCCCGTAATATGCTGTTGGCCATTCTGCTTCTGGAGAGTTGTCTTGGCCACATAAATGACAAATAGTCAAGTATTTTGCTATTGTTCCAGGTGTTGGCATTTCTAGAAAAACGTTTAATTTCTACAGAGGAAACAGTGTATCATCGTCAAAGCAACAGCAACCAAAGCAGAGCACCTGCAGTGCATGGACCTCTTTGGTTCCATCGGTGACAGGTTAGAACATGCCTGCAAAACCAGTGTTCCTACCTACAGGAGGTGGAGAGGGAAGTAGGAGTAAAGGTAACAATGGTTCTAAACTTCTTAGTCTGTATCCATACATCGAGGTGAAGACACTTACACTGCTCTCGAGGGGAGGTTTTTTTTCAGATGTGTGATAGCATTATAGTGTAGCGTTTTCATGTAGTATTAAGACCAGGATTTACTTGTAATACAACATAGTCATTGCTATTGTGCTTTTTTAATAGTTTCTCGCTTATAAAAGGATTACTTCTCTCTACTCCTAAGACCCACTGGTACCACGTTCAAGAATAACACATCTCTCAATCACAGGAAGTTTGTTCAGTATTGGTTATCGTGTTGTTGTCTGGTCCTACCAAAATTATATTTTTGGCGAAGTCTTCTTCTGAAGATAGTTTGTGGAACTTGCTAGATGAAAGTATGTTTAAGGACTGTTGGATGGTGTTAAGAGCATATTTTGTAGCATATTCAACGTAATATTCAAAGTTCTCAGTTCAATATTCATTGTAGCAAGCCTAATTTCATATTATGAGAATGAGTTTACACTTATTTACTTGGAGATTTCATTGATTTTAGCACTATATCAGCTATTTGCACTATTGACATCATGGTATTCGTTTTTAAACGCATAGGACTACACCCATTACATGAGGTGAGGTGAAGCCTGTTGGTACAATATTCATTGTAGAAATCATAAGAATCATTCCTGGAGGGTGAATTTAAAGTTATTTAGCTGGAGATTTCATTGATTTTTGTACTAGATCCACTATTTGCACTTTCGCAACATTAGGTTTAAAAGTAGAAGATTATAACCTTTACATATTGTGAGTTGAGGTTTGTTGGTACAATATTTGTTGTAGCATGCATAAGGACTCACACCTGGAGAATACGTGATGCTATTACTTCATACAACAAATGAGTGTTCATGTTTATTCAGTCACTTTTTTCAATTAAATGAGCTGACATTGCAGAAGTTGAGCTGTTTAAGAATGACTACACTTTAGGCAGACACCCAGTGTATTACTCCAAAAACAGCAACTGACCTGTGTAAAATTCCTCACCCATACATTCCTCTCTCATCTGCACAGCAGGAATCTCATCCTTCCACAATATGTGACAACACACACACACACACACACACACACACAGAGAGAGAGAGAGAGAGAGAGAGAGAGAGAGAGAGAGAGAGAGAAGAGAGAGAGCTGTTATTCAGTGCAGTAGAGCATCTGAAACGTCTAGCAAGCAGCCTTCGGACAGTTTACCTGAAGAAGTAGATTGAACATGAGTGAGGATAGGCTACAAACACATGCAGCATTTGATGCTAGCGACTGAAGACAGTGCTCTCCACCTGCCATGGGCTAAGCTGGGAAATTAGCTCACGATGAGACGACTATTATAAAGATCTGTGTGTATCTTATTTATGTGGGACATATGGGACTTATTTTACTTATCCAAGAACCATTTTCAGACAGTATTGGCACATCCAGAATATTTGAAAGTACGCTGTTATTGACAGTCTTGTTCTTCACCCATGATGGATAGTCAGTTAGTTCGCTATTGTTCCAGGAGGCAATCTTTTTGAGAAATACTTTTAACAGCTTACAGGAAGCATCCAATTCTTGATACTTTTCTGCATCTGTAACCGATTTCTGCAGAGTGGAAACAGCAGATGATCGCCAGTAGATCTATCTCTTTGTGTACCATCAGCTACAGATTAGAATAGGCCTAAAATCCGGTATTCCTACCTATGGGGAAGGGTGAGGTGAAGAAGGCAGGAGAGGAGAAAGATGTAAGGTAAGTCTTGTTCTGAGCTGCTTCGTCTGAGGGGATCACATGTGCTGATGCTAACACTCTCTCTTGGCGAGATCTTTTGGGGTCGGTTTTTTTGGTAGTTGCGTTATTACCTCAATTATTCTTAACTGCCAGTGCATGTGCTACATTTGGATCCGTTTTTTATGTGTGGTGGCTTTTTCACAACGAATCGATGTGTAAATAGAGCAGTGAAGCATTTTCCGTCAGCTGTGGCAACATGTATTGGCCTTCCTACATTTCGATGATAGTATGCTGCCCTATCTCTTCATAACATGTATATGTGTACAACAATACCGCGAGCTATACACCTGCAGATCATTACGACCGATTCTTGAGGCAGGGCAGGACTGTAGCACCCTCTGATGGCAGTATTGTTGACTAGAGCAGTCAGTCTTCAATCTTCGAGGTGACATGCACATGCACATGCATGATCGGAAAAAGTGGAAGCGGAGGGTGACAGAAAGTGAAGTGGGCGCCAGTGGAGTGCGGAGGTAATTGTAGAGCAATCCAGCAGCGGGGTAACAAGGTCATAAATTTAAAAAAGTAAATAAATAAAGACAGAACATTGCATCCGACCTCTCCATCAGATCAGCACTGACTGAGTATTTTATTTGCCGGTCCCCAAATGGAAGAGGGGAGGAGAAGTTGGAGAAAGTGGGGGAGAGGAGGGGATGTGGGCGATGGAAAGGAAGTGCTAGAGAACACAGGAGCGGGGTGGTGACATCATCAGTGCGACGTTGCCACATCCCCCACCCCTTTCCATAGAGAGGAGGTTGAGGGAACAGCCAGAGACAGCTGCTATATTGAATAAAATTGGCAGCAATGCAGAGTATTCTGAAATGAACATTATCCTACTAACATTCCAGTAGAGTCTCTAAAATCACTGGGGGAAGTGGCAACGAAACGATTATTCAAGTTTTAGTGTAGAATGTATGGGTCTGGCAATATACCATCTGACTTTCAGACCAACATCATCCACAAAATTACGAAGGCTGCAAAGCTGACAAGTGCGAGAATTGTCACGTAGTCAGTTTAACAACTCATGCATACAATTTGCTGACATGAATACTACACAGAAGAATGGAAAAGAAACTTGAGGATGCGTTAGATGATCAGTTTGGCTTGAGGAAAGGTAAAGGTACCAGACGGGAGTTCTGACATTTTGACTGATAATGCAAGCAATACTGAAGAAACATTATAACACGTTTATAGGATTTGTCGATCTGGAAAATGTGTTCGACAATGTCAAATGGTGCAAGATGTTCGAAATTCTGAGAAAACTAGGGGTAAGCTACAGGGAAAGATAGAAAATATACGATATGTACAAGAGCCAAGAGTTAGCAATAAAGGAGGAAGACCAAGAATGAAGTGCTATGATTAAAAAGGGTGTAAAACAAGAATGAAGTCTTTCGTCCCTACAGTTCAACCTGTACACCGGAGAAGCAATGCCGGAAATGAAAGAAAGGTTCAAGAGTGAAACTAAAATTCAAAGTGAAAGGATAGCAACGACAAGATTCGCTGATGACATTACTATCCTCAGTGACAGTGAAGAATATGTACATGATCCGCTGAATAGAATGAACAGTATAATGAGTACAGAGTATGGATTGAGAGTAAATCGAAGAAACACGAAAGTAACGAGAAGTAGCAGAAATGAGAACAGCATGAAACTTAATCCCACATTTGGGGATCAGAAAACAGAAGGAACGGTTAAGGAATTCTGATACCTAGGCACAAGAATTACCCATCACGGATGAAACAAGCAGGACATAAAGAGCAGACTATCACTAGCAAAACGGGAATTCCTGGACAAGAGAAGTCCACTAGTATCAAACAGAGGTCATAATTTGAGGAAGAAATTTCTGAGAAGGTATGTTTGGAGCATACCATTCAATGGCAGTGAAACAATGACTGTGGGAAAACAGAACAGAAGTGAATCTAAGCATTTGAGATGTGGCATTTGAGATGTGGTGCTACACCAAATGCGAACTAAATGACATGGGTCTGTGAAATATTTTGTCGATAGTAGTGAAATAGTTTATTTTGTGTGTGTCATTGTTCTGATATGTTTGGATTAAATACTTGTTTATTTTGTTATTACGGATTGTTGTGTTGTTGTGGCCCCGCGAGATTAGCCGAGCGGTCTGGGGCGCTGCAGTCATGGACTGTGCGGCTGGTCCCGGCTGAGGTTCGAGTCCTCCCTCGGGCATGGCTGTGTATGTTTGTCTTTAGGATAATGTAGCTTAAGTAGTGTGCAAGCTTAGGGACTGATGAACTTAGCACTTAAGTCCCATAAGATTTCACACACATCTGCACATTTTTGCTGTTGTGACATTTTCTTTTCCCTTTGATAACAGCATTGTAGGAGGAGGAGATTAGTGTTTAACGTCCCGTCGACAACGAGGTCATTAGAGACGGAGCGCAAGCTCGGGTGAGGGAAGGATGGGGAAGGAAATCGGCCGTGCCCTTTCAAACGAACCATCCCGGCATTTGCCTGAAGCGATTTAGGGAAATCACGGAAAACCTAAATCAGGATGGCCGGAGACGGGATTGAACCGTTGTCCTCCCGAATGCGAGTCCAGTGTGCTAACCACTGCGCCACCTCGCTCGGTGGTTAACAGCATTGTAAGTTATTATAATAGGACATAGTCTGTGTGACTAGGATAGTGATCGGAGTGTGTGCACCTTTTCCAAAAGGGGGAGGGAAGTTACACAGATTCGTTTCTCCCAGGTGGAGTATCTTCAAGAGCTCCCAAGATGAGTGCCGTAATCCCGGTCGTTCTACATCAATGAGGGGGGGAGGAGTGATGGACACACTTCAGAAATAACTGCTGGAAGTAGGAATATTATTTGCTAAACAAGCAGACGATCTACTTAGTAGTCGTTGGTGGAACTTGATATTAACCTACTATGTGTGGGAAGTAATTACTGAAATACATAGGTTACAGAAAACGTTCACAAAGGTGCAACGAGAGGCAGAGAAAGGACTGGTGTTGACAGAAGTGTAAGGTGAATATCGAGGAATGCAGTTTTCATGTGAGAAGCTGAGGGAACAGGTACGTCATGTAGTGAACATGACACCGCAGACGTTGACACAGGAAAACTACTAAAGACAGTATTCGGCTCATCAGACAATGATGACATTCGAGAGGTGCTGAGCACACTAGGGCAAGTACAAGCGGTATCGGATGTATAAAGGGCAACTTTGGAATGGCCTACCACATAGATGACGATAACAGAACACGATTGTTCTGAATAACAACATGTGGTAAGACAGTTAACTGTGGAATCTGGAGCGACATGCAAAGAATTCCATGGGAGTGGTGAACAACGAGTTGCATACAATACGAAAGGATTAAAAGCGTTTGAGGAGAAGATAGTTACAGCAGGATTTCTACGCTCGCTAGCCAACAGCCTAAGTGATGCAAGACCTGGTGTAATAACGTGGCAAGAAGCAGTCCATCACGCAGTACATGGGCAATTAAGCCTTACGTTGTTACCAAAAACAGTTTTTAGTCGCACTACAGAAAGTGCAACATAGTCTAACAGCAGGAATACAGGATCTACTAGAACCGACAGGGAAAGGTTTGTCGCTCTTCTTCCAAATCTCAACGTTTGGAACTAGTTCAACTGGGGCGAGACTGCACGTGTTGGTGCAGTTCCAGTAGCTAGTGTGAATTCACACTATAAATACTTTACAGTACGTCTTTATCCAGTGAAACGGACAGCTAAGGGAAAATGGGTACGTATAATGATACAATAAGTGCTATTGTGTGACCATTCAACTGCGCCACGGCTCAACCGTGTCATCGTAGCCAGTACGCCATGCCAAAGAAGTCTCCTTGTCAACCACATCCATCCTGCTGGATGTGCCGAACTGACACGAAGTGGCAATCATTAACGGATCCTTCAGCCAAAATATGACGTCGTGACATTGGTCTGCTGCATTTGTCTTATCCTTAGGAAATGTTCGGCTTGACAGAAGGTTTACAGTGGCAACCTGCATTGAGTTACTGACGGTGCCGTTTAATTATACAAGGTGAAGGTACAGGTATACATCACATATTTTGGCTATTTATCATTAGCTAACATTAAGCAGAATCGTGTTATCGTGTGATGACAACTGGATGGCCTCCACTATGCATTAGTTCACGAACATTCAGCAGTATCAGTTACTTCTAATATTCATTTTGATTGCTGTAGAATTTGCTGGGCCATTTTACATAAACTGACGTTTTGTCACATTTAACTTGGGGCCGAATTGATGTTATCTGTTGTTAAAAGAAACTGTTAACTTGGTGTTTCACCCGTATGAGACTTACCTATTGATATGGGTCTAAGAGAGTATGGATGTCAGGTTATTTCTTTTACTTTGGTTGTTGCCGTTATCTTATTTAATAAATTAAAAAATGGTTGTACAATTTTCCTAAGTAATACTATTTGTATTAACCTATACCTTTCACAAATCACTTACCTCACAAAAATCTTGGTTACTCGAGCTACTGCAATAAAGCAAGCGCCACTACTGCCAGCTAAATAAAAGATTCAAACTACTGAAGGCACTAACTACTGATAGGCATAGTTAGCAAATGAAAGATTTTTATAGAGAACAACCAATGTATTTACCTCAATAGTCATAATATATATAGCAGTTCATGACAAATTTCAAAACTCCGCCATCTCTCTCCCCACATCCACCACTGCTGGCGGCTCACCTCCAACTGCGCAACGCTACGCGCTGTTCACATCCAGCTGCCGCTGCCCAACACTACAATGGCAGACAACAATGCAAACCAGCCACAGACTGCACACAGCACAGCCAGTGATTCTCACACAGACCGCTACGTAACGTTGCCAATAAGAAAACACAAGCAGCCTACTTACAGCGCAGACCCGTAAGTATAAGTGGCTATCTTTTACTTGTTTTTCAAATAATTTATTTCACTATGGCAATATATTTTAAATATAGAGTAGGAGAAATTATATTTCATAGAGGTGCCACTGAAAGTAATAAACTTTGGTGGCACTTAGTCTAATAAGTGGTCCTTCACTTCACATTGTCACCTATGAAATTAAATTTGAAAACTGTCTACAGATGAGATGCATAATGCCTTCCCCAGTGCAGTGCATATTGGGGAGGGAGCACCTTGTTTATTTCACCAGATGATATCATTAATTTGGCATTTTTGAAAACTTACGAGGGGACTGAAAGTCAGTATTGGGACGTACATTCCTTAAGCAGAACAATACATCACTTCAGAGTTGTGTGTTTTGGAGTTCTACATGTTGAGCTTTTCCACAAAGCCACCAAGCTGATAAGCATAGAGTCACTGGATGGGAAACAATTTTTCCTTACTTTCTAAAAATTCCATATTTATTATAGAATAGAAGTTTGTCTCTTAACATACAGTTTCAAGCTATTGACTTAATGTACAGGAGATTTGTCAAAACACAAAAACAGTTTTATACTTTTCCTTATAATATTAGTAATATATGGTACTGAATAATTAATTAAGCAATTAATTTTTAAAAGTTTGTTACTTTGAAGAAAAATTATTAAGTCCTACGTACTTCTCAAATTTTCAGATTATCATTTATGAATTCTTCTACTGAATAGCAACATTTTTGCACTAGTTTCTCATATAAGGTTTTTCAGTGCTTTAAATTTATGCTGAGCAATTCTCATCCTTTAACTTTGTTATAAATTTTCATGGAGTTTGAGCATGCAGTTTTAAATGATGGGTGGGCATAAAATTATTTTGATTTCTGGTGTTGCAATCACCTTGAAAATGATTTGCTACAAATAAATCAGGGGTACTGTGCACAAAGATAATCAGCTCATATGTACAGTGAGGGAACACTTAATATGCTAAGAATTTTTAGGATTGGTTGGCACGATTTTCTTTTCCCTACATTGTTCGTATTTCTAATGATGGTTTTCTGAAGTTTTAGTATTAGACATTGAGTTAACACAAAATACAATTCCATACCTTACTACCGACCCAAAGTAGCTGTGATATACTACTTTTTTTGGGCCCATACTGGTATCATTTTACAATATCTTCACTGCAAATGCTAGGCTATTTAATTTATTTGCAAGATACTGTATATGTGATCCCCAAGAGAGATTTTTATCTAGTTGCATTCCTAGGAATTTCACATAGTTAGCTTCCTGCAAATCTTGGTTCCTGTGACTGTCCTAGATATAATATAATTTTGCTTGTTTTGATTTAAACTCCATTAACTCATTCTTTTCCATGTTAAATTTTAACAAATTTAAATCAAACCAGGTATCTAATTTTGTTAAAGTATTTAATACAGATTGTGGAATTTGGTCAGTACCGTTACTTTCAATTTAATTTCATATTTAATGGAAATGTTAATTGGCAACTATTGAAGCATTATTTTAATAAATTATTTTTCCCTTTGTTAAGACTTGCATGAAAATGAGAGTATTTTCAATAAATTAAAATTTGGTACAAAAATGTCAAATATCAAATAAAAATGAAATACTTCATTTTAGGGTCCTGTGCCTCTGTTGGCAGAAATGTGTCTAGCTCCAACTACAGCCCCGTGTTCAGAGTTTCATTCCTGTCATGCAGCTGTAATCATATTGGACATGTTGTTAACAAGAATCACCCGAGTACAAATGATGGTTCCCACCAATGCACTGGCCTTTTGCACCTCCTGTATGTGGTACTGCTGCCCCATGACTTCTGTCGTCTCAGTGTATACAGCAAGTGTAATCTGCTGATGAAATGAGTGGGGTGCCATTTGTCTTTGGTTGATCTGAAGCACTCACTAATTTTATGTCGGTGAGTATCTACACTATCTCGATGCTGTGCTTTCAAAGAATGTGGCCGATTCCGTCCGTCACCCTGGGGATATACATTAGAAATGCTGTGACTGGAATTTCTTCTTTGAAGGTCTCATTTTGCCAGGTATTGTGGTTTACCACATTAATCCTTCATGGAACATACATTGTGTTTCAAAAATTGTCCTGCATTGGAGCTGATGTGGCCTTTTTCACTTGTTAAAAGTATGGTGATCATATGATGATTCTAGAGGTTACGTAAATACCAAGCTATAACAGTAGGTTTGCAATATGCGATATAACACATAGTACAGTATGTTACTGTAAATGTTGAGTTATCTGAAAAATCAATTACCTGAATGCTAAATTTTAATGTTTTATTTATTGAGGAAAGGTGTTTGATTTGGTTGACTAACGTATTCCCTTGAACACCTTGGAAGATGTAGTTGCAGAGTGGAAGGACAAAAGAGCGATAAAGGGGCTGTATAAAAACAAGAACAAGCACAGAAAATTGTCAGTGACGAAACATATGAGAGGTGGTAGACAAGGATATTGTTGGAACAACCTGACTGATTAAAACCACGGTACTTTGCTTGTTGTGGGCAATTCCTTTATGTTATTGAGCTATCCGAGCATGACTCATGCCAGCTCTCACAGCCTTACATGTGAATTTTCAGAAGTTTATTTCAGGAGTGCAGTATTATAAAGCAATGAATTGCGGACAGTCAGAAAGAAAGAAAGAGGAATAATCCTGTGGTGGTTTTGAAATATGGTAGTGGAAAAAATACATAAAGTGAAATGGAGTGACAATGATGAAGGAAGAAGTGCTTCTAGGAATAGAAGAGGAAAGAAAAGGTATGGAATGATATGAATAAGGAAAATATCTCGGCTAGAATGTATATATTGTAGAAAAATTATCTGCAATAAAGTCATGAAAATAAATACAGTAAGAAAGGGAGGGGGAGAACAATGACAATCTGGATTGCTGGATGACGTGAAAAATGGATGCATTTAGCAGGTCAGGGAAAAGGCAGTGGCAAGAGGAAAACATCCATTTGATACCTGTCATGATAACATTAGAGGTGTTCCAGCCAGGACGATCATGATTGTATAAGCTATAGCATTGTTATTAGGTCATCTTGCAGTGTTACTCATCTCCCAGAATTTTTTGATTTCTTTCATAGAGTGACATGAAAATTAAGTAATAGTGTTGATAAATAACGCCACCGATACAGCTCAGGTTCTCAGCAAAGAATTACTTGCACAGCAGCATTTGAGGAGATGGTGTCAGATTGCTAGGGAACAGATTTATTAATAAGAACCCATCAGCTTTGAATAACACATTGTGGAATGTGTTGATGCAGCAGTTACACACTGTCAAATAACTTGTGCAAGTAATGCAGTTAGGTGATTTTGAACTCGGAGTTCTGTCCTGTCGGAATATTGTCTACTACAGTACTGTGATATGTGTATCAAGAATGGAAGATGTCATTTTGAACTACTGGAGCTCAGCTTGCTGCAGTTAGGTGTTTTCACAGTTAAGAATTAAATATTCATTTCTGACAGTTTTTTATGTTTTAGGTAATTTTGATACAGAGGCCCAAGTCACCCCATATAAATCACATAAGACATATGCTTACTGAACCACAAATGATAGTACTGTACTGTGAGAGCAAAAACTGTAGTATGAAAACTTAGGCATAATTGTAATTGGAAGTGTTGTGCTTTGTTCAGTATTATCTATCATATTTAATAATTTCATAAAATCTGTACAACATGGGATGAATAGTATAAACAGTTCATTGTACCTTTTTTTTATTTGTTATAGACATTCTGTGCATTGTTCTCAGTAAGTTCTTGCCCTTTGTCTTCAGGTATTTTATGTCCAGTAGGTTGCTTACTCCATGTGTTGAAATGGTTTTCCAGAGGTGTCTGAGGTGCTGTGGAGTATGGTGATGAAGAATGGACTGGTAGTGTAGGGCTGGACTGGAGGCTTTGCCCTATGGCTGGTATTTGCCTTCTGGGCAGTGCTTACCGTGGGCATCTTGGTGCTTATGGAGGGACTATCTGCATTCCTCCACACATTGCGGCTTCACTGATGAGTGCCCTGTCAATAGAGTAGATGTTCTACAAACGTTCAGTTAGTAGCCATGGCTATACAGCACAAGCGTAAATTGGTCATAAGCAGTTGTAAAGTGTCAGCATGAGTATTGAATTTTTGAAACAACTGCCCATTATTAAATTAGTTGAAATGTACAGTGAACAGTAGAAAGAGTAAAGGTGTCCCATCACTGCGTAATAGGGGCATTCAGCGGTAGATGAGCACTTACAAGGAGAGATCCTCAGTGGTGAGA
Organism: Schistocerca nitens; assembly: GCF_023898315.1. NCBI lineage: Eukaryota > Metazoa > Arthropoda > Insecta > Orthoptera > Acrididae > Schistocerca > Schistocerca nitens. The sequence continues at coordinate 441,252,521 of NC_064620.1, read as the reverse complement.
TTGACTGTTTGTGAAACCATCTGTATGATGATGTAGGTTATGATACCAGGTATTGCACTTGCAGTCATTCACCTCGGTGGAACCTAGTCTGAGAGTAATCAATGGAAAAAGAAATCAGAATTTTATGTGACACTCAACAGAATTAAAATATAATAGTATAATATTGGCTGGTTACATGGCGTAACGAATAGGGTAAGGTTGTAGGTTTGAAACTCATAACGGCTTTAAATTTTTATCGAAATGACTTTCATTATTACTTTTATTCCATTAATGGTTTTAAATCTAATTTTTTTCCTTTATCACATCATTTTAATCACTGTGTAAATATTTTCATTTGTACTCTTTTTTCCCATTGTATCATTCTTTTTCCACTCAGATTTTCTGTGTATGTGAATTTTATCATATTTATAAATTACAATATTTAAATATTTGACACCGCCGATCTATAGGTTGAAAAAAAAGCCAAAATCTATTTATATTGACTGTGCAGCAATGTCAAAAAATGCGTTTATCACAAGATATGCAATTTTGTGTGTGTGGGGGGGGTGGCGTGCATGACATGCAACTGTCATAAAACATTTTAAAAAACCTGATGCTTTTGTTGCTGTGACATTAGAAGATTGGAGAACCGATGTGTGTTACATTAAACGGTGTTGGCAATGAGGCAGCGTGCCAGTCACCTACAGGTGCATTGGTGCAGAGGACTTCCAACAAGCCTATTTATATGCTAGTGAGGTGCCAGTATAAGGGGTGCTGTGAAGTCATTGGAGGGAAAGTTGACGTCCAGCCACCTTCCAGAGAAATGAAGCACAGATCCCGTGCTACACAGTCTATGAGGCTTGTACTGGTTGTCATGGTTTCATTCCCCCCATTCAAGCATTTTTGCCAGATGATTTGAGAAACACATAAGCTTAACATACTGCCAACATAAGGAGAACAGTCAGTCAAATTCTGTGTCTACTGCCTGCTCACGTTGTTTAAAGCAGGTTGCTCTAAATGCCCAGTGGATCTGCTTCCCATGATACCCATTCTAAACAAACTCTGAATGGAAAAGACCAAGCTCTGCTTATAGTCTCGAAAGTTGACATCTTTTAGACAGTAAAATATGATGGTTAAAGAGGTCCACTGAGTATTCCGATACACACGGTTATGAGCTTTGAAAAACAAATTAATAATTGGCCACGTTCTCTTGCCTCAATAGCTGCTAAGAAATTTCAGCTAGTCAATAGCTGCTAAGAAATTTCACAGTTGAAGGTGACATCGTTACGTCCCTTAGAGGATTCTGTAGTTTGCTGAGAATGATGTGAAATAACTGTGCCTTGTGATTTTCTGTCCAGGGTGGAGTTCCAGAGTAAGTTCTATGCTGGTGCAGGATATTCATTCCAGCCATTCTAATTCGAGGCAATCCTGGATCCTGCATCTCAAGCACCGGGGAGAAACAGCAATGAAACCTCTGTCGTCCTGGCTGTGCACTACTTCTAAGTGCTGAGGTTGACAGTCTCTTCTCATTGTGCAGTACTTCTAGATTATTGTAAATAGATTACCTGTAATACACTCCTGGAAATGGAAAAAAGAACACATTGACACCGGTGTGTCAGACCCACCATACTTGCTCCGGACACTGCGAGAGGGCTGTACAAGCAATGATCACACGCACGGCACAGCGGACACACCAGGAACCGCGGTGTTGGCCGTCGAATGGCGCTAGCTGCGCAGCATTTGTGCACCGCCGCCGTCAGTGTCAGCCAGTTTGCCGTGGCATACGGAGCTCCATCGCAGTCTTTAACACTGGTAGCATGCCGCGACAGCGTGGACGTGAACCGTATGTGCAGTTGACGGACTTTGAGCGAGGGCGTATAGTGGGCATGCGGGAGGCCGGGTGGACGTACCGCCGAATTGCTCAACACGTGGGGCGTGAGGTCTCCACAGTACATCGATGTTGTCGCCAGTGGTCGGCGGAAGGTGCACGTGCCCGTCGACCTGGGACCGGACTGCAGCGACGCACGGATGCACGCCAAGACCGTAGGATCCTACGCAGTGCCGTAGGGGACCGCACCGCCACTTCCCAGCAAATTAGGGACACTGTTGCTCCTGGGGTATCGGCGAGGACCATTCGCAACCGTCTCCATGAAGCTGGGCTACGGTCCCGCACACCGTTAGGCCGTCTTCCGCTCACGCCCCAACATCGTGCAGCCCGCCTCCAGTGGTGTCGCGACAGGCGTGAATGGAGGGACGAATGGAGACGTGTCGTCTTCAGCGATGAGAGTCGCTTCTGCCTTGGTGCCAATGATGGTCGTATGCGTGTTTGGCGCCGTGCAGGTGAGCGCCACAATCAGGACTGCATACGACCGAGGCACACAGGGCCAACACCCGGCATCGTGGTGTGGGGAGCGATCTCCTACACTGGCCGTACACCACTGGTGATCGTCGAGGGGACACTGAATAGTGCACGGTACATCCAAACCGTCATCGAACCCATCGTTCTACCATTCCTAGACCGGCAAGGGAACTTGCTGTTCCAACAGGACAATGCACGTCCGCATGTATCCCGTGCCACCCAACGTGCTCTAGAAGGTGTAAGTCAACTACCCTGGCCAGCAAGATCTCCGGATCTGTCCCCCATTGAGCATGTTTGGGACTGGATGAAGCGTCGTCTCACGCGGTCTGCACGTCCAGCACGAACGCTGGTCCAACTGAGGCGCCAGGTGGAAATGGCATGGCAAGCCGTTCCACAGGACTACATCCAGCATCTCTACGATCGTCTCCATGGGAGAATAGCAGCCTGCATTGCTGCGAAAGGTGGATATACACTGTACTAGTGCCGACATTGTGCATGCTCTGTTGCCTGTGCCTATGTGCCTGTGGTTCTGTCAGTGTGATCATGTGATGTATCTGACCCCAGGAATATGTCAATAAAGTTTCCCCTTCGAAATACAAAAAAAATTTTTGAACGTCGATATCTAAAAATTTTCGATATTTCGATATATCTCGAAATACTCGAAGTTTCGAGATATCGATATAGTCCTAGATTTCGACGTATTTCGACATAACGATATATTTCGTGATGTCAATTTATTTCGAGACAACCATTTATTTAGAGATATGATTTATATCGAGACGTCGTTATGTTTTGAGGTATCGATTTATTACTAGGTATCGATTTACTTCAAGGTATCAATTTATTTCGAGATATCGATTTGTTTCGAGCCATTGATTTATTTCTAGGTATCGATTTATTTCGAGATATAGATACTTTTTGAGACATCAATATGCTTCGAGATATCGATATATTTCGAGATATCGAAGTATTTCGATATATTTCAAGATATCGACATGTTTCGACATATTAATTTATTTCGAGATGTCGATATTTTTCGAGATACCGACTAGTTTCGATATATCGATACATTTCGATATACTTCGATATTTCGATATACTTCGAGATATCGATTTATTTCGAGATACAGATTTATTTCGTGACATCGATTTATTTATATGTTCCACTTTATTTCGATGTATCGATATATTTCGAGATATCGATTTATTTCGAGGTTCCGCTTTATTTCCATGTATCGATATATTTCGAGATATTGCTACATTTCGAGATATTGATACATTTCTAGGTATCGATATATTTCGAGGTAATGATGTATTTCGAGATTTCGTTAAATTTCGAAATATCGATATATTTCCAAGGAATTCGAGATGTCGATATATTTCGAGATATCGATTTCGAGATTTGATGTATTTCGATTTACCGATTTATTTCGTGATATCTATTTACTTCGTGATATCGATTTATTTCGAGATACAGTTTTATTTCGACATATCGATTTGTCTCGAGTTATCTATTTGTTTCGATGTGTCAATTTATTTCGAGGTATCATTTTATTGCGAGATATCTATTTATTTCTTGGTATCGATTTATTTCGGGGTATTGATTCATTTAGGGGTAATTATATATTTCGAGGTGTCGATATATTTCAAGGTATCGATTTATCTCTGGGTGTCGATATATTTCGAGGTATCGGTTTATTTCCATTGTGTCTAACTGTTGCTGTGTTTGTCTCTGGTGTTGTTCCATTGTGTCTAACTTTTGAAGCTTTTGCTGTGTTTGTCCCATTTGTTGTATTATTTGTAATAACAATGCACTGGTATCTGAAACATGTTCCTCAGTGCTTTTTGGCAGTGAATTTTCACCGGCAACATTCACATTTTGACAAGCAGAAAATGTGTCTTGACTTATTTGAGAAAACGGTGAGGACCCAAAACCCGAATCTACAGTATTTTGGAGATTGTGTCCTGTCATTTCGGATTCCTGAGGCGAGCTATTGCCGACCGATCGATCGATAATGCTTCCCTGTTCACTAATTGTTTCACTGTCTATGCCATTTTTTGCCGCCTGCTCCATTTCCTTATGCACAATTACCAAATCACTAGTTTGAACATTAGTTAATTCATTACACGGTGGCGCTAACACACTGCTTTTGTCTTCACTGTCATTTCTCAGTTTACTTTGGAGCCTAGTATTACGTTTTTCACACGCCATTATTGTCACAATATTTCACACGACAAAACAGAAAAGCACAATTTGAAGAGCAAAATAAGAAAACACATTAACATAGCACTGAAAATAATATCTAGTTAATTGCAAGTGCAGCTGCGAAATACTTGGTGCAAATCTAAATGCTTGCCACAACAATGAAAGACTGCAACTACAAAGGAGATTCTCTCTACAATTATACGCTAGCAATAAACAATAGCTACACTAATTACACAAACTACAAAAAAAAAAATCTGAAGATTCCAGTGAGGTATCCTGGCAGGCGCCCCATATGAAACGTCCCCTTAGAAACATTATACATGACTGTCCTTAAACTGACACACAATATTTTTTTTAGCGCAACGCAATCTGACTTTCAAAAATCCGTACAAAAGAATGGCCCTGACTAACATTAACCTATACGTTTCACAAATCACTTACCTCACAAAAATCTTCGTTACTCGAACTACTTTTACTATGCTGCAGAAATTTCGCTGGGAAGAGCGCTTACAGATCCTGCATACGGTCGCGATCTCCCACGTGCGACGTCCATGTTTTTAGAGCCGAAAGACATTCGTTGCCGTCAATTTGTTTCGGACGAGGAGGCGCACGCTTGAGTATGGTAATGGTTCTGTAGGCACCGCAAACATTTTTTCCATGAAGGCATTACCGTCTTGTCGCATACATGTACAAACGTAATAACAATTATGGTGATTATTTTTGAAATAATAATAATAATTTCCTTACTGTTTCCCAACTGTCTCGCTTTCGTTTCAATGCGCCTTAAAGTGTTTCTCTTTTTGTTTTCATCTCCCACAGAATTCTTTCTTTCAGACGGCTGTTTTCTACTAAAATGTTGAATTACGTCAGTCAGTAAGTTTCATATCGGCAAACAAAACTAAAACTTACAGATTTAATCTTGGTATCTTGTCTGGAAAGGGGCATTTGCGTCAGTCAGTGGGGCTTGCTTGCAGTTGATTACGTCTCAGATTATAAGTCTATAAATAAACAAGAAACGTCATGTTCCTTCAGGGATTAGATACAAATATCGCCTGACTTTTAGCTCGGGTAAACGGCCCTGAAGCGTTAAAAATATAGCTGGATGCAGATTACGTTTCGAGTGCGACTTTGTAATCTCCACATTAATCCGTGGAAGATGATCTGGTAGCTTGCAGATACGACAATAGGGACAAGAGTTGACCATGCACGTTCCAGCCCGCTGTAAGCTATGTACAGTGTTTTCGAGGGTGAATGGTCAGTAACAAAGATGTAACAAAAGTCAAGTCATAATTTTAATACGCGAACAAGAAAATTGAAGTACAGATTTTGTATATTAATCGTACAACGAGGACAATGATCCTTATGTGATTCGAAAGATACTTTGCCATAGATGTGCGCTAAGAAAAAATAATCTCTGTATTTAGCCATTAAGAGTCGTAAAAGGAAATAGAAGCTTTCCCATTTGTAACACTAATCTTTCATTCTCTATCACGCATTAAAATCTCCAATGCCTGAAAATTGAAAACTGTAGAGCTGCCAACCTCTGCCTAGCGCACAGATCAAGTGCTACAGTAGAATTGACAAATGAAAGTGACAACATTTCGTGAGATCGTATTTTAGGGGCTTTCGTGCTTACATGGATTTGCAGTTCAACATGCATATGTGGCATGTAAAATGCGGCAACTGCTAAGTCAATGATGATGTCTGTAAATAGCGTTGTATATTGGCGTCGTTATTTCGCTTAGTTTTGTGTAAAAGTAATTACGTGATCGTTTGCTGCCATTATCAGAACCTTTGAAGTAAGTTCCGAATTTGTAATTTCTTCACTTTGAATATGTAAGACTTCCGATTTCCCTTAGTATGCGGAAACCATATTTGTTTTTGTGTATGCCTAGAAGGAGAATGCTAACGGGTCAGAGTGAAAGACGCAGAGCTACGCAGACACAGTTTTTGCGTCGAGAAAGTAATAGCAATGTGAACATTCATAATGATAACGTATCTGTTTATAGAAAACTGAAGTACTGATTCTTAAAATTAATTATACAATATGACAAATCAAACTTGCATAACGGGTAAGGAACTTCGCCGTAGATGTGAACAAAAGGAAACCATCATGTGTGTCCATAACCATTAGGATAGGTAAATAGAAGCAAACATGTGAAAACTTTTCCTTTGTCTCTGACACTGCTACCAACTTCCAGGACCGAAGCTACTATGTCGTTGAAGTTGTCAACAGTGGAAAACGAAACGTAGTAACGAAGTCGTCGGGGACAGCAAACGTTCTTTATTAACGTCGTTTTTTCACTTACTTTGGTCAAAGAGAAAACGGAACTAACTCTGTGTTCATTTTCCGCCGTCGCCACCAAATGTAGTGTGTTCCTAATTTTCAGTATCTGCATTTTGAGTAGCTATGACGTCCTGTATTGTAACGAAACTGTACTTGTTTTAGGCTATGCCTCGAAAAAGAACATTAACGGGTCGGGCTGAAAGACGAAGAGCTAAAGACACACAATTTTTGTCAGATGTCAGTAACGATAATTCTATTGTCGTTCTAAAAGATACAATTAAATGTGCATGGAACACAATTACAAATAATTTTGAGAACTGTAATTGCGCTTTGATGAATTTAAAACGCAGATATTGTAATGCAAATCATTTCGCGTCTGTGATGACCTTATACGATACAATGGCATTCACATTGTGTTGTCATAAGGGTAAAATTAATTTGTCAACATAGTGTATCAAAGACTCCCTTTGTAAGTAGGCTGTTTAGGTTTTTTTATTGGTAACACCACCTCTGTATGAAAATCACTGGCTGTGCTGTGTGCAGTCTGTGGCTGCTTTGCATTGTTGTAATACTCGCCATTGTAGTGTTAGGCAGCTGGCTGGGAACAGCGCGTAGCGTTGCGCAGTTGGAGGTGAGCCACCAGCAGTGGTGGATGTGGGGAGAGAGATGGCGGAGTTTTGAAATTTGTTATGAACTGCTCTATATATATATATATATATATATATATATATATATATATATATATATATATATATATATATATATGATGATATCAAGGTAAATACATTGTTTGTTCTCTATTAATATCTTTCATTTGCTAACTATCCCTAACAGTAGTTAGTGCCTTCCATAGTTTGAATCTTTTATTTAGCTGGCAGTAGTGGCGCTTGTTGTATTGCAGTAGTGGGAGTAACCAAGATTTTTGTGAGGTAAGTGATTTGTGAAAAGTACAGGTTAATGTTAGTCAGGGCCATTCTCTTGTAGAGATTATTGAAAGTCAGATTGCGTTGCGCTAAAAATATTGTGCGTCAGTTTAAGCACAGTCACGTGTAGAATTGTTCAAAAGGGGACGTTTCATATGGCGACCCTACCAGGATACCTCACTGGAATCTTCTGATTTTTTTTCTTGTAGTTTGTGTAATTAATGTAGATTTTGTTTATTGCTAGTGCGTAATTGTAGAGAGAATCTCCTTTGTAGTTGCAGTCTTTCATTGTTGTACAGTAAAACAGGTGTGGCATGCATGTAGATTTTCACCAAGTATTTCGCAGCTGCAATTAACTAGATATTATTTTCAGTGTTATGTTAATGTATTCTCTTATTTTTGCTCTTCAAATTGTGAAACACTGTGACAATAATGGCGTGTGAAAAACGTAATACTAGGCTCCAAAGTAAACTGAGAAATGACAGTGAAAACGAAAGCAGTGTGTTAGCGCCACCGAGTAATGAATTAACTGATGTTCAAAGTAGTAATTTGGTAACTGTGCATAGGGAAATGGAGCGGGCGGCAAACAATGGCGTAGGCAGTGAAACAATTAGTGAGCAGGGAAGCATTATCGATCGATCGGTCGGCAATAGCTCGGCTCAGGAATCCGAAATGACACGACACGATCTCGCAAATACTGTAGATTCAGGTTTTGGATCCTCCCCGTTTTCTCAAATAAGTCAAGACACATTTTCTGCTTGTCAAAATGTGAATGCTTCCGGTGCAAATTCACTGCTGAAAAGCACTGAGGAACATGTTCCAGACACCAGTGCATTGTTATTACAATTAATACAACAAATGGGACAAACACAACAAAAGCTTCAAAAGTTAGACACAATGGAACAAAATCTTCGAAAGTTAGACACAGTGGAACAAAATCAGAGACAAACACAGCAACAGTTAGACGCAATGGAACAAAATCTTTAAAAGTTAGACTCATTGGAGCAAACTCTTGAACAAACACGTGAGGATTTAACTACTGAGTTACATCACATTGAATCGAAATGTCAAAAAGTCTGTAATGACGTAAAAACACAAATTTGTGAGCATTTCCAACCTATTTTTTCGCGGCATGAAAATGCACTACAGAATCATGAAGCAGCCATAAATGAATTGCAAACTACTGTTCATGAAAATCATGAGACCTTGCAAGCTAAATTTGACTCAGTTGCATCTACCGATTCGGTTACGCAACTTGCAAAAACTCAGGAAAACTTGAAGGACACAGTAGATTCGATTTCAACACAAATGGACACTCTGAAACTTGGTTCAGAAAAACACACTGAGGAAATGTGTTCACTATCGGAGAAAGTAGCCGAACTTTCGGATCAGGTCACTAAATTATCTACAAAGGTAGATGATGATCTGAATGACACAAGACCTGTAGCCTTCACTGACACAGAAGAGTATGAACAAATTAGAAAATTCAAACAAAATCAAAATCAAATCAATACACAGTACAAAAGAGAAATCCGGGAAGTACAAGATCAGTTGACGCAGGTAATACAAGAATTACATATTTCAGAGGACACTCGCGCTCCACTACGGGAAGAGGGACATAGAAATACGGAACAACCACAAAATAATAACACAGGACAATTCGGAAATTATGAAAGAAATTGGCAAGGCGCATTGGCTTTTGAGAGGGAACCGCCGACACGACGTAACAATGACCGATATGCTACTCGCCGACACGATGATTTTGACTATAACCTGTTCATTACTACACGTAAATTCAAAACGTTTAAGAATTCTGCCAACGACATTCATCCACAAGCGTGGCTCCATCAATTCTCTCATTGTTTTCCCCCCAACTGGTCATTGGAGCACAGATTAGAATTTATGTGTGGCTACTTAGAGAGTGAACCAGCTGTAAGAATACGGTCGGTCATTCACGATTGCCACAGTGAAGGAGAATTTTACCATGCCTTCCTCTCAGCATATTGGTCTCAAACCACACAAGACCGAGTAAAACATAGCATCATAATGATGAAACGTTTCGAACAATCTGAATTTTCCAGTATTATGAAATATTTTGAAGACATGTTGCATAAGAATCAGTATCTTTCAAACCCATACAGCCCCTCAGAACTCATCCGAATTTGCTTAATCAAACTGCCTGAACATTTACGACATATTATTTTGGCAGGACGTTGCAAAGACGACATTGAAGCTTTTCAGGGACTGTTACAAGAATTGGAAATTGACACTGACAATCGCGGAACGCGAGAACAGGAACACAACAATTACAGGTCACATCTGTCACAATTCCGCGATGACAGAAATAATACACGACAAGGCTATTCTTATAACGTAAATCGTGACCAAAACAGACACCACCCGTATGACAACCGTTGGCAGAGTAGTAATAATTACAGGGAAAGATCACCTCTCAGCGGTAATGACTATTACAGAGACAATCAGAGAAACAGACAATATGGGAACCAAAATAATTATTATTACGGGAGACAGAATAACTTTAGACGCAACGGTCCAGCGCGCAGTTACGATTCAGGGAGAAATTCTCCACCACTTAACCGACAAGAAAGAAACTACAGGAACTACCAACATGACGACAGACGATGTGATCGTAACGACAGACCTGAATTGCATCAGAACTGGCGGGATTTAAACAGGGCAGGGCCCTCTCGTCACGGTGAATTTGTAGAAGTTAGGTCTCCAAATCCCAATAACGACGCGCGCCAACAAAGAGACAATAGGCAATGACTCATACCGCAGGCAGCCACAAAACGTTCGTATGACACTAACGACGCTGCTGCCGTAGCTAGTAATTACGTAAAAATGGAAGACATTAGGGACATCTTACTCCAGGAACACGACGTAAAACATAACAACATTGCATATCCTGTGATTCACATTACTGTAAATGACGTAAAATTTACGGCAGTACTTGACTCTGGCAGTCCCATTTCAGTAATTAGTGAAACAGCTTTTAGAAAATGCAACATATCGAACAATTGCCCCACACTTCCGTTACGTAAGATTAAATTACAAGGTGCAATCTTTGGAAAAAGTGTAGATGTACGCCAACAAACCAACTTACAATTCTTTTGTCAAAGCCACAGCTTCTCTATGAACTTTCTTATTGTTCCATTATTGTCGACGGAAATTATACTGGGAGTAGACTTTTTGAATGAATACAAAGCAATCTTAAGCTTTCACGATGCTGAAATAAGTTTAGAAAAAGAAGGTAAGTCAGTAGCTTTGAAATTTGAAGATTGGCTCTCAAACCATGACGAAAAAATTAATCGGCTTTACCTCCTGTTAGACAACAGTTCGGAATTTTCGACGGAACTTGACACTAACAATCACTCTGCAAGTACTGACAGGGTGATATCGACGACACATTTGATACTAATGAATTAATTCAGAATAAAATTCAAACAATTGAGAATTGTAATGACAATGATAGGCAAGAACTTTTTGAGATTTTACAAGCACATTCCACAGTTTTTACTCACAAAACAGGAACAATCAAGGGATTTCAATACCAATTTCGTGTTCGTGAGCATACTAAATTTTGTGTTAGACCATACGTAATTCCGGCGCATTATAGGGACCGTGTTAGAACAGAAATACAATCTATGCTTGACGAGGGCATTATTGAGCCTGCAGTAAGCTCATACAACAATCCATTACATGTTGTTGAGAAGAAAAATGGATCAATCAGGCTTGTCTTAGATTCGAGACAAATCAATACTATCATTATTCCTGAAACAGACAGGCCGCAAACGTTGGAAGAACTTCTTCAAAATTTTAATGGTGTAAACGTGTTGTCTTCCATTGATCTCAGATCCAGCTTTTATCGGATCGAACTTCATCCAGAATGTAGAAAATACACAGCTTTCCTTTGTTTAGGCGTTTGTTATCAGTTTCGGAAACTTCCTTTTGGTTTGAACATTTCTTCAGCAGCATTCATTCGCGGGCTAAATTCCATATTACCTGAGTTCTTAAAACGTCACATCACCTTATATGTGGACGATATTCTAATAGCAGAAGCTTCATGGGAACAACATAATCGCATCCTCAACAGTTTGTTACGTATTTTTGCAGAATCTGGAATTACAGTTAACTTGGAAAAGTCTGAATTCGGTAGGTCAAAGGTGAGGTTTTTGGGACATATTATTTCTTCTGAAGGCATTCAGCCGGATCCTGAAAAGTTAGAAGCAATCAGAGCCATTCCAGTTCCATCCACAAAAAGACAAGTCCGCAGTTTTCTAGGTCTCGTAAATTGTTACCGTCGTTTTCTGAATATGCAAATTCTTGTTACACCAAAACTTTGTTCTCTCACTGGAAAAAATACTATTTGGAACTGGGACGAAGAAGCACAGTTGGAATTCAATTCTTTGAAAGAATCGCTACTTAACGCGCCAATACTAGCTCATCCAGATCTGTCACAAGATTTCTGCCTTAGCACGGATTCTTCTAAAGTCGGTCTTGGTGCCCATTTATTTCAAGAAGCCATAGAAAATGACATTACTGTTCAGAAAACCATTGCTTTTGCTAGCCGAGTGCTAACAAAATCTGAAAAAAATTATTCCGTTACTGAATTAGAAGCTTTAGCTATCGTTTGGGTATTTAACAAATTCCGTTTCTTTCTAAGGTAAGCATGTAAAAGTATACAGTGATCATCGTGCATTACAATTTCTTATGTCTTCAAAATTAAATCATGACAGGTTAAAACGTTGGGCATTGTTTCTGCAAGAATTCCGCTTCACAATAGTCTACATTCCCGGCAAGGAGAACATTGTTGCGGACGCGCTGTCACGCGCACCGGCTGGGCTTGAGAAAAGTAACACAGAAGGCAACATTGAGAAAAATTTCAGTATTCTTTACATTCAGAAAGTCGCCTTTGAAAACTTCATCACCACATCTTTAAAGGACATTGCTCATGAACAAGATAAAGATCCGATTTGGAAAGACATCAAAAGTAAATGGCATGAAAAGACACACACTCAGATTCAGCATTATTACCTGGTTAGAAACAACATACTCTTTAAACGCTGCACTGTTGATGACAAGCTATGGGTACTTCGCATTCCAGACGATTTTGTTAATAAGCTCATTTGGTACATTTATTTCAGCTACGCACATTTTGGTCCACGAAAATGTTATCATATTCTTCGAACGACTTGTTATTTTAACAATATGGAAAAGAGAATTCGAAGAGTCTTGTCTATTTGTAAACTTTGTCAAAAGGCGAAACCATCTACTATCTCCCATCGTGCTCCGCTGTTTCCTATCATTCCTTCTAAATTAAAAGAATTTGCTGCTGTTGATCTCTTGGGACCGCTTGTCAGAACATCTAATGAATTTTCGTACGTTCTAGTCGCTGTTGAACTTACTTCAAAATTTGTTTCTTTCACACCGTTACGTAAAGCCACTGGACGGTCTGTATCCAACGCCTTTGTTAAAAATTTCTTACGTGAAGTTGGACACGTTAGTAAAGTCTGTAACGTCTAGTAAGAAACAAAAACAATATATTATGTAGTAATTAGAAAATTAGATGTATCATATTGTGTCATTGTGTAAAATTATGTATTTTTTTTATTATTTATTTTTGAGAACGTCTGCGTCGGCGAGTAATAAAACCGCCCTGAAGATAAATGTTGAACAGAGATTACAAAAGGAACTAGTATATAATGCGTGATGTAAATTAAATTCTTTGTCTTCTTAATCTGGAAGTTGTGAGAGTAAGATCTCCTGTTGTTGTCGTGGAGAACGCGAATGTAGCATTCTTTTGTCGAGACTGGGAAATGTACGCCATTACGTGTGAATTCACACAGGTCTGTAATCAATGAGATATTTAAATGTTTTAATAGAGTTGTTTAAATGAAAACTTGTATTATTAATTGTTAAAGCTTGCTTGCCTATTATCCCATCCTGTTGAGACATTTTTCAGTTATAAAAATATTATCTGTGGTGCTGAGCTGCGTGGAGAACGAAGAGCCGCTGCCGCGGCGTATTTAAACGACTTACAATATAGTCGAGCATACCGCAAGGAAGCGGTAAAATAATAGTAAAATAATATTATTTCTTTTAGCTCCCAGGCTGGCAGTGAAGATCAGCAGATTTTATGATGTGTTGCAGGTTGACGCGGGCTGCTGATAGGATATAATTTACAGTGCAAATAACTTAATGTACCCTCAAAATCTGATAGTAATCTTGCTGTGCTCCGTTCTGATCTGGCAAATTTTATAGTGATAACGTAATTTTTTTATGAGAGTCTCATGTTCTTGGGCTAGTCGTGGTATGAAATAGTATTTCACCAAGAAATAAAATCCACTGCGAACTTGTGTTTTTGAACGATCATACGAACTGTAACATCAGTGTTCATTAAAAGTAATTTCAACTTTTAATAACTATGAAGTAGGAAAGTTATATTGATCCTTAGCATGAGTTGCAGTTAAGAAAAATCGTTCTTTAAATTGTAGGCCAGATACAGAACAATAAGACTTCCGTAGATACATTTTATTTTGCAAAAAGGTAACGATGATAAAGAAATTCAAAGCACAGCATTGTTAAAAGTATTTCACGTAACTCTTTCCATATATGCGTTGTTACGCCAATAATCAAAAAATAAATAAATAAACCAAAGAGCAACAATTTAAAACAATTCGAGAAAGAAGTGACGTGAAACTGTCGCCCAAAAACGCGGGGCTCGAATTTGCAGTGGCTACAATTATAAAATTTTATGTATTTTTCTTTCAGGGTTGATTGTTATATATATATATATATATATATATATATATATATATATATATATATATATATATATATATATATAGTGATAAATGTATGTATGTATATCATGATCAATGCTATGCATTAATGAATGTGCAAACACTCTTTCATGACAAAACGTACTACTGCAAGCGAGTCTGAGAAGACGATCCTGATAGTACTGAGAAGCTCTAACGACTACGTAATCCGGGGGCAGCCGAACCCCGAGATAAGATAAACTAAAGGTAAGACTACAGTGTAGTTGTCCTGTTTGTAGAAGTTGAGCTCCAGTGAAGTGATCTCATATCGCTAGTGGTGTGCATATTGTGCGTAGTTTGATGTTAGTGTTTGTGACAGGACAAAGTTGATGGTAGATAGTAATTTTTAGTGTGCAGTGTAGTGTAGATAAATTAACGTATTTTGTGTGCAAGTGACAAAACTGTCAGGTTTGTGTTTTAGTAAGCAATTTAGGAATATGGTTAAGTTGCGTAGTCAACGTCCGAGCAATATGGATACTGAGGAACAGCAATTAGGTAGCGTAGGAAATGTGGAACCGGGTACCTCAAGTAGTACTAGTACTCTCTTTGAGGATATAACATGCGAAAATGTGGGGGCAGGGGCACAGGAGGTGGTGCCACCGCCCACTAGTGCTCAAGGAGATGTCGATAAAGAAATTGTACCACCACCAGAAAAGCAGGAACCAGAGAGTGGTAATCTGCCTGGTGGGTATTCACTTCAGGCTATATTAGAGCGTGTGTTAGATTACCAGGCAAAATTTGCGCAACAACAAGCTGAAAAGGACGAGAAAATTGAGGTTTTTCTCGCACAGCAAGCTGAGCGAGATCGTCAGCAAGCTGAGCGAGATCGCAGGCTAGAGGAAAATTTACTTGCTCAGCAAGCTGAGCGAGATCGTCAGCAAGCTGAGCGAGATCGTCAGCAAGCTGAGCGTGACCAGCAACTTGTGCAGACGTTAGAAAATATGAAAAAAGAGATTGCAGATATGAAACAGAATTATGAGTCGATACCTAAGGCCGTGCAGGAGCTGACTGAACAGGTCAACAACCTGCAAGTAGCAAACACTAACATGGTAGATGAAATAGGTGTATTAGCCAACCGAGTAGAAAAGCTAGAAACAGATTCCACACAGCTTGTAGAGCAGAAGTGGAACGAACAAGCAACTAAAATCGAAACAGAATTCAACTCATGGCTAGAAGTGAAGGAGGGTGAGATTGACAAAAATATTAATTCCAAAGTACAAGCAGCCATAGCAGATAAAGATTCCGAATCGTTCAGTACCGCAGTAAATAGTCAGGTACAGAACGACGTGCAAACCATCAAACAAATACTCAGTGAGGGTATTCCGCAGTGGCAAGTGAATATGAACAAACGGATATCCGACCTGGAGAAGGGTTTAGCACAAAGCAGAAAACATCTGGAACAGGAACCTATATCGCCAACAGCCCATGGTTTTGGCAACGCACAAATTTATACGCGATACAACAATGGGGAATCTGTAGTCGATAATGCGAAGAGCTGTAGCTTCGGTTCGGAGCACACAGCATATGTCCAAGGAGCAAACCCATGTAGTTCAAAAATATTAGTTGAAGAAAGTTTAATAAAAAATAGGCAATTTCAAACATTTACTACTGAACGGAAATCAGTACACCCAGTAGTATTCATAAAAAGCTTTAAAAATATCTTGTCCAGTGTATGGAACGAAACACAGAAAATTCAATACGTAATGTCGTACATTCAAGGTGACGCAGCGTTGTGGGCTACAGAAGTAGCAGACAGCTGCAGGACATACGAACAGTTCGAAAGGGCATTTCTGTCGAAATATTGGTCGCCTTGTATACAAGAGCGGCTAAGAAAAGAAGTATATAATCCCGAACCGTACTCACCCCGTCTTGGGAATTTGAGGCGGTATTTTGAAAAATATATAAACAAAACGCGCTACTGGGACGAGCCTATATCACCAAGAGACATAATAAGACTGCTAAAATCACATTTACCCATTCATATCAAAGAGAAATTAATACACGTACCAGAAAGCGACATGGAAAACTTCCTGTCTGTTCTAGATTCAATAGACTTGATACAGGAAGACGCAAAATCAGCGTGCGATCACTCGCGGAATAATGGGTCAGGATGTAAACATGACAGAAATAGTAGTGCACAAAACCACAACCATGGAAATGGTGGGGGTGGTAACAAGCGGCAAGAACATTCGCAAAATGGTAGTAATGGTAGAGGCCAGAACGGGTATGGACAACCAACTTATAACAAAAAGCGTCGATTTGACGACCGGTACGAATCCGGAATGTCAGGGACCAACCGCTGGAAAAATGCGCGAGGTCAGTGGCAGAGCAATTATAGTGATAGTAATCGAAATTGGCAACAGAATCAGCGAAGAAGCCCAGAGCGACAGGGTAATGACCGGTATGACAACAATAGACCACCACCGCAAAACGCGCCTATTGCGCAGCCGTGGCGGCCTACAAATCAGAATGTACATATAGTGGAGGTCGCGGACAATAGCCGTCCAAGTACCTCACAAGTAAGCAATCCAACAAACTAGAATCGGCCTCGATATGCTCTCCATCGATGGCCGAGGGATGGAGTGAGAGCAACACGAGTGATAATAATATACCTGGGATACGTATGCTGCGATACAACGACGGTGTCAGTATGGATAAAGATCTACTGAACGAACCGCACGAATGTAAGAAAGATAATAACGAAAATGTGCAAGCTATTATCGAAGCGAAAATCAATGATGTTGCAGTGAATATAATCATCGACACAGGTGCCTCAGTAAGTGTAATGAGTATGGAGTTATTTAAAGCACTGGGAAAAGGACATAGCATTCCGACTTTCCCGGTTAATAATTGTAAGGTGTCTGGAGCCATTAGTGCACAGAGCCAGTTAGTTAAGTACCAGGTGCAGGTGGAGATTTGTAAGGAGGGCGAAGCCATAGTGAGCTCGTTCCTCGTTGTTAAAGGATCAAAGGTGGCCTGCATTCTGGGAGTAGATTTTCTCCGTGAGAGGGACGCATTGATCGACCTCTCCTTGGGGAAATTAAGCATAATTAATAGGGGTAGGAGGATTGAGTTATCTATGATGAAATCGAAGGAGGTACTTGTGCCGTGTTGTAATCGAATCAATATTAAAGGTAGGAACCCTTGGGTACTACATCTCGATGATTTTTCACATGCAGCAGACCTCTATTACCCGAATTTAGAGGAGCGAAATTTTGAAACAAATGTTGAGGCATTTCAAACCAAAGTGCACGAATCTGAAGGTTTAAGCGATACACAAAAGCAACAGTTGACGCAGCTGCTATCGGAATATACTATGGTATTTACCGACCGACCAGGAATAGTAAAAGGGTACCACTATCACATAGAGGTGATGCCCCACAAAACATACTGTCGCGCAACTTACTCCATCCCTTGGTCGAGGAGAGAAGTAGTGGCCAAAGAAAAAAGGAGGTACGATCGAGGTGTAACTAACGAACAGAAATATAATGTAGGAGACCTAGTACTTATTCGTAACCACCCTAAATCTTCTGCCACCTTAAAACAAAATAGTAAGTGGCAATTGCTATATTCAGGGCCCTTTGAAGTAATAAGCGTGCCACACGAATGTAGCTATTTGTTAGCACATCCCCATACGGGGAAGATCAAAGGATTATATCCACGTAAAGATGTGAAGTTATTTATTCAGTGACATATCACATATAAAGAGTAATAGTTGTAAGAAGATTTTAATTGTGTTTTAGAATATAAGTATGTTAGTATTAAGAAAGAAATTTGTGTGTAATTAAACTTGGAGGAAGTGGAATCAGAAAGTGAGCAATAGCTTACACAGGAAAGATTTTGTTTACAGACAATTAGTCATTAAAATATTATATGCTCATTAAGCAACGAACAATCTTCTTGTTGATAAAGTGAGGATTAATTTCTTGAATCATTTTATAAAGGATTAATTTCTTGAACCATTTTCTATGTGTAGTGTGTAAGTGCAATTAATGATGCAATCTTATATAGTAAGGTAATTGCTGTAATTGTATTAGAATAAGGAACCCTGAGAGAGAGAGTCTTTACTAGCCAAACATTGACTTTGTAATATGCAACTATTATGTGATGTGATGTTTGCTGCCAGTAGTGATTTGAGAACGACACTGGAGCAGAAGCTAATTAAAAACAAGCCCGTTCCGTGGAAACTCCGCTCTGTATGTAGCAATGCTTCAATTGAAGCCTGTGTACTTGGTACACGCCCTTGAATATTCATTACGCGATACGCGAATTAAGTCAACCAATGCGGAACCTACACTGTAGTCATATAGGAAAATTCATTAAAAATAATGCTAGTGCTAAATGAAGTATTTATTGAGCAATATGCCCAAGTCAAGCTGTCATGCACATGGTAAAATCTGTTTGCTAGATGGGTGATAACCAGGCAAGCTACACTGAAAGGAGGAAAGGAAAACTATGTACAAAAAAAAATCACACACCTTTAAAAAATTTACAAAAGGACTATATACGCCTAGTAACAATATGAAAACTGTGTTGTGATAAGGTAAAAACAAATAGACGCCATGTAGATGAGAGTAATTATGCGAAGAACAGTTAAAAGGTATTAAAAAATAAACTGTGTGCATAAACAATTAAGGAAAGGACGGAATATTGTGTGTAGTAGGGACAGAAAATGACTGTTGTATCTGCACCAATATATACGTCGATAAGTCTAGTGTTGAGTGATAGACTGTCCTAGTGCAGTGCTCAACGAACAATAGACAGTGTATAAAAACAGTAGTTATTGATCCGTTCGAAGTCGATTCAAACAAACATCGCTCGACGGAGACATTTAGTATGTGTGTAACGAAACATTTTCGCGTGTTGAAAGACGCTCTGGCAGTGTATCAACCGTGGGAGTGAGTGAAAATGTGTAGTACAATGTGCGTGTGACGAACCCTGAATACCAGTGTCACAATGCCACAAGAAACCTGTTATCACGCCAAAACATATCAGTGCATACCAGTGAAGCGACGGCTACTGAACAATAAACGCTTTTAACAAGTTGCATCTTCTTCCACAGCTAGTAATCGGTGTCCTTAAAGACAGTACACCGTTGTGGAATGTTTGTTTCATGCGCTACGACGGGGAGCCACGCGGAGAAGCAGAGACGAGTGCCGTGCCGCCAGCCAGCCGGTCGCGGTAAACCACTGCCACTCGCCGACATCGGCGAATGGTTCGCCGCGGTTCGCGACTGCTTGGGCGCCACGTCAGCACGACGTCGCTGTTACTGAGAGCCGGTCGTCGAACCCAGCGGCCGTCGGTACGCGGCGTTCCAGACGACGCTACTCAACAATTGCTTCGCGCCGCCAGCTCCGTACAACATTGTTGTCATTCAAATGAACTATCAACTATGTATCTAATGCACTAACATGAATAGGGTTTAGTGGACACGAAATGATGTGACAAACATTTTTTTTTTGAGTTATCCAACACAAATTCAAAGTATTCATGGGTTTAGTGATGTATCGATCTAATATGTTTTCGTCATGTTAATGAAGGATACTCGCACGAATGCTAGACATTTTAAACCAACTGTCGCGAGTAAGTGCAAGGACGATTCATTATACTATTGTAAAAATGTGTAATAAGTGACTTTCATTACAATCCAGAACACAAATATTATATTGATAACAAAGAGACTAAAAGTTTAACATACTATCACAAATAGCCTTTGTTATATGTGAACATTGAATAGAGTCTGAACTTTTTGTGAGATGACCATGGCTCCGGCGCAGTTTTCCCAGGTTTTCTGATCGCACGTAGCCCGAATGGGGGAGCCAAATAAATGTAATGACCCTGGGACTAGGTTGACGGTCACCTCGCAAAGTGTAAGAACAGTATAAAAAGTGTAATTAAACCTACAGTGTCAAAGAACTAAGAAGTGTAAAGTGAATGTTCCAACCAAGGTAACAGACAATAACCAAACAGACGTTAGTGGCAGCATATTGCCGAACATTTTCAACGTTAGTCAATTGCTGCCAGGGGGCATTGTAACGTCTAGTAAGAAACAAAAACAACATATTATGTAGTAATTAGAAAATTAGATGTATCATATTGTGTCATTGTGTAAAATTATGTATTTTTTTTTATTATTTATTTTTGAGAACGTCTGCGTCGGCGAGTAATAAAACCGCCACAGAAGATAAATGTTGAACAGAGATTACAAAAGGAACTAGTATATAATGCGTGATGTAAATTAAATTCTTTGTCTTCTTAATCTGGAAGTTGTGAGAGTAAGATCTCCTGTTGTTGTCGTGGAGAACGCGAATGTAGCATTCTTTTGTCGAGACTGGGAAATGTACGCCATTACGTGTGAATTCACACAGGTCTGTAATCAATGAGATATTTAAATGTTTTAATAGAGTTGTTTAAATGAAAACTTGTATTATTAATTGTTAAAGCTTGCTTGCCTATTATCCCATCCTGTTGAGACATTTTTCAGTTATATAAATATTATCTGTGATGCTGAGCTGCGTGGAGAACGAAGAGCCGCTGCCGCGGCGTATTTAAACGACTTACAATATAGTCGAGCATACCGCAAGGAAGCGGTAAAATAATAGTAAAATAATATTATTTCTTTTAGCTCCCAGGCTGGCAGTGAAGATCAGCAGATTTTATGATGTGTTGCAGGTTGACGCGGGCTGCTGATAGGATATAATTTACAGTGCAAATAACTTAATGTACCCTCAAAATCTGATAGTAATCTTGCTGTGCTCCGTTCTGATCTGGCAAATTTTATAGTGATAACGTAATTTTTTTTATGAGAGTCTCATGTTCTTGGGCTAGTCGTGGTATGAAATAGTATTTCACCAAGAAATAAAATCCACTGCGAACCTGTGTTTTTGAACGATCATACGAACTGTAACATCAGTGTTCATTAAAAGTAATTTCAACTTTTAATAACTATGAAGTAGGAAAGTTATATTGATCCATAGCATGAGTTGCAGTTAAGAAAAATCGTTCTTTAAATTGTAGGCCAGATACAGAACAATAAGACTTCCGTAGATACATTTTATTTTGCAAAAAGGTAACGATGATAAAGAAATTCAAAGCACAGCATTGTTAAAAGTATTTCACGTAACTCTTTCCATATATGCGTTGTTACGCCAATAATCAAAAAATAAATAAATAAACCAAAGAGCAACAATTTAAAACAATTCGAGAAAGAAGTGACGTAAAAAGTCATTTCAGATAACGGACCGCAAATCAGATCTGCTGTTTGGTCACGCATGCTTCGCAACCATAAAATCAAACCTGTTTTTATTTCATTGTACTCACCACATTGTAATCCCTCCGAACGGTTTATGAAAGAAATCAATAAGCTTTGCAGACTTTATTGCCACAGAAAGCATCAGCATTGGGACAGATATTTACACTTATTTCAAAACGTGCTGAATGAAATGCCTCATGACTCCACTGCTTTTCCACCTACTCTTGTACTGAAGAATGAAAAACCACCTAACAGAATCAGAGAGCTTGTACCTTTCCCGAATACACGTAAACTTCGACACAAAGACATAATTGATTTGGCTATTAAAAATATAAAATCTGCAGCAGACAAAAGGAGAAAACTACACAGTAAAGCAAATGTAAAGAAATTATATATTGGTCAGAAAGTTCTCATTAAAGCTCATTCATTGTCACATAAGAAGAAACACTTGAGTCACAAATTCTTTCTAGTTTACAATGGACCTTACAGAATCCGACGTATACCACATGATAATTGCGTTGAAGTCGAAACTCTGCGCACTAGGAAGAGTAAAGGTTTACACCACATTTCACATGTAGAACCGTTTATAGAAAGATAATCTGCTTTTTAACTTTGTCTTTGCCATATAACTTTTCACTTCACGTTTCTAGTATGCTTTGTCAGATTTAGAATCTGTTAACAAGCAACAATGTTTGAAGTTAAATATCCAGTCAAGAACCAAGAGAACTTATTGAAACAGAAATTACGAATGCATTGTTATAGTGAACAGACGTCACAGTGTTATTGTGTGTGTACATTCTTGCTTGTTAGTTCCACTATCACGTAACGACTATAAGTATTGCATACTTAGAACATATACCAGCAATGCTAATGAGATTTTCATGCAACATTTTGGTTTACTTAAAAAAAAAATATTCTGGATTTAAAGTACTTTCTGTGAGATACCACAGTGGTTAGTTTATGTGACAGCTACACGATGTTATCACGACGCTACTAATGAGTGACAATTTACAATGTTGCTTTTGCAGTGTATCTGTTTTATATCTGCACAATTTTTCTGAATTCTTCTGGAAAGTAAAACATGTTTTAGTATTTAACTTTTGTGGTATAGCTACAATGAGACAGCCTTTTCCGTGGCACAACAATATGTCACAGCACAGTACTTTCTTCATCACAACAATAAGCGTAATAACTAAGATATCTATACGCAAAGCATTTCACTTTTGTTTATCATGAGGTAAGTACATTGACTTCTGCAGAACTTAGCTTTCGGAGGACGATAACTACGAGACTTCCACAGAGATTATCTTACAATATGACGCACAGTTTAGCGCTACAGGACACGTATTTGAGTGATTAATTTTGTACTTAAGACATTTATTTTTTTAAGATATTTGAAGTGCAATGATACAAGGGTTTTCCGTGATACATTTCATTCCATTGCTGTAATCTGTAACACTTGAGGGTATAATTACATTAATCCTCAGGGGGGTACACGCCTACTTTGTGTACCATGTGTTTGGCAAGCACAAGGAGCCCTAGCTATTATGGCATTTGCTTATACAACTTTACACATCGGTATCATATTTCTCTAACACATAAATTACACAGCTATCTGATTATTTAACAAAGAAACAAACATTTTTTTACTACCTCAGTGACAGATGTTTACGTAATTATACCGTTGGATAACTTCACACTTACGAAATTGTATTTTGTCTGTACTTAGTGAACTGTTCATATTTTTTCAAACCCATTGTGATATTATGAGAGCTTTGAATGATATATTTGGTATGAGATCATGATTTTTAAGGTACGTTTGAGGTAGATGACACTATTGAAATGAGCAGAGAATAATTTTTAGGGTTTGAAATTATTGCAGAAAGCTACGACATTTTTGAGATTTGACTGAGGCGTCATGATGTTATTTTTACGACGACGATGTGTATTATGCTGTTGAGGTATGTTTATGATCAATAAGCTGATGCTATATAAGGAATGTGATTACGTGTTTATATGTATATGAATAATGAATAGAAGTTAGGGACTATGGTTTGTGAAAAAGGTTGTTGGAAACCAAGAATCGTACTTTAAGAGTTATGAAATGTGTGTACATGCGTGAATGTATCACAATGCTGGCGAAAATTTTTTGGACGCTGTTATATTTATAGGATTTTGTTTCTACAGATTTGTAACCCAAATTCTTGACCTGTGAAATATATTTATATGAGACTGTCACTGTAGCGGAAACTGGTGTCATAAATATTTCGGTAAGAAAGTTAAGTGACCACCTGCACGTAATGCGTCGTGGGCACCCAGCTGAGCGGCCAGGTGTGTCAGACGCCTGGAGAAAAAGCCATTATTGCGAGCCCTTTTCAGCGGCACAGGTAGAAAAAAAAAGGGAGGCCAGTATCCTCACTATTGACGTTTCTTTGTAGAGAGCATCGCAAAAACGACACGGTCGAACTTGAAAACATATGTTGACACTGTGGAGTTGACACTGTGGAGCTCTTAATTTATGATATTTACAGAAATGCCTAATGAAATGACGAGAAATATTTTTACATCTGCACACTTGATTCTGACAAGCGTCTTTCTACGAGAGTTGAGAGAATTTCTACTAACTTATGAAATGTCACATGACTATTGAATGATATTTTTATGCTTTGCTTTGCGTAATTGCTTATTTCATTTGATATCTGGTTTCCAGCTGTCTTGCAGCATTGGTTTCATAAAATAAAATTAAATGCATTTGCTAATGTGAACACTTTCTGTCAACAGATCTATTAAATAATTACTTTATGATCCACATTCTTCGAAAAAGGAGCTCTTGGAATGGAAAGAACAATAAGAAGGGACTAGTAACAGGAACTGCATACATAATTTTCTTTTCAACTACTTGGTAATTTTTTTTGGTAGAGTAAGTTATCGTGATGCATCACTCTAGTGTTAAGATGTGACATAGGTATTAGACATGGCCATTTTTAGTGTAATATTTTTTCTGCTTGAGCTATGTCATGTTTAGAGATAAGTTTTTTTTTTTTTTTGCTGCTGCTGTTTGCCATGCATAGTGCTACTAAATTTCACTTTGTATTATTCTTTTAAGCCAGTTTTACTACTGATTTATTTTTCTTGTTGCTGCACATTGGCTCATATTAGTTGTAATGTTGAATTGCTTGGTAATTTAGATTTACTGTAGGTTGCTTTGCAAATTTCCATTTTTTTGTCATTGCTGTTTGTGTTAATTGTTTTGTGCTGCTGCATTGCCTCGTCCCTTAGTTTAGAATCTGAGCTCAGTAGATTTAAGTTAGCTTAAGAGGGGGTAGACTATATATGAAACTAACTATGATGAATTGGAAGCAATGCATTGAGAAGGTATATAAAAAAAGATTTGGGCCAAAATGAGTATTGTACAATGAGAAATAATTATTTTGAAAGAAATATGCATAGAATACAGGAAGTAGGTTTAGATAGGACTTTTTGGCAATGATGATGAATGAAGGGAGATCTCCAAGAAGTAAAGAAAGTTTTGTTTGCAAAATACTGCAGTAAAACAAACCCTGTCCTTTCCTTGTATTATTCCGCTATGTGTTTGTGTACCCTTGTGTATTTGTTTTCTTCCTGTCTCTGTGTAGTTTCATAGAATTTTTTCTTCTTCTAATACTAAGCTACATTCACTATGATGAGGAATACTGTTATCCTCAAATATAATTGGCATTAATAATATGTTATTTTCTTTGTAAAGACGTTTAGACATTATTTATTCTGTTCTGTTTTAATGCTCATGTGTAAAGTTGATGTTTCAAAATTTATTCTGATCTTTTATGTATCTACTTATGTCATAATTCCTGTAACACTGTTGTATATGTTATTTTGATTCTTTTGTAAAGCCTGTACTACAAATGTTATCTGTATTGTTATGTTCTTTAATGATATATTTTCTACCTTTGTAATTGTCTTCTTATGTTATAAAATTGTTATTGACACCAGTTCATCAAAGTAAGTAACTTGTAAGTTACATTTCACTGCACACGTTTCTGTTGGTCATAGTATATGGACAATATGTGAGAAGTAGGGACTGTTAGTGTTTGCACGTGTGTTAACAATTCAGCAAGGGACTGGATAACAGCATTGCTGGTTCTAAGGACAATTCCAAAAATTTCGTGAGTGGACAAGTGGTGGTTTATGGACTTGCTATATTCTCCGCAAGACTCTTCATTGGTGATTGTGCACCTGCACAGTCGCAGCAGATGGCTGCTGGCCGTCTCTACATGGACTACAGTGGGTCTGCATCTTTGATGACCCACCAATACCATTATTTCTACAAGGACTACAGTGGGTCTACACCTTTGCTGACTCACCAATACCATTATTTCTACAAGGACTGCAGTGGGTCTGCACCTCTGGTGGCCCACCAATACCGTAATCTCTACCAGGACTGCAGTGGGTCTGCTCTGTGATGACCTACCAAACGATATTCTTCAAAACTTCGATTGACTCCGCTGTGGGTTTGCTCTGTTGTGGCCCATTACCTGTCAGCATGTCAAGAATCAGCACTGTCTTTCCGTTGGAAGGACAACACTACTTCTTCAAGACTGCATGGAAATCCACTACTTCTGTGTGCAATTTCTTTTACTAATGAGACTTTGTAAAAAAACTGTAATTACTATTATGATGAATGATCAGGACTATCTTTATGGACTGTGAGAAAATTTTAGCTTTTGACCAACATTGTATCAATAAGTGTGTGCATTTGATTTCTTTGTTATTGTAATTGCGAAAAAAAATTTAACAAATATGTATTGACCAGTGCCCAAAAAAATTTGTAAAATTTTTTGTGGGGAGCATGGGGGCTATGTAAGTAGGCTGTTTAGGTTTTTTTATTGGTAACGCCACCTCTGTATGAAAATCACTGGCTGTGCTGTGTGCAGTCTGTGGCTGCTTTGCATTGTTGTAATACTCGCCACTGTAGTGTTAGGCAGCTGGCTGGGAACAGCGCGTAGCGTTGCGCAGTTGGAGGTGAGCCGCCAGCAGTGGTGGATGTGGGGAGAGAGATGGCGGAGTTTTGAAATTTGTCATGAACTGCTCTCTCTCTCTCTCTCTCTCTCTCTCTCTATATATATATATATATATATATATATATATATATATATATATATATATATATATGATATCAAGGTAAATACATTGTTTGTTCTCTATTAATATCTTTCATTTGCTAACTATCCCTAACAGTAGTTAGTGCCTTCCATAGTTTGATTCTTTTATTTAGCTGGCAGTAGTGGCGCTTGTTGTATTGCAGTAGTGGGAGTAACCAAGATTTTTGTGAGGTAAGTGATTTGTGAAAAGTACAGGTTAATGTTAGTCAGGGCCATTCTCTTGTAGAGATTATTGAAAGTCAGATTGCGTTGCGCTAAAAATATTGTGCGTCAGTTTAAGCACAGTCACGTGTAGAATTGTTCAAAAGGGGACGTTTCACCTTTAAATGCTTGAATAATTCAAGAGAAATTAAAGAACTGTTTCATAGACACACATAGCTACAACGCAGCATTTGACAGGGATCAGTTCTGCGGCTAAAATTTCACTTTAAGATACATGACATTATCCATCGCATATGAGATTCATTGACGCAATTGGTCGAATTTTGACCACTGGCGATACTAGTTCTATTTATATGCTTAGGTCTGCTGATCAGATAGCTTAAAATCCCACACAGCAGGTGAAGAATGACTTTATTGGTTGTTGCAAAGTATGATTGGTTGATTTGGGAAGAGAGGACCAAACAGCGAGGTCACCGGATCAAATGCAAAGTATGCATGATGCATTTTGGAGTTACTTCCATCTTCGGAAATCTAAGTGCAAAGGAGACACAAGGACAAGAGCGTTACTGGTCGTGTACATAACAAAGTCCAAAGCGGAATCACATGCTGTACAGAGAGGTCTCGATAACGTGCAGACGTCACGGTACACCTGACAGGTCTTTATGGTGAGTTGTCTTCAAAGAAGAACGGATGGAGAATAAAGATGCTCGTGAATCCACCTCACACCATCACATAGGGCCAGTGCAACGGCTCTTCATGCACAACACGCGATTTAACAGTACCCCAAATTCGGCAGGTCTGTCTATTCACTGCACCCTGTAGTGTAAAATCAGCCTCTTCACTGTACAGAATATTACCCAGCTATAAGTCACCAACTTCGATTCGCGCCAGAAACCGAAGAGCGTATTCATAATGTTGCTGCGCATAGTGAGGTTTCAGTTGCTGCACTGTCTGGATGTTGTACGTGTATCAGAGTAAAGTAAATCGCAGAATATCTGTGGTGTTGACCATGGGATGGATGATTATCGTCTCACTGCACGAGCTCTACCCGGGGCACATGCTGCGTAGTCAGTGCAGCAACGGCGACCTCGTCACTAACTTCCACCGGGGTAGGACGACTTCCTCTTCCGGGTGTAGGTCTTGTAGAACCCCAAATGACCCCCGACCGCCGAATCATGAGTACCATGCTAACTAGTTCCTGTGCAATACAGACCTTGACTTCACCATGGCTGTCTCCCCCTTTACACAAGAGGCACCCACGAAGGCAATAGCCAGTAACGACCTCGCCATCCGCCAACTGCTGCCGAATCGGTCCCCACCTAGGGTCCTCATCCTGTTTGTCAGCTAAGTCGCAGAAGAAACCGGGTGTCTCGGAGAGAAGGAAATTCACCCCAAGATCCGTCTCCACGTGGCCCTTGCCTTCCCCAGACTCTCCAGCGAACATACGACTGAGAGCGTCTGCCACTTCATTGTCACTGCCCCTAATATGCCGAACCCGGAGATAAAGTCATCTTAACTTCGGCATGATTTTTAGCGAACTTATTAATCAAAGATTAAGTTCTGGCACTGGCCAAATAACTAGAGGAGGATCATTTGTTTCAGTTCAGTTGTTTTGCTCACCTGTTCTCCAGATAAAGTTGTGTAGTTTATATCTCAGAATATTGTCTGCCGTTGATGTCTGTTGTGTTAGAGATAATTGGCAGCGGTCGACGCATGCATACTGGGAGCAGAGCACCACGGGGGCAGAGAGATATTTAAGGCCATGTCCTCTCCTTCACATCTTGGGTTATATTGTCACTTTTGCGTGATTCCATCTTTCTGGTGGAGGATTATAGCATCCGAAATTCAGTTGCATTTCAAAGTTGAGTATATTTCTATGTCATCCCCTGTCTCGTGGATCTCTCGTATTGATCTGAATCCTTTGTCTGCTCATGTCTATCGCCAATTCACACGAAATTTTGAAGCAACCTCATTTTAGGGGTATTGACATATGATCATGTTCTAGTTGTAATCATTCTAAGAATATTGTTGATTAATCAACTGAGTAAGCAAGTTTGAAGATCGGTTTGGTCAAAATTAAAGCACTTCCTTAACTGTTTTAGTCATTTGTATATTTATTTTGTTACTGTTTTAAATGATTGCACATTTAGGGATTGTTGTATTTAGTCATTGTAAAATCGTAATTTGGTGGTTTCCTCATTTTATTGCATGGTTTTGGTACCGTTCAGTAGGAATCAGTTATCTATCGAGTGTTGTTACGTACACCTCTCTAGCCCAGCACCATTACTCCCTCTTCCGTTGCATATTGGTTTCAGAATAAAAACAAACCTATGAGATAACATCAGCAGATGAGTTATGAGTCGTTAAAGAGAGAGTCGTACGGTCTGCTCGACTACGATGATTAAGACTAGTGCGCAGGCAGGTGAAGTACAAACGTTAACCGTTTCGAGGTAAGACAGCCTTGACGAATGTCAGAGGGAAAGTGGCTATGCCATTGGTTTAGCACATATTTTCTCCGAAAGTGGTGATCGTAAATTGTTATGAACAAGTGAAGGCAAGAGTGGGACAAGGACTCGCCTACGAAAAAGCGGAATGCAGATCAGTGGCACGACCTGTGGCATCCCGTCTACCAGCTGCTGTCACTGGCACAACCGTCGCAAACACGACACAACCTACGATGTATTGGCCGGAGAAGCCACTAGATGCGTTGCTAACCTAGGAGATAACCATTCTAAATGACACTTTAAAACCAGACGACCTACATTCCACAGACGAATTCGTAACATCGCAAAAGGGACGAATCACTGCGGAGCTGATGTTTCAGTACATACAACACTATCGCGAGAAGCAACGTTAGACTGCATTAACCAAAAGTACCACAGCTTCTGGCGACGTGCTGGTTCTGGTTATGCTTTGTGTTGCCTACATCTATTGTCAACGAAAAACTGTACCCTCTCATGAAACACCTGTGCATCAAATACCAGTAGAGTGGTTTATTTATGGAAGTTGAATAGTTCAGGAACAATTAGAGTAATGAGTTACCAGTTAAGTGAGGAAGAGTACATGAGGTTGCGAATTATAGTTTGGTTATGAGTGGTATGGGAAAAACGATTGTATTTCATTTTGAAGAAATGTGACCTGGTAAGAATACGAGATCCCTGGACTGCGTTTAATAAAATAACATTAGGAGCCCACCTGAGGGACATGTGGTTCTAACAAGACAGAAATGTGCCGTGCGCTAGAATCATAACGACTTCTCCTCCATTATTGGTCCTCCTTAGCATGTAATTTTTGCGGTGCTCACGGGCAGTATAGTGGAGAGTCGCCTGGACAAGAGAGCGCAAATGTTGTGTGGGGACCTTGGCTGTCCGCATCTTGTTGATAAATGCAGCGGGCCTGTGGCCGTGACTGAAAGGGCAGTCTGTCAGCCGCCCAATATGCCAATATGCCCTGTGGTCTCTTTTGGGTAATGTGGTACTGGACAGAGCTTCATAAGAAAGCTGACACTCGGACGCTTCCACAGCAGAATAACGGACTGTAGTAGTGAGAAATTCTTGGTTCAACTTCGCCATTTTACTTCGCCATTTTACTAGCGTGGGGTTGAAGATTTTTATAGGTTGTCCATTAAGTGGCGACTGTTGCCCGCCCAGTATGACTCATTCCGTCGACGTTCTTCTCTAGCGATAAGCACCGACATTAGATGGTTTGTTATGTTGGCATAATACCTGCAAGCAAAGTCTCCCTGGTTCCAGCTGCAGTTCTGCAATTAAGTTATTTGCACTTAAGTTCACGTTTCTTTCTTATTTTTTGAAGGAATGTTTTAAATTATTTGTTATGTATTACGCAACTTATTACAATATTTTGTGTTTCAGACCCAGCTGGTTTTGAAACTGCGTTATATGATGTTTACTGGAAGCTGCTGGGTCGTTGTTGGCAAACTGAACTCATCACACACATCTCGTATTAGCACGTATTTAGTCAATGGTCAGAAGGTAGGGTGAAATAGTCGCATGGTTGTTTCTGGGTCTTGGCACTGCTGTTGTGTGCCAAACTTAAGTACATTTCATAAGTTTTATTTAGTGTAATAGGAAAAAGTAATAATTGTATTGTTGCATACTAATTAAACTGTCAGGTCACTTGGACAGTCTGCTGCATAAAATATTTTGGGCAGGTTATAAGTTTCAAGTTACATTTGTCAAATATTTTCAGAACTGCTAGAAGCCTCACCGTGGCCAACTGATCACGTGTATTGACTGAATCATTAGTAGCTTTGAGTATGCTATATTTAATGGGATCTGTAACTGCGCACTAACTTGGCCGGTGGGTCGTGATTAGAAATCATTCTGTTGAAAACATGGTTAATCGGAAGACAATAAATCTGTAAACAACTGTCAGAAAAATAATTTGGGACGCTACTGTTATGAGTCCGACCAAAACTGTTGCTTCCTTTCTATGAAAATTTGTAGTTATGTATTACTTTCAATTACTAGAATGATGATTTAAGAAATGTTTTCTCTTTATCACGTTTTCCATTCCAAAATCTTAAGATTGTTCTGGCAAGTTCATTCTCCGTTTACAAACTTGATAAAAGTCGTCAATACTGTTCATTTGGGAAATCCAAACAGACGTAATCTAAATTACAAGGGGTCTTGCTTACTAAGAAAGTTTTCGTGCTCTCTATCACTAGTAAACATCTATAGGATTTCGACCGCAGACTCTTTCGAACAATACAAACAACACAAATTTTATTTTTTTATTTACACGTCAAGTTCCGTAGTACCAAATTGAGGAGCAGATCTCCAAGGTAATGGAACGTGTCAGTACATGAAATTACAACATAAAAGTAATAACAGCTAAAAATAAAATGTTTACGAACTCAGAAAAGGTCAAGCCGTAAGTTTAAGTAAACGCAGTCAACGATATAACATAAGAATCAGCTTAATTTTTAACGGAACTCCTCAACAGAACAGGAGTGACCCCATGAGGAAACTCAACAGTTTCGATTTGAAACCGCGTGGATTACTGCTAAGATTTCAGAATTCTTGTGGTAGCTTACCGAAAATAGATGCAGCAGTATACTGCACACCTTTCCGCACAAGAGTGAAGGAAGTCCGATCCAAATGCAGGTTGGATTTCGGCCAAGTATTAACTGAGTGAAAGCTGCGTATTCTTGGGAATAAGCTGATATTGTTAACAAGAAACGACAGTAAAGAATATATATTGACAGGCTAATGTCAAAATACCCAGACTAGTGAACAGGGATTCACAAGAGGTTCGCGAACTTACATCACTTATTGCCCCAAACCTCCTGTTTCTCAGCCAAAAATGCCCTTTTATAACGGGAAGAGTTACCTCAAAATATAATAGCATACGACATAAGCGAATGAAAGTAAGCAAAGTAGACTAATTTTCGTGTCGAACGATCACTTACTTCAGATACCGTTTGAATAGTAAAAACGGCAGCATTAAGTCTGTCTGGGCTATCTGAACACCTAGAAATTTGAACTGTTCGGCCCATTCTGTTGAATTAAAACATCAGGTTTTGTTGAATTTTGTGTTAGAAATTGTAAAAACTGACTTATACTGAGATTTAGCGTTAGTTTCTTTTCTACGAGCCGTGAACTTACGTAATGAACTCCACTATTTGAGACCGAGCCAATGTTGCACACAACATCCTTTACTAACAAGCTAGTGGGCGCTGATGATAGCGCAGTTGAGCGCCCCACAAACCATACATCATCATCAAACTACCAAGGTAGTCTCATCAACAAACAAAAATATCTTAGAGTTACCCATAATACTAGAGGGCATATCATTTATCATAAATAAGGAACAGGAGTGGGTCCAACACTGATCCCTGGGGCATCCCCCATTTGACTGTATCACAGCCATTCTCAGCAGTATGAATAATGACCTTTTGCTGTCTGTTGTTAAAGTAAGACACGAACCAATTGTGAGCTACTCCCCGCATTCCGTAATGGTCCAACTTCTGTAGGAGTATTTTGTTATCAACACAATCAAACGCCTTAGTTTAATCAAAAAATATGCCTAGTGTTCGAAACCTGTTGTTTAACCCATTCTGGCATGTCGTGGTAGATTGGTGTTGTACAAATTTGGGCAGGACTACAACAAAACCAGTTACTTATTTTTAGCGTAGCATGAGGTTCTATTTAATCACTGCTTCTCCCGGCTAATAATCGTTATTTTGTTAAATAAATCTCCATCTGGGGTCGTGTAGCAATGATGTCTGTCAAGCAGTGTAAATGGCACTAAGTTCATGCACAAAAGTGATCTTATACAACCAGCAAAGAAGCTAAATGCATGCTAAGTAATCTCAATTATACAAATATAAGGATTTTTAGCAATCTTCCGTGCTATTGCATAATAGTCTCATTACTAGTTGCAGATCGTCTATCCAATTTACCGCTACTCTTATTCGAGGGGGTAACATTTTTCTTTAAGCAAAATGAACAGTTTTGACACACAATACCACATGCACACAACTCTAACGTATTGTTTCCTGATAAAATTATTTCATAAAAGTTGTTACGAAATAACGAGGTTTCATACATCAGCAGAGAACAATTTTTATCACATAAGATGCTGCTTGCACTATGGTTAAGGGTTATTCACAATCTAAGTGGAATTTATTACCTCTGAGTGGGATCTGGGCCACCAATACACAATTATTATCGCAATAATGGCCATCAAGATCTGTGTATGTTTAAAAAGTCAGTTTAAAACTGCCGCTGCAATATTTCACTCAGATGGCCGCTAACATTAGACAATCACTTATCGTATCTTCTTCAGGCACTGTTTTACTACTAACAAATGATATACATATATAAATCTTTTCTGCAGCTTTACTACGTGCATTAACATTTAAAAGTAATCCTCAATGTTAATCACTTATTATGCAGCATTTACCAATGAACCACACCGTAGATCAATAGCGCTAATGGCAGCGCTCCATTTTAGCTGATAAGAAAACTTAACATTCATTTAGGGCGAGAATCATATTGAAATAAAAGTTCAAACAAAAGGGTTGATTTCAATGACACAGAAACTCTATTTTTCAAATATTACTTAACAAAAAAACAGAGTTTTTACAGACCTCTCTGATACGAGACAACAATCACATCCGATCAGTACAACAGTTCGAACAAGAAGGATTTTTCTAGAACAATCATAGATAACAAAAGATGAATATTTTCATTCTCTTTTTCCATAGGTATCGTCTGAGATACACGTTTTTACAGAATAATAAGTTATGTCATTGACAATAATTATGTATTATTTCAGTAATGATGAAGTCCTTTTTTTTTACACTCGTATTGACCAACTAGGATCACGTTAACAACTTCACTTCCTCTTCTTCCTTAATTGTTGTTTCCTATTTTTCCAGTATTCCCTCATTTTCTCCCCATGAAGTCTCTTCCTTCCTTCTGTCCATGTTTTTCCCAATTTTTTAATTGCTTCTGCTTTGAAAGCCTTTCAAATTTAGTATTTTATTTTTAAAACAGTTTCTTTCTGCTATTTCTGATTCTTTGATGTTGTCTCTTTCCAGATCTTTCCATACTTCTGTAATCCATGCTATTGTCGATTTCTTCTTCCAGAAATTAGGAGTATTTGTTTTGTTAGTCTATTTCCATCCATTTGGTAAAGGTGTCTGAAAAAGGTTAATCACCATTTGGCCATTACTTCAGATATTTTCTCTGTATATCTCCTCAATACTTCTTATTTTTCTACCATTAATATATATCGCCTAATAAAAATAAAGTGATCTTATCACTTATCGTCTAGAAGCTGGTTACTGATATTACAGGTATACCATCCCAAGTCCATAAGAGAGTTATTACTAACAGAACCAATTAAGGCGGAAACCGGCTGCTGATTTACAGAGGAATGAATGAAAGCCAGATGTACTGGTCGCTAGCAATTAAAGTGCGCAGACATCAACTGTGACTTCACCTGCAGCTTTGCCCATCTTCTCACGGGGCACAGGATAATTATGCACCAGATGTACAACGTGACCACATAGGAAGCATGCCCCAGAAGCTTTGACATTCGACCTGTTATTCGAATACGCCCCTTTCGTTCACCCTGGAATTAAAGTTATTCCGTCCATACTCCTCAAGCAACATTTTACGGAATCTGTTTATGACCCATGTTTCTCAATAGCTTCTGTAGTAACTCGACTCAGTTGGCCCCAAGATAAAGATAATACGAGTCGTGTGATTAAACACAACATATCTCTGACCTATTCATTGGCATTATTGGATAGACTTAAAATATTGTGCACCACGTACCACATTGTATTTCGAGGCTTGTTAAACAACTTCCTGGACGCTATGCAGTCTTTTCACGTAACTACAACTTCTTATTGACCGTTACCATGAGCAGCCATGGAACCTCCACGCTTTGACTCTCTAGTTGTAAACGTGTAACTTTATTATGGAATTACTCGTTTCATCTCAGGATCAGTGCTATGTAAGTTTATATCCTACACAGCTGCGCAAGTGTTTTAATTGTCCTTGAGCTCTAAAGACCTGGGCACGCACTGGAACACTGCCCTGCAGAGGTTCTAGATTGGCTCAGACAATCGCAACGAACATCTCCGTTTTCTCCATTTTTGAGCTCTTTGTATTAGTGCTTCTTCACACTCCTCATTCCACCATATCTTCTTTTTATTCTTGGCCAATCCTAAAGTTTTCTCTGTTGCCTGAGTTATTTGCATTTGGAGTTCATGCCAATCACCTTCTTTACTTGTCTCAATTTCTTCTCTAAATTCTTCTATATTTTGTTTTGTAATATTATCTATAGTGGTGTATCTGATCAATTTCTTGGTCACCTTTTTTGTTTTAGATGGTATAAATTTTATTTTAATCTTAGACAGATAATGATCTGAGGCGAATTCCCTATTTCTGACTAGTCATAATTTCCATAATATATCTTTTATGTATGGCTATGTGGTCCAGCTGAAATTCTCCTCGGTTTGGATTTGGATGTCTCCAAGTTTTGGCTTTTCTTGGTGGTCTGTGGAAATGTGTGGACATGAGTTTTAAATGGAACATTTTACACAAATTGACCAGTCTTGTGCTGCTGAACAGACACTTACTTTACAACTGACCATATGGTTTTAATTTTATCCTGTGAATTAGCTATTCTACTTGTGCACCACATACTCTTTGCCTTCCTAATAACATTTTTAACCACCTTACAATACTGTTTGTAATGGGCAACTGTAGATTGATTGTGACTACTTCTAAACATTTTGATATAATTCCTGCTTTGTTCTACATGATATCCTTACCCCACTAGTCAGCCACCCAAGCTGCCTTTTACTGCTAGCACCCCTTTAGAACGATCTAATGGAAAGCAACTCTCAAAGAGCATGAGAAATGTGTTAAGGAAAGCATTATATTTGTCATCTATGTTATCGGCACTATGAATATCCTGTCAATCTTGTTCCTTGGCGAGTTGTAACAAAATCTCCATTGCTGTTGGATTAACTTTCCTACATAGCTTGTAATTGTATGTGACATTTGTTTGAGTACCAAAGCCTTTTCATGTAAAAATCGGTGCACGAAATGCACATTAGTATCACCAGTTTCAGTAGCTTTCTTTACCAGGTCACCACCTACATCATATTCCCCGTCCCTATCAAGATTGTTCCGTGCTGCACCCACTATCACTACCTTATCACCGAGCAGTGGTTAGCACACTAGACTCGCATTCGGGAGGCCGACGGTTCAGTCCCACTCCGGCCATCCTGGTTTAGGTTTTCCGTAATTTCCCTAAACCAATTCAGGCAAATGCCGTGATGG
The DNA here is from genome assembly GCF_023898315.1 of Schistocerca nitens. NCBI lineage: Eukaryota > Metazoa > Arthropoda > Insecta > Orthoptera > Acrididae > Schistocerca > Schistocerca nitens. The sequence continues at coordinate 441,215,526 of NC_064620.1, read as the reverse complement.
GTCCTTTGAAACAGCACAGCCGATCCTTTGAAACAGCACAGCCGACTTCCTTCCTCATTCTTCCCTAATCCGATGGGACCGATGACCTCGCTGTTTGGTCCCTTCCCCCAAATCAACCAACTACTACCTGATCCTCTTTCGCAAAATTCCTACATAACTCCCCTATGCTGTCAGTCAGTAGACTTCAAAATGCTGGGGACCTGGTACTCACTCCCCAACACTTCCTGCAACTGCTGGCCCACAACTCTACCGTGTGAACTACCTAGCAACAGAACCTTGTTCTTTCTGTTAGACTTTGCAACTGACTTAGGCCTCGTGACTGCTGAAGACTGCTGCATGTTTCCTACGCCTACAGCTGAAAGAGGCTCCTCTCCACTCAACTCGGACAGCTAGTCAAATCTATTGCATATACGCAAAGTACAACTCTCTGAATACCTCCTCCTCCTAGCTGCCCTCTTGACAACTGCCAGTTCCCATTCCCCTGCACCCTTCACCCTCCTCAACCTATGTAGTTCCTCCTTTGCGTATTGCATCTGCACTTTAAGGGCACAAATTTTACGCTCCTGCTCTCTATCAACTTATTTCTAGTACAGATTCTGCATTCCCAGGAAAGGGTCTCACTAGAATGCCCACTGACTTCCCCAATGATTCCTCTCAATGAGAATACTTTGAATAAATCCCACACCGTAACCCACTACTCACAAACCTACGACAGAGTCCACACTTCTCACCCGTAGTAAAATTTTTCAGTTACTGAAAAAACTAAATGTCTACGTTACCTAAGTTACGTTACACGAGTAGAACTATTTATAGAACTAACAATAGGGGTCTCTAAGTTCACTCTTCACTAAGAAAGCAACAACTTTTACTAAACTACTAACCACAACTAATACCAATACCAACAAAACTTCACAAAATGTATTAGCTAAAATCAAAAATTCAAGCGGCCACTGCAACACTCAACAAAGTTAAAACAGTGAATGAAAATTTTACTGAAATAATTCACTAGAAACAATAACTAACGTCGGCTGAAAACTAAAGCACAAATTTTCTAAACGACTTCAACGCAGAGAAAACTCTAAAAAACACAGCGAGCGAATGTTTCCAGAAGTTTATTAAATCGTTATGTCGTTACAAACAGCACGAAATACTGATGAAAACTATTAAATTTAATAACTGTACAGCAGTGCACAAACAACTTTGTCAGTACTTGGCTTTATTTAAAGCTTTTCTGGCACCAGCCGCATCTTACTGCTATTAAGAGTCATGCAGTGTAATTTTAAAGTAAGTATATGTAACTGAATATTTCTTAATAGAGTTTATTGCAGATGTAACGATCTTACATTTTTAATTGACTGAGGATTTTATTTATTAAACATTGTGTGTTTTGTTTTGTTTTTAAGTTCATTTCTGATTGTGACCGGTTTGCACATTGGATCTGAAAATTTTTTAAATGAATGTCATCTCTTCTTCTTTTTTTTTGTTTTGTTTTTTTTTTTTTTGTTTGTTATTTTCACTTGGCTCAGCTTAAAATCACTTCTCAATCCCCTTCCTGCTACTTAAATGGTAGCAAAGCGTAGTTATATTTCATTTTCGGCGTTTCTGATAAAGTGTCGTTATATGGAAGGTTGTAGTTTATATACTGCATATCTTTGGAAGCTTTATCCAATACTAATGCACCTTGTACAGTGAGATAGAATGGAATGCTGGGAATAACATTTTTAACGAAGGAGCAATTACAACCTGAACTTTCGATGCACGGTGTGGATGCTGAGAGCAGTGTCATTGAATTCAGTCACTGTTTGTGAGATGCGTTGAACCGAGACGTTAACTATCAGTTCTTAAAGCATTTGTGGCGTTAAATGACGCTTGGCCTGTATGCAGCAGTCTCGTTGCGATTGTCTGAGCCAATCTAGAACCTCTGCAGGGCAGTGTTCCAGTGCGTGCCCAGGTCTTTAGAGCTCAAGGACAATTAAAATACTTGCGCAGCTGTGTAGGATATAAACTTACATAGCACTGATCCTGAGATGAAACGAGTAATTCCATAATAAAGTTACACGTTTACAACTAGAGAGTCAAAGCGTGGAGGTTCCATGGCTGCTCATGGTAACGGTCAATAAGAAGTTGTAGTTACGTGAAAAGACTGCATAGCGTCCAGGAAGTTGTTTAACAAGCCTCGAAATACAATGTGGTACGTGGTGCACAATATTTTAAGTCTATCCAATAATGCCAATGAATAGGTCAGAGATATGTTGTGTTTAATCACACGACTCGTATTATCTTTATCTTGGGGCCAACTGAGTCGAGTTACTACAGAAGCTATTGAGAAACATGGGTCATAAACAGATTCCGTAAAATGTTGCTTGAGGAGTATGGACGGAATAACTTTAATTCCAGGGTGAACGAAAGGGGCGTATTCGAATAACAGGTCGAATGTCAAAGCTTCTGGGGCATGCTTCCTATGTGGTCACGTTGTACATCTGGTGCATAATTATCCTGTGCCCCGTGAGAAGATGGGCAAAGCTGCAGGTGAAGTCACAGTTGATGTCTGCGCACTTTAATTGCTAGCGACCAGTACATCTGGCTTTCATTCATTCCTCTGTAAATCAGCAGCCGGTTTCCGTTTTAATTGGTTCTGTTAGCAATAACTCTCTTATGGACTTGGGATGGTATACCTGTAATATCAGTAACCAGCTTCTAGACGATAAGTGATAAGATCACTTTATTTTTATTAGGCGATGTATATTAATGGTAGAAAAATGATGGGTTATCATATTATTCTCATCAGCCAATGTACAAGACAATATGACTTCGCATCTGAGTCATCACGTGATTGTGGTACTGACGTCTATAAGTTACTTGCTTTCTGCGGAAGTGACACTACGTATGGAGTCAACGAAAACAATGACGCAAAATCATACCTGGACAATCAAATAACGACATTCATCTATCTGTCACTTTGAACGCTGTAGTTTCTTTTTTGCTTAGATTACCATTGGTATAAAAGCACTGGTCAGCTATTACCACTAATTTATACACCATATGGTATTTAGGCATTAATACAGTATTTCACAACTATGGATATTATATTGAAATTCATCACAAAATTTTGAGCTAACTCGTTTCATGCTATGAGAATTATTAAATTCGTCTTTGTCTAAATATATGGAAGAGTGAGGAAAATGACTGACACCTCTAGGCAGATGCTTTCTGTTATTAATTGGTCGGCCTAACAACAGCTGTAACAATCGGCTAGCAGCTTTCATAATCCCTTTAGTTTGCAGAGGACATTTGAGGCGAGATTTTTCTCTCTGTGGGAAATCGCGGCCAGTGAGGTCAAGCGGCTACAATTTCAGAAGTTGGAATGGGGTCACGTGTCTTGCGGGTTTGACAGGCTTTGAGCTCTGTGGAGAAAGCTGCCGTGAGAAAAAAATGGACACTTCCTTCTCGTTCGGACTGCTGAGGGCAAGACTGCCTGGGTAAATTATTCTGCTGCACTAGAACTCACAGCTGTTAGGATGCGAGGCAAGTTGCGTGTAATTGGGGATGTTATAGCCTCTTCTACTTTCAATTGTTTATACACTGGTTTATGTTATTCTTCGATCTTTAGTGATTTTTAATTCTTTAAATTAGTCGCTGTGTCTTTGTTATTCTGACCAAGTGTGGCTAGTTCGCCTTTGTGACGTATTTTAGTTTAACAATACTCCTTCTCCAATATATTTGCTGAAGTAACATTTCTCTAACATCGCTGATAATTCGCAAACTTAATTCTCATAGTTAGAGCACATTCTCAATGTGAGTGATTCCAAATGGTACCAGATACTGCTCCATTTAGTGCATGGTCTAAAAGTAAACGCGCACGACCTGTTTCCTTAGACATAAATATTCTCAATAGCGATACCTAACAGTTCCTAAAATTCGCGTACGTGATTTTTCACATTTTCTTATATTTCTCAGCTGTATACCATAGTGTATTCAATAGTGTAGGAAGGTTATTCAAGATCGTTCGCGAGCGGAACTGATGCTATTTAACAGACGTTCCTTCAATGTGGGTCTGCATAAGCAGGCTGATAGCCAAAATGAAGCTTGTTGTGTGAGCAGGTAGCTCCTGAACGTTTCAATTATCCATGTAGTACGATAAGATCAGTCATTTCCCCACTAACGCGTTAGACAATAGAACATGCAACGATGCTTTCATCGTGTGCGTCCTTCAGACACACACACACACGGTAATTAGTATGAGTTATTGTAGGAGTGATGGTGTTTCTTGTGCTTGCTGAGTATAGGATTTAAAAAAAAATCATATTTCTGGGTGCTTGTGGATTCGTAAGAATAAATAACGCCGCACACACATTATACACAATATTTGTGTTTGATGAGCGTGGTATCGACGTTGTCTTGGTTGGCTACACACGGCGCGCCGCACGCTGTGCACTTCGCCATGGAAGACGAAATTTGAAACCTCCCACTACGTGTCGCTGCCGGGCCTCTCTTTCTGCAGAGCCCACCGTCTTTCGTTTGGTGGAGCTACGTTCGCCGTCAGAGGACGCTGTCATTTCTTGCTCACTGCAAGCAAACATGACTGTCTGCGCGTCTTTGTAAGTCGCCGCACACCGGGCCCAGCCCAGATCTCGGAACAGATGGACCTAGAACGGCGCTACTAATCTAATAACTCAGAAAGCGACCGTTGGAATCCAGCCAGTGACACATTATAACAGAACTGTGACAGTGTGGAACAGTTAAGAGAGTGGACAAAAATATGGAAACCTCGGAATCACAACGCATTACCATGCCTTACTGCGTTCCATGAAAACCGTTGGCGTTCAGAACAGCTTCTATGCGTCTCAGAATGGATAAATACAGGCCTTCTATGGTTCTGATGGGAATCTTATACCACTCTTCCCGAAAAATAGCGGCAAGTTCAGCTAATGATCATGGAGGTCGACAGCAATTACGCACCCCTCTCTCCATAGCAGACCGCAAGGGTCGATAGTCATAATATCTGGTTTCTGTTGTGACCAGGGAAGATGCGACGGTTCATCTTTGTGCTCACAAAACGAGTCGTGGACGAGGCGAGAGGAGTCCTGTCGCCTTATAATCCGGCATCACCATTGAGGAACAAACATTGTACCACGGGATGATCTAATCAACAAACATTGTCACATGATCCTTGGCACTATCGCTCCCTTGCTGAGTAATCGTGGGACGCATGGAATACCACCATACACCTGCCCAAATCATCAACGAACGCATGCTACGTTTCACTATTTGGTCATAAACTCGGCCAAAAGGTGGAAACCGTGTGAAACAAGACTCACCCGACCAAATTACATTCTTCCATTGCTCCTTAATCCAAAGTTTATGGCGTCTGCAATACGTCTTTCTGTTACGGTATTTACATCGCTGACGAGTGGTTTTGGAATTCCAACTTGCACTGCAATTCCCTGCTTCTAGAGCTCCGTCTTGTTTCGGTGCTGACAGTGTTCGCAAGTGCGGCATTCAGTTCTGCACTGGCTTTTCCAGCTGTCTTCCTCTTATTCTTCGTCATAATCCTTCTCAATTACCGTCCGTCACGATCACTTACAAACACACTACCGTTTGCGTTGTGACTTAATGTATGATGTTTTTCCGATTTCCCTGTATAGTGCTTCTTGTATCTTCAAAACTTCGGATACTTTGTTTACGGCAGCACTTACCTTACGAGTACCAACAATTTGCCCACTGCGCCACCTCGTTCACATACACATGCAAAACTGAGCGATTCAAGTAAATGTCAGAAACAGCAAACTACTATATAGAAGGGGAAGGGAATACTCGTTGCGTAAAGATTTCACGAACATAATTACGGAGGAAAGGGGAACTGGCAGCCAGACACATCGTGATCGACCCCTGTCGTGCTCTATCTGGGGCGGACAACGTGAATAATAAACCAGAAAGCACTTCGATTTAACACTGAAAATCACTTCTAGATACTCTTACCATTTCGGAACACAATGAGCTAGTGACCAATCTGTGCTAACAAGTAATCACATCTGCAGAATGTACGTTACGGCGATATCAAGCAAACTGCTCAAAATGATTAACATGATGGCAAGTCAATACAAACTTTTCTTTTTATTACCTTGGTCTTAGAGGAATAAGACAAAATGTCATCCCCTTCGCCGTGTATCACTGAAACAGAAGAACTAAGTCGTTATTTTCTGTGGGGACAACAGCGGTGGGTCTACTTTTAGATGTTAGCAGACGACAAAAGATAGAGTAGCTGTGAAAACATTTTTATTAGGACCCCATGCTACGTTATTCATTGAAACTGCCAAGAGATCCCTCCGTAGAAGAATATTTTATGGACATGCTCTAGCATACCCAACAATGTTAATTATATCGAAGTTAAATGGCCGTCATCGTAGTTTTTAAAAATGAACTGGGCACCATCTTAGTTAAGTGCTGAGAGACCAAGAAGATTGTTTTCCATTTCCTCAGGCTCACACTGATATGACTAGTCGAACTGTAGTACTTTTAACTGAAACTATATTTGCCTTTCAATTTCAATCAATAAGTAAGTACTTAATCAAAATTTTGAAACACATTACCTGTTCCACAGCCATTCCTCAAACACTCCCTCCCATTCTTATTTGACGTTAATACTCCGTTCTCCAAATATTTCAAAGATGTCAGGCTTCACATTCGGTTCGAAAACGTAAAACCTGGCAAGTACTAACAAATCAGCAGATAGTTTCCAAACTATTATACATTTGTTTGAATACGCTTCAGATGGAAAGTACTGGTCATGAGACTCTCGATTTAATGTCTGACGGTCGCTATAGAGGAGACCAGGACGGAACACTCCGCCTAACGTTTGCAGTAAATTTTTGAGGCCCCATTAATAAAAAAAATTTCCGAGAAATTAGGAACCGTTTTTCCCAACATTTTTATAATACAATTTTGCTAATGAAGATAACAAAAAATAATTTACTTATTGCTTTGTCTAAGACGCCGTTTCTTTTAATTTTTTATATTTATATTTGTTATTTATTTAATTATTTTAAATTTCTTCCATGGCATCCTACAAACAAGCTGAGCTTCATCGTTCTCACTATCTATGCCAGCACACGAGCTACGAGCCCACTGCTTGCACTTGTGACATGCAGTCCAACCCTCATTTGAAGTTGAATATAATTCCCGTGCATGCCGCATCTTCGTCGTCTTTTGTTGCTCGTTGAGAATTTGAGAGTATATGTGTTTGCTGATTGAGACCAAATGAGTGACAGAGCAGGGGTAATTCAATGAGCAGAGAACAGTTCGTACTCCAGGGCATTAGACATGATTAGGGACATTAGACATCTCTGACCTCAGGATAAGGTGTGAATGGGTACATTTCTTGGCTACAAGGCCATTTAACCGCATATCAAATGTTTAACAGAAGTCTGTGATGTAGCAATGACCCCTGAGTGTAGCATAATTCTTACTACTCACAGCAATGTTTACATGTACACTTGCTGGCATGCAGCATCATGTGAGTAAATGACCCCTGGAATGAATTAGGTCAATCTAGAAGGTGTTTTAGCCATGGGCAATTCTGATTGGAAAAGTTACCTTTTTCACATATATATCGCTTATCAGGATGAGATTCTCCTGCTATTTTCAATTATTTCCTCCGATTCGTGTCACACTAAACAATATTGAAGTGAGACACTACCCATTCAGAAATCAACGGCAGGTAGGGGGCAGTGAGAGAGGCCAAGCTACTCTCTCAACCTATTTTTCGCATACGGATAATTTTTAAAGATTTTATTACAACCTGACACACATTGAGCGTGACTCCAGAAAGTTAACGGCCTGAGCAGACGTTGATGAAGCCCAGTAGGGCGCTAAAAGCATGAGGTATTTTTATGATTCTTACCTTTCAGAAATGGATTGTTGGGAGTTGGAAGCAATTGTCAGTGAGTCCAACCTTAGTAAATCTTGCTGCAGCGCCAACACAGGAGCCTGGGCAGGAGCGACGGTCTAAACGAAAACGTCTACACAGTGGTGTCGTAAACCGGGCATTGTGTGAAAAGTCATGTGTAATAAAAATTCACATGTTTTCGTGTTCGCCGATATTGCAAGAAGGCAGTGAGCCACTTCCCTCGGCCGCCCTGCTGTCTAAGAAAACTCCGGCTTCTGAGAAACGCTTAGAAATGAATCTTTATTACACCTCATAGTTAGGACTTACAAGCTCCAAGGCACAGGCGATTTAGATAAAGAGCTTTGAGATGTACCTGTTAGCTTCTTGCAGTGGGGTGAAGCGTGACTTTGGAGAAAATCATCTTTTCCCCCTCTGCGAAAACTTAAAAAAGCCAGTAATTGGCAGTTTCTGTTTCTTTCAGAGACACAGGTTTCTTAACGCTTGCCCTGGTTCGACATGAGCTTGTGCTGTCGTGTCGGAGGAGAGATTTAGCGCCTCTAGAGCCTCATCATTTCCTCAAGACTGTGTGAAGGCGAGATCGTTCGTACACTTTGCAGGAAAATGGAATTTTTTTTGAATAGATAGGAAGTTCTCAAATGCGGGGACTTTGGGCTTGTAAGCTCTCCTGGTCGAAGCTCTGGCATGTGTGTTTGGTACTTGGGACCAGTCTTGACTTCACTTACTCGTAGTTTAGACTGGGGAGCCTGTGGTGATGTTCTTACTGTACTAACAATGTGACTTCAAACGTCTCAGACTACTCGTTTGCCGAGGGCACACTTACTCGCTTTTGGTTTACCAGTCTTGACGTGTGGTATCCTTGTGCGCTCTGTCATATGAGTGAGCCAAACTGGTCCTTGGTACGACCAGCGAACGGGTGTGTCACACACTGAAATCTACCATGATTTCAGGGATCTGGTAGAGAGTAAATTGGGATCTGTCAGGCTTATCGCTAGACCGTGAGATTTTTGCATTTCTTTCGTGGCCGCAATCGATTTACTGGGGCCACCTCCACGTCGCACCTCCTCCGCCACACACATCTCACCAGCTGCAAGTCACGTCGCCGCACGAAGTAAATAGGGTAAAGTACTGCCACTCCGGTATTGTCAGGCAGCACAGATCTCAATCGCCACTTGGTCTCAGCTGCACCTATGTAGAGAAACTTCAGTAGATTTGATCAATCAAAGTCTGCTCAGCGCCAGATCAATTCAGCTTGCGTTATCCACATTTTGTAGCCAGAATACTTGACTCACTAATCACCTAGTTAAACTGTCTTTGCCAACCAGGCGCCACCCAGTGAAGTGTTTAATCTTCTGTTCGTTGTTTAAGGAATTCAGTCTTTAACTTGTTTAGTTTAATTTATGGCTTGTTTGGTAAAATAAATGTTGCTAGTGCTCTAAATTTTGCCAGCATCTTCAACCAATTAAATAGTCCAAACAAGTTACCTTGCAACAACCGTTAAACTTCATAATGAATGGAAGTAAACGAGCCACAAGACAGCTCTGTTTGGTGATTTGTTTATTGCCAAAATCGGTTTCACTGCATTGAAACCGCATCCTCAAGTTAAAACAGGGTCACATTAGCATAACGTTCTTTGTCGAAAATCAAGTCTCTGAAGTGGGAGCTACTGCAGTAATAAACACTTGAAGGCTGACTACGAAGTGTCAGAAACATTCACAGTAAGTCGAAGAGTTTGTGAGGTCTGTGCCTGTGTGAAGTACTGATGGGGCTGCGACTTCTTATGGGAGTGGCTCCACAAAGTGTGAGGAAGATGGTAAGGGTGCCTTCGCTTGCATATTGAAGGTTCTAGCAGTCTGCTCTACCTCTCACTTAAATGCTTGATAGAAAGGAGAATTGCTCAAACTAATGGTATTTCACGAGCAGAAAAGCTGAATCCTAGATGAGATGAAATGGGGACCATTGTCTATAACAGTAGTGCTTGGAGTGTCTTAGAGTCCGAAGATTGTCACAAGGCTACAGCTGATAGTGTTTGCTGCTCCTGTAGACATTCCTGCCATGTAATAAAAATTTGAGAGCGCATCCATTACAAGCAATCAATTAGTTCGTTGACATGGCCCAGCAAAGTTAACATGAACCTACTAGCATGAGTGATCCGCTGTTGGGCACAAGTCAAATCAGTGGGGTCCAGCTGGTCACAGACAAAATGTTGTGCTGAGCCACGTAAGTTTACAAGCCAATGGGGCATGCTCGGACCACATGTACAATATCTTTGTCCAGCCGGGGGCCACTATACATGAAGGCATGCCTGGTATTTGAAACAGGACATCCCCCAGTGCAATTTATGAAACATATGAATAATACGGTGGAAAATGGGAAATATAAAGACCCCCATCATCACTGAACGTCTAGGGGACATAGGGGTGAAGAATGAGAAGACGTAACATTCTTGTGTTCAGCCAGTGATGCAAGGAGCAAGGAAGAAAATACCTTATAAATCAAGTCTGTCCTTTCAGATAAGTTCTCTGGTCACCCCTACTGAACCCCCAATGACACTCAGTCAAGTAGTGCACCCCACCCTGTTGCTTTGGCTACTTCACAAACGTTTCAAGGAAATTCTTCATAGCTAATTTGTATTATGTCACCCTGGTCAAAACACATTGCAGTATGAGCATCAAAGTTGGTGGAAAATGGCAGGCTAAATAGTGCGTCAGTATTTCATATGTTCAGCAGTGGGACAATACTTCGTTTCAAAATTACTGTTACTTCAAAATACTCCCACTGCTGTCATCATTGGACTGTTTTATATGCCAGCTTATAATGTGGGCCAAAAATTGAGATCAGCAGCTATGATCCGTTAGCAGTGCAATAGAGAAACATAGGAAACTTGTTTGTGTAGAAGATTACTGCTAATGTTTTGTTATCAATCTGAGTTACTTCATCTGTGCTCTCATCAGTGTTTTCGATGTACACGTGACTGGATGTTCCATGCCAACAATAGTTCGTGGGACAGGATGATGACAATACCTTATTGAGGTGCATCAGTCACTGAAGTTGGATTAATGATGTGGAGGTTTCCAGGTAGAGAGATGATTTTAGATTTTTTTTTAGTTCAATGAAGCCAGCTGGCAGTTTTAAAACACATATAACACGAAATCTGTTTATTGTCATGTTTATTGCAATTATGCTGGTAGCCCCATGATCTGGTCAACCAGCACTACCTCCGCATGCCTCAGTACCGCAAATACGAAGTAATGCGATCAAGACCGGCCACGGGGAGGTGAAGCCGGTACCTATAGAGGGCGCTACCGACACAAAATTCAATTGTGTCCGAGCGCCTTATGACATAGAAATAGTTCCAGCAGTATTTCTCCAGGTAAGTACATAAGCTGGTGCCAGGAACAGCACTAGTCAGTCAGGCTTCGAGGGCTTCTTCTGGTCCAGGTGATGGGTGCTACTCAGCACATCAAACAGGACTGCACTCAAAGTTCATCGTTAGAGGCGAACGCCGTTGTCAAATGTCATCCTCATATCTTCTTCCAAACTCTCATCGTGTCTGATATCCAAGCATATCTTCTGCAGCAATATAGTGAGTTCATCATTAGTGACATTCTCATTTGGACGTTCTGCCTTTTGGCCCCAGACTCTAAGTGTTATGTTATTGAATCAAAACAACAACAGTTCTCATCCTCAGTCTCCGACTTACAGGTCAATAACACAGGATCTAGCCAGTGATCATTGTCCCTCAAGTACTCATTCCTGACTTGTCTCCAGTCCGTGTTAATTCTGAATGGAGTATTCAGCGAATCTTTTCCTCTGTGAACTTAATCTCTGACCAGTGCCCTCGGTAGTCAGTGCCAGGCTGAGCTGACTGTGACCCATCGTTATTTCGTTCCTACTTTGTTACTCTTGTTAGTACGTTCTTGGCCTTTGTTTCCATATAGTCGAAGTTGACTTTTTTCTCCAGTAAACTTGTTAAGTCCTGGGTACTGTTTTCCTGTGATGCGGAGCACGACATTTGATTTATAAAATATGTAATTGGCATTGATTTAGGGATAACGCTACTGTAATAATTTACATCACCAAAAAAACGAAAAAATTAAAGATATTTTTATTTTTTTTTTATTTTTTTTTTAATTTTATTTTATTTTATTTTTTACACTGTAGATTCAGTGTGGTCTAATGTAAGCTGTGACCAGTCTTGCTCAACTTTGTTCTCTGTATTTAATAGTTGGCTCAAAATAACTGGACTTTTCTAGTCAGCAAGGGGAACCATTTTCTTGTACATGGATGAACGTCAGTTGAAGCCTTTGCTTGTACTATTCCTGTGTGGTACACATCAATTAATAACGTCCAGGTAATTGTCACCGTGACAGTTTCTTGTATTAACATTTCTAAATAACACTGGATTAGACTGGTGTACCAGACATACCAATAGCAACATACTGGCTACTCTGATGTTATGAACGTCACTACGAGAGCTGACACTTGAACATCCGGCGGCGGCCGGCAGCTGAGAGGAGCGTGACTTCACAGCTCTACTCATGTTTGTGTGGACGCTATGGTGCATTGTTTCTACAACCCGGGCGCGGGCAACGTGGCCGGGCAATCTTACATTTTGTTCACGTTGGTGGCAGACAGGCATCTGGACTGCGTAGAGATGGGGGT